>NC_092748.1:8076263-8676263 GCF_047496795.1 Chiloscyllium punctatum
GCTCAGCACACACACACACACACACACACACACAATTGGGCTCAGCACACACACACACACACACACACACACACACACACACACACACACAATTGGGCTCAGCACACACACACACACAATTGGGCTCAGCACACACACACACACAATTGGGCTCAGCACACACACACACACAATTGGGCTCAGCACACACACACACACAATTGGGCTCAGCACACACACACACACAATTGGGCTCAGCACACACACACACACAATTGGGCTCAGCACACACACACACACAATTGGGCTCAGCACACACACACACACACAATTGGGCTCAGCACACACACACACACAATTGGGCTCAGCACACACACACACACACACACACACACACACACAATTGGGCTCAGCACACACACACACACAATTGGGCTCAGCACACACACACACACAATTGGGCTCAGCACACACACACACACATTTGGGCTCAGCACACACACACACACAATTGGGCTCAGCACACACACACACACAATTGGGCTCAGCACACACACACACACAATTGGGCTCAGCACACACACACACACAATTGGGCTCAGCACACACACACACAATTGGGCTCAGCACACACACACACACAATTGGGCTCAGCACACACACACACACACACAATTGGGCTCAGCACACACACACACACAATTGGGCTCAGCACACACACACACACACACACAATTGGGCTCAGCACACACACACACACAATTGGGCTCAGCACACACACACACACAATTGGGCTCAGCACACACACACACACACACAATTGGGCTCAGCACACACACACACACAATTGGGCTCAGCACACACACACACACAATTGGGCTCAGCACACACACACACACAATTGGGCTCAGCACACACACACACACAATTGGGCTCAGCACACACACACACACAATTGGGCTCAGCACACACACACACACACAATTGGGCTCAGCACACACACACACACAATTGGGCTCAGCACACACACACACACAATTGGGCTCAGCACACACACACACACAATTGGGCTCAGCACACACACACACACAATTGGGCTCAGCACACACACACACACAATTGGGCTCAGCACACACACACACACAATTGGGCTCAGCACACACACACACAATTGGGCTCAGCACACACACACACACAATTGGGCTCAGCACACACACACACACACACAATTGGGCTCAGCACACACACACACAATTGGGCTCAGCACACACACACACAATTGGGCTCAGCACACACACACACAATTGGGCTCAGCACACACACACACACACACAATTGGGCTCAGCACACACACACGCACACACAATTGGGCTCAGCACACGCACACACATTTGGGCTCAGCACACGCACACACATTTGGGCTCAGCGCACGCACACACATTTGGGCCCAGCGCGCGCACACACATTTGGGCCCAGCGCGCGCACACACATTTGGGCCCAGCGCGCGCACACACATTTGGGCCCAGCGCGCGCACACACATTTGGGCCCAGCGCGCGCACACACATTTGGGCTCAGCGCACACACACACGCAATTGGGCTCAGTGCACACACACACACACACGCAATTGGGCTCAGCGCACACACACACACGCAATTGGGCTCAGCGCACACACACACACACGCAATTGGGCTCAGCGCGCACACACACACACGCAATTGGGCTCAGCACACACACACACACAATTGGGCTCAGCGCGCGCACACACACACACACACACAATTGGGCTCAGCGCGCACACACGCGCACACACACACACGCGCAATTGGGCTCAGCACACACACACACACACACACACTCAATTGGGCTCAGCGTGCGCGTGCGCACACACACACACAATTGGGCTCAGCACACACACACACACACACGCAATTGGGCTCAGCGCACACGCACACACAAAAAATTGGGCTCAGCGAGCACACACACACACGCAATTGGGCTCAGCGCACACACACACACACACGCAATTGGGCTCAGCGCACACACACACACACACACACACACGCAATTGGGCTCAGCGCGCGCACACACACACAAAATTGGGCTCAGCGCGCACACACACACACAAAATTGGGCTCAGCGCACACACACACACAAAATTGGGCTCAGCGCACACACACACACACACACACAATTGGGCTCAGCGCGCACACACACACGCGCAATTGGGCTCAGCACACACACACACACACACACACACACACACACACACACACACACAATTGGGCTCAGCGCGCGCGCGCGCGCACACACACACACACACACACACAATTGGGCTCAGCACACACACACACGCAATTGGGCTCAGCGCGCGCGCGCGCACACACACACACAAAAATAATTGGGCTCAGCATACAGACACACACAATTGAGCTCAACACACACGCACACACAATTGGGCTCAGCACACACACACACACACAATTGGGCTCAGCGCGCGCACACACACACAATTGGGCTCAGCGCGCGTGCGCGCACACACACACACAATTGGGCTCAGCGCACACACACACACACACACACAATTGAGCTCAGCGCGCGTGCGCGCACACACACACAATTGAGCTCAGCACACAGACTCACAATTCAGCTCAGCACACAGACACACACACACACACAAATTGAACTCAGCACACACACTCACACACACACACAATTGAGCTCAATACACAGACAGGCACACTCAATTGAGCTCAGTACACACACACACACACACACACACACGAGCTCAGTACACAGACACACAGAACTGAGGTCCATATACAGACACACAGAACTGAGGTCCATATACAGACACACAGAACTGAGGTCCATATACAGACACACAGAACTGAGGTCCATATACAGACACACACACACTCCACTTCCCCCAACAGTCTGACGCACACAGTTGAGCCCAATACACATAGACGCACACACACACAGCATTGACTCCAACACTCGGACACACAACAATGACCTCAATGCTGATACACACACAGACCGCATAATGTTAGAGGACCAGTTGTCAATGGTGGAAGGTGACGGGGTCCAAAGGTGGGTGTGGCAGGAGTGAAATTTAGGAACATTATTTCATGATAGACAACAGAATCCCTGTCTCCTGACATGGGGCAAATCAGATGGTCAACTGAACCTTTTAAGATCAAGGTGGCTAAATTTTTAATTGGATCAGGGTGTCAAGGGATATGGAATTAAGACAAATAAATTGAGTTTAGATACAGATTAGCTATGATATAACTGAATGGTGGGAAAGACACTAATGGTAGAACGGCCTCCTATTTCTTTGTTTCATCATCAAGTTTAAAAGTATTGACTAGATCTAGAACTTGCATTTATATCACACCTTCATGTCATGAAATATCTCAAGGGCAAAAAAGTGTTAAACACAATTTGACATTAAACCAAATTGGTGGAGGATGTTTGTTTTAAAGTGCACATTAAAAGGAGAAGGAACGAGGTATTAAAAAAAACGGTTTACCGAGTTGTGGTGTTGGTAAGCTGCCTCCATGAACTGCTGCGATCCATGTGCTGTAGATAGACCTACAATGTTGTTTGGGGGGAAATTCCAAGATTGTGACCCAGTTACACTAAAGGAACAGCAATACGAGGATGGTGAATGGCTTCGAGAAGAACCTATCGGGGTGACCTTCCTATGTGTCTACTGCCCTTGTCCTTCTTGGTGGTCGAGCTCGCTAGATTGCAAGTTGCTGTCAAAGGATCCTCAGCAAGATGCTGCAGTGCAGCTCGAGTCTGGTTCACACCACCTCCACTCTACATTGGTGGTGGAAGGACTGAATATTTATGGAAGGGATTTGCAGAACGTAAGGCCTAAGCAGTTCAAGTAAGTTGTCAATGGTGAAGCACTGGGGACATAGAAGAGCGAGAACATCACACGCAGATTATAATGGGCTCCTCACTAGGGAGGTTGAACTTGCTCCTCAATGGTGTGTTTGCTTTGGGGATAGGCCTACCCTGCACACTGGATGACAAGTGTTCAATGGGCAGTGTTAATTCAGATTTGGGGAAACCTCCACCACAGATAGCCCTGGGATGTCATAGATTGTGACTGATCAAGAACAATCATCAACAGAAGCACTTGCAATTCAGTCATGCAACGAGTGAGGCTTTCCCAAGATCTTTTAATGTTCTGTAGAGAACGAAAATCTGCCAGCCTGGTCTGTTCATGCCTACATGTGATTCCAAACATGCAGAAACAAGGTTGACTCTTAACTGTCCTGTGAATTGGTCTAGAGAACCATCAGTTCAATGGCAGCTAGACAAAGTTAATAAAGGCCAGCTTTGACAGCAACACCCACATTTCATGTAAGAATGAAGAACATCTAAACCTATGGTCTAGTTGATTAATTTATGAATGAAGGAATGCTCAAGGGGATCGATAAATAAGACAGCTGATGTAGGCAAGTGAACAGGCTCAGAAATGTCAGGTGTTATTCCATAGGGAGAAGGAGTGTTTTGTATTCCATAGGGAGAAGGGTCAAGGAAACTCAAGACATAGCCCGTTCCAGGTCACTAAGCTGAAAGGGGACCGGGGGCACAGTTTGAGAATGAATTACAGGATAAATGCTAGAAGCAACTATACATTGGAGTCAGAAGGCCACAGATTCAAACTCCACTTCAGCCCGCAAACAAGGCTGACACTTCTGTGGAGAAATGAGGGAGTGCTGCATTGTCAGATCAGATGGGACTTTAAAGCAAGGCTCCTTTCACCCCTTAGTGGTGTAAAAACATTTAACATCACTTTTAAAAAGTGCTTTGTGATGTCCTGACGTTATGATAGGTGCTATATAAATACAAATCTGTTCTTTTTTTTAAGGTTAATTTAAAGCCTTTCATGTGATACTCAAGTAAATGTTTTCTGGAGGTCCAAGGGAAGTAAAAATGGAGTCCAGTGGTTCAATGTTTTCAGTATGGATGCACTGAAAATAATTATTTCCAATTGAAATTGGAGGGAAATTTAAAATAAAACGCTTCTGAAAGGTTTTGCTTGCATTAAAAAGTTAGTCCGTGCAATAGCAGTCAAGTCCAAAAGAAGAACATTTCTTCTCTAGCTCAGGTTGATGCTGTGGTGCAGAATAACCTCAATTTGATGCAAGTACTTAGCTTTAGACCAAACTTTAGCTGTCTCTAGGAGGTCTATAACACAATGAATATTCAGAAGGATATTAACATCTCATTAAACACACACTGCAACATCGAAAAGATGGAGCAAAGCACACAGCCAGAATAAAGCAATCCCTCTCAGTGGTTCTATACTCTGTCCATGCACTCAGTCTAAAAGCAGTACATAGCATAGCGAAGAGAAGTACACACATACAGGCATGCAGCAAGGCATTCCAAATCAAATGAAGGAAACTGCAGCCTCCACGTCCAGCAACAGCAGAGTACTGATTCAAAGTATTGCAGGCTGTGAGCTTTTGCAAACACTCCTTGTTCCATATCCTGACAGAGAACTGAAATGTAACATTTACCTCTAAATCTGATACCACTCTTATTGAATAAGGAGAAAAGTCATTAACTCGCATAAAACCAAGGTTTTAAAATTAATTATTCCACCCAAAGCATCTGTAGCAAAGGAATTCTCAGATGTGCGCTGCAGTTTCAGTCAGAGCAGCAAAGGGGGAAGTGGTCAGCTTGACACCAGAGTACCTGTCCCACCATAGACCCCATGATACACTCTCCAATCACTCTCCCCCACGCTATACTGTCCCAACACTCACCCTTCTCCCAATCACTGGTTGTCACACGGCTCCCCACAACCAACGTTTCTTCACCTCACTTGATGGCTGTCACCTATGTCTGAATTATTGAGTTTGAACCCACAATGCACAATAAAGGTTCGACATTCAGCCCCTGCTGATTTCAGGAGCTCAACCATGGCCTCAGTGGGTATTCAAGAGAGCGACAGAATCAGCTGGGGGTTGCAGCTCCTGATCATGGCCCAGTGACTCCTGCAGACTGGTGTGGCTGTCATTCGCTCAGAGTCCAGGCTCTGAAACACCCAGCTACATTTTTCACCAATACTCACTGTGTGGGCTGATCCCATCCTGGGGGAGGACTGAATGGCCAATGAGTCTGGAACTGTACCCACCATGACGACGTTAGAAGGGTGGGTGTAGGACACAGTGGGCAGAGAGTGGAAGAGAGAGGGGGGGGGGGAATGAAGATTAGGATAGGATAGTTTAGGATTATGGACAGATCAAATTACTGACTTCACTCAGCATCTCACACAATCTTATAAAAACCAGATGTTCTTGGTGACATTGCGTTGTGTTCCTCATTGTTAATGACAAGACAACAGCAGCAATCCTGGTACAACAATGGAAAGAACTATGCCAACAATCGGGAGGAGAAAGTGAGGACTGCAGATGCTGAAGATCAGAGTTGACAGTGTGTTGCTGGAAAAGCACAGCAGGTCAGGCAGCATCTGAGAAGCAGGAGAATTGACCTTTCGGGCCAGAGCCCTTCATCAAGAAAGCTCTTCATCATTCCTGATGAAGGGCTCTGGCCTGAAACGCCGATTCTCCTGCTCCTCGGATGCTGCCTGACCTGCTGTGCTTTTCCAGCAACACACTCTCGACTATGTCTGCAATCCACGGACTCCCCAGAAATGGACCAGCAGGGTTGCTGAGATGCAGGACAAGGAGAAGCATGCAGTCAGTCAGTCAGTCAGCAAGAGCAACCTGATCGGAGAGCCTTCAAACCAGAGTGTTGGACAGTCCCTTCACCATGCTCGTTCATCCCAGCAGCTGGGTGCAAAGAAAGGGAACTAGACCAGCACAGCACAGCACGAGAATGATATGACCTGACCTGCTGCTCACAACGGCTGGGGAAGAGGCAATGCATTAGCACATGCCCAGGATAGTGGGGTCAAGCCACTGGGAAGGTTGGCAGCCGTGCTGGATGGAGGAGGGAGGGAGGGAAACAAATAGTCACAGGCTGTCTTCCAGCATCCTCACTGATCTCTCCCTCCTCATCTCAGGCCTACCCGTTATCACTGTCGTGGGGTCCGTGGCAAGCCAGGAGGATACTCGCGTGCCCTCCCCATTCCACTCACGCTCTCCAGCCAATTCAGATGAGTCACGGATTAGGGAGGTGGGGCAGCTTGACTCAACATCAACCGTGAGGTCTATACAATCTGGGATTCAACACAAAACATTTAGTGCGTTCCCCCATCCGGAGAGGGGAGGAGTGGGGAAAGGAGTGTGAACGTTACACAGGACAGGGGTGGAGAGAGAGACAACAGACCAGACAGCAATGAGGAAAGACAAAAGAGCTCAGAACAACGGCAATGCTGGCACCAGAGACAGCCACAGATCCCGAGAGCTGCCTTGCTCAGGTGGAGGAGCGCCTGTGCTACTTGGGAGGCTTACTTACAAACTGAGAGAAAGTGGAATCTGGTATTTTATTTCAAGGGCAGCAGCCCAGCATTCCCAATCCTGATACAGTCAAAGATGAGAGTGCAGGAAGTGGCAGGAAATTAATGTCCTGCATCCAAAGTTGTGCCAAGACCAACTTTGCCAGCTGCTTACCCTCTCTCTTCCAGCGATGCCTTCGTATAGAGGCTGTGGTGATGGCAGTGCGAGATATCCTGGGTACTGTTGGCGTCACCTCCACCTGCAGACACTTCCTACCCACCTTGGAAACGTCAGGAGCATCAAAGGGCAATGAGCTTTTCATCGCATTAGCAACCTAGAAGGAGGACACAGTTAAGGTTGGAATAGAGAGCACAGGTTAACAAAGAAGCACAGTTCATTCACACCACACATACTTGTACATGTTTAAATTGGGATTAGCATTAGTTCAACCAGACAGCTCTGTAGCAGGTGAAAAAGACTTGCATTTCTGCAGCACCTTCATGACCTCAGTTCCGATGAATGATGAGCAAGGAAGTACTGCAATTCTACAGTACCCATTTGAGGGCTGTGCTGTCAGTATAACTAGTGGGTTTCACAATAATAACTGACTTACCAGCAGTGGCTGAGAATACAGCTCTAACTGTGCACGATATAGGAGGTCCTCTAGTGCTTCTTGGCCCAGTTCCCACTCTCCGTTGTAGCTGCAGAGAAACAAGAAAAAGGAGGAAGTCTCCAAGATTAGGCTCACTACCGGCAGACCAAGCTCCACCAGCTCAATCCCCTCCCCACAGTTTCTTGCCCTCCATTAAATCACACCACCCGATTGACACCACACGTACTCCCACCAGCAGAGGAAGGATTGACAGATGCTGGGGAGGTTGAGCTAGGTCTTGTTGGGGGTTGAATGTGCCTCCCTTTTTCGGCAAGCACTGAAGGACACCTTTGAAAAAAATGGGACAAAAACCAGGACGCCAACTTAAAGGCGAATACCACAAGAACCAAAGGTAGCAAGAGGTAATGTTCGTCACACAGCCAGTGGTTAGGATTGGGAATCCACTCAGAGTGTGATGGAATCAATCTCAATTTTCAACCATCATCCATAATTGGATAATTAGTTGAAGACAGAAATATTTGCAGGGCAAGTGGGATGAGGCTAGCTGCTCTTGCAAGGATTCATGAAGGTACCTCGGGCATCTCTGACAAGCCCAAGTGAAAGCACAAACAGCGGAAGGAGTGGGTGAACACTGAAGCCTGCCACCCAGCCACCTCTAAAAACATCACCAGTCCCACCTACGGCGAGAGATGCAGATCCTGCTATTTAATCACCTCAGGGCCCACAAACTCCAGCATGGAAATAAAGTCAACCTTGGTCTCCAGGGACTTTGTGAGATTTTGTGCTGCAACCATTCCCTCCAGAGACTTTAGTGATGCGTTTAAGATGAGGATGAAACTGGGCATGTCAGACTGGCTGAGACCTGTGATTGAGGGAAACGAAAGGCAGCGTGGTACTATTCAGCATAAGGGACATGGTTACTGGGAACTTCAGTGAAAGTCTCATGGGGTCAAGCCACCTTGACACTCCATGTAACTCCAGTGGAGTTTAGAAGAGTAAATGGTTACTTGATTAAAACATATAGTCCTCAGGGGGCTTGACAGGATGGACATGGCGAGAATGTTTCCTGATATAGGAGAATCTAGAACTAGAGATCTGGTTTAAAAATCAGGAGTTGCTCATTTAAAAGAGATTAGGGTGAAAATGTTTTCATAGAGGGTCATGAGTCTTTGGAACCTTCTTCCTGAAAAGGTAGTGGAAGTAGAGTCCTTGAATATTTTTAAGACAGAAGTAGATAGATTCTAGTTAAGCGAGGGGATGAAAGGTTAACCAAGGGGTAGGCAGGTAAATGAATCTGAAGTTACAATCAGATCAGACATGATCTCATAGAATGGTGAAGCAGGCCTGAGGGGGTGAATGGCCTACTCTGTTTTGTTCACAACATGAAAACTGGCCCATAACAACAGCAACATTTGACAGTCAACACAGAGAAAGTACTTTTACCAGTGGATTTACTGATGGTAATGGCAGTGATGACTAGCTGACACACAGTATCTGACAAAACCATGCACACCCCTCATCTGCCATACTTACATTGTATGATAGACCCCTGTCATCAGCTGCACCATAAACTCTGGGTCCAGCATGACCCGGCCACATGTCTCACTCCACACCTTCTGCCGTTGTCGTGGGAACCCAGTAATACACAATCTAGTGATGGAAGAACAGGCAGATATTAGCAAATGACATCTTACCATGATACAACACAGATGCACTCAGCTGTGGCTACGAAACACTAAACTTTTAACCCATGATTGAAATCATAGTTCAGGAAAGATTTGTATTAAGGGTCCCTGAGGTTTATAAAGTGAGTGGCTTAGCTCAGTGGAATACAGGTCCAGAACAACACTGGTTGCAATGGTGATTAAGCTGAAGATTGGGACCGGTTACAAGCAATTGGGATTCCACACTAGTAGCACTCTCAATGAATCTCACAACTTCACAGTAAACAGAGGACAGTCCCCTATTATTCTGGACTCCTCTCAGAGACCTTTTTTGGTTGATTGGTTAGGTCAACATTGACTGTCCATCACTTATAACCTTGGAGAACGTGATTATGAGCTATTTTCTTAAACTGCTGAAGTTCTTAGGTTTTAGGGCCCCACGCAGTACTGTTAGGAAATGAGTTCCAGGATTTTAACACAGCAATAGTGAAGGAATGGTCAGATATTTAATAGGCAGGAAGGCATGAGACTTAGAGAGGAACTTGCAAGCAACTGCTGCTGTGGTTCTTCTAGAGGACAGAGCTCTAGAGTTTGGAAGGTGCTGTCAAAGGAACATGGATGAATTGTTGCAGTGCATCTTGTAGACATGGTGCCAGCAATCTACAATGTGTGGGTGGTGAATGGGATTCTAATCAATTGAGCTGCTTTGTCACGCGTGGTTTTATTATTCAGTCATAGGACATCAATGTTGTTGGCCAGGCCAGTATTTACTGACTATCCCTAATTGTCCAGAGGGATGTTGCTGTGGGTCTGGAGTCAGAGGTAATCCAGGCTAGGTAAGGATGGAAGACTTCCTTCCCTAAAAGGACATCAGTGCATCAAATGGGTTTTTTCCAACAATGAGATTTTTATTGAATTCAAATTCCACCTTGGTGAGTTTTGAGCCTCGGACCCCAGGACATTTCCCAGATCTCTGGGTTAACAGTCTAGCGATAACTCCACTAAGATATTGCCTCATCATTCATCTTGCGTGTTGTTGCTGCACTCATTGAAGCAAGTTGGGAGTATTTCAAAACACTCCTGACTTGTGCTTTATAGCAAGTGGATAGACTTTGAGGAATCAGGGATTGAGTTATCTGTCACAGAATTCCCAGCCTTTAGCTGGTTCTTGTTGCCACAGTATTTGTTTAGTGGCTTCAGTTCAGGTTCTGGTCGTTGCTAAACCCCATGATATTGATAGTTGGAGATTGAATAATGGTAATATCATTAAGCATCAAGGGGAGATGGCTGGATTGTCTCACTGGAAAGGGGCAGTACCTGGCACTTGCCATTTATCAGCCCAAATCTGAATATTGTCTATGTCTTGCTGCTTTTGGACATGGACTCCTTCAATACCTGAAGAATCACAATTGGTGCTGAATGTTGTGCAATCAGCAGCAAACAGCTCCAACTCTGACCTTATGGAGTGAATGTCATTGATGAAGCAGCTGAAGATAGTTGGAGCCTAGGACACATTCTTGAGGAATTCAGATGTGCCCTGGGGCTGCAATGGTTGACTTCCCATCTCTGTGCATTTCTGAATGTATCTACACTACACTGACTGCAATAGTTAAGGAAGGCAGTTCACCACCACCTTATCCAGGACAAAAAGGGATGGGCAATAAGACCATAAGACATAGGAGTGGAAGTAAGGCCATTCGGCCCATCGAGTCCACTCCGCCATTCAATCATGGCTGATGCGCATTTGAGCTCCACTTGCCAGCGTTCTCCCCGTAGCCCTTAATTCCTCTAGACAACAAGAACCTATCAATCTCGGCCTTGAAGACATTTAGCGTCCCGGCTTTCACTGCACTCCGTGGCAATGAATTCCACAGGCCCACCACTCTCTGGCTGAAGAAATGTCTCCGCATTTCCGTTCTGAAATGACCCCCTCTAATTCTAAGGCTGTGTCCACGGGTCCTAGTCTCCTCGCCTAACGGAAACAATTTTCTAGCATCCACCTTTTCAAAGCCATGTATTATTTTGTACGTCTCTATTAGATCTCCCCTTAATCTTCTAAACTCCAACGAATACAATCCCAGTATCCTCAGCCGTTCCTCATATGCTAGACCTGTCATTCCAGGGATCATCCGTGTGAATCTCCGCTGGACACGTTCCAGTGCCAGTATGTCCTTCCTGAGGTGTGGGGACCAAAACTGGACACAGTACTCCAAATGGGGCCTAACCAGAGCTTTATAAAGTCTTAGTAGTACATCTCTGCTTTTATATTCCAACCCTCTTGAGATAAGAGACAACATTGCATTCGCTTTCTTAATCACAGACTCAACCTGCATGTTTACCTTTAGAGAATCCTCGACTAGCACTCCCAGATCCCTTTGTGCTTTGGCTTTATTAAGTTTCTCACCATTTAGAAAGTAGTCCATTCCTATATTCTTTTTGCCAAAGTGCAAGACCTCGCACTTGCTCACGTTAAATTCCATCAGCCATTTCCTGGACCACTCTCCCAACCTGTCTAGATCCTTCTGTAGCCTCCCCACTTCCTCAGTACTACCTGCCTGTCCACCTAACTTTGTATCATCGGCAAACTTCGCTAGAATGCCCCCGGTTCCCTCATCCAAATCATTAATATATAATGCGAACAGCTGTGGCCCCAGCACCGAACCCTGCGGGACACCGCTCGTCACCGGCTGCCATTCTGAAAAAGAACCTTTTATCCCAACTCTCTGCCTTCTGTTAGATAGCCAATCCTCAATCCATCCCAGCAGCTCACCTCGAACACCATGGGCCCTCACCTTGCTCAGCAGTCTCCCGTGTGGCACCTTATCAAAGGCCTTTTGAAAGTCCAGATAGACCACATCCACTGGGTTCCCCTGGTCTAACCTACTTGTTACCTCTTCAAAAAATTCCAACAGGTTTGTCAGGCATGACCTCCCTTTACTAAATCCATGTTGACTTGTTCTAATCAGACTCTGCTCTTCCAAGAATTTAGAAACCTCATCCTTAATGATGGATTCTAGAATTTTACCAACAACCGAGGTTAAGCTGATTGGCCTATAATTTTCCATCTTTTGCCTTGATCCTTTCTTGAACAATAAGCACCATCCCAGCCAGTTACACCTACAGCCCTCAAATAGAATAGAAGAATGTGTACGACTCCAATCAGTACAGTGTTTGGTCCCCAGTTTCCACAGACTCCAGTTTTGCTTGGGCTCCTCAATGCCTCCTTGAAGTCAACTTCCAGTTCCTCGGGCTGGTGAGGCCAGAAACAAGGAGATAATGGATTTGAATGTGTGGCTGGGGAACTGGTGCAGGATGCAAGGATTTAAATTCTTGGATCACTGGGGTATGTTTTGTGGTAAGCATAAATTATACAATAGGTTAGGGACCAGCATTCTGGCAAGCAGATTTGCTACTGCAACACAGCTACGTTTAAACTAATTAGCAGGGGGGGGTGGGGGGGAGGGGACAAACTGGATGTTTAAGAAGGAAATTGAAGGGAAAGTTAGAACAAGGGAAGTCAAGAAAGACAACTGTATCAATGAAGCAGAAAACTCAAAAAGGGATCATGCTGTAAGGTTGAGTGAAATAGGAGTTGATGGGAAGGGTGAGGGCAGTAACAAATTAAAAATACTATACATGAATGCACGAAGCATTAGAAATAAGATGGATGAGCTTGAGGCTCTTTGGAAATTGGCAGATACGATATTGTGGGGATAACTGAGACGTGGCTTCATGGGGACAGGGCCTGGGAAATGAATATTCAAGGCTACACGTGCTATCGCAAGGACAGACTGATGGGCAGAGGGGGTGGGTTGGCCATGTTGGTAAGGGATGATATTCAGTCCCTTGCATGGGGGGACCTAGAATCAGGGAATGTAGAGTCAGTGTGAATAGAGCTGAGAAATACTAAGGGTAAAAAGACCCTCTTGGGAGTTATCTACAGGCCCCCAAACAGTAGTCTGGATGTCTGATGTAAGTCGAATCAGGAGCTGAAATTGGCCTGTCGCAAAGATGTTACTACAGTTGTTATGGGAGATTTCAATATGCAGGTAGACTGGGAGAATCAGGATGGTATTGGACCTCAAGAAAGAGATTTTGTGGAGTGCCTCCGAGATGGATTCTTAGAACAGCTGGTGCTGGAGCCTAGCAGGGAGAAGGCAATTCTGGATCTGGTATTGTGCAACGAACCAGAATTGGTCAGTGAAGGAGCCATTGGGAAGTAGTGACCATAATACAATAAGCTTCAATCTGCAATTTGAGAGGGAGTGGGTACAATCGGAAGTGACAATATTTCAGTTGAATAAAGGGAAATATGGAGCTATGAGGGAGCAACTGGCCAAAGTTCAATGGTGCAATACCTTAACAGGGAAGACCGTGGAGGAACAACGGCAGATATTTCTGTGTATAATGCAGAAGTTGCAGGATCAGTTCATTCCTAAAAGGAAGAAAGATCCCAGGAGGAGACATGGGCGGCCGTGGCTGACGAGGGAAGTAAAGAAACATATAAAGTTAAGCAAAAGTATAACATAGCAAAGATAAATGGGAAAACAGAGGACTGTGAAGCTTTCAAAGAACAACAGAGGATTACTAAGAAGGAAACACGCAGAGAAAAAATGAGGTACAAAGATAAACTGGCCAAAAATATAAAGGAGGATAGTAAAAGCTTTTTTAGGTATAGTTAAGAGTAAAATTGGGCCATTGAAGACAGAAACAGGGGAATATATTACGGGGAACAAAGAAATGGCAGAAGAATTAAATGGGTACTTCAGATCAGTGTTCACTGGGGAAGACACAAGCAATCTCCCTGAGGTAACATTGGCTGAAGGACCTTTATATTTATATTTGCCAGGAATTGGTGTTGGAGAGACTATTAGGTCTGAAGGTTGATAAGTCCCCAGGGCCTGATGGTCTATATCCCAGGGTACTGAAGGAGGTGGCTCTAGAAATCGTGGATGCGTTGGTGATTATTTTCCAGAGTTCGATAGATTCGGGATCAGTTCCTGCGGATTGGAGGGTGGCTAATGTTTACCACTTTTAAGAAAGGTGGGAGAGAGAAAGCAGGAAATTATAGACCAGTTAGTGTGACTTCAGTGGTGGGAAAGATGCTGGAGTCTATTATAAAGGATGAAATTACAACACATCTGGATAGTAGTAACAGGATAGGTCAGAGTCAGCATGGATTTATGAAGGGGAAATCATGCTTGACTAATCTTCAGGAATTTTTTGAGGATGTAACTCGGAAGATGGACGAGGGAGATCCAGTAGATGTAGCCTACCTGGACTTTCAGAAAGCTTTTGATAAAGTCCCACATAGGAGGTTAGTGAGCAAAATTAGGGCGCATGGTATTGGGGGCAAAGTACTAACTTGGATTGAAAGTTGGTTGGCTAACAGGAAACAAAGAGTAGTGATAAACGGCTCCATTTTGGAATGGCAGGCAGTGACCAGTGGGGTACCGCAGGGATCAGTGCTGGGACCGCAGCATTTTACAATATATGTTAATGAAACAGAAGATGGTATTAGTAATAACATTCGCAGATTTGCTAATGATACTAAGCTGGGTGGCAGGGTGAAATGTGAGGAGGATGTTAGGAGATTACAGGGTGACCTGGACTGGTTAGGTGAGTGGACAGATGCATGGCAGATGCAGTTTAATGTGGATAAATGTATGGTTATCCACTTTGGTGGCGAGAACAGGAAGGCAGATTACTACCTAAATGGAATCAATTTAGGTAAAGGGGCAGTACAAAGAGATCTGGGTGTTCTTGTACACCAGTCAATGAAGGTAAGCATGCAGGTACAGCAGGTAGTGAAGAAGGCTAATAGCATGCTGGCCTTCATAACAAGAGAGATTGAGTATAGAAGCAAAGAGGTTCTTCTGCAGCTGTACAGGGCCCTGGTGAGACCACACCTGGAGTACAGTGTGCAGTTCTGGTCTCCAAATTTGAGGAAAGACATTCTGGCTATTGAGGGAGTGCAGCGTAGGTTCACAAGGTCAATTCCTGGAATGGCAGGACTACCTTACGCTGAAAGATTGGAGTGACTGGGCTTGTATACCCTTGAGTTGAGAAGACTGAGAGGGGAATGTATAAGATTATTAAAGGATTGGACACTCTGGAGGCAGGAAACATGTTTCTGCTGATGGGTGAGTGCCGAACCAGAGGACACAGCTTAAAAATAAGGGGTAGACCATTTAGGATAGAGATGAGGAGAAACTTCTTCACAGAGAATGGTGGCTGTGTGGAATGCTCTGCCCCAGAGGGCAGTGGATGCCCAGTCTCTGGATTCATTTAAGAAAGAGTTGGATAGAGCTCTCAAGGATAGTGGAATCAAGGGTTATGGAGATAAGGCAGGAACATTATACTGATTAAGGATGATCAGCCATGATCATAATGAATGGTGGTGCAGGCTCGAAGGGCAGAATGGCCTACTCCTGCACCTATTGTCTATTCTCCCCACCTCAGTCCCCTTAGGTTACTATCCCCACAGCTCTCCCTGAAAGATCTAACCCTGCTGTCTTCCCTCCATCACCAAATCAGCCCAATTTCCTACAGCAAGCTCTACAAAACAACTTTGTACGATTATGATCAATTGCAACTTGACCTGCAGTATTGCTGTGGATTTAAGATAGACATTTATTTATACTGCACCTGTCAACACCTCCAAATAACTTCACAGCCTGTGAAATAGTCTTGAAGTGTAGTTACTACTGAAATTGTAGAAAACACAGGGCAGTTCGCAAACAGCATAACCCACAAAAAGCCATGTGATAAAAGCCGGATTAATCTGTTCAGTGATGTTGGTCTTAAGGGGCCGACCAGGAAGAACTCCCTGGGTCTTTGTAATAGGGCCACCCAATCTTTTACATCCACATGAGTGTGCAGATGGGATCTTGGTTTGATGTCTCAACTGAAAGACAGATTTCTGGCAGCCCCTCGTTTGGACTAAGGGGTTAGGTCTTTCAGAGAGAGCTGTGGGATAGTGTTAGGTCTTTCAGAGAGAGCTGTGGGATAGTGTTAGGTCTTTCAGAGAGAGCTGTGGGATAGTAACATAATGGAACTGAGGTGGGGAAGAGGGGGACTTCAAAGGTTGCATTGAGGAGCTCAAGAAAAACTGGAGTCTATAAAAATTGGGGACAAATTATTGTACAGATTGGAGTCTGCCATAATTTTGAGAATTCTATTTGAAGGAAGGTGGTATTGCTGGCTAGACCAGCTCTTACCGTCCATCCCTTTTTGTCCTGGATAAAGTGGTGATGAGCCATCTTCCTGAACCATTGCAGTCATTGTAGATACATCCACAAACCTAGCACAAGGTATCCTCTCATCATAGCTCCACCGTGTGCATTTCACACAAAAATAACAGAGATTGAATTACTCTGCCATATCACTTCATAGGATGGATGCTAATTCTGTAGCTCGCCCCTAGAAATCTGGTTTGAAAAATGGAATGTTAAATTCAAATCAGAAAGCAGAATTAAGTCTGCAATATAAACAGGGCCTTGGACACAGTACAAAAAACAACTTAACCAACAGTGCCAACCCAGGCTCAGTGGGGAGCATCACACCTGATTCAGATATCTGTGGGTTGGCAGGATAACAAAACAGGAGCTGTAGGCCATTCAACCCCTCAAGCCTGCTCTGCCATTGAATAAGATCACGGCTGGTCTGAT
This sequence comes from Chiloscyllium punctatum, assembly GCF_047496795.1. Lineage (NCBI taxonomy): Eukaryota > Metazoa > Chordata > Chondrichthyes > Orectolobiformes > Hemiscylliidae > Chiloscyllium > Chiloscyllium punctatum. The sequence goes on from NC_092748.1 coordinate 8,093,625, forward strand.
TATAGCCTCAAATTCACATTCCTCCCTGCTGTTCCTAGCCCACAACTCCCTTGACAACAACACAACAATTAAGTCACGCTTTGTAGTCTCGATCACATAACTAAGCTAACACTGCCAATGCAGCACTGAGGGGGCTGCAAGAATTCTATTTTTCAGATGAGAGGCCTGATCTACTCTCTCAAGCGGATGGAAAAGATTGCGTGACGGTATTACAAAGAGCCATGGAATTCTGCCTGGTATCCTGGCCGATAATGGCCCTTAAGGTCAAACAGATGACCCAGTTTTTATCACACTGCTTAGTGGGACCTTGCTGTGTGCAAACTGTTTGGCGCTTTCTACAGTTACAGCAGAGACTAAACTTCAAGAGTATTTCACAGACTGTAAAGTTATTTGGGATGGTCTGAGGTGTTGAAAGCTGCAATATAAATAAATATCTATCTTTAACAGAGACATTCTCCACCTGATAAAACACTTTCCACAGCTTCTGTTTGTTGGGGTCTGCAACCAAATGCAAACACATCCCAAAACTGCATTACACCAAATTCCCCAAACACCACCAGAATGCCACCTTGCACTGTGCTGTCCCCCTCAAATGAATGAAGAATTTAAAGTAACACATACTTTAAGCTTTAAAATAAACCTTAAGAAACCCCCCTCCCCCACCACACACACACAAATCTGTACTTTGCTGTCATACTTTACCTCGAGCACACATTACACAGGGAGCGGTAGGAGGAGTTGGGCATGGAGACAACCGCAGAGTTGTAGCACAACATGAGGAAACTCAGCACTTCAAACCTGCAGGAGACACACAGTATAAAACTTTACACATCTGTATCAACTGCACAATGTGAGAAATACATTTATCTCATGTAAGTATATATGACACTACTGCATCAATAATGGAGTCAATTCCATTCAGCCTGTATGAATCTCTCCATGGGCCTCTGATATTAGTTAAGCAAAGACTAGCAATGGATAATACCCCTCCAAAGGGTAAGGGGAGCTTAAAGACCTAGTAATTTCAGGTAATCAGCCACAGTCCAGTCAGAACAATGGTTGAACAGCCTGAGGAGCACTGCTCTGCAAACACGGGGTCAGGTGAGAGTCTGGGAGGGGACCTTCATGAACTCTCACAGTATGGGAAATGACTAGTCATTGGCATCACTGTGCACTAGTCAGCACTGGTCAGCACTGGTCCTCACCCCTTCCACCTGGTGAAATCCTCACTTCCATCTCAGGAGGAGAAAATACCATCCATTTTAGGAGGCTTTAATTACAGGGTTGACCAAGACTCTGATCTCTGGAGGATATTCAATGTGAAACCAGGAAACTGCAGGCCAGGTAGCTTAACATCTGCCAAAGGGAAATTGCTGGAATCTGATATTAAGGATTTATAGCAGGAACTTAGAAAACTTCAGTACAATCAGGCAGAGTCAACATAGCTATTTGAAAGGGCAATGATGCTTGGCCAATTTATTAGAGATCTTTGAGGAAGTAACAAGCAACGTGTATAAAGCAGTACCTTTAGATGTGGTGTCCAAAAGGCATTTGACATGGTGCAGAGAACAACATATTGCCATGGACAGAGAACCGGCTGGATAACAGGAAGCAGACAGGAGGCATAAATGGGTCTTTTTGGTTGTCTAAGAGTGATGAGAGAAGTGCCAGAGGGATCAGCACTGGGGACAGAACTATTTACAACTTATATTAATGATTTGAATGAAGGGACCAAATGTATGGTTGCTAAATTTGCTGATGACACAAAGGTAGATAGGAAAGCAAGCTGTGAAGACCACATAGGAATGTGAAAGGAATATGGTAGGTTAAGCAAAAGGGCAAAAGATTACCAGGTTGAAATTTAATGGGGGAAACATGTGAATGTATCCACTTTGGCAGGAAAAAGAGAGGAAGAATAGAAAAGCAACATATTTAAATTAAGAGAGATTGCGCAACATGAGATGAAGGTTATCTGGGTATCTTGGAGCATGAATAATTAGAGATTAAGACAAATGGATTTTTTTTTGTTTATTTGAAAGGGGAATGGTATATAAAGCGGGAAAATGGGGTTGAAAAACCTATCGTCCATGATCGAATGCCAGAACAGACCCGATGGGCCGTTTGGCCCATGGTCTTATAAAAGTATGGTCCTATAGTCTTATAAATGTAGGAAAGTTTTGCAACAGCGTTTAAATGGCATTGGTAGGATCACATCTAGGGAGTACTGTGTACAGTTTTAATCGCCTCATTTAAGAAAAGAGATAATTACATTAGAAGTCGTGTAGAAAAGGTTCATTCAATAGGAGTGTTAGAAAATTAGGGCCTCTATTCATTGGAGTTTAGAAGGATGAGTCGTGATCTTATTGTAGAGATCTTGAGGGCACTTGAGAGGGTGAATGCTGCAAGGACACTTCCCTTTGTGGGAGAGACTTGAACTCAGGAACACAGTTTAAAAACATGGGACCTCCCATTTAGGACAGAGATGAGGAGGATCTTTTACTCTCAGAGGGTCACGCGTGTGTGGAATTTTCAAACTCAGAAACTGGGGGATGCAGTGTTGTTAAGATGTTGTTAAAATCTTAACTATTGTTAAGATTTTTAGATTCTTGATTAACAAGGATCTCAAAGAGCAGTAATGTGGAGTTGAGAGGTCACAGTCAGATCAGTTAGTCTTACTAGGTTGGAGGGGCCAAATGGACTATATTTCTACTAACTTGTATATGCATTTAGATCATTAGAAAAACCAGTGGAAATGATTACTTCCAACTAACTTGGTGTGGCCAGATTAAGAACAAGAATTGCCGCAGTGCATCCACTTACCCTACACTCTGGGATTTGGACAACACCAGCCCCGATAGCCATTGTCTGGTATGTGAACTGAAAACAGGATGCTAGGGGCTCAGAAGCCCAGTGGGCCTGTTTGGCCATTTTTCTGATCAGAAGCCCACATTTTATATTTTCTTCATAACAGAATGGGAATTGAACAGAGGCACCGGATGGACTGGCTGTGGAATCAAAAATCTTATAAGAGAGTAGAACATAACCCTAGATCAGCTTGGAGGAAAGTGGGAGGGATCAGTCTGAGATTACGGAGTTGAGGGGGGAGGGGGGAGGGATGAGGAGTCAGCAGAAGGGATGAGAGCCAGAAGACCTAGTTTCAGCTGCTTCACCTACCTGTTCTGAGCTGTGAAGTTCTCCCGCTGAGGGTGAAGGTCACTGTACACCACCCGGATTAGATCGTGCTGGCTCAGTGCGCCTTCTGTCAGGGCCATGGAACCAATACTCGACGGCTGCATCAACAGAAAGCAAGAAACTTCCACAAATCTGGCTGAGGTCTGTGTCCTGATCATTACTACACCAATAACCTGGAGAGCACGAGTATAAATCCTACCCAGGCATTTGGATTCGGTTTTTGAAAAAAGAACACTAGAAATAAGCTGGTCCCAATGACACTGATCACTAGACTAACTGTTTCTTCTCCTAATCCAACTCGCTGATTAATGGCCTTCAGCGAAGTAAACCTGATCTCCTTACCTGGTTTGGCTGACACGTTACTCTGGATCCACAGTAACATGTCCAAGTGTTAACTGCCTTCTGGAAAGGGCAAGTGAGCCACTTCAATAAATGAACGTTTTCAGGGCAACTAGGGATGAACGATAAATTCTGGCCATACCAATGACGCTCATATCCCAAGATATGAAAATAAAATCTTCCTAGTGTCCTATTCATTTTCCAACACCTCAGGTTCCTCCTCTTTGAAGACTCACGCAGAGCTATCGACAGTAGCTGACCTCCTCAACTGATGGAGGCTGTTACAGACTGTATGTATACAAGGCGACGGGCCAAGTGCTGGAAAATGGGATTAGAAAAGATAGATATTTAATGACCGATGCAGACATGATGGGCTGAAGGACCTCCTTCCACACTGTTAAGAACCCGGTGAGTTTAAGTCCAATTCTGCTCTCACACAGCGTTGGCAATTTTATTCCGAGTCAGAGGGTCATGGGTTGAAGCCACATTCCATAGAGACTGGAGTCCATAGTCAAGGCCAACATTTCAGGTGCATTACTCACAGGGTGTGCTGCACTGCGCCTTTTGGTTATGGCATCAACTAAGTCCATCTATCCTCTCAGATGGACTAAAAGCAAAACCCAAGGCACTAGTTGAAGAGGAGCAAGGTGGGGGAGGGAGGGTCTACCTGCTACCCTGGCCAACTTCCATCATTCAACCAACTGCAGAAAACAGATGAAGCTGTGTATGCAGTGGGCAAACAGGGATGCCAGTTACAACTCAATAATTACACATCAAATATAACCTGGCTGTATGGCTGCAAAGTATTGGTAAACATGTACAGTAAGTGCTTTTATTTTTATGAGCAGTATTCTAAAGGAGGTAACACCCAAGTCAGTCACAGAGTGTAGTGACTGAGCGATCCACTGGGGTGTGACCCCCTCACCATCTGATTGTTTAAGAGAAAGCCCAGCCTTCAGTCAGGGGAGCTGTAACCAACGGTTGAGAGGGTTAGGAGGGACAAAATTTATTTGGTCAGTCGGCTCACAAATATACCCTTAGATAAATGATGTCGGTGGACACGGAGGCTGAACAGGGAAAAGGATCGGAATTGGAGAGGTGGTAGATGAGACTCAGAGTTGAGAAATGCAAAATATTTCCAGACCCCGAAGTGCTCAAATCCAGCAGGATGGCAGAGGCAAAGGAAAAATCATTTGTTAGAAAAGCTAAGTGCCAGGATAAATTTGGCAACAATAAGTGAAAGCTTCAGCAAGAAGTTGTGGAGGGGGTGGAGTGACCTTTCACAAAAATCACTGGGCTCCCTTCAAACAACAGGCATGATGCAGGCTCTCTGCCTTGCTCCAAGGTGCCCCTGACGCGTGACATCCTGGCTAAATAGCTGATGCGTTCGACCAACCACTACGTTTCCCAGTCAGGACAGGCACCATAAACAATCACAAGCTTGTAAGATGCTACTGAAGGCTGGAATGACCATCAGGCAGAGACAATAAGGAATGGGATGGCCCCCTGACTCAAATGAAAAAAACCACCAGCGAAAACAAACGAGGCTGAGGTACAGAGGCCACTCACTGTCAGAAAAAGTACAAGATTGAGCAACCATCTTGAATTGCTCCTCACCAACACAGCAGTGAAAAATAAAGGCACATTTCCATAGCACATTCCACTGTCCTCTGTAGCCCCAAAAATGCCTTCTAGGCAACAATATACTTCTGAAGTTTGGATCCTAATGCTATGCAGGAAACACAGTGGCCAATTTGCACATAGAAAGACCCCGCAAAGTTCCTGAAGATAGTGAGTAGATCATCTGTTTCTAGTGACGTGGGTGAAGGGGTGAACATTGGGCCAGGACAGTAGGCAAAACTCCCCTGCTCTTCCAGGTAGCGCCATTGGATTTTCTACATCCAGCTGGGAGGGCAGGCAGGGTCGCGATTTAACATCTCATCTCCCAGGCCTCTGCTTGAACAGTTCATATTCCTACGGAGTACCACACTACGAGAGTCAGCCTAGATCGTGTGCTCAAGTCTCTCGAGTGGGGTGGAACCCACAGTCTCCACATCAGTACTGACCTCCAAATTGGAGACAAATGTATAAACAACCATTTACTAATCTCACAGCATTATTTCTAGGGATACCCCCAAGGCCAGCTGTATAACACAAACATCTTGTTGGCGTGTGCCTGTTATTAGGGGGGGGTAACCTTATTCTAATCTCAATAATCTTATCAAATGGTACATGTTCCACAACTCTAGTTTGCTGCTGCCAGTCACGGGACAGTTGTAATCTTAGAGGTATTCAACCACAAGTTATTGACAAAGTTTTCAAGATATTTATGGAACTGTGAGGCTAGCTGGAGAGAAACAATTTCCACCAGGTGGGACGACTAGAGGGCAGGTTCTAAAATTAAATTAAAACCACAGGAAGGAAATGAACAAACACTTTGAATAGGTAAAAGTTCCAAACTTTCCTTTTGTTATTCACAGACTTGTGTGCCATTGGCCTTAATTGTCCATCCCTAATTTGCTTTGATATGGGGTTGCTCAGGCACCATCTTGAACCACTGCTGTCCAATATTGCTTCTGCAAACACAACTGATGCTGCAACAATTGTTAGTTTTAATCGAGACGGTTGGATGTCAACAAAAACATGAAAGGTTATGGGGAAAATGCAAACAAATGCAGCTCACTCAGAGAACAACTTCAATAGCGTAAAAGACTCAAGAGGCTAACTGACCTGCTATTCTTCCTCTATTTAGGATGAATTCCTAAGAACCTTCTCCCCATCCCACCCTCTCCACAGCAGCTGTCCAGGTAGTGAGTATCTGCAGAATGCCCAACACAGGACCAGACCTTTCTTGAAACCCCAGTCGTGCTGACAGGCCCACATTAGTGGATGGGGTTAGATGCCCTTCCAGAATTTGCTCAGGGTTTGCAGAGATTCCAAAAGTTGCACACACTGTACTAGCCAGGAACAAATTGGGATTTGGTGATCATCACTGCTAAGAAAAAAAACAGAATGGCATTTCATTTGAAGTCACTCACTGATTTTAAAGGGTGAAGCTGTTGCAATAATATCACAATCCCAGTTTACAGATACCTCTGAGGATCATAGGAAAAACTGAATGACATCTGCAGGCAAAGGAACTCACCTCATGATAAACTGATGGCTTGGACAGTGATGGGATTGTGAACGACAACACTCTGTTGTTTCCATCTCTATCGACTATCTCCTGTGAAGAAAGTACAACAAATGCATATTATTTGCTCCCATTTCACACAAAAACAATTTTGTTTAACAACTTCATCATTTTTTCTCATTATTTAAACAAGAGAGTTTGCATTGATATTGAACTGACTGCAACAAATCAACAAACCTCAGAAACCTGTCTGATAGTGCCATTAATTACGCATTAATCTTGAGATGATCACAATCTGCCATAATAGTGTGAAACCACTGAAAGCAACTGGAGAGTAGCCAGCCACTCAAACCCAGCTTAACTCAACCTCAAACTTCAGACACCCAGAATCACCCCACCCTGACTTACAATTTTACCAACCATTCCTTCACAGTTGCTGGAATTCTCCCTGACATCACTGTGGCTATACCTACACCACATGGTAAAATAATCTGTTTTTAAATATAATTACACTTTTTTTTGAGGCAGGCCCCAACGAAGACAGAAACTGAAACAAAAAGAATCGTTAAAGGAAACATAGGTTAACATAGAAAGGAAACTGAAACTTGCAGTTTTTAAGGAAATAGAAACAAACTAATGTTTGGAAACCAAACGTTTTGGGGTAAAATGACCCTGGTTAGATACGAAAGGACACAGATCAATCCAAGCTGGGATACTGCAGTTGATCAGTCCAGTGAGGCAGAACTGGGAAGACTTAATAAGTCAAAATCTTTACCCACAGGCTCCAAACAGGTTTCTGCAGCTTCTAACAGTTCGAGATAACATTGGTGAATCTACCTCATCCAGACCACTTTTAGCACATTCTGCATGCGTGTGCCATTTGCGGTGAAGCCTGTACCCACGGAACCCGGGTTGGTTGCTTATTGCTGTGGGCTAGGGATCAGACTTAGGAGAGTTTGAAGGATTTTGTGACTGAATGAGATCAGCAAAATGTGAGCAGACTGCAGAGCCAAAAACACAAGGTATGTCTTAGTTGTACCTGCCATCTAATGGGCAATACATAATGCATATTCATCAGCAATGTGCTTGTCAGTAGGATTGGTTAGGCAATGAGACACACTGGGTAGGCATATGGTGTCATTTTCAGTTTGACAAAATGTAACAAGTGGAGTGCCACAGGGATCAGTGTTACAATTTACAATCTGTATCAAAGACCATATTGCAAATTGATGCCACAAAAATAGATGAGAAAGTCAGTTATGAGGCAGATATAACGAACCAGCAAAGGGATATAGGGAATTAGATGAGTGGGCATTGTTTGGCAGATGGAATATAATGTGAGAAAATTGTCCATTTTGGCAAGAAGAATAGAAACTTATTATTTAAATGGAGAGAGATTAAATGGAGGAGACCAGAACTCTCCTGCAAAGTGAACCACAAAATGGGATTACAGAAGAGCAGCAACATATTGGAAAGTGGAAAGTTGTTGTTTGTTACAAGGTAAACAGAAGATAAAAGTTTATTACAGATTAAAGGGCATTGATTAAATTACATCTACAGTACCATGTACAATATTGATCACCTTATATAAGGAAGGGCATAATTGAATTAAGCAGCTCCCAGAATTTTCACTCAACTCATTCCTCGGTTGAAGGGATTATTTCATGAGGAAAGGTTAAGTAGATTGAGCCTATATCCCTTTGGAGTTTAACAAGAATGAGAATTGAAACATATGATCCTGCAAGGACTTGTCAGTGTAGATCCTGAAAGGATGTTTCCTGTTGAGGGAGAGACTAGAACTACAGGACACCATGTATTATGAAGGGTTTCCCAGTTAAAACAGAGATGAGAATATCTATCTTTTAGTGGATTGAGAATCTGTGGAACTCTCTCCCCTAGAGAGTGGAGAAGGCTAGATCATTGAATATTTTTAAGGCACAATCATACAGCATGGAACAGACCCTTCTGTCCAACCAGCCCATGTCGACCATAATCCCAAACTGAACTAGTCCCACCTGCCTGCACTTGGCCCATATCCCTCCATACATTTCTTTCATGTACTTATCCAAATGTCTTTTAAATATTATGACCCGCGTCCATCACTTCCTCTGAAAATTTCAGTCCACGCATGAACCACACTGCGTGAAAAAAAGTGCCCCTCGTAAATCTTTCTCCTCACCTTAAGAACATTCCTCCTAGTCTTGAAATCCCCGATCCTAGGGAAAAGACACCTACCATTCACCTTATCTATCGCCTTCACAAATTTATAAGTGTCTGTAAAGGGGGTGAAAGGATTCTGAGAGTAGGCAGAAGAGTGAAGTTGAGGTGGCAATCATGATTTTATCAAATAGTGGAGATTTTGAGTTGAATGACCTCATCCTACTCCTAATTTTTACATTCATATGATAATTCATATTTAACTTATGCTAATTCTGTATTTTGTGTAAAGGTTAGATAGAACTTAGTGTTTGTTTTGTTGAGATTTTTTGAATTGTGGAATTTTGTAGCTTCATTCTTTTAGTAAATTTTGTATTTCTTCCATTTTAAAATTCTGGGATCATAAAATCGTGGATTGCAGCAGTTCAAGAAAATATCTGACCAACTCCTCCTTGACAGCAATTATGATCTTGGCTTAAATACAAAATACAAAGAGAAGGTGACTCTTAGTTTTATTCTGCAGATTAAGGACAGCTGCAGTTTGCCAATATTGTAAATATTTGTATAATAAATAGCTTAAAATTGCACATTTAAAAAAATTATACATTCTATTTGAATGTCAATCTATAATTATCTTATGAATTATGATTATAATGAGAAACAAAATACTGGAGACACTCAAAAGGTCTGGCTGCATCTGTGGAGAGAGAAACAGAGTCAATGGTTTGAATCCAATATGACCTCCTGGAATGAGCAGGAATATGGTGGTTTTTATGCTGTTGACAGAAGGGGAGGAGGATAAAGTGGAATATACGATAAGGGTGTCCTGAGCGAAAGTCAAGGGGAGTGCCAAAAGTGGAAAAGGAGGGATAGTGATATCAAATAGGTGTAAACCAAGGTGTGAAATGGAGAAATGGATCTGGTCTATTTTACTGTATTATCACAATGCTTCCCTTACTGCAATGACGATTGCTCAATAAACCAACTGTCTAACTAAAGGAGGGACAATAAATGCCAGCCTTGTTTCTGATGCTCACATTCAGTGCATGAATAAAAATAAGACCTGATCCTTGTTGCAAGTATCCAAACCCTGTCCACCCCAAACTGGAACGTGTACATTGAAGAATGGTGGTCACTGTAAAGAGAATAACATGGGGTGAAGGAGAAATAGCAAAAGATGAATAAAAAGTAGAGTGATAGCGATAAAACATTGAGAGAGAAAGAGGGCGAGCGATAGGAAGATTGGGAATGTAACATCATGTTTACTAAAAGGAGCTTTACTGAAGGAGTGACTGACTGATGGCTGACATGATACTGAGTATATCTGACCCAGTAATGGACAGTACAGGGCATCTAACTTTGAGAGAGAAAGTTGGACAGTTTGTGTTCATGGTCACCTGAGAATCTGTGAATACCAGTACTTCCCCCTTCAGTGAATAACATAAGCAGAAATGCTCATTCTGTGACCTGGAAGCTGGAACTTCAGATTTTAAATCATGGAAATAAAGGTCTTACATTAATCCTGAGACAAGCACCAGTTGTGGAATTGTGCCAGTCTGATGGAGTGGCCTTATGAGACAGAATGGCGCTTTGATTCCACGTGGCACCTAATCCAACTGTCAGATGTCTGCACAAGAGTGCCACGCTAACACAATTGCATCATGATATCTAGGAGTCTATACAGACACCACTGATGGAGGATTGATGCCAATTATTTTTTCTTTCTCAAATGGTTTTCTAATATGCTTTCAGTAAGTTAGCAATAGCCTTGAGAAGCATTCACTGTTCTAAGAGCTCTCTGAGAATAGTTCTTCTAATTTTCCCTATTCATCATATTGGATGTTGGTCATTGATCAGTAGTAGGAAGTCAATATTGTAGTTTGCTCTCTAGAGACCTGAGCACATAATCGAAGCTGCACTGAGTGTCAGCCTTGAGACAGTGGAATGAACTAATAAACCAAGGTTTTGCCTGCCTTCAGGCAGACCATATAGAGTTTCATGGTCACCATGCAAAAAAGAGCAAGAGTTCTCCCTGGAATTGTAGTCAATATTTATCAATCAACCAATATCACTAATACAGAACAACTGGGTATTTTCCGCAGTGCTGTTTCATGGATCTTGCTGTGCATAAGCTGTGTCCCATTTCCCACAGGGAATTGCATTGTGTTGATGGTGGTGGTGGTGGGGTCCGTGATAAGGTTGAAAGGCACAATATGAATGCAGACTCCTTACTGCAGACGAAGCAAAGGCTTATTGGAATGAGGAATGACCACTTAGGATTGCAGCTGGTGGGTGGGGGTGGGATATTGTGGAACTACATACAGCAGCCCTTGTTGAAATCAGTGGGGAGACAGTTACATGAAAACAGGCTGATCTTTAGAAATGGAGTCAGAAAGACTTGCTCTTGTGTTACCTCTCTGTACATACCGTGAACAGGGCTGGGTACTGTGGACATTCTAAAAACGATGCAGTTCAGAGCAGCCTTTCTGATATCAAGATTGATACCCATGCTGGCTTCCCAGCTTTATAACTCTGGCTCTCAACCTGCGAACATAGAGCCCTGAAATCTCTGGCAGGACAGTTAGTCATGGGGCAGTGTAATCCCCAGCAACCAATGGCCTCGAGTTGTTTCTCAAGCTGCTTAACGACTCAGACATTTAAATCATTTTAAACCCGAACTTTGAACCTAATTGCACTCAAGTGAACAACAGCCTTCCAGCAAAGTACTGGCCTCACATGTCATTCATTATCTGTGGCACATCCTCTCTCCATTTCCTTAGAACACTAGCTTTAACAATGTATTTATAGCAATCTTTTGTAACCCTAAACAAGTGAACATGACCAAATCACAGGGTAGCGGGCAAGGAGCAAAGAGTTAAGTCCTATTCATGAACCCAGAGTATAACTGGGGCCTCAATAATGCAGTTGCTCAAGCTCTCAGAACAAGATGGGGTGGATGCGAAATAGAGGGGCAACAGGCAGCAGCAAACAGATGGTGAATCAATTTGTTTCTATTGTAACAGACTGTGAATACATTTGTTTCTGTACTGTATCAGACAGTGAATCACTTGTTTCTGTACTGGTTCACTGCCTGTTACACTGTTACAGTAAAGGCTAAATTGTGTCAATTTATTTCTGTACAATATCAGACAGTGAATCATTTGTTTGTATTGTAACAGGCTGTGAATTAATATGTTTCTGTATTATAACAGGCTATGAATACATTTGTTTCTATAGTGTAACAGACAGTGGATCGATATGTTTCTGCATTGTAACAGGTTGTAAATTTGTTTCTGTACTGAAACAGACAGCAAACCATTTACTTCTGTAACAGGCTGTAAATCAACTTGCTTCTGTACTGTAACAGAGTGAATTAATTTCTGTACTGAAAATGAATTAAGTTTATTCTACTATAACTGACTGCGAATTGGAAGATGGTTTGTAACATTATAAAAGCAGGAGTGACTGAGATCTGTATAAGAATATGCACCTCCACTTATCTGGTGATGTTTAACACAAGGTATGGCCTACCTAATTCGTAACTGATGATGTTGTGCCTGAGATGAAGAGGTGTAATGAAGTTTCAGGAATTATATCGTATACTGCCAGTATACCATTCACATTGGAGCTACAGGACACACTGAGGTTACCACAAAGGTCCTACTTTCTCAACCTACCCTCTCGCCCGAGGTCTGGTGACCCTCAGGTTAAACTCACTACCAGTCTACTCTATTCAGTGGAGCTACAGGATTTAATTGTACATCGAATATGTCCTGCTCAAACTCAAGCTACAGACACCAGTGATTTAAGTGTTGAAGTGAAAGGGTTTTGTTTGCTTTGTGTGCAGGAACAAGCAGGGAGGTGACAACTGTCTCTAAGCTGATCCCACGAAGGTGAGAGATGAACTCAAGCGCAGAAGCAAGGAATCTGCATCCTATAAATCTCTCTCACTAACCAAACATGGTGAAGCCTCAGAAATAAGAATTGTTCACTCAAGTCAGGGACTTGTCATTGCTGAGCCTTTCCCCTCTGGCAGGATCAATATTGTTTGTAGCTGTACCACTCACACCTGCTGTGGTGTTGCTGACACTGAATCAGAGCTCCTGACAAAATGGCAAGACAGTGGCAACTGACCCCACATCAAACCCCAATCAGCAGCAATTGACAACTGTGTCTTGTTACAGGCTGGCCTGAAAAGGCAGTGACTGTTTATTCAGTGCACCTGCCTACGCAGTGACATTCTATTCATATTTAATGATATTAATTATTTAAGTGCCAGCAGTTCTCTATATTTTGTTTACAAATATTCAGGTATCATATGTTGTTTTGGACATAAGTTTTTCAGCAGTGCTTATGTGAATTGTGGCAATCTGCAAAGGTTATTAAAGGTGATATATGTTATATGTGTTCTAGGCCAACAATTAGCAGGCCCGGCTGCACCTACAATGACACGCACCACCACCTGCACATTATCCTCTGAGGGACTTACAATCCTGACTTGGAATGATATTATCTCTCCTTTTGTGTTGCTACATCAAAAATCCCTCCCTAACAGCAATGGAGGTGTAAGTGCAACATATGGACTGCAGTGGTTCAGGAAGGCAGCTCAAAGATAATCAGGGATGAATAATAAATGCTGGCCCAGCCAGTGACTCTCACATTCTGTGAATGAATGAAAGAAACTGATGAAAATGGACAAACAGCAAATAAAGCCACACTGATCAATAATGTTCTCACTGAAGCCCATCCCTCTGGCGCATGGAGACAGACAAATGAACACACAGCTTACCAGATTGTAGATTCCCAGAAGCAGAGCTTCAATGCAGCCATTGCTCTGTCTCTCTCTGCTTGCCGTGATGCACAGATACCCCCAGATCAATTCAGGCAAAAACTGCAACGTGAATCGCTTCAACCTCACCTCTGAGCTTCGATACAACTCAAACAGCTGGTGACAGACAGGCTCCAGTAACTGTAGGGAGAGTTATGCAGATGATGTACCAACAGAAAATGTCACAACTGCTTCACAGCAACAATGCACCAAGTAGGAGATGTGACAATGTGCCAGGATTGCCATCATTACATGGAGTTAACGCTATGAAACTACACTGAAGATCCCTCTACATCCTGGCACACGACGCAAGTAGGACAACTAAGTTCATCAAACACCCCATGTGTTGGGCATCTGTTCTTGATTCTCTTTTCAGGGACTAGTTTGCAGCTAGCAAGGCTGGCATTTGTTGTCCCATACCTTGAAATCAGAGGCTTTTTAGGCCATAGCAGAAAAGCAGTTCAGAGCCAACTGCGCTCCACAAGTCACGTGCAGGTCAGAGTGGGTAAGGACAGCAGATTTCCTTTCTAAAAGGGCATTAATGAACCAAGGAGGTTTTTGCAACAATCAATAATAATTGCCCTGGTCACCATTATTGATAGTTAGCTTGAGATTCCAAAGTTATAAAATGAATTAAAGTTCTGGTGGGATTTATACCAATGTGCCCAAAGCCTCTGGGTTACTAGTCCAGTGATATAGCCACTACACCACTGTTTTCCACCTCAAAAAGTAAAGTAGCTTATAAATTCCCATGGAAACAACTAAGCTTCAAAAGTAATTACTTTTCATGATATTGGTCACATCTGATTCTTCTGCATAGTCTGCCCAACAAGGTGTGCTGGAACTATACTTAACAAGCTCATTAAGTTAAAACCTACTCCAAATACAACCTGAAAAATCAGAAAATTATAGTCAGTACAAGTAGGCTAATTCCAAGAAGCTACGATGTGCAGGTCACGACTTCATCAGCCAAGATTTCTGCAGTACAGTTAATGAGGGTAAGGATCCTGACCTTCAGTATCCATTACAGGTTGAGAGCTGCACCTCCCTGAACTAACAGGACACACTAGCTGCAGACATCCTACCTCATTGTTAGGATCCTGGATGACCTTGTAGAGAGCCGGCACAATATCAGTCTTCTGCTGAAGGGTTGCTGCATAAGAGGATATCTGAGATTCAGGCAATGTCTGTAAGGCAGCGAGGGAAAAGGGAGGGGTTATCAAACCTGCCAATATCCTATGGTCAAACAATGGTGAAAGCACACAACACATCATAAAGCTTGGCAGACTCCAGTGGAGAGAACAACATGTAATCAGTTATGTGCAGTGAGTGTAGTTATGGGCATAGGTGCTGTGGAGTGTGTGTGGATGTGTAAGTGTGAGAGTGTGATGGCACATGCGCTTGGAGGTGCATGTGCATTTGTGTACAAGTATCCCCTTTAGTCTGCCTGTGGATGTCTGTACACGTGTGTATCTGGAAAACCATGCATGGGCAGAGGTGCACATGTGCATACATACATGTTTGTATATTTGCACGTGCACTGACAGATGTGCTTTTGTTTGAGTGGACATGTAGATTAATATGGACTGTGTGGTATGTGCATGTGTGTGGGTACATGTGCTCCTTCAGGTGCCTGCATGCAGACCAGTACGGGAGTAGATTTGTACATGCATATACAGACGTGCACATTTATGTGGGCCTGCATCTGCATGTGGAATCGTAAATGTAGGCAGGGTCACAGACAAGTATATGCATTATGCATGTGTGTACAGCTGCAGCATATACAGATGTACACATGCACCTGTAGAGATGTGCACATGCATGTGTATGCACAGATAGGTTTAGGAATGCGAGTGGATCTGTGTGACATTGTACGTGAAGTACACGTTGAGATAGGTATGGATACGCAACTGTGAACAGTGTAACTGAATAAATATTTCCAATATACCAGACAGCACTCCCAGCACAACTTGGACAAACTGCAAATAGTCTTGGCCTGTCGCAATTATAGCAGTGTTACCTTGAACTGGGAGAGCCAATCCTCCACCACTTCTATGTCAGAGTTTAGCATTTTCTTACTGTTCTCTCTTATTCACCTGAGAAAAAAAAATCAATTTTACAACTTTCAGAAGCATCATGTTACACATATCACAACCTTAAAAAGTACATGGATGAACATTGAAATGTTATAACATTCAAGGCTATGGGCCTGGTGCTATAAGGTGGGATTAGTGGAAGTAGGATGGCGCACACTTGATGGGTTGAAAGGCCTCTTTCTGTGCTGTATGACACTATAACATGAGACAGTAGCGAGAGGTGTATCCAGGCTTGCTGAGGTCATTTAAGTGGCACAGCAAATACTGTCAATGGGTACAGAATGTTGCAAAGAGACATTCAGTCAGTGGGCAAACAGTGACAGATGCAGTTTGACTTGGGGATGCAAGTGAAAATACGAAGACAAGGCAGATCAAAAAAAAGTGTTTTAATCAGCAAACCTTATTTGGGACAGGACCAAGGAACTACCTTTCTTGTTTACCCCTCCACCCACAACACCATTTATTTTGTGTCCGTTTGTACATATATAGAGGTTGAGTTTCAGAAGGGCATTAGAGCTTTAATGAGTAGTCATACATCAATGGATCACGATTATTTATTTGTCGTTAGAATCTATTTATTTGTAACAAATAATTTTTGTTAAGTACAGAAATTTGATCTATACTTTCTGTCAAACTGGGTCTAAAAGACAGTTAGTTTTAGGAAATTTTGCATACTTTTTAAAATCATTAACTATTGTGACAACTCTGGGAATTTTTTAAAAACTTACCTTGTCTTCAGCTTGGACAGCAGCGGCGACAGCCCAGCACGCAAAGCTTGAGTGGGCCCAGGGTGCAGATTTTGAGTAGTCTCAAGCCGGGCTTGGGGCATGGACCTCAAGTGGGCCCAGCAGGGAGCAGAGTGAGCCCCTAATTACTTTTCCGGGACCTGGAACCAGTGGCTGCTCCATTGGCAGAGGCGAGGTAGGCCCAGTGGCAAAAGATGGCGCCTGAGGATTGGCGACTTCATTGCTGGTTGACTCTGACACTGGCACTAGTGGTGAAGAGGTGATGGAAGGGCATCACAGTAACATCGATGAGGTGGGCCCTGTGGTGAGAGACACAACGCTGACACTGGTGGCAGAATCTCAGCCCAGTGGCAAAGATGGCACTTGCGGATCAGTGACTTCAATGCTGATTGAGTCTGGTGTAGATGGCAGCGAAGAGGTGGCAAAGGAATGGCACCACAGTCATCACTGATGGTGATAAGCTGGCTCAGGACTGATGGACTCTCCTCAAACTATATCTGTTTTTTTCCCTTATTCTTAAATTATTCAACATGGAGCCACTTCTCGGCGACAAATGAAAGCTTTTCACTGTATCTTATTATATTCTTACTGTAAAGTAATGTGACAATAAAATCAAAAGGATATGATTTCCAGGTGCTATTCTGGTGAGGCCTAACACTCTACTCCTAACTCACTGACTTATTCCTGTCACCCAACTTATTATGAGCCACCATGATTTCCTGGACTTTTTCTAAACCCTGGTTGCAACACCTCGCTGCCTTCTAACTCCTAGAATATGGCTTATTACTCTTAGGACATCAATTACTTTCAGTCCCCTACACATAACTAAGAGAGTTCAGTGGTCTTCCCGATCATACAGGTAAAAGTCACACTTTGAACATGGTGCATATTCTCAACTCGCATACTTACAGACCTTTCAATCCCTGTCTTGTATTCTTTTGAACTGCTCTTCAATGACCCTCGAACTGTCCTGACTGACCCATTTAAGACCTTGTAATAGGCCCCGCCTCTATTGTTGGATGGAATTGAATGTTGCATCCAACAATTCTTGCAACTGTGTGTATCAGATATGATACATTTCACACTTGTTGGCCTCCTCAGTGCAATAAAGGGATATAACTAGATTACTACACCATTTTGGAAATATGTCTCTTGCTTAGGTGAAAGTGTTTGCAGGAGGCACAGGGTGACTGGTTCTAACTTATTAATTAAAAGTCACAACTTCCGGGGGGATCCAATATGGCAGCAATCTAACAGGTCTGCCTTGCTGACTCTGCACCGTAACTCAGGCAAAGTTGTGCTTTTTCCTTCCCCAAATAAGCTGTTTTGAAGAAAATAGATAGCTTAATATTAATAGAGTTGCTACATACCTTTTTTTACTAAGGGAAGATGACTAGAGGAAAAGGACAGAGTAAATCGTGACATGCAGGACACTCCCCTGCAGCTTTGGACACGCCCATGGCTGCGGCCTCCCCCAAACTCCCAATGGACTCACTCAGTCACTCAACAAGGCCTGACTGTGAAGATCGCGAAACTCCGG
Source organism: Chiloscyllium punctatum (assembly GCF_047496795.1). Classification (NCBI taxonomy): domain Eukaryota; kingdom Metazoa; phylum Chordata; class Chondrichthyes; order Orectolobiformes; family Hemiscylliidae; genus Chiloscyllium; species Chiloscyllium punctatum. The sequence continues at coordinate 8,111,656 of NC_092748.1, forward strand.
GAGATGATTGAGGCATCGATTGGAGAGAGTCACGCAAGCTGCAACCTGCAGAAGCATGAGCAGGAGCTGCGTGTCAGGGAGCGAGTGGAGGAGGTCGAGCAGTGGACCGCGACATTAGAGACTGCAATCGAGTCCTAGGTGGGACAGAGCCAGACCCTGGAGAAGCAAGTATGGGCTTTAGTAGAACAGGTCGACGACCTCGAAAACTGAGGTCGAAGAAAAATCATCCAGGTGGCCGGGCTGCTGGCGCGAGAGGAAGGCGAACTGCCAACCAGTTTTTTTTTTCAAAGAATGGCTGCTGTGATTCCTGGGCTGAGGCCGTGACAGGTTAGGTGCGGATTGAGAGAGCTCACTGGGTGGCAGTGCACAGGCCCAGTTCGGACCAGTACCCCCGCCCAGTCCTAGTGCAATTACAGTACTACAGGGACAAGAAAAAGGTACTGGAAGCCTCCAGGTCACTGGGAAAGGATCCACAGATTTATAAAGGATCAATGATTATGTATTTTCAGGACTTTTCTGCGACCGTGATCCACAAGAGGAAATCCTTTGATGAGGTGAAGAGGAGACTGAGGGATCTGGAGATTTCATATCCCATCAGGTACCCGGCAGTGTTCCACTTTACTCACGAAGGGTCTGCGCATGTATTTGACTCCTCAGACAAAGCAAAGAACTTTCCGGATACTTTGAAATAGACCAGATGGTCCAAGAACATGGACAATGTTCTCTTTTCTTTTCCCTGTTCTTTTTCTCTACAGAAAAAAAAGTGTTTTTTTTAATATAGTGATAATTGAAGTCAAGGTAGGCTTGGGGATGGGTGAAGAGCTCCCTTTAATTTTTTTGTCCGTAATACCTATTTTTGTTGTTTATCCTTCACCTGAGTTTGGGGCACGGCTCAAGCTAGTAGTAGCTATGGAGGTGAATGTGGGTAGTGGGCTGGGGGAGAAACAGTCTCCCATCAAGTGTTTTTTGTATGTTGCAATCGGTTTAGTTTGTTAGCTCTTAGTTTTGTTAATGTAGCTTGAATGTGTGTATTTTTAGACTCTATGAGTCTTCATTTATTTGCATTCAACATGCTGTGAGTAGGGTTTGATTAGATTAGATTCCCTACAGCATGGAAACAGGCCCAACCAGTCCACACCGACCCTCTGAAGAGTAACCAACCCAGACCCATTTCTCTCTGACTAATGCACCTAACACTATAGGCAATTTAGCATGGCCAATTCACCTGACCTGCACATCTTTGGACTGTGGGAGGAAACCGGAGCACCCGGGGGAAACCCCTGCAGACACGGGGAGAACGTGCAAACCGCACACAGAGAGTCGCCAGAGGCTGGAATTGAACCTGGGACCCTGGTGCTGTGAGGCAGCAGTGCTAACCACTGACCACCGTGCTGCCCTTGGGTTCTTCCTCTTGGGGGTTCAAGAGTAGTTATAGAGGGATATGACTAAGTGTCTCCTCAAATGGCGCACCTGGAATATTAAGGGGAGTCACTCGTTGGTTAAGAGAAAAAAGTACTTCCAAGTCTCAGGAAGGAGGGGGTTGATATTGCCTTGTTGCAAGAAACCCATCTTAATGATAAGGAGCACCTAAAGTTACAGCAAGATGGGTTTGATTGCGTGTTTTTTCGTCTTTTAACACTAAGAGCAGGGGAGTGGCAATACTTGCACAGAAGAGTCTCCCATTTAAGGTATTAGATCAAGTTAAAGAAGAATATGAGCGGTTTGTAATTCTTAAAGCTAAAATACATGGTGAAGAGTATGGCATTCTAAATGTTTAGAATTTGGCACACCCCTCAAATTCCTGACAGATGCACTTTCTAAGTTGATTGCCCTTGGAAGATGACACATTATCATAGGGGGAGATTTTAATCATCTCACGGACCCCATTGTGGATAGCATGCCCAAGGTCCCCCAAATATTTCAACGCAATCCAATGAATTGGTTGCCTCATGCTTGGAATTGGGGCTGGTGGACGTTTGGAGAGGTCTCAGACTGGTAGGGACTTCACCTTTCTCTCTAATCCACACAAGTGTCATACCAGGATTGACCTTTCTTTAGCACCTTCGATTTTTCTGGATTCGGTGATGTCCTGTAAAATTGGGAAAATTCTGATCACTCGGCACTGTATTTGAAGGTTGAGATGAAGGGCAATGGAACAGGTTCCCGCCATTGGTGGATGGATCCTTTGTACTCAAGGACAGTAACTTTGTTGAATACTTGAGTGAGTTCAAAGCATTCTTGGCTATCAATTTGGGTACAGCTAGTAACCTGCCTACACTCTGGGAGACTGCTAAGGCCGATGCTAGGGGGATAGCTATCTCTTATTTGGCTAGCCAGAAGAAGAGACACAAGGGAGAGCAGCAATGTCAGCTCGAGGAATGGTTGAAGGCAGCTGAAACCTGTATATTTTGATAGGCCATCAGTGACTAAATTGCAGCAAGTCACAGCTCTCCAGGTTGCCTTGAACTCCATGCTCACTCAGACAGCCAAGAGAGAACTCTCTTTTGTGAAACAAAGGCTGTTTGAGCATGGCAATAGACCAGAAGAATCCATTACATCAATTAGAGAAGACACGGGGATTCTTACATGTGACTCGAAAAGGATCAATGCGGTTCGGAGTTTTTACTCTGAGCTATATTGGTCAGAGTGCTGCAAGGATTGGTCGGCTAAGATACAGTCTTTTAAGAACCTGGATCTTCCAGGTTTGACCTCAAAACAGGCATCTTGTCTTATCGCCCCCTTGACAGTGCGAGAGATACAGGAGGCAGTAATACAGCTCCAAAGGGGGAAGGTGCCAAGCCCCAATAGTCTCCCGAGTGAATTCTACAAAGAATTTATAAATATCCTGTCAGGGCTGATACTGAACATGTCCAACTATTGGTACAGTCATGACTGCCACTCCGCCATCTGAGAGAGGCCAACGCTTCTCTGATTCTCAAAAATGGGAAGTCCTTGGAGGACTGTGCTTCATACAGGCCCATTTCGCCATTAATTTCAGACTTTAAAGTTTTATCCAAGACACTTGCATTGAGATTGGAGAAGGTGTTGCCCTATTTTGTTAAGGAGGACGAGGTGGGTTTTATAAAGGGCCGTAGGTCCTCCAATAATATTAGAAAATTACTGAATATGGTCCAAGTGTGTCAGCAACGATTGGTTCAGGGTTTGGTCATCTCTTTAGACACAGAGTAGACATTTGATCAGGTGGAGTGACCAGATTCTTTAATACTCTGGAACGGTTTGTCAGATGGGCGGAGGTCCTGTATAGTGACCCTCTGGCTGAGGTTCTCACCAATGATGTAAGATCCAGTAATTTCAGTATCGGTTGAGGGGGAAGTCAGCAGGGTCGTCCCCTTTCATCACTACTCTTTATGTTGGTGATTGAGCCACTGGCAGAGGATATCCATAAGGACCCTAACATAGCTGCCCAGGAAGTGGGATCAAGGGCATATAAGATTACGTTATATGCAAATGATGTTCTCCTCTTCTTATTAAACCCGGCAGTTTCTGTGCCCCATTTAATACAATGTATTAATTTATTTGGCTCTTTTTCAGGATTTAAGATCAATTTGGAAAAAGCAGAGGCTATGCCGTGGGGGGTCTTAGGGGAATACCTGATATTGAAAGCAATAGACAATAGGTGCAGGAGTAGGCCATTCTGCCCTTCGAGCCTGCACCACTATTCAATATGATCATGGCTGATCATCCTTAATCAGTATCCTGTTCCTGGCTTATCTCCATAACCCTTGATTTCACTATCCTTGAGAGCTCTATCCAACTCTTTCTTGAATGAATCCAGAGACTGGGTCTCCACTGCCCTCTGGGGCAGAGCATTCCACACAGCCACCACTCTCTGGGTGAAGAAGTTTCTCCTCATCTCTGTCCTAAATGGTCTACCCCGTAGTTTTAAGCTGTGTCCTCTGGTTCGAAACTCACCCATCAGCAGAAACATGTTTCCTGCCTCCAGAGTGTCCAATCCTTTAATAATCTTATACGTCTCAATCAGATCCCCTCTCGGTCTTCTAAACTCAAGGGTATACAAGCGAATTATGATTCATCTTTAAATGGTCACAGGGCAGTTTTCTTTACCTAGGTATTTTTGTTACTCCCACCTTCGATCGTTTATTTACGGCTAATTTTGCTCATTTGCTTGACAAGATTAGACAAGACCTTCAAAGATGGGAGGCCCTTCCAATCTCTTGGTTAGGTCAAATAGCCCTTATCAAAATGCATGTCCTTCCTCATCTGTTATATCCCATTGGAATGCTGCCCCTGATGTTTCCCAGGCAAAGGTGGTGGAGACTCACTGGTTGGTTTAGTTATTTTATTTGGCATCACAGGCAGCCGTTCATTAAGCTTGCCAACTTGCAGTTACCCCCAAGGGTTGTGGGGAGTAGACTTTTCAGATATTAAGAGATACCAGCTAAGTCCCCTTCGTCCTTTGTGAGCGACTGGGCTTGTGAGGACCAGAGATCAATATAGTTGGATATCGAGGCTTCCCAGGAAAAGTGTCCTCTTACTAGGCTGTTGTTTATGGAGAAGATGGGGAATATTGTCAGAATCCAATCAGCATTAATACGGTCAAAACAGAGAGAGCAATGGGACAGAGCAAGGGCAGTTTATCTCAAACTTCCTTTCTTACCCCGATAGTTTAACACCAGGATTCTGGCCAGGGATAATGGACCCTGGATTCAACCTGTGGGCAACTAGGGGAGTGCCCTGTTTGGGAGATCTAATTGAGGAGGGGGGAGGGGGAGGTGTCACAATGTTCCTTGACAAATGAGCCACACTTATGGATTGCCCAGTGCAGATCTTTATCGTTACTTTCAGGTTAGGGACTTCATCAAAAAACTACGCTTTTGACCAACGAACAACATTGAGCGACTGTGTGAGGTCTGGGAGCAAGAGTTGGAAGTGGAGATTCCCTCAGAGACATGGGAGGACAGTTGGGAAAATGCAAGAAAGGTCTCGAAATGCAACAGAACACACACCATGCTGTTGAAGGTTCTTCACTGGGTTCATTTGGCTCCAGATCGTCTTGCAAAATTCAAAAAGGGAGCATCTCCAATGGGCCCCAAGTGCAAAAAAAGCATTGGTACCCTCACTCATTATTTGCAGTCATGCCACAAGCTTTGTAGGTACTGGAGCACTGTGGCAGGAGTAATAGAGGGGGCCCTAAGGACTGAAGGTAAGGTAGACCCAGTCTCTCTGGACTTGGGCCTGCCAAATTTATTTTCCTTAGACGCACGTGGGAAAAACCTATTTAACATTCTCTCTTACAGTGCGAGGAAGACCATTTTGATGAGCTGGGTGTCTGAGAACCCTCCAGGCCTATTGGGGTTGCACAAGTTAATTATGGAATACATCCCTTTGGATTTCCTCACAAACATGGGGCACCATAAAACGGAACTTTTTTTAAAATAAGATATGGCAGCCCTCTTTGAATTATCTTGAAGCACATTTGTCTGCCATTTTAATTAAGGCCTTTGTTTAGCCACGATGATTAGGTTTAGTGAGCCTTGTACCCTGGGAAGAAGAGTCCCAAATAAATATGGGTGTAATAATTAATGCTGCTGAAGGTTGGGAGCTTCGGTGTGGTTGCGCTGAGTGGTGTTATTTATTTATTTATGTATAGATTTGTTGAGAGCGTAGTTATGATTTTCTTTGTACAGTAGGGTAGTAGCTTATTGTAATGGTTATAATTTTAAATTGTTATATTTTTGTAATTATATAACTTTGTAAAGAAAACAATTTCTCAATATAAATATTTCTTTAAAAAGTCACAACTTACAACAATTGAAGGGGAAAAGTGAACTGACTATCTTCAGGTGTCAGCTGCTTTACAGCACAACAGAAACACAGCTCCTTCCTTTCCAGAGGTCCAACTGCTCCAGCTACCCGAGAGCCAAACACCAAGTTGTCAGCAGGCCTGAGGTCTTTATTATCGCTAACTGAACATTAGACTACAAACCAATCAGCTACTTGTTGTTGCCCAAATCTTCATTCACATAGTGCCGGGGACCAGCTCACCTATAACTAGGTATCCCCCTGCTGCCTAAACCGACAACTGTGTTAACAATAATTGTTGTGTAACTTGTTTTTAAAAAAAGAAATCTGATAACAATCCTTCGCTTCTAAACCAGTCCCTTTCCTATTTCAGTCCACAATAAAACACGTGGAACAATCAGAAAGACAAGATGATCTTTACAGAGGGTTGGAATGCCACAAGCAGGGTCCACTTGCTGCAGCTGAGCGAAACAGGAGTCAAGGGACAAAAATACAAAAGAAAGATCTAGGGTGGTGAAGCAAGCTATTGGGAAAATTCCAGAGTTATGTCTGTGATTGAGTATTAGATTGCAGTTTTCAAAGTCCAAGGGAGCAGTGACCCAGGAAAGACATAGGACTTCCGCCTTACCAACCAGGTTATTTAAATCAGACAGACAGAGGAAACTGTAGGGGATTTAGGTAAGTTCAAGGTAATCAGGCAGAGTCGATGTGGTTTTGCAAAAGGGAAATCATTTTGAACTAATCAATTGGAATTTGTTGAGGAGGTAACCATGGATAAAAAGGAACTGATGAATAGACTGGACTTCAATTTTCAGAAGGCATTTAACAGAGTCACACATTAAAAGGATATTGAGGAAAATTAAAACTCATGTGTAGAGGATAACGTGTTGGCATGGATAGAAGATTGGCTAGATGTGAGGAAGCAGAGAATAAGTCTAATGAGCCCTTTTCAGGTTGGCACCATGTAACAAGTAGTGTGTCACAGCAACTGGTGCTTGGATCGTTTACGATTTATATAATGATTTGGATGAAGTGTTAGAAGGTACACGGCCAAATGTGCCAATAATACAAAGACAGGTGGGAGAGTAAATGGTGAAGATGACGCAAAGAGGCCACAAGATGATGTCAAATGGAGTATTATGGAGGAAAAATGTGAAACAGTTCATTTGGTAACACGAATAAAAAGTGTACTGTAAATGATGAGAAATTGCAGAGCCTTGAGGTACAGAGGAATTAAAATCTAGTGCATGAAACACAAAAGGTTTGAATATAGGCATAGCAAGTAATTAAGAAAGCTAATAAAATGTTATCATTTATCAAGGAGGAAACTGAATACATAAACAGGAAAATTATGCTTCAGTTATATGGGGCACTGGTTGAGATCACATCTGGAGTACCTTGCACAGTTTCAGTCACCTTTTTAAGATCAGAAGGATGCAAATATGTTGGAAGCCGCTCAGACACGGTTCACCAGACTAATACCTGGAAATTGCTTTATGAGTAATGATTGGACAGGCTATTGCATCTGTTGGAGTTTGGAAGAGTAACAGGCAGTTGATTGAAACATTGAATAACTTGAGGGGTCCTGACAGAATAGATGCAGAGAGGATCTTATGGAAGAATCTAGAACTATAGGTCACTGTTTAAAGATCAGGATCACCCATTTAAAAACAAAGTGAATCTAAATGTTTTCCCCTGACAAGGTCATGAATCTTTGGACCCTTCTTCCTGAAAAGGTAGTGGAAGCAGAGTCCTTGAAAGTTTTTATGTAGAGGTAGGTAGATCCTTATGATGCAAAGAACAGAGAGGCTGTCAGGGTAGGTGGGAATGCAGACTTGAGGTCAGAATCAGACTGGACCTTATTGAATAGCAGAACATGCTCAAAGGCCTGAAGAGCCTCCTCGTACTCCTCGTTTACATTTTGCATGATAGTGTGCATTGAACCCATAGTTCATCAAGGGCTCACATGGACAGAATCTTGTATCCCAGTGGAAGACAGTACATGAGGAATGCGTAACCCAATGGTGTCAGTACACGAGGAAGCTGTCCCCCTGTGACAGTCAGTATGTGAGGAACCCATGCACACTGAGAATTAGTACAAGGAACCTGCCGTCCTTGGAGAGTCAGTACCTGAGGAAGTTATTCTTTCATCAAGGAGCTGGAACTCGCAGGAACTTAAGCACTTTGAGTGAAACAGCCAGGTGTACAAAAAGGAATTAAGTGAGCCATGCTGCGAGAGATCAGTTCCAGATCACTCCACAGGCTATGGGAACAGGAAGCTACATGGCAAAATGGGGGAAAAGAGGTAAACTCATCAGAAATGGAAAGTGATTTTGGAGAGATTCCTGTAAAGAATAGGTTGTAATGTATAAAATGCAGAAGAGTGTTGTCGGTCTTTATTCAGATTGTTAGCTGCCTACTCAGTAACATTTACCTGATGATTTTAGATAAAGTCTTAAAACTTGTAACCTTCTGGCGATGGCTTTGAGTTGGTTAATGGGAATTCAAATGTCTTCTAAAAAACAATTGACCTGTGCTCTAACTAGACAGGGATCCAGACAGCAGGTGACATTTCAATCTGAAGATCAATGATTGGCTCTCACTGTCACAGATTCCTTTGCAACAGTGAGTGTAAGAGACTGTGTGGGGTTTTTTTTGGGGGGGGGGGGTGTGTGTGTGTGGTGGTGAGGGGTGGAGAGAATGGACCCAACAATGTCTTCCTCTGATGGCCACCTTGGTGTGCGGTTTCATCATGCTGTGCATAGACCCTTGGTACATAAACATCATGTTACCAGGTGCTGAAGTTGTACCTTTCAGAGGTTGTGGATCCAGTCATATTAGTTGGACTGTACCATAACACCTGTGCTTCATGGAAGAGACTGTACAGAATACCATCTTTGACCACAAGTCCATCAGGCAATGGTTAACACATAACATCATTGAGGCCTCGCAGGGAAAGGAAAGGGTCAATCCTGTCAGATGGTTCCAGGAGCAGACTGTCACAAGTTATGTGGCAGGATACCACATCACCAGAACTTTCTAACCAAGACATAGCTTGACCTGATCAATCAGATCATACAGGCACACGTGGATTCTTTCTGCCACTTTAGAGACTGCTGCAGTGGTAAAGAGACCGGCTCACATCTCCACCTCGAATGTGCTTTTGCAAAGAAGGTCTGGAGATGCAGTGGTTTTTGTCAATGTTTACCATGAGCAGGAATGTATAATGCAGAATTCTGTACTCTACCAGCTGTTACCATGGATGTACACAAAGACAAACATCTACTGCAGCTGAAAGGATGATCCACTCAGTGACAGACACTCTTCAATCTGCTCGAAACTGATTGATCTGCCGGTGCAAAGAGTTGACTCAAATGAGTGTTGCAGACTGGCACGTTCCATACTGAAGGACACAGTAAAGCTTGGGACAGCCATCACAAAGGCACAGTGGGGAAAAACTACTATCGAAAGCCTTTCTGTCCTGATATCCTGACAGTCTGTAAACTTATAGAATCCCACCTACACCTTATTGGAATTCAAATAATTTCAGGTCATAAATGTTCTGCACTACATTTACAAGTCACTTATCACAAAGAAGAAAAAGTGTGATCTTTGGACTGTGACCAGACTAAACCTGTATACTGGTTTTTCAACTGAGCAGTTTCAGTCCCGAGTACCAAGTCCATTACACTTTGTAAAAATTACATTCAGTCCACCTCAGTTCAGTTATTTCATATGCCATGGCACTGGGGCAGATAATTATGTTTAAGAAGGTGCATTTCAGAAGTGCATTGTGTCAGGATATACATACTCTCAATTTATTACGGTACACAATCTGACAGAAAGCAGTGACTCAGAAAGCTCTAGACAAGGTAGTTTGCAAGATTGATAGAGCAGTTAATCATGGTCCCTGATCCTCATGACACACAATGCACTGCTTGAGTGAGCTGGGGTGTATTTTCCATCAGTACTAGGTTTGACAACAGTCTGAAGAGCTATTACTGCTGACGATCACAGAAGCGTGACTGAAGCAGATGATCCAAATGAACATGCCCCTCAGCATGAGTTACAAACATGCTGCTATCCATAGACAACTGGGCAGCTTCGTGACTTTAAGATGCACAATCACACATCCACAAACACCAACCGGTTTAACAGCTGCTAGGGTCAGTCATGCAATGCTGAAGGGAGACACTGTAACCAAGCCAGAAAACAAAGGCGAGACCCTGGCAGCGATGAGGATCACAGGACCTTCCAGGAATTGCAGACTGGGTGCTAATGTTACCAGACATGCAATCAGAAACCTGGGCTTGGGCTGCTTAATCCACTGAAGTTATTTTCAGAAAAGAGTAGACAGCCGGGCTCAAGCTCAGAAAGCATAGCATCACCAAATGACTAAAAGGAGGCCATTCAATCCATCACGTCAAAAGGAGGAATTCACCTAGTGCTACTCTCCCACCTTCTTGCCATAACTCTTCATAATCGCTTTTTTAGATAATAATCAAATTCCTTCCTGAATGCCTCATTTTAAGTTCAAATCCCACCATGGCAGCTGGGTGAATTCAAGCTCAATTAACTAAGATACCTGGAATTAAATTCTAGCCTCATTAATAAGAATCACAGAGCTATGAAACTGTCATTTAAAACCAGTTGGTTCACTAATTTCCTTCAGGAGAGGGAAGGAAGTCTGCTACCTTTATCTATTCGTGTGCATGTGACCACGGAACCACAGCAATTGTGGCTGGCTCTTTACTTGCAGTCGCCTTTTGAAATGGCATAGCAAGCCACTCAGTTGTACCAAACTGGTATAAAGAAAGCAATGTGGATGCATCTACACTTCACAGACTGCAGCAGTTCAAGAAAATAGCTCATGATCAAATGCAATGAGGGATAGGCAATAAATATTGTTCTGGTCAGCAACGTACACATCCCACAAATGGATTTTTTTTAAAAACTCCTCAAATTGCAATATTGTCCAATAAAACAATAAGGTTTAATTTCCACTGCACTCCTCCTGCCACAGTTGTTACAGGTGCAACAGAGCGTTTCCAAAAAACAATTATTAAATCGGACACCCAGTCTGGAAATTCTGTTGTATCCAACCTCTTCTCTTTTAAATAAACATTAAACAGGTCAGACAGCCCATGGTGAGGCACTGCAACAAAGTTGTCTACAGAAACTAATGTTAAAATCTTATCAAAATGTCATTACCACAGTGATGATGTACCCCAGCCTCTGTGGACCCCAGCGTCCCCAGAAAAAGTATCACCCTCCATCCAGAATAAATGTTACACAAATGATCATACAGTGACATGTGACATAGGATTCAATTCACACACGGTTCAATTTTTGATTCACCCTGCATTGCAGGTTACCACTGAACATTTCAACACAACATATGTGTATAAGTCATTGAAGTTAGCACGACAGGTTAAGAGCATTATTAATAAAACATATTGGATCTTGAGAATTATCATTAAGGACAAAGAGTACAAAAGCAATAAGGTTATGCTAAACTGGTATAGAATTCTGGTGAGACCTTAACTGGAGGATTACCTCTAAATCTCGATCCTGTAATTTAGGAAGAATGTGAAGCAATGAAGAGGTTTCAGAAAGGATTCATTAGAATGACTCCAGAGATGAGGACCTTCAGTTATGTTGACAGATCAGAGGAATAGGAACCGTTTTCTACAGAGGACAATAGGTTGAGGATGGAGGGATTTAAAGTCTGACAGATCAGATAAGGAGAAACTGTTCCCATTAGTGGAAGGATCAAGAACCAGAGAATTCGACAACTTATGATGTTTGGCAAAAGAAGCAATAGCAACATGGAAAAAATCTTTTTCCACACGGTTGGTGGTTAGGATCTGAAACGTACTGCCCAAGTATGCATGAAGGCAAATTCAGTCAAGGCATTAAAGAGGGAAGTGAACTATCATTTGAAGAGAAAGAATGTGCAGGGTTATGGGGAGAAGGCAGGGGACATGGCACAAGGTGAACTGCTCTTTTAGAGAATCAGCATAGAAATGGTGGGATCGAATAGCCTCCTTTTGTGCTATAACCATTCTCTGATTCTGTGACAAGACACTGGGGATTCAGCTCTGAGTGACAGCTGCAGCTGCTAATCTGCCAGTCAATATCCTGAACTAGTGCCTAAGTTTTGCAGAAGAATCAAAACCTCAGTCATTGAATGAGGCTGGTGTGATAGAGAGGGCTGCATGTCATCCAAACCCAGGTCTGACACCCTGGGAAAATGAACAATGTGCCACATGTGGCACAAGGGTAAATAACTGGCAAGTTGGTAGCAAGCACAGCTCTCTCCCCACTGCTTTTGGATCAGTAGGAAGAGAGTTCATTTCATCCCATCAGAAAACTGCCACCTCAGCTTCACCATTTAGAATTAACTTCTGACATTAGAAATCTCCGTTGGCCAAAAGGCCTGTTTTTATGTGGTTATTACTCTATGATTCTATTCTATCACTCTGAACCCTCACAGAAATTGGAAAAGCAGGCCAATTGTTATGAGATGTTTGATGCCCAATGTTGCAAAGGGATCAGTAAATTCCAAGGGTCTGCATTTAGACCAGGACTGAGAGTTGACAAGAGGGGGAAAAGGAGAGGAAACTGGAGGCAAATTACTAGCAATTCTCAAGGTGCCTATATAATTTCCAAAGCACAGCTAGCTCCCTCATTACAAGAACAAACCCATGCAAATGAGAGGGCAACACAATATGAGGTCTGGATCATGGAAACAGATGACAGGAATATGTTGATAACATCACGTTACAAGCTGCCTGCACTATAGTCCTCCACATCATAGCTGTGGAAGTGACCTCTGTTGCTGCCTCACCACTCAGAGTCCCGAATGGGAATCAATAAATCACCTTCAATGTGCAGATTGCAAATGAGAATACAGAGTATGACAGAGGTAAAATATAATTATAAACTCAGCAGCACACAGTCACCACAGAAGGGCATTGAATGCGCACAGTAAACAGGAAAAAGGTTGGACATATGTCTTTAAAAAATTTAGAAGATTCAAAATCAAGCCCAGATATGTGTAAGTACATACCTACACATACAGGACTATAGACCTGTATTTGTGAGATTACAGAGCTATACTCAGACACACACAGTTACAGGCCCACAGAAAGTCTCATACACAGGATTACAGACAGATGCTCTGACACACACACACACACACACACACACTGCAGTCAATACATACAAATGAGTTCAGACCGTAAAGTTGACAGGGCAAGTTTTAAAATGTACAAGGGGGGCAACTATTTTCCCCACAGTGTGGTTTGTGTGTGGAATGAATTGCCAGAGGAAGTGGTAGATATAGGTACAGTTACAACATTTAAAAGACATCTGGATAAGTACATGAATAGGAAAGGTTTGAAGAAATATGGGCCAAACGCAGGTAAATGAGACTAGTTTAATTTGAGAAGAGGGTCAGTTTGGACGAGTTGGACAGAGGATGTGTTTCCAGACTGGATGACTCAATGCACACACAAATGCATTAAGTAGTCCAGACCAACACATAGACACAGGATTCAGAAGCATGAGGTGCACAGAGTGAATACAGACATGCACACTGTATTACAGTTCAGCACATGTGCATGACTGGATTAGAGCTACACACTTCCAGATTACAAAAGAAACACACACACACCCATAAACTTGATTACAGACCCAAGGTCACACATGTATGCTGGACTTCATACCAACACCTCATCGCCAGCAAATTCCTAGATGATTCACAGAACAGATGGCAAACTGGTTAACGAATGCCACATTTAAAGCAAGGCCACACCAACATCATTGAGCTCCAATGTGCAAAAGACACCTGTCTATGCACCCACTCAGAGCCTGAGCTCCAGGTCATTGGAGACTCCATTTCTGAAGCACACAAGAAAATGGGTCTTTCACTGAACATCCAAACAGCTCCAAAAAGCATGAGAACACCCACATTTGGTTAAGGCCAACTGCAACACATTGGAAAATGTCATTTTCCTTATGTTTGGAGCCTTCTCTCCATGATAGAGGCATGGACGACCATGTCAGTCATCACCTTCAATGTGCCATCTCAGCCTTTGACTGACTTGAGAAAGAGTATTTGAAGACCAGGATCTGATGCCAGAGACACACCATATAGAAGTATGGGATTACAGACCCCTGCAAACAGACAGGCTATGTGTTAAACACAGTGTATGCACAGAGTTACAGACAGGGGAATCCTTTCCCTCGCCGTCCTTGTCCCACTCACCTCCAGCTCTAGGCCCGAACCTTCTTTCCGAAGCCTCTCAGCCCACGCCTTCCCTCGGCCCGTCCCCCGGAATCTACCTGTGCTGCCGGCAGTGTATGTCCTCCGTTGTGCGGGGGTACACCCTGACTCCTCAGGCCCGGCTCCGGTTTCCTGGCTTCATTCCCCTCCTTCAATAACATCCAGGAGCCGGCCCCTTCCTCCACTCCATCCGCCTCTCCCATTGGCCCTCCACCCGCCACAATCCGCGCCGCCCATTGGTCAGGGGCGCGGGTGTCACACTCTATACCCACCGGCTACCAGCCGGCTCGGTGTCACACACTAAACCCTCCGGGTCTGCAGGTTTCTCGGCGTCCGCTGGCTGTTTCGAGCTCCACAACCGATACAAAGACCTTTTTTGATGTCTCCGGATCCCCTCACTACGCTAGGCATGTCTTTGCCATTTCTCTACTGTATTTCCAGTTTGAAACGGTGGTTGTAATGGAGGGGGAGTTATCCCATTATCCACCGCGGCTGCGGACCCTCTCCATTGAAGCCCAGGTTCCTATTGTATCAATAGGGGGGTGTCACCAGCGCTCTGCATGCTGGGACCTCAGGATTGCCATCATTGGCAGCTGGCGCAAATGAATACATGACAGCTGAAAAAAAACAGGAGAAATACACACTGTCGTGTAATTCCCACTTCTGCACTGCTATGTCTCCATCATTTGCAGACTTTTCAAACGGTGGCATAGTGGTTAGCACTGTTGCCTCACAGCGCCAGTGACCCGGGCTCAAATCCCGCCTCAGGCGACTGTGTGGAGTTTGCACATTAGACAATAGACAATAGACAATAGATGCAGGAGTAGGCCATTCTGCCCTTCGAGCCTGCACCGCCATTCAATATGATCATGGCTGATCATTCCTAATTAGTATCCTGTTCCAGCCTTATCTCCATACCCCTTGACTCCACTATCTTTAAGAGCTCTATCCAATTCTTTCTTAAAAGAATCCAGAGACTGGGCCTCCACTGCCCTCTGGGGCAGAGCATTCCACACAGCCACCACTCTCTGTGTGAAGTAGTTTCTCCTCATCTCTGTCCTAAATGGTCTACCCCGTATTTTTAAGTTGTGTCCTCTGGTTCGGCACTCCCCCATCAACGGAAATATGTTCCCTCCTGCCAGAGTGTCCAATCCTTTCATAAGCCTATACGTTTCAATCAGATCCCCTCTCAGTCTTCTAAACTCAAGGGTATACAAGCCCAGTCGCTTCAGTCTTTCCGTGTAAGGCAATCCTGCCATTCCAGGAATTGACCTCGTGAACCTACGCTGCACTCCCTCAATAGCCACGCTGCACTCCCCGTGTCTGCGTGGGTTTCGTCCGGGTGCTCCGGTTTCCTCCCACAGTGCAAAAATGTGCAGGTTAGGTGAATTGGCCATGCTATATTGCCTGTAGTGTTAGGTGAAGGGGTAAAAATGAATGGGTTTGGGTGGGTTGCGCTTCGGCGGGTCGGTGTGGACTTGTTGGGCCGAAGGGTCTGTTTCCATACTGTAAGTAATCTAATCTATCATTAACAGGTATTACTAGAGAAGGACATGAACTCTCTGTGACCTTAGGATGTACGACAGATTGATTACGGCACAGAAGGACCCCATTTGGCCCGTCTGTCTGTAATGCCTCTCAGAAGAAGCAATTCTTTTGGGAGCTTTGCACATTCTTTCTTTTTTGGACAACAATCCAAATCCCTCTTAAATGCTTTGATTGAACTTGCCTCCATCACACTCTCAGACCTTAACCACTCAATATGTGAAAGGGCATTGCCTCATATTGTTTTTGCCAAACATTTTAAATCCATGTAGAAAGTGAGGACTGCGGATGCTGGATAACAGGATCGAGAGTGTGGTGTTGGAAAAGCACAGCAGGTCAGGCAGCATCTGAGGAGCAGGAGAATCGACATTTCAGGCATGGTTTCTGATGAAGGACTTATGCCCGAAATGTTGATTCTCCTGCTCCTCGGATGTTGCCTGAGCTGTTTGCTTTTCCAGCACCACAATCTTGATTTTAAACCCATTGAGAAACTCAGCAGGTCTGGCAGTATCTGTGGAGAGAGAAGGCAGGGTAGATGTTTCCAATTCCTTGGCCCTTCTTGAGACTGGACCCGAAATGTTAATTCTGCTTTCTCTGTCTGCAGATGCTGCCAGACCTGCTGAGTATCTCCAGCAATTTCTGATTTTGTTTCAATTTTCCAAAATCCGCATTTTTTAAAACTTTAAATCCATGTCTTCTCTTTTATGACGCTTTCATGGATGGGAAATATTTCTCCCTGTCTACTCTATCCAGATCCCTCATGATTTTGATATCTCTATCAAATTTGCTCTCAGCCTTTACTTCTGAAAAACAATCCTGACTTCTCAAATCAATCTTCATAACTGAAACTGCAAAGCATGTTTTAGCCCATGACACATTCCTGAAGTGCTACAAGATCCCACAAACAGTCTTATGATAAGGATCAGATAATCTGCTTTATTTAATGATGTTGACAGCGCAAATATTAGACTGAATACTGGGCAGCACTCCCTTGAATAATACAATGGAATCAGATGTCAAATTAAGTCCCTTTCTGACTCTTGAGTGAATGCGAAAGATAACATTTTAAAAGAAAATCAGGGGAATGCTTGATGTCCTGGCCAATATTTATCCTCAATCAACTTCTCAAAAAAAGACTATTTCCTTATTCTCACATTTGGTTTGTGCGAATTTTTTATGCACAAAGAGGTTGCCTTGTTTCCTACATTACAGCAAGAAGTACTCTTCAAAACAACTACTGGTTGTAAAGTACTTTGTGACATCCCAAAGTTTTGAAAGGCATTACTCAAATGAAAGTTTTTAATCATTTGCATCTTCCACAAGGAGAAGATAGGGCCTCAGTTACAGCTCTCATTCTCACCTTTGACAGTCCAGCCCTCCATCAGTAATGCACTGGGAGTGGTACTCTGAAATATGCACTCAAACTGCAGAAAATCTTGAACTTATTACCTCTGACTCAGAGCTGATGAGGTTAGTGTCCAAGCCATGTTTACACTAAGTTGTACAAAATGACAAAATTACTCATAAAACTTGCCAGAGATGTGGATAATTCATATTATAGCACTAAAAAAAGTGACTTGGTAATAAAAGCATTTTTGCACTTCACAGCACTGGAGAGGATGCTGAAAGTCTATGCATCAGTACAGAAAGAAAAGTCAGGGTGTACTGCACAAGATAGGGGACTGTAGAAAATGACAACATCAGAATGACACCTTAGTATTGTTTCAAACTCTGTGGGAGCTTGTACTAAGGAGATCAACAACTCATATTTATATAGCAATATTTATATAATAAAATATCCCATGGTGCTTCATAAGGGTATTATAAAACATATTATGACATTCTACAAGATGATATTAGATCAAATGATTGCTGCTTTGTTCAAGGAATTGTTTTTTAAAGAATGGCACAAAGATCAAAAGTGAGATGGAAAGGCTTAGAACCCAGGCAACTGAAAGCAGAGTGATCAATGATACAGTGATTATATTGTGAATGCTCAACAGGCCAGAATTAGAGGAGTGCAGAGCTCTCTGTGGGTTTTAAAGATAGAAGAGATTACACACATAGGGTTGGATGAGGCTGTGGGGAAATTGAAATCCAGATTTTAACAGGAAGATGTTTAACTGGGAGATACTGTAGATAGCATGTTCAGGGATTAAAGAGGAAAGGGACTTGATGTCAATAAGATATAGGTTGAACTTTACAGATGGCCTGAAGTTTCTAGAGGGTAGATGGTAGGGACCAGTCAGAAATAGTCAAATCTGAAGTTAACAAAAGCATGGTTAGGCTTTCAGTAACAGTTGATATGAGGGAGAGACAAAGATTGGCAGGGTTATGCAAGTGAGAAAAATGGTGGTATTGGCAATGCAATGAAAATGTAATTAAAAATTCATCTTGGGACCAAACTGTTTGTTTCAGCCTCAGGAGTGGAGTTAAATCAGAGGTGAGGGAGAAGAGTGCCGAGGACTAATGATGTTAGATTTGGTAATTATAATATTGAACTAGACAGAATTTCATCCAGTACTGGATACTGGACAGGCAGTATGGTAAAATAGACACAATGGAGGAATCTAAAGACATGGTTGCTGAGGTAGTGCTGGTTATCATTAACTTGTATGGGGAATTTGATGATGTATTTTTGGACAATATTGTCAAGGGCAGCATGTAAATGAAGGAAACCAAGAACTGATTCTAGGGGGTCACCTCAGATAATGATGCAGGAGCAGGAAGAGAAACTACTGCTGATGATAGTGTGGCTATACTTAGCTTTTTTGAGGAG
This sequence comes from Chiloscyllium punctatum, assembly GCF_047496795.1. NCBI lineage: Eukaryota > Metazoa > Chordata > Chondrichthyes > Orectolobiformes > Hemiscylliidae > Chiloscyllium > Chiloscyllium punctatum. Next base: position 8,130,054 of record NC_092748.1, read on the forward strand.
AAGGCAAATTTAAAGGAGAGAGGTACAACATGTAAAAAGAGATAACTGTTAACAGTATTAACTAATGTGCAGGTTAGGAGTGTAAGTTGAATGCTCAACAGCCTAGTGAGAACACGACCAAAGGAATGGGACATGGGTCTCATGGACAAGATGAACTCAAGAGATGGTTTGAGGAGAGATAGTAGAAAAATTCAAGAAGGAATCAAGTTTTGGCTTAAGATATGGGAGTCCTTGTTAGAAATGTACCTTGAAGGACTGGGGAAAGGATGGAAGTGAAAGAGGTGAGAGTAGAATGAATGGGAACTGGAGTTTTAAGAAGATGGTTTGCAGTAAAAAAAAGACAGGAGTTTTGTTTGCATTCAAGGATATCCTGAAGAAATGAATGCTGTAATTGTATTTGACAAAAGCAGAATATGATGGAGCTTTAAGTGACCTAGTCAGATCAGACAACAAATGGCTATCCCAGATGTTCACCATATCCTATCAAATATATGGTCCTTTGACTTAAGGGAGTGGAGGTGAGGGCCATACTGAGAAAACAGCAAACAGCCAGTATGTTATGAATTTTTTTGGGTAACTAGGACATCACATGTGGAAGAGAGGGCACAGTTGAGCAAATCAATTGCTACAGAAATCTGATCAATGGAGGGTCAAAGGATAGAAAGTTGGGAATTTGAGAGTACAGCTCAAAGTAAAATTGGGAGATTGATTGGACCAGGAATGGATATAGAAGGAAGTAGAGTTGGGATGGTGAGGCAGAATATGGGTATTAAGTGATACAAAAAGTTTATCAATGATATCTGTATTTGTGATTTACATTATAGGTGTAGTGTTGGAAGAAACAAATAATAAATATTGTGTTGGAGGGCATAATGCAGAAGATACAGTTAATGAAGGGTAAAAGGGCAGTGAACTCATTAGAGAGAAAATGTTGAATTGAGATGGAGATTAAAATCACTGAGGATGAGAAGCTGTCTGGAGCAAAGGTTCAGGAAGGAAACCAGTTGAGACATCTCAGTGAGACATTGGTATAGAACTTGGGAGGATGATTGAGAAGCGGTATTTAATATGAGAAGAGAGGAGGAGAACAAAATAAAAACCTAAGGGTCAGAGGAGTAGGAGGTTAGACCAGGGGTTGAGTGAGACATAATATGAAGAACATAGTCAGGCAGGGAGCCTATGTTACTGGGAATTGTGTCATCTCCCCTCAGTCAGGTTTCTATTGGTGGAAAATTGCTGGAAGAACTCAGCAGGTCTGGCAGAATCTGCGCTGAGAAAGCAGAATTAATGTTTCAGGTCCATCGACCCTTCTTCAGAACTCTTCAGTTAACAACACTTTGTCTCCACAGATGCTGCCAGATCTGCAGTGATTTTTGAGCAAATTCTGATTTGGTTTCTGATTTCCAGCATCTGCAGTTCTTTGGGTTTTTGGTTTGGTTCCATTAGGGCCATGATTTCTATGCAATCATTCATAATAAGTTCATGGTTGGAAAGGGCTTTGTTCACAAGTAAATGAATAATGTTGCAGAGAGATGTAGAGGAGATGTGTGCTGATCCACTGGTAGAATCTAAAGGATTAGCAACAGGAGAGATGGATGTGACAGGTCAAAATTGGCAAGGTTAGTCTCCAGTGGGCACACAACACAGAAAGATCAGCAAGAATAGGATAGGGTGGTTCAATTTGCTGTTTATGAGGAGGGAACAGTGGATGCCTTAATGGCCCATGTGAAAATTCTACCAAAGACCCAGAAAGAACTGTAGACCGACCTATCAGGGAGTTAAGCCTGTGGCAGCAGCAGAAGAGCAGGAAAGTTCAGAAAAACTGGATAGTTGGGGTAGAGATTCAAAAGGACAGAATATCTGAGAGGCTAAAGTCATCATAACGATGAAAGGGAGTGATCGAGGAGGGGCAGAGAAAAAATAAAACGAAGGAGAAAGGCAGTAGAAGTTCAATTGAAGTGATACTATTAGGTCAGGAGCAACAGCCAAAGACTGCACAAGAATGGATGAAGGGAAGCCTGAGTTACATGACAGAATATTTAGTATTAATTAGGATACTTATAGTAGTACTAAAAAGGGAATATAGGGCAACAATAGGAGATAGTTCAGAGTTAAAGTCAGAATCCCATGTTAAAGTTGTAGCTGGAATTAGTATGGAGCACTGATGAATGAGTGTCCACATTCAGAGATAGGTATTGCAGGTAAGTGAAGGCCAGGCATTATTCCAAAGGGAGACCATCAGTGGACACACTGGATTCCCACTGGATGAATATCAAGGTCAGGATTGGGGGAAGGGGGGCACAAGAGCAGAATAGATTATAAAACAAAAGATGATGATCACTGGTGGCATGAAAGAACTGGCACCAGTGGATATATTTAGAACTTTCTTTATACATTCTGTGATGTGGACATTGCTACTTAGGCTAGCATTTGTTGTCCATCCCTAATTGCCCTTGCAAACATAGTATTGAAGCATGTTCTTGTGTTGCTCAGGAGGGAGTTCTAGTGACAGTAAAGAAACAACAATATACTGAGTTGAGTGTGGTGCTGAAAAAATACAGCAGGTCAGGCACCATTTGAGGAGCAGGAGAATCGACACTTTGGGCATCAGGAATGAGGCCTCTGACGCTCCAAAATCTTCAGTCCTCACTTTCTCCTAGTTGATTATAACCTTACTGCAGAACAACAATATACTTCCTAATCAGGATCAAGAGTGGCTTGGGGGGAACTTGCAATACGTGGTGTTTCCATGTATTTGCTGCCCTTATCCATCTATATGGAAGAGGCCATGGATTTCAAAGGAGCATTGGTGAGTTGCTGAAGTGCATCTTGTCAATCATACACACTGTTGCTACTGTGCATCCATGGAGGAACTGAATATCTGTGGAATTGGTGCCAATCGAGTGAGCTGCTTTGTCCTGGGTGGTCTCAAATTTTTTGAGTTTTGCTGGAGCTGGATGTGGGGAACATCCCATCACCATTCTGAGTTGTTTCTTGATAGGGATGCACAGGCTTTGGGGACCGAGGTGAATCACCTTCTGCAGCATGGAGGAATGGGTACTGCAGACGCATGGAGATGAGAGTGGTGCTGGAAAAGCACAGCAGGTCAGGCAGCATCCGAGGAGCAGGGAAATCGAAGCCCTTCATCAGGAAAGGGCTGCACCATTCCTACCCTCCGACCTGCATTTTGTAGGCACGATATTAATGTGGCCATCCAGCTCATTCCCTTCGCCAATCCCACTCCCTATCATGATGAGAATTCCCTGACCCATTCCCACTAATACTGATGATCCCCATTCTTTATCCACCTCCTCATTCCTATTCCTCTCACCTATTCCCGTTCACCATTCGTGTCTTCCTCGCCCCCATCCCTACTTTAATCCAGCCACCCACAGTCTCCCATCCAGGTCTCCAATCCCCCCCCCCCTCCTCTGTCTCTGATCCGATTCAACTGAGTGCGCAAGCGCGGAGGCGGAATGCTCACGTGGTGGAGGTGGGCGGGGCGAGGCGGAGTGGAGGGTGTGTGTGGGTGGTGTTTCCGGGTCACTCGGTGTATCATTGTTTCCGGGTCAGCTGGAGGGCACATACTCGCCATGGGGACGGGCCCGGAGCTGCCGGACACCCGGAGCTGGAAGGTCGAGGGGACCCCGCTGGAACTGGTGCAGGAGAGGTTGCGGAGACGAGGCCTGAGCGACCCATGGGCCCGGTGGGTGAAGTGGGACATGGGACATGGGACATGGGGCATGGGACATGGGGCATGGGGCATGGGGCATGGGACACGGGGCTCGGGGCTCGGGGCTCGGGGCTCGGGGCTCGGGGCACGGGGCTCGGGGCACGGGGCTCGGGGCACGGGGCTCGGGGCACGGGGCTCGGGGCACGGGGCTCGGGACACGGGGCTCGGGACACGGGGCACGGGGCTCGGGGCACGGGACACGGGGCTCGGGACACGGGGCTCGGGACACGGGGCTGTTGGAATTGAAAACCCATAAATGGCGCTGGGAGCTTAAAAATGGCATGACACCATCTTATAGTCCAACAGGTTTATTTGAAAGTACTATATTTGATGCTGTAATGGTAGTGCAGTGGTAGCCGTGACTGATAATTGTGAATTGTTGTTAAAATTCCCGCTGGTTCACCCAGGTCCCCTTCAGGGGAAGAAACCTTCCATCCCTGACCCCTCACCCCTGATGTTAACCTGCCCTCCGAAATGGTTCGAGACAAAAAAAACTGCAGATGCTGGAATCCAAGGCAGACAAGCAGGAGGCTGGAAGAACACGGTGAGCCAGGCAGCATCAGGAGTTGGAGAAGCCAATGTGTAACCCTTCTTTAGAAACAGCTTCACAGGCATCCTGTTCTGCTGGTCTTGCCTCCCGTGAGAATAATCTGCCCCTCCACTTTCTGCCCCCCCATCCCCCGACTTGGCTCGCAGGGGCAGCACTTTCACCCCTGAATCAGAGGAAAGAAAAAAAGTCCTTGCAACTTCCTATTTCCAATCTCAATGTCCATTGCACTGTCTTCCAGATGTAGTGTTAGGCTGAAGCCTTATTTGTCTCATTGTAGGAATATAAAATACTGTATCCTCCCCCAAGGCACTATTTTAAAAGAGAGTAATCCACCCTGTCTTGGCCAATGTTTAGCCCTCAAAAACCATTGAGAAAGATAACAGGTTCTGATGGTTTAATTGCTGTAGTGGGGTTTTTTTGCTGTGTACTATCTGGCAGTCATGTGTACGTTACAACAGGAGCTACAATTCAAATTTATTTCATTGGCTGTGAAGTGTTTTGGCACTGCCTGAACTGCTCTGTGCCAGTGTTTATATTTTACCCAAGTGTCCTCCCACACAATGTTATTCTAACCCCATTATCTGTCTTTTCATTCCTTTTCTTGTGCTTATCTAGCTTCTCCTTAAATATCTCATCCTTTCCCTTTGGAACCGGGTTCCACATTCTTACTGCTCTCTTGGTAAAGATGTTACTCATAAATTCTCTTTTGGATTGATTAGTGAGGTGGCTCCAGTCAGAGGTCCTCTGCTCGCCCGTTCCTTTTCATTTTTTTTTCTCCTCTTTATAGCTTTCTTTTCTCTCCAGCACCGCTCCTCCCTCACTCCCTGCAAACTTTTCACTGCCCTGTCTTGCCCTACCTGGAGAGTACAGTCAAGGGAGATGATGGGTCATGACCAGAACCCAGGAGGGAGCAGAGCACATAGGCTGAGACAATTGGCAGCAGAGTGAGCACATGTCAAGTCCTGCGGCAGAGCAGAGTGAGCACATGTCAAGTCCTGCGGCATAGCAAGTGGGCTGACTCCTGGAGGGATGGCGGAGCAGGCTATATCTAGAGTGGCAGCAGAATGGGCACGGCCCAGGCCAGTCCCGGAGGGAGGCTGGCACGTGGAGGCAGTGTGGCCACTTGTTCTGGGGCCAGCTGGCACAGACTCCTGTTGGAGAGGAACTGGAGCTTAAGTACATTATGGTCACTTTCTATTATCATTCTGGACTTTTATAGCTCTCTTCCATGCTCACCTTTTTTTTTAAACTCTGTAACAATACTTAAAGTATATGTACTTAAGATAATGTTGAGAGGCAACTTTACAAACTTTTCACTGCACTCATTCTATTCTATTCTTCTCTTCATATTTCTTAGTTTGGGTCTTCTCCACAGCTAATCAATTAAAATCTTAAAAACATCTTACTTTGATTTTTACCAGTGGTTATTACCCCTTTTTGGTAGAATCTTGCAAATCTCTTTTTCAGACTCTCCAGTGCGTCTATGCCCTTATAACGTGGAGAGCAGAAATCTGTACAGTGGCTTTGTGTAATCTGGTTGAACTTCCAATGAAGTTTAGCATACGTTCTCTGCTTTTCAATCTTTTTTTGGATTCTTTCACAGGATTTGGATAGTGTGGGCGAGGCCAGCATTTATTGTCCATCTTTAATTGCCTTTGCAGAAGGTGGTAGAGAATATCCTTGTTGCAATACTTGGGATGTAGATGCATTCTTAATGGTGTAAGGACTGGAGGTTTGGGATTTTGACCCAGTGACAGTGAAGGAATGGCAATATATTGCAAGTCAGAATGATGAGTGACTTGCTGATGGTGGTGTTCTTGTGTGTCTGCTGCTCTTGTCCCTTTAGATGGTAGAGGTTGTGGATTTGAAAAATGTCAAGAGAATCTTGGTGAGTTGCTGCAGTGCTGCTGCTGCTGTGCTTCGGTAGTGGAGAGTATAAATGGATATTGTGGGTGGTGCCAACTGGGGTTCTTTTATTCTGTTAGGTGTGCACGTTTCTAGATTATGATTGACTATAATAATATTGAACTTTTATTTGGAAAATTTTCAGTCAGGGTGCTGATTACTGAGCTGCTGTGAGCAGTTGTTGATGTTTCTATCCCTGGCAGCATGTAATGATCAGCTCTGGTTGCTGATTCACTGCTGGCTTGAGAGGACTGAGAATTTCATTTTGCCTCTTGCCAGGCAAGCTGGTGAATTTCTAACCCATGAATGAATTCGCCAGCTCATTCTGGTGTCTCACCCAGGTCAGTCTTGACCAACCATTATCAAGGTTAGTATTGACCTCACTCAAAATTTAAGCTTTAAACATGGCATTGCTACAACAGTCATCAGCACATGGAACCCCGAATGATTTTCTCACTTCGAGCTGAGGCCGTTTGGCCAGTTTTTCATTCCTAATACCAGCTAACCCAGCAGAGCCCATGGAGAGCTTTGGCTTTGATACTCAGGAGTTCCGTGGGCACAGATGTGGATTTATTATTGTCTGTCCCCCAGTTGGGAATGAACAGAGCAACTTTGTACATGTGTGAATTATGAAAGCTTGGAAGTTGTTTTTTAAAAAAAAATAATTTCATGTTCTCGTTGCTGGCAAGGTCAACTTTTGTTGCTCATCCCTAATTTCTCTTGAACTGAGGAGCTTGCTAGGCCATTTCAGAGGACAGTGAATTACAATGCCATTGGACTGGAACCAGACCAGAGAAGCACTGCAGATTTACTTCCCTAAAGGACAATGATGAACCAAATGGGCTTTTAGTGATTGCCAGTGATAGTTGTTACAATTACTAGTCCAGTGACATTAGACTACACCACCATCCACTCACTCTTGCGCGCGCTCTCGCTCTATCGCGTGTGCAATCTAAAATCAGAAAAGACAGAAGCCATCCTAGCTAAATCATTAAATGTTTGAGATAAAATCTCTCCAGTAATGGTGACTCCTAGAACAGATTCCTGTCAGATTAGTGTTGCTATTGGCAGAGGCAGGTCTCTGCAAGTCCAGCTATTTGATAATCACTTTGCTAATCATGCCCTGGGTGTTGGAACGTGTGACCATAACAGTGGCTTATGTTGCTGCTGTCCCTGACTGCTCACAAACCACTTTGTCCCTGAAGTTAGAAAGCAAGATCGGTGTAGAGATAGGACATGGTGTGAGTCTGCATTAATAGGACATGAGTGAGCAAACAGGAGGTTAGTACTTTGTGTAGAATAAACTAAATGCTGTAGACAGGATTGCTGAGACTTCATGTGAATTCAGGACACTACAGCACAGGCAGGAGATGCAGAGCTGATTCACAATGACACTGGCACAATCTGAGGGCCAGTTTAGTAAACGTGGATTGTGTTCCTTTGAATTTACACTTTGACAAGTTCAAAGTTTGTGAGAAGATTTGTAGCTCGGGTGCTCATTGTGGTTCTGTTCACCGAGCTGGGAATTTGTGTTGCAGACGTTTCGTCCCCTGTCCAGGTGACATCCTCAGTGCTTGGGAGCCTCCTGTGAAGTGCTTCTGGGATGTTTCCACCGGTTGACAACTGGAAGCGGCAGATTCAAACCACTATAAATGCCGAAGGAAACATCACAGAAGCGCTTCACAGGAGGCTCCCAAGCACTGAGGATGTCACCTAGACAGGGGATGAAACGTCTGCAACACAAATTCCCAGCTCGGCGAACAGAACCACAACAACTTTGACAAGTGATCTAATTTAGTTCAAAATGTTAAAAGGATGTTCTTAAGTTCTCTGCCTGAAGGCAGATTTGACCCACAAAGTCACCATCTCTGCCATGAGTGCAGGAAGGAGGCAGGTCCTGAATTTGCCCCCATCAGAACAAGAATCAAACTCCATTTCACTAACACAACAACCATCCGGCTATCTGAGCAAAGTGGAGTCAGTGCAGCGTTGGCAAAATGCACATTTACATGTTGTAGGCTGGAGCTAATGACAACCATGGTTGAGGCTCCAATTTCTTTCCATCCCATGACCAACTAGGTTCACTTCCCAGTCTTACTATCTACCATTGGCATGTGTTGGAAGGATTTGTGGGTTGGTACTCATCGTAACTGGCACGTTATTGGCTCCCCTTTCTTGACAATCTAATCCTGGGGTGGGAATACAAACTGGTAGCTTCTGGTTCAGGCAGGGACAAGACTGCTGGCATTCCATGGAGTTGACCAGGCAAAACTGTTCCTTGTGGAAATTGAAACGAGCGCTCTACTTCGTTTAGGAGTGAAACCAGTAAGTATATTATCATAATCACAAAGTGTGTAAACTTGGAGCTCATTCCTCAAAAAAATTAATTGAAATTGGAGGAGAAAGATTGCTTTTGTGTGTAAAATGATCAAAAGAAAGTTTGTGGAGTTAAGTACAAGTTAGGCATGTTCTGATTGAGACTGTTGAACCATTCAATCAGTAGAATCGCTGCTTCCTGCTCCCTATATTTTATATAGATCTGTAAACATGACAGCCACCAAGCTGTTCTACTCTATCTCTAACTCCATTCCTCTCCAATCTGACTGTGTCTGAACCAGACCATTTGCAATCTTTATTTCCCCATCCTCTCCTCTCCAACTGCAGAGTCCTTATGATTGTCCCTCTCTCTCCTGCAACTTCCAGTGAGGTGGATTGTTGCCGGTTCAGACAAATCTGTCATTTGCCTTTTTTTATTGACATTCCTTGCCTTGTGCTGGTTCAAAATCCTGCAATCCCACTCGAATGCCATGTGAGAAATTTGCCTTCAGTTAATACTAGAGACCTGACCATCAGTTGTTCAAAGTACACATGACTGCTTTGTGAACTATGCCAGAATTAACAGTTCACATCCAATCTGAAAACCATTTTCTTTGTTTTCTTTTCTAACAGTAATGAAGCCTGGCGGTTCAACGGAGGTTTTCGTAAACCTATCACCTTCATCAATGTCTTTTCTCGAGGCTTCAAATGGGGATTTGCAGCATTTGTTGTGGCTTTGGGTGTTGAGTATGCACTATTTTCTCCCAAGAAAAACGGAGGACATCACTAATGAATGAAGACTGAAGAGCTTTGAAATTATGTAAAACTCTCTCTCTCCTTTCCAGTCAGTGAGCTGTAACCAATGTACGAGACAAGAAGCAAATGTCTTTATAGAATAAAATAATAAACTGAATCAGCACTTATGCTCAGTCATGTTGCTTTTGAAGTCTTTTCAGCATTGATATCAGCTCCCATCGTCTGTTTTCACCTGGTGACTGCCCGATACTTGTTTCGTGTGTTCTTTTTGTTGATTGAGAAGTGTGTGACGTTTTCTCTGGTGCTCACACCTACGAGTTACCTTTGGCCCGTTCTTATTTCTCATTTGCCTGCTGCTCCTTGGAGACATCATCAAAAGATAATTCAGGATCCATAATAGGGAGTCTTATCACTTTTCTTGATTTTTCCACTGTGCCGTCAGGCTGCTTGTTTAATGTCCAGTATTGGATAAGGTACAAATACCTCCAGTGAAACATTGGGAAGCCTTGTGGCCTTTGCCTCAAGGTGTCTTTGAATCACAAAATAGCAAGTAATTACAAAGGCTAATGAAAATATTGGCTTTTATTGCAATGAGGATGGAGTATAACAGTGGGAAAGTTTTGCCCCAGCTGTGCATGTATAGTTTTGGTCTCATTAAGGAGTAACACTTGCATAGCAGACTGTTCAAAGAATAATTAGTTTGGGGTTGCCTTATAAGAAAGGTTGATTGGGTTGGGCCTGTACTGTTTGGAGTTGAGAAGAATGAAAAATGATCTTTTTGAAACATAAGATTCTGAGAGGGTAGATGCTGCAAGGATATTTGTGGAGGGAATCTATAACTGGGGGGCATGGATTAAAAATAAGGGCTCTCCCATTTAGGAGATAGATGAGGAATTTATTTTCTTGGAGGCTGGGTCGTCTTCTCTCCAGAGAGTATCATTCAGGACTCTGGGGTTATTAGTCCAGTAACACAAGAAGTTTGCTACTGTGCCTGAAACAAAAGCAGTAAAATTCTGAGCTGGCAGCATCTGTAGGAGAAAGCAGAGTTAAAGTTTTGATTTTGACCACTCTCTTCAGAACAAATCTCTATTTTTGTTTCAGATCTCCAGCATCTTTGCATTATGTTACAGTACCTGCTGAGCTCTCTATGTTGTGTGGAGGTGAGGGGCATGACTTGGTATTTGAAGAGTCTATGTTGGAGGGGATGAGGTATAAAGGGACAGGAAGGAGCAGAGGATGGGGAGGGTTGGGGATATGTAAAGGGATGGGGGTATATGAGGAATGTGGATACAGGAGCGGTGGGGTATATGAGGGATGGGGTATATGAAGGATGGGGAGGGAAGAGAACATATAATGGATGGATGATGGTATATAAGGGAAGGGGATGTGGATACAGGAGGATTGGGATTATGTGAGAGATGGGAATGCTAATACAGGAGGGTTGGGGATATAGAAGGGATGAAGGTATAGTAGGAAAGAGGATGTAGATACAGAAGGGTTGGGGATATATAAAGGGATTGGGGTATATGAGGGAAGGGGATGTGGATAGAGGAGGATTGGGGTTATATGAGAGATGGGAATGCAGATACAGGGGTGTTGGGGAAATAGGGATGAGTGAAGGGGATGTGGATACAGGAGGATTGGGGTTATATGAGAGATGGGAATGCAGATACAGGAGGGTTGGGGAAATGGGGATGTGGATACAGGAGGGTTGGGAGTATTTAAAGGATGGGGATGTGCTATATACTGTGTGTGGGAAGACGGAGTAAGTGAGGCATGGTGTTTAGGAAATACCACAATGAAGACGGTTCCGAGGGAGAGGAGATGTTTTTACGATGTTCAGACAATCCGCCCGCCCAGAGCCTGGGGTCAGAGAGCGGCGCTGAGCAGGAGGAGGGGGCACGGGGCCCAGCCCCAGCCCCAGCCCCGGCCCCGGCCTTGATCATAACGCGATGCTTTCACTTTCATTTTCTCCAGGGGACGAGAACAGGTGATCGGGGCAGGTCGGTGTGTGAGGCCCGGAATCCGGCCCGCGATTAACCACTACCGCAGGAGGAGGGCCTGGGCCTGGGCCAGGGCCCGCGGCTGGAGCAGGAGCAGAGAGCGGGGCCTGGGGCTGGGGCTGGGGCTGGAACAGAGGCCGGGGACTGGGCCTGGGCCCGGGGCTGGAGGAAAGCCTGGGGCGGGGCGGGGCTGGGCTGGAGCAGAGAGCGGGGCCTGGAGCTGGAGGAGAGGCTGGATGTTTGGATACCCCACCCCCCCACACTAGGAGATGGTATTTGTAGGAGATGACGAAGTTAAATTGATCAAGATGTTGATGGTTAGACCTTGTGGCAGAGCACAGGGGATGACACCATAAAGTTAGAGTGTCAGGGAAAGGAGGTGGATGGTGGGACAGCACAGAATAGAGGGGGTGAAAGGCCTCCTCCATACCTGGCAATACTGGAATCAGATCAGTAACAATGAAAGCAACGAGGAGAGTATAGTTTGAGACTACACTGACAAATCCCAAAGGGACAAATGGCCTAGGATGCGAGACAGTTGGTCTCAGAGACATGTCAGCCTTCAGACCTGTTGATTTTCTTTGTGCTGTTTCTCTAGTGACATTGTTTATTTTCAGTTTCTCCCACTTGCCCCTTGATTTTTTACTATTGTTGGGATGCTGTCTTCAGCTGCTTCATCAGCGTGTTTCCCTCCAGTGTAAGATCAAAAGTGGGGATGTCTGCTCACGATTGCATAATGTTTAGCACCATTCAAGACTTCTGAAATACGGAAGCAGTACCACAATCAAATGCAGCACAAACTCGGCAAGATTTGGGGTTTGGGATGAAAAGTTGCAAATAACATTTGAAATAGATAAGTGCCAGTCAATAACCATTTCCAGCAAGAGAGAATTGAACCGTTGTGCCTTGACATTGCAATGGTATCACCGTCAGTGACACCCCCACTACCAAGTTCCTGGGTGTTACCATACCAGAAATTGAAGAATCAGTGCTGGGTCCACCGCTTTTTGTCATTTATATAAATGATTTGGATGTGGATATAGTAGGTTTGCAAATGACACCAAAATTAAAGGTGTAGTGGACAACAAAGAAGGTTACCTCAGAGTGCAATGGAATTTTGATTAGATGGGCCAATGGGCCGAGAAGTGGCAGATGGAGTTTAAGTTAGATAAATTCATTCTGGAAAGGCAAATCAGGGCAGGACTTATACATTTAATGGTAAATTTAATGGTAAATGGAGTGTTGCTGAACAAAGACAAGCTGGGGTAGAGGTTCATAGTTTCTTGAAACTGGAGTCGCAGGTAGATACGATAGTGAAGAAACCATTTAGAATGCTTGTCTTTATTGGTCAGAGCATTGAGTATAGGAGTTAGGAGATCATGTTGTGTGCCTGTGCAGAACATTGGTTAGACCACTTTTAGAATATTGTGTGCAGTTCTGGTCTCCTTCCTATGGGAAGGATGTTGTGAAACTTGAAAGGGTTTACAAGGATGGTGCAGGGTTGGAGGGTTTGAGCTATAGGGCGAGGCTGAATAGGCTGGGGCTGTTTTACCTGGGGTGTCAGAGGTTGATCGGTAACCTTATAGACGTTAAAAAAGTCATGAGGGGCATGGATAGGGCAAATAGACAAGGTCTTTTCTCAGGGGTGGGGGAGTCCAGAACTGAAGGCCAAAAGTTTAGAGCAAGAGGGGAAAGATATAAAAGAGACCTAAAGGGCAACTTTTTAATGCAGAGGGTGGTGCATGTATGGAATGAGTTGCCAGAGGAAGTGATGGAGGCTAGTACAATAACAACATTTAAAAGGTATCTAGATGGGCATACGAATAGGAAGGGTTTAGAGGGATGTGGGCCAAGTGCTGGCAAATGGGACTAGATTAAATTAGGATATCTGGTCGGCATGGACTGAAGGGTCTGTTTCCATGCTGTACATTTCTATGACCCTATATAAGTACCGTGGCTACAAGAGCAGGTCAGAGGCTAGGAATCTTACAGTGAGCTACTTACCTCCTGATTCTCAGAAGCCGATCCACCATCTACAAGGCATAAGTTAGAAACGTGATGCAATATTCCCCACTTGTCTGGACGACTGAAGCTCCAACTCAAGCTTGATCCCATCTAGGACAAAGCAGCCTGCTTGATTGGCACCACGTTCACAAAAATCCATTCCCTTCACCAGCAACGCTCAGTAGCAGTAGTGTGCACCATCTACAAGATGTCCTGCAGAAATGTACCAAGCCTCCTTGGACAACACTTGTGAAACCTACAGCCACTACCATCTAGAAGGAGAAGTGCAGCAGATATATGGGAACACGTCTTTGCATGTTCCCCTCCAAGCCATTCATCATCCTGATTTGGAAATATATTGCCATTCCTTTATTGTCGTGGGGGTCACAGCCCTTGAATTTCTTCCGTTATGACATTGAGCAAATCCTACAGGACAAGGACTGCAGGGGTTCAGGAAGGTGGCTCACCACCAAATTCTCAAGGCAACTTGGAATGAGCTGTAAATGGTGGCTCAGCTAGCAACACCTACACCTTGTGAATTAATTAAAAAAACTCTTTGATTGTCTTCTACTATGAAGACATATAGTTTACTTGTTATGAAGGAAGAGGCTTATGGCAATGGATTTAGATGAGAAATGTAGGAAGAGGCTTGAGTGGAGCCATAAACATTGGCATCACTGGTTCAACCAAACAGTAGAGTCATAGGTAGATAAGCTAATGAAGAAGGTGTTTGGTATGCTTTCTTTTATTGGTCAGAGTATTGAGTACAGGAGTTGGGAGGTCATGTTGCGACTGTACAGGATATTGGTTAGGCCACTGTTGGAATATTGCGTGCAATTCTGGTCTCCTTCCTATCAGAAAGATATTGTGAAACTTGAAAGGGTTCAGAAAAGATTTGCAAGGATATTGCCAGGGTTGGTGGGTTTGAGCTATAGAGAGAGGCTAAATAGGTTGGGGCTGTTTTCCCTGGAATCCATGCCCCTCATAATTTTGTAAACCTCTATAAGATCACCCCTCAACCTCAAGGTTGAGGGGTGATCTTATAGAGATTTACAAAATTATGAGGGGCATGGATAGGACAAATAGACAAAGTCTTTTCTCTGGGGTGGGGGAGTCCAGAACTAGAGGGCAAAGGTTTAGGGTGAGAGGGGAAAGATATAAAAGAGACCTAAGGGGCAACCTTTTCTCACAGAGGGTGGTACGTGTATGGAATGAGCTGCCAGAGGAAGTGGTGGAGGCTGGTACAATTGCAACATTTTAAAAGGCATTTGGATGGGTATAAGAATAAGAAGGGTTTGGAGGGATATGGGCCGGGTGCTGGCAGGTGGGATTAGATGGGTTGGGATATCTGGTCGGCATGGACAGTTTGGACCGAAGGGTCTGTTTCCATGTACATCTCTATGACTCTAATTGGCCTGTTGGTGCCATGTATCTTGTCTACTGTTAATTATCTTGGGAGGCTGGGGTTCACGCTATGAGGATGGTAAGCATATGCTGCATAGAATGGGTTTAAGAAGACAGCAGAGAAATGGGAAATTTCAATTGCCAGAGTCTAAAATGTGTATGTCCCAATAGTGCAGAGACTACAAGGTCAGCAGTGAGGATGTGAACACCCTGGACTTTCCACACCATATGCTTCCCCCACGCTGCTCCCAGCAGTATAAACTGGTTGAGTAAAATCTCTCTTTGTTCTCCAGGCAATGGTTTCCCTTTGAACTGAGTATCAGACCCAAGATAGGTGGACCTACAATTTGTAGCAGATTCAAATGTGCAATGGCAGAGAAGACACTGTCACAGAAGCAGTGCGTCATTGAGAGTCCTTGAGCAGAATGCAGTTAAACATCAATACCAACAAGAAGTAGGGCAGCTGTAGGTTTGTCATAGTTCTGAGGAATGAGCTGAGATCAATTACTGAGTTATTGCTGAGAAAGCTGTTAGTGAGAGGAGGAGGAGCTGGGATAGATTTAAAATTGTAATAGAAAGGATAACCACACATGAGTATTGATGGGGACAAAACAAACCATCACCAAAATGGATAAATGAGGAAAATCTAACTGTTTAAAAGTTAAGAACAAAACAGGAATGCTGTTCTAGTGATAAGGATATTATGTTGAAATACAAATTGCGATGAACAGTAGGCCATTTTGCCTCTATGGCCTCCTCCAGTTTTCAGTAAAGTCTTGGTTGATCAGATTATGACTTCAACCCCAGTTTCATGCCCCGTTGATAACCTTAGATTCTGGACTAACAAGGGAGTCACTCTACCTCTGCATTAAAAGTGTTCAATAACTCTGTCTTTACTGTTCTGTAGGAATGTTCTCACTAGGGAGAGACAAGCTTTGGGAGAGGGGTAAGCATTTACTGAATCAGGGCAGAGGATAATTTGGGAGGAACGGAGATGTGGAGAAGTGTAGGGAGTTAGCACATATTAGATTAGATTGAAGCAATACAAAATAGAGGGAAGGGAGAAAGATTGAACTGAACAATAGAACATGGTTAAGTATTAATTAAATTTTAACTGTCTAATTTAGGACATGGTAAAGATTTCTCCACAATGTCTGCATCAAGCACTCCCAGGGCAAAAGGTGTGGGAGTTAGGTGTACAGTTAAGCTTGCTCAATAATATCCATTAAATAGTCTAACCTAGAATCGAAAATCTTAATGAAGAGTATGGAAACATTTATGTATCCCCTTGCTAATGTTCTCCACCTTTGTTGCTGTCACTGGCTGGGGTCTGTGGCCATCATTCAACCTGCTGTACGTCACTCCAAATGACCATTATTCCTGACTGTGCTTCAGCAGTGTATGTCGGTCTGAAATGTGAGTGAAGCTTTGATGAGCTAGATGGCTATGGGCTGTTGATATTGAATTGCAGCCATGACTGAGAGGAGATGGGCAAGAACAACTTTAGAATGGAACTTACGACATTTCTCTTAAATCTAGAGTTGGTTGTACAACACTTGCACAACATTTTGGTGTGTTCTAAACCAAAAAGCATGAGTGATTAATTAATTCATATTTTTCTTCTTGTTTAGATCTTTGTCAGAGTTTCGTTTTGTGCTGGAAAAGAGAAGTCAGTGGCGTCACCAGAGATGAGGTCACAGTACAATGTTATAGGCTGGGGAAATCTCAGTTTTCTGTAAGGAATTCTTGGGGCTGCTTCCTTCAATATTCAACAATATGTTCAAGCAAAATACTACGGATATCAGACTACTGGCATTGCAAATAGCTGATAAACTGTCGAAGGATGAAAGTGCCACCTTAGTGTTTTTGTGCCTTGATATTCTGAAAGATTACTTAAATATTGGGGAAGTGAAAGAGCTGTTTGAGATCCTGTCCAAGCGGAACCTGCTGAAGTTTGAGCTCCTAAGTGAACTGCTTTATCGAATAAAGAGGTTTGATGTTCTGAAAGGATTGAAAGTTGACGTGAAGTATTTGGAGAGACATTTGAACAGTGGTAAAGGATACGTATCTTCATACAGGTAAAATCAATCTCTGCGTAATGGGATGGGAGTATGAATTGCCTGTGATGGAAGTTTGGCTTCTCCAGTTCTTGCTCCCCAGATTTAGCAGACAACATTTGGTAACAACTGAATGAAGCAATTTGTTGGCTTTAATCCATGACAGGGTGTAATAAATAACACCTAGTAAATCAGCATTGTAGCAAATCTTATTCCCCAGGCTATGGTACTAAAATGACCTTTTATATGTTTTGGCATCTCAATGTCACCTTATGTCAGCGATGGGGCCTCAAATGTTATTAATGTTTTTGTTTGATGGAGCATGGGACCAATTTGAGGGTCAGTCATTTCGTGGGAACAGAAACTGGCCATTCAGCCCCTTGAGCCTTTTCTACCATTCATTTAAACCATGGCTGATCTGTGTCTTGATACTTTTGACCTGCCTTAGTTCCTTATTCTTTATTTCTCTAGGTTAAGTTGATTCCCAGCTTTAAAAACCTTTTTGGAAAATGCATTCCAGGTTTCTGCTACCCTTCATATCAAGACATGCTTCCCCTGAACACCCTGGCTCTAATTTTAACGTTTTTCCCCATTGCTCTGGATTTTCCCACCAAAGGAAATATGTTCTGTTTCTGACTGTACTGTCTTAACTCACAGAAATGTGGAAACTCAAGGCAGCAGTAGGCCATTTAGTCCTTCAATCCTGCATCTGCCATTCAGTATACTCATGGCTGCTTCTCTATCTGAATGCAATATTCCTGCTTTCTCCCCATACGCCTCGATGTCTTTAAAATCTTAAAAAAGAAATCTCTTGAATATATTCAGTGACTTGGCCTCCGCAACTCTGTGTGGCAGAGAATTCCACAGGTTCACTACTCTTTGCACCCTCATCTCAGTCTTAAATGATCTATCCTGAGACTTAGTTCCCCCAGTACTAGATTCCCCATAATGGGAAATCATCTTCCCTGCATCTCGTCTATGTAGTGTTTTAGAATTTTATCCAAATTTCACGTTTCAATGATCTAAGTTTCAATCAGATCCCGTTTCATCCTTCTAAAGTTTAGTGATACCAGGCCCAGTAAATCCAATCTCTCGATATGGGACAGATCTACCATCCCTTATATCAGATGGGTGAACCTCCGCTGCACTTTCTCTATGACAAGTATATCTTTCCGGAGGTAGGAAGATCAAAACTGCATGCAGTACTCCCGGGTGTGGTCTCACTAAGGCCCTGCTGTAAGACACCTGTACTTCTGAATTCAAATCTGCTTGCAGTGTAGGCTAATCTACCAGTTGCCTTTGTATTTGCTTGCTGTACCTGTCCATTTACTTTCATTGACTGGTGTACGAGGATAGTCAGATCCCTTTGTATATCCACATTTCCCAACATATCATTTAAATAATATTCTTCCTTTCTACTTTACACACTGAAATGTATAACTTCACATTTAGCTACATTATACTGCAAATTTATGTATATATTGTGAATAGTTGGGACTTAAGCACTGATCCTTGAAATATCCTACTAGTCACTGCCTGTCACTCAGAAAAATATCCATTTATTCCCACTATCTGCTTCCCGTCTGTCAACCAATTTCTTGATCCTTGTCAATGTGTTACACCCTCTCCCATCTGCTTTGATTTTGCCCACTAACCTCCTGAAAATCTACATACACTGGTTTTGATTCTCTTCAATTAATGGGATGTTATTTGTGCCATCTTTTGTGAAAACAGAAACAAAGAATGTGTTTAATTCTTCTGCCATTTCTTTGTTTCCCATTATCATTTCTCTGTCCTCTGACTGTAAGGGACCTACATCGTTCATTACCAATCTTTTTCTCTTCACATATTTATAGACGTTTTGCAGTCAATTTCTATGTTTCCTAAAATTTTAATCAGAAACTCTATTATCCCCTTCTTGAATAAACTACTTATCCTCTTTTGCTTTTTCTAAAATACTCCCAGTCCTCAAGCTTGTTGCTTTTTCTCACAGTTTTTGTGTCTCCTCAATGGATTTCATGCTATCCCTCATTTCTTTCATAAGCATTGTCTTTCTTCTACTGTTGTAATTTAAAATTTTCTAATATTAGGATTAAGTTTTATTGTCATTGTACTCCAGTACAGGGATGCAGGAATACAGAGAAAAGTTTAGAATGTCACCATTCACGGCACCATCGTAGGTACCTAGGTACAAAATCTTAGGTAAAAAGTAGAAATGTAAAGATGTCAGTTAAAAGTTTAATATTGTAGTTATTGTCAGTATAAGGTAGCCAATAAATAAAGTTAAAAGTCCCAAATTGCACTCTGGCTTCAGCCTTGGGCCTGCAGTTGCTCCATGCTGGGCTTTCCCCACGAGGGTTCACTGTCTCAATCGCCATGCTGCAATCTCTCTGTGCCTCTGTGCTGCAGTCTCGACGCTGAACACCATCCTCTCTCTCCCACATTTGGCTCAATCTCTCAATCCCTGTGCCTCGGCGCTGCCATCTCGATGCTGACTGCCAGGCTGCCAGAGTCCCGCTCTGGTGCTGCTCTGGGCCCCCAGCCCTGTCTGCAACACCACCACCTGACAGAGTTCTGTCCGGGCACGCCAACCCACCCAGTGGCAGACCGCCAAAGTCCCTGCTCTGGGGCCCCCCATCGCTACCACTGCCTCCATGACTGAGCTCCCTCCAGAAGGTAAGTAGAGGGGGAAAAAATCTAAAAGAACTTACAAGAAAAACAAACAAGAAAATCAGAAAGAAAAGGAATTGAATAGATGAGCAGCAGCTCAGGAGCACTACTGCACAGCCATCTTGGATTCATGCGCATGTTCTTTATACATGAACCATTTCTTATCAATTGCTTTAGTAAAGCAATCCCTTTAGTAAAGTTCCTCAATCCACCCCTGCCCAATCTTGCCTGATACCCTTATCATTCCCTTTATGTAGATTCATGAATCTAGTTTTGGATTTGACTACTTTATTCTCCATCTTAATGGAGTGATCATAACATGATAATCAAATGTTATGTTATGATCGCTCTTCTGTAAAGGACCCCACACAACAAGATTGTTAATTAATTCTTTCTCACTGCGTCGTATTTGGTCTGGAATAGCCTATTCTCTGATTGGTTCATCAATGTTTTGTCTAAAAATGCCATCACGTACGCACTCCAGGAAACCCTCCTCCACGATGCCTTTGTGAGGTTTGTTTGTCCAATGTATATTTAATTAAAATCATCCATGATTATAGTTTACTGTTATTGCATGCACCTCTGATTTCCTATTTAACGCCTTCCCTTGCATCTCCATCACTGTTTGTTGGCTAAACCCGCTAAATTCCTTTAATCATCTGAATCATTTTAGCTTGCTTATTCCTTAATCCTCAATACTTGAGTATCAGGCTAGTCAATTCCAACCTGAACTTGGAATATGACCCTTTCTGCAATGGTATCAGTCTGGTGTATGTGTGAGGCATCTCTTCTAAGGCCATTATGTATAGTGCTTGGAACTGAACATAGAACTCTGACTAAGATTATGTACACCTGTAGCCTCTATGACGTGAATACCCACATTCCATTAATTTTTGAATTATTGCTTGGATTTAAGTCAATGCAAGGCCTACACATTTAGGATAACTAACTGGTTGTCATCACCTTTATAACACAGGCAGTTGTTGACGGACATCAGCGAAAATCTCTGTCAAGAAGATTTGCAATCTATTTTGTTTTTATTACATTGCCAAGTACCAAAAGGCCACCAGGAAGCAATGAAGGTAATTACAATATGTTAACCCTACATTGTGTTCTGGGCTGAAGTTCATTGATAATGGATGCAGCCTGCAGGGAGGTTAATCTGTCAGCTCCACTATTGCAGCCAAATGATGTAAA
This sequence comes from Chiloscyllium punctatum, assembly GCF_047496795.1. Classification (NCBI taxonomy): domain Eukaryota; kingdom Metazoa; phylum Chordata; class Chondrichthyes; order Orectolobiformes; family Hemiscylliidae; genus Chiloscyllium; species Chiloscyllium punctatum. The sequence goes on from NC_092748.1 coordinate 8,150,649, forward strand.
CTGCAGCTTCCTTTCATTAACAAAACTGATGGATTTTTAAAAAAAATTCCATAATCACAGGACAAGGGAGTGCACCTCAGGAGCACTTTAACACCATTCCAAGTGGGGTCCCAGATGACCACAATCGTAGTTACTGGATAGATGAGTACTGTAGCCATTTTGGTGCACAGTAAAAAAATGTATTGCAATAAGTGGTTGTGTGGTCTGCATCACAGAAAGCTTTTGTTTTGTTGACTAGCTTCCTAGATGGCAGTGTTTGAAAATTCTTTGAAAAGGTATATACACAACATTCACCATGTTTATTTCCTAGAATTAGATCCAGCATTTGCTTCCCCATTTGTTCAATTACAAATATCTTGATCAAGTGAGCTACCTGAGCACAATTCCTTTCTTATAGTCCTTCAAACTTTCGCGGTCTCTTTTTTTTCCCTTCAAACTAGTTTCTAAAATTAATATTGTAAGGATCTGGGCATCGCTGTCTTGTCATTGCCTATCGTTAATTACCCTCGAGAAGGTGATGGTGAGCTGCTTTCTTGAATTGCTCTCGTGCCAATGGAGCGCATATAGGGAGGGAATTCCAGGATTTTGATTCAGTGACAGTGAAGGAACAGCAATATAGTTCCAAGTCAAGACGTTACGTGACCTTGTGGGAACGTGAAGGTGGTGGTGTTCCCGTATTCCTGTTGTCCTTGTTCTTCCAGCAGGTGAAGGTCATAGGTTCGGAAGGTGCTGTCAAAGGAGCCTTGTTGGGTTGCTGTAATACATCTTGTAGACGGTGCACATTGTTCTCAACGAGTGTTGGACTGATTGTTTAAGGTGGGGTGCTAAACAAATGGGGTGCTTTGTCTTGAATTATGCATTGTAGGGATTCTATGGTGCAGGCATAAGGTTTGAACAAAATGTTGAAACAAAGTTATTTATTACATGGAAGGTGCAGCACATAAATAAGTTATTCGGCTCAACAGCTCCATCCTAGTGTCTTTGCTTCATGTGCGTTTCCTCCCACCTTACTTCATTCTTGTCCTATCAGCATAATCCTCTCTTCCTTTCACTTTCATGTACATCTCAAGCTTCCTCTTAAATGTATCTACAGGTCATTCTGCCATAACACGTTTCATTCACACATGTTTGCTGTAATGGCATTGACGAATCAGGGACACTTTTTAAAGCACAAACTTTTAAAACGTGTCTTGGCTGTAATGCGATTACATTGCCAACACTTTAAGCACTGTTTCTAAAGCATGATTTTTCTATACTGCGGGATAACACAAGAATGCAACTGTGGAATTATAGAAGAATTACCTGTATATTATTTACCTCAATAGTGGGAATCAGACTGTTCAAAAGAACATAAGGAAGACTGACTTTCTACAACAAATCCACTTTTTCATCCTGTTCTTATATCCCTTAATTCCTTTAATGCCCAAAAATCTATTAGTCCCAATATTGAACATATTCATTGACTGAGCATCCATGACTCTCTGGGGAAGAGAATTCCAAGAAAAATGCCAATCCTCAGAGTGAAAAAGCCTCTCATTTCAGATCTAAATGGTTTGCTTCGTATCTGAGACCATGATATTCTCTTAGTTCCTACCTTGTCAGTCCATCTCAGAATTCTAATTGTTTCAATTAATTCCTCTGAACTCAAGGGAGTTTAGGCCTATTCTATTTAACTTCTCCTAATTATTTAACCTCTCCTACCAGGACTGCCCTCTCCTGTCACAATTGAGTTATGTTTTTGAGCAGATTTCCTTCTGTCCTTCAGCCAGATTGGGATCTGTTACTGAGCTAACAAAGGCTTTTTATCTGTTAGACCTTCTTAGATTTAATTGTCGAACTGGAGAAACTTGGCAAGATTGATGCAAATAATTTGGAATTGATGGAAGATTGTCTAAAGAACATTGGGAGAATGGATCTGAGAAAGAGGGTCTCTAAATACAAACAAATGAGTGAGTATAAATAAGCAAAGGGGATTGGGTAGACAATGTAGAAATGCACACAGGAGGGAGATTCAGATTATAATGGTTAGATGGAGTGAAAGTTTATTGCTGGTATTATAAAGGTTAAAGTAGTTATAGTTCATTTCAGGGTTTGGATTACTTAATCAGAGTTACAGTTCACTCCAGGAGTAGCTGATACATCTAATTTGAAGTTTTAAGATGATAAAGCGGTGGATGAGAAAATATCAATGGATGTTATTTCTAGAAGCCATGCAATAACACTGTTCAGAAGATGCTGCTGCTTGAAGGTGAAGCTGGTGGAGTTGCTGGTGAATCATTGATCTGATTAGGCGAGACAGAGATTAGGGATAACGGAGCTATGAGTCCCGGTATCCTGTAAGAAACTTTATCCGACCTTTGTGCTAGGACTTCAACTAATCACCATATTTATTACACAAGCATAAAAAAACTACAAGGAGAAGTTGATTGCTTACGTGAAACATCAAATAGATTTAAATGTACACAATGCAAGGGTAACCACAATGGATCTAAAATGGATAGAATAAGGTGCTATCTAAATAAAAAGCTAGAAATGGTGAAGATCCAAACAGACTGTTGGTGTGGGTGCCAGGGAGAAGTAAAGGGTGTGATTCCTATATACACACCATTAAAATGCCCTGAATAGGTACAGAAAATAATCAAAGCCTAATGAAATGCTTCCCTTTCTATCTGAAGGACTAAAATACAAGGAAGTAGCAGATAAGCTTCAGCCAAGCAGAGTCCAGGTTAGATTGCACTTCAAATTACCCTGAGAATTTCTGGGCACCACACCTTAGGAAGGATAGATTGATCCTGAAGGAAGGGTAGTGTACTTTTAACAGAATGATACCTGGCCTCCAAAGGATAAATTCTGAGCATACGTTACACAAACTGGGGTTATATTTCTGGAACTTGAAAGGTTTCTGTGTCACTTAAGTGACATTTTTGAGGTATTAAAAGAACAGATGGAGGAGATAGCTCTATTGGGTGAGGAGTCTTGGACAAGCAGCATAATTAAAACCTAAGAGCCAAATCTGTGAAATTAAGAATTATGAAAGGCTTAGAACTCCTTTTTTTTTGCAAATATCAGTTGAATCAAAGTCTTGTTAACAAACTTTTATGAATCATCTTCGGTTTAAAGTTAAAGTTTTTTAATGGATTGGGATAAAGATGGGGGAGGGGCATGCAGAGTTAGATTGTAGGTTGGTGAGGACTCACTGAATAGTAGAACAGGTTTAGGGACTAAATTACTTCCCCCATATCTCTAATTAGATTGGTTAGAGAGGTGCAGATTATTGCAGATTGTTAACAAGTATTTAGAGGTAATTATGGTATTAATAAGGTAACTTTTATATTGTCTGTCTCTTCTGATTCACAGTTCTAGGAGCTCATTCCATGCAAAATTCCAATGCATTTCGGAATGTTATCCCAATTGCTGCTCCCTTTCAAGTGCAGGGTTCTGGCCATGCGCAGTTTGAACAGAGTCGGGTAGGTATTTCTAACAGTTATGAATAGTGATCAATCAGCAGAGCTTTAGAAATGTTCTTAAATAAATGGTCACCTTTCTAGCCTCCCAGCGGTGTCCTTGTACCCCTTTATTGTATATCACATCTTGCCCTGCCTTCCAGAATTGAGAAGATATTTTATATCAGAACCAGCACTCTCAAACTCGTATCTGAGCTGTTCATGTTCTTTGTGGTTAACCAGGGAGTTTTTTTATGTGTGTGGGGTCAGTGGGGAGGGGAGGAAAGACAGAGGTGGTAGTGGTCAGGGAGGTGCAGGAGCTTACAGTGCATAGGGACTGCACCTATTCAGTGGGGGTTGTTTACCATGCAGGGCAGGGTCAGCCCAGATGCAAATAACTTGAAGCTCCATGTGTGTGCAAGCATATGCCCACACTGACCCCATATGTACCTGCAAACATACATACACCCCACTGACGTGTGCACCTATATACCTACAATGCTGCTGACCGTACTCCCTCCATACATACATCTACCACCCTTATGTATAGCCCTGCTAATCCTGTGCATTTGCTTGGTCACCCTTCCATCGTCGACCTTACATTTGTATTTGCATCCAAATGCTCTTGTTAACTCATTGTGTGCATGCATGCATACACCACCCCTGTCCTGTACCACACTCCATACATGCTGACCCTGCACATCCTTCCCTAGATAGAGGGTCTAAAACTGCTCACAATATTCCAGGTGCGGTTTGTCCAGAGCCTCATACAGCCTCAAAAGTGCATCCCTACTCTTATATTGTAGCACTCTCAAAATGAATGCTAACATTGCCTTCCTAACTGCCAACTAAACCTGCATTTTAACCTTACGAGACTCCCAAACTAGGACACCTAAATCCTTTTGTGCTTCAGATTTCCAAAGCCCTTCCCTGTGTAGAAAATAATCTATGCTCTATTCTTCCTATCAAAGTGCATAATCTCACATTTTCCCAATTGTATTCTATCTGCCACTTTTTTCCCCCCCATTCTCCTAGCCTGTCCAAGTCCTTCGGCAGCCTCCCTCCTCCTTCAACACTACCTGTCCCTCTACCAATCAATGTATCATCTGCACACCTGGCAACAATATCCTCCATTCCTTCATCCAGGACAAACTATGAAGGTTGTGAAGCTGGAATATATTGCATGATAGACCAGACAAGGCCATGAAGAGCTTAAAAAAACCAGTACGGGAATTTTAAAGTCAGTGAGCACAAGGATGTTGGGGAACAGGACTTAGTGTGAGTTAAGATATGGGAAGCAGATTTTTGGCTATTCTTAGGTTCATGGAAGGCTGGTGTTGGGAGCCATTCCAGGAGTGTGTTGGAGTAATCAAGTCATGAAAAGAGTTCATATTACCCTAAGAAGAGGAGGTGCTGGAGTTCTTAAAAATGTATACAGGTAAGACCTGAGCAGGTGTTTCCCAGAACTTTGTGGGAAGCAAGGGAAGTGATTGCTGGTAACCTTGCTGAGATATTTGTATCATCAATGACTGAAGGGTCTGTTTGCATGCTTTATAACTCTATCATGTTCAGTACAGTTGAAGTCAGACATCTGGCTGGTCTCCTACCTCCAACTTTCCTTAAATTTCAGGGTGTCAGCCAAACATCTGCTCCCCATATTTTAACTGTCCGTATGTCCTCCTCCCCCAGCACACTCGTACTGAAATCCTGTTACGACAAAGGCCAACATACTTCTTTGTCCTCCTAGTTGCTTGCTGTGCTTGTTTGCCAGCTTTCAGTGCATTCAATGACACAGGTCCCCTTTGGAGATCAACACTTGCCAACCTCTCACAATTTAGACACGTGCTGCATCTTTGTTCTTCCTGCCAAAGTGAACGACCTCACATTTATCCAAAATAGCTGCTCCTCTTGGTTGAAGAGTTAAGCATGAGAGGGCATAGTTTTAAGGTAAGGGGCAGGGTATTTAGAGGGAATTTGGGGAAAAAACTTTTCCCATTCAATGGTTTTCTGTGTGGTTTTCTGGTTTTATTTGAAACTTTATGTCCCTGTTATTCTCACCCAACTTTCAGCAGGTGAGCAGTTGGATGCCAGCATTTGGAAGCTGTAACACTAGTGAGTTATCGAGACAACACGTTCACTCAAACTGTCCAACATCATTAGTGGCCTCATGTAAGTAATACAGCTGAACTTTGGATACTATTCTTTGTACCTAGTCACCTTCTAGTGTTATAATTGAGGTTTGAACTCTGCTTCAGGCAGAATTTTCAACTTGGAGGATTGTGTCCTAAATAAACATGAGAAAGAACATGTAAAACCATTTTTTACATACAGTGGACTATGAGCGTGTTTTTATTGTGATTTTTGGGGAGTACCTTGTTCCGTCTGTCTTTTGAGCACAGTCCCATACAGAATCAAATAGTTGGTGATGATTGTGGTTATGGGTGTTGGGGGTGGGGGGGGGGGGGGGAGGGGGGAGGTTAAATGAAGCAGTTTCAATACAGAGCGTTGCTCAGTGACTGAAATTGGGCAGAATGCCTGACATTTTAGTTAGGAGATGTGTGTGAAGTTGCCTGTTTTTACTCACTAGTTGAAGAGCAACAATCAGAGTCAATGATGAATCCAACAGTTGAATCGGTTCAGCCTCCTGGAGCAGCAGCTGCAGCACTACAGGTAAGAGCTGAAGCACATCAATGGAAGGAGCAGTCATATCTGTTAGGAGGTGCTGGTGGGGGAAGAGTGTTGGTGGTCAAACATTGGGAGAAAGCTAAAATGCAATGTGTGTGTGTAGGGGGAAGGATTGATTGGGGGAAGGAGAGTTGGACACAGGAGAAAGATAATGTGTATTGACAGGGCACTGGCAGAGGATGCGGTGGTCCAGTATAGAGATCACAATTCCAAGTGCAATCAGTGGTAGCTGGATGTATAAAGAGGGCAAACATCCTGCTGAGACTCCTCCTGGTGCTTAAATTCTGAGGCTACATTCTTGAGGTAGCAAGCTTGCTTCATGACCCTCCATCAATTAGAGCCTCCCCAAGCCCCTTCCCATACACCTCCCCACCTACATTCTGTTTAGATAGTTTAGATTTAGATTACTTACAGTGTGGAAACAGGCCCTTCGGCCCAACAAGTCCACACCGCCCCGCCGAAGCGTAACCCACCCATACCCCTACATCTACATCTACCCCTTACCTAACACTACGGGCAATTTAGCATGGCCAATTCACCTGACCTGCACATCTTTGGATTGTGGGAGGAAACCGGAGCACCCGGAGGAAACCCACGCAGACACGGGGAGAACGTGCAAACTCCACACAGTCAGTCGCCTGAGGCGGGAATTGAACCCAGGTCTCTGGCGCTGTGAGGCAGCAGTGCTAACCACTGTGCCACCGTGCCGCTGGTTGGACAACTACCTCATTCCATAGACATTTGACAGTAGCACGAGTGAAAAAACGCTTCAAGTGAATCTGAGATAATGACTCGTGGTCTGCATCACAACCAGTGATTTATGATTTAAACCTAGTGCTGTGCTGCAGGTAACTGAGCTAATACCAGCTAATTAGCTTTGTCATCTGTTCTCCATTATGACTTTTCAGAATTGGCTCAGTGCACCCAATGTTTCAAAGGGGACAATAGCAACATGGAAACAAAACTGACTTGAGTAACAAGAAACAGAATGTTGTGATGAAAGATTGTGTTTTGGGCTAGGAATCCTTTATCGTCAAGGTCTCCAGGGGTCAGAGTGAGTTGGTAGAATGGGCAAACAGATGGCAGTTAGAGTTTAATGCAGAGAAGTGTGAAGTAATTCATTCTGGTTGAAAGAACATGGACAGACAGTGTAAACTAAAGTGTACTACTCTACAGGGAGTGTAGAGCAGAGAAACCCATGTGTATATGTGCAGAAGCTATTAATGGTGGGACAGCAGTTTGAGAGAATGGCTGAGAAAGCGTTTCGTCCCCTGTCTAGGTGACATCCTCAGTGCTTGGGAGCCTCCTTTGAAGCGCTTCTGTGATCTTTCCTCCGGCATTTATAGTGGCCTGTCTCTGCCGCTTCCGGTTGTCAGTTCCAGCTGTCCGCTGCAGTGGTCAGTATATTGGGTCCAGGTCGATGTGTTTGTTGATAGAATCTGTGGATGAGTGCCATGCCTCTAGGAATTCCCTGGCTGTTCTCTGTTTGGCTTGTCCTATAATAGTAGTGTTGTCCCAGTCGAATTCATGTTGCTTGTCATCTGCGTGTGTGGCTGCTATCCTTAGTAGCGACACACGCAGATGACAAGCAACATGAATTCGACTGGGACAACACTACTATTATAGGACAAGCCAAACAGAGAACAGCCAGGGAATTCCTAGAGGCATGGCACTCATCACTTATTCAATCAATAAGCACATCGACCTGGACCCAATATACCGACCACGGCAGTGGACAGCTGGAACTGACAACCGGAAGCGGCAGAGACAGGCCACTATAAATGCCGGAGGAAAGATCACAGAAGCGCTTCACAGGAGGCTCCCAAGCACTGAGGATGTCACCTAGACAGGGGATGAAATGTCTGCAACACAAATTCCCAGCTCAGCAAACAGAACCATAACAACGAGCACCCGAGCTACAAATCTCCTCACAAACTTTGGCTGAGAAAGCATATAATCTCCCAGACTTTATTAATAGGGGCATGGGGAATGGCAACAAAGAGATTCTGTTAAAATTGTATAAGATACTGGCCCAGCCTTAATTGGAGTATGGTATCCAATTCTGGGCACTGCACTTTGGGAAGGACGTGAAGGCATTGGAGAGAATGCAGAAAAGATCCACAAAATGCTGTTCCAGAGACGAGGATAGTTTGGGAAAGTTGAGATTGTCTTCCTTGGAGAAGAGAAGGTTGAGGGGAGATTGGTCAAATATTGAAAATGATGGTTCTGGACAGCATAGCCATTTCCGTTTGTGAAGGAATAAAGAAGTGGGGGGGAGGGAACAAATTTAAGGTAGTTAGCAAACAAAGCAATGAAGACATGAGAAAAAAATTTCAAGCAGCATGAGGTTGTGTTCTAGAAAGCCAGCCTGGGAGAGTAGTGGAAGCACATTCATTTGAAGGATTGAAAAATAATGAAGTTACTATATGAAAAGGAAGAATGTGCAGGGGAATGTGGAGAAGATGTGAGGCTGCCACTGTCAGCATTGTTCATTCAGAGAGTCAGCACAGACATGATGGGCTCAATGGCCTCTTCCATTCTATAACGATCCTTAGAGCCCTGCCCTTTAAGTGTTACACTCTTACCTCTGAGGCAGAAGGCTTGTGGCCTTGAACACCATTCCTTGAATTCAAGTTCTAGGCTGATGTTTCCTGGTATTCAGACTGAGGGAGTGGTTCAGTATTGGAGGTGGCATCTTTCAGATGAGATGTTAAATGTTTAATAAGACTCCCCTGCTCTCTCAACAGAATTTAGAGAACAGCGGGGGGTGGTGGGGGGCGGGGGGCGGGGGGGTGGTGGGGGGCGGGGGGGGAGGTGGAGGTGGAGGAGGGGGGTCTTGTTCCTTTATTCATGTGTGGGATTTCAGTGTCAGCAGGAAGGCCAGTATTTCTTTCCCATCCGTAGTTGCCTTGAATTGAGTCATTTGCCTCACCATTTCAGAAGGCAGATAAGAGTCAGCCACATTTCTGTCGGTCTGGAGTCACATGTAGACCAGACCAAATATGGATGGAAGGTTTCCTCCCTAAAGGATATAAGTGAGCCACATTGTTTTTTCTGATAATTATTAATTTTAAATGGTCCCCCTTTAAGTCAGCTTTTAATTTTGGACCAGAAGATATCAGGGCAGAATTAGGCCAATTGGCCCATCAAATCTGCTTTGCTCATGGTTGATCTGTTTTTAACTTCATTCTCCTGTCTTCTCCCTGTAACCTTTGATCCCCTTACTAATTGAGAACCTACCTATCTCTGTCTTAAGTACATTCAATGACTTGGGTCTCACAGCTTCCTGTGACAGTTAGTTCCACACATTCACCACCCACTGGCTGAAGAAATTCCTCCTCATCTCAGTTCACTCTGAAGCTGTGCCACTTCCTAATGTAAACACCATCTTCACATCTGGTCTATCCAGGCCTCCCAGTATTCTGTAAGGTTTCAATCAGATCCTCCTCGTCCTTCTAAACTTCATCAAATACAGACCCAGAGTTCTCAACCGCCCCTCATGTGACAAGTATTTCAACCCCGAGATCATTCTTGGAAACCTGTACTGGAACCTCTCCAATACCAGCAAAACCATCCTTAGATGTGGGGCCCAAAAATGCTCTCAATATTCTAGCGATCTTGAAATGAATGCTGTCATTGCTTTTGCCTTCCTAACTGCCAGCTGAACCTTAAGAGAATCCAGAACTAGGACTCCTGAGTTCCTTTTGTGCTTCAGATTTCCAAAGTGTTTCTCTGTTTAGAAATAGTCCACGCCTCTTCTTCTACATGACCCCTGCATATCTCCACTAGTCACTGGCTGTCCTCCTAAAAAAGACCCTTTATACCTTCTGTCTGCCTTCTGCCAGGCAGCCAATCCTCTATCCTTGCCAGGTCCTTGCCCCTAACAACATGGGCTCTCAACTTATTAAACAGCCTCGTGTGCGGCACTTTGTGAAAGGCCTTCTGGAAATCCAAATAGATCATGCCCACTGGCTGTACTTTGTCTAACTTGCTCATTCCCTCCTCAAAGAATTCCAACAGATTTGTTAGGAATGACCACCCCCTGTGGGAGGTCCAGCCATGTGGGTCTCAGCCCTATCTTCCCACATAACTCCAAGTAGTCTACAATCTCATCCTTAACAATGGACTCAAATCTTAGCAACAACTGAAGTCAGACTAACCAGCCTATAATTTCCTGTGTTTTGCCTCCTTCCCTTCTTAAATAGGTGTGTTACATTAGCCAGTTTCCCGGTCCTCTGTGACCCTTCCTGACAGATCACTGTCAATGTCTCCACAATCTCATCAGCTATCCCCTTCAGAACCCTGGGCTGTAGTCCACCTAGTTTGGGTGATTTATCTACCTTCAGACCTTGCAGCTTCCCTCGCCTCTTCTCCTTAGTGATAATCACAACACTCACCTCTATCCCCGACCCTTTTGAAGTTCTGGTGTGCTGCTGGTGCCTTCCATTGTGGAAACTGATGCAAAGTACCTATTCAGTTCCTCCTCCATTTCCTTGTTTCCAATGTTATGGACAAGGCCAGACCTCCTCAAAATATTTCAAGGTGGTAACTTCAACCCTAACGTTTTCTTGTTTTAAAGGTAAATGTGAACCTAGTGTTCCAGGTGTGATGCAACTACTTGGCTTTAAGCAAAACACAATTTATTTAAACATTACAGTTAAAACACTAACAAAAGAAAGTGGAATTTAAAATAGCTTAACTATTGAAAAACGAAACCAAATACTCGATACAGTAACTTTACAAATTAAATGTTCCAATATAACAACATCCCACAAATACACTCCTTGGCAAAAAGGTAAATTCAAACACTGATTCCTACAGGCAGGAAGGTGCAAAGTCCAAAGAGAGATTTCAGAGAAGTTCAGTTAGGAATCATTTACTGAAGCTTGCAACGCTTCTGGACCCCAGTGTCTTTTGACCACTGCAGCTTTAAAAAAAACCTCCAAAAACCTGAATTGAGAGAACTGGCTGCTGCCCTTCCATTGTTAAACTGTTTTAAAACAAACATTGTTGATTCAGGCTGGCGCCCTGGCTACTTCAGCACCTCTGCCTTTACAACCTCTTTTCAAAAGAAACCCAGGACAAAATAACCTTTCTAAAGTGACAGCATAGCCACACCCATTACTACCTCCCCAGCCTCATTTTCCATTGGTTCAATGACCACTCTTGCCTCTCTCTCATATATCTAAAAGAACTGTTGCAATCTCCTTTTACATTACTAGCTAGCTTATTTCATCTTCTCCCCTCTCTTATTGCTTTTTTAATTGTCCCCCGCTGGTTTTTAAAGACTTCCCAATCCTCTGGCTTTCCCCTAATCTTCACCACATTGTCAGCTTTTTCTTTTGCTTTTACGCTGTTCCTGACTTCCCTTGTCAGCCATGGTTGCCTCACCCTCCCCTTTGTATCTTTCTTCTGCCTTGGATTGAATTTCTGCTCTGCCCCCAGAACCTCCTGCCATTGCTGCTCGACCATCTTCCCTCCCAACCCCTGGCTATTTCCTCCCTCATGGTCTTTCTACTTGCCTCAATTGTAAGACCATTATATCAGATTCCAACTTCTCCCTCTCAGACAGAAGGGTGAATTCTAAATTCTGTCATATTGTGGTCACTGCCCCCAAAGGATTCCTTCACCTTAAACTCTTTAATTAAGTCTGCCTCACTACACATGACCAAATCCAATATTGCCTGTTCCTCCAGTTGGCCCACCACAAGCTGCTGCAAAAAGCCATCTGGTAGACATTCCACAAATTCCTTTTCTTGGGATCTGCTGCGAACATGATTTTCCCAGTCCATATGCATATTGAAGTCCCCCTCGATTATTGCAATGGTGTATTTCTTACTTGCCTTTTCTATCTCCTGATTTATTTCCTGCCCCATTCAATTCAACTTCAACATGTGCCCAATGGGATTTGAATTTGTGTGCTTAAAACATTAGGCTGGAACTCTGGATTAATAATATAATGACAAAACTACTATACCACCACCTCCCCTATCCTGTCCACTGTCCTGATCGACATTTATCCTTCAAGCAATATCAGTAAAACAGATTATCTAGTTATTTATCTCACTGCAATTTGTGAGAGCTCAGAATCCTCACAACAGACATGGCACTTCCAAGGCACTTAGATGTGAATCACTTCCTGATATTGTGAAAGGTGCAATATAAATGCAAAAGCATTCCTTGTGAAATTGTGTTCTGTGTTACAGAATGGGTTGGAGGTGTACAGGGTACAGAGTACACCCCTCGGCCTCTGTTTAATCATTGATTGCATTGGAACTGATGCAGGTAAGATGCTGTTAACCTGGGTTATGGGGAACCCAGTAAGTCTGTAGGAAACACTCAGTGACAGGTGACTGACTGGGTAATCTCATCAACAATCAGTGCTTTCTCAAATTCTTCAACATAATTGGCAAATCTCAAATGCTTCAGATTGCAAGAATGTTAAGTGTTTTAAATTAGATTAGATTCCCTACAGTGTGGAAGCAGGTCATTTGACCCAACCGGTCCACACCGACCCTCTGAAGAGTAACCCACCCAGACCCATTTCCCTCTGACTAAAGCACTTAACAGTATGGGCAATTTAGCATGGCCAGTTCACCTGTCCTGCGTGTCCTTAGATTGTGGGAGGAAACCCGGAGCACCCGGAGGAAACCCACGCTGACACGGGGAGAATGTGCAAACTCCACACAGACAGTCGCTCATGGCTGGAATCGAACCCATGTCCCTGGTGCTGTGAAGCAGCAGTGCTAACCACTGAGCCACCGTGCCACCCTAATGAACAGCAGTTTGAGAATCAGATTTACCGTGATAGATGCTGGGCTAAAGCCCAGGGAATCGAATTTGAAACCATCTCATAGACATGAGACAAATTCACTTCTTTTCTATGGTTCTGAGGGAATAGTTGCTTTAATGATTGAAGATCTCCACTATTAGTAATTGCTTCAGTCGTATTGAATTGACCCTATCTCTGTTAATTACCCCTTTCTCTGTAAATTACCTGCTTACCCTGTTTTATCCCTATTCCCTCCTTTGTATCAAATTAAACTCACCTCATTCATAGTGTATTGTCCTCATTAAAAAATAATTGAAAGTGCTGTGGAAGCACAGTGTACCTGACAATGTCTGTGGAGAGTGAAACAAAGTTAACATTTCAGATTCAATGTAACATTTCTTCGGAAATGAAGGTGGGTGTTGAAAAGTGATGGTTCAATAATGTAGGAAAGGTGGTATTGAAGGTGAACAAGATTCAAACCGTTTTGTTTTCGGATGCTTTTTCCAGCTTTACTAAAGGAAACATTTGAGATTCTCCAGTTCCGGGTGGTCACCCACTTATATGTCGAGCTGGACCGTCTGAAGCAGATCCTGAGGGAAACCTCCCAATGCGAGGACCTGGCCACAGTCGACTGTTTCGTGTGTTGCATCGTGAGCCGGGGGATGACCAACAGCATCCTGGCAATCAATGGGCAAAGCCCTGGTCTCTTGTTTGAAGAAATCCAGCAGTACTTCAAAGGACTGAGATGTCGGGCCCTGGTGGGGAAACCCAGGCTTTTCTTCGTTCAGGATTTCCTCGCGGCCACACCTGACCCTGATGAGGGTTTAGAGACAGACACTGCTCAGGGTAACGGAGAGGTGGTTCAAGCTGATGGTCGTGCCTGGGAGGAAGTAATCCCACAGGAAGCAGACTTCCTGTGGTGTTGCTGCAGGGTGTCTGAACACCTGATCTTCCAGGCGGGACAGCAACCATCATCCTTTATGCGCACATTGTCAGAGTGTCTACGGGAACATCACAAGTGAGTACTGGAAAACATCGGGTAAACCCAGAACCCCATCCACAGGTAAACCTGCAGCCCCCACCACAGGTAAACTCAGACCCCCCACCACAGGTAAAACCAGAACCCCCCTCCATAGGTAAACCCAGAGCCGCCCCCCCTCCACAGGTAAACTCAGACCCCCCACCACAGGTAAACCTGCAGCCCCTTCCACAGGTGAACCCAGAGCCCCTTCCACAGGTGAACCCAGAGCTCCCTCCACTGGTGAACCCAGAGCTCCCTCCACTGGTGAACCCAGAGCTCCCTCCACAGGTAAACCCAGAGCCCCCTCCACAGGTAAACTCTGAACCCCCTCCACAGGTAAACCCAGAGCCCCCTCCACAGGTAAACCCAGAGCCCCCTCCACAGGTAAACCCAGACCCCCCCCTCCCACAGGTAAACCCAGACCCCACTCCACAGGTAAACCCAGACCCCACTCCACAGGTAAACCCAGACCCCCCTCCACAGGTAAACCCAGACCCCACTCCACAGGTAAACCCAGACCCCACTCCACAGGTAAACCCAGACCCCACTCCACAGGTAAACCCAGACCCCACTCCACAGGTAAACCCAGACCCCCCCCTCCCACAGGTAAACCCAGACTCCACTCCACAGGTAAACCCAGACCCCCCTCCACAGGTAAACCCAGACCCCACTCCACAGGTAAACCCAGACCCCCCCCTCCCACAGGTAAACCCAGACTCCACTCCACAGGTAAACCCAGACCCCCCTCCACAGGTAAACCCAGAGCTCCCTCCACAGGTAAACCCAGAGCCTCCTCCACAGGTAAACCCAGAGCCTCCTCCACAGGTAAACTCTGAACCGCCTCCACAGGTAAACCCAGAGTTCCCTCCACAGGTAAACTCTGAACCCCCTCCACAGGTAAACCCAGAGCTCCCTCCACAGGTAAACTCTGAACCCCCTCCACAGGTAAACCCAGAGCCCCCTCCACAGGTAAACCCAGAGCCCCCTCCACAGGTAAACCCAGACCCCCCCCCCACAGGTAAACCCAGACCCCCCCTCCCACAGGTAAACCCAGAGCCCCCTCCACAGGTAAACCCAGACCCCCCCCCCACAGGTAAACCCAGACCCCCCCCTCCCACAGGTAAACCCAGAGCCCCCCCCACAGGTAAACCCAGACCCCCCCCCCCCCCCCACAGGTAAACCCAGACCCCCCCTCCACAGGTAAACCCAGACCCCCCCTCCCACAGGTAAACCCAGAGCCCCCTCCACAGGTAAACCCAGACCCCCCCCCACAGGTAAACCCAGACCCCCCCCTCCCACAGGTAAACCCAGACCCCCCCTCCCACAGGTAAACCCAGACCCCCCTCCACAGGTAAACCCAGACCCCCCCCTCCCACAGGTAAACCCAGACCCCCCCTCCCACAGGTAAACCCAGACCCCCCCCCCTCCCACAGGTAAACCCAGACCCCCCCCCCCTCCCACAGGTAAACCCAGACCCCCCCTCCACAGGTAAACCCAGACCCCCCCTCCCACAGGTAAACCCAGACCCCCCTCCACAGGTAAACCCAGACCCCCCTCCACAGGTAAACCCAGACCCCCCTCCACAGGTGAACCTGGAGAATTCTGACCGCTCCGTCCCCTGTTCTCAGGCCCACCTCTCACCTACCTTGGCGATTTTTTTTCTACTATATGATTGAATGTAGTCAACCACCCTTCAGGTTCAGTAGAAATAGGTCGGGGTTAACTACATAGTGTCTATACTTTAGACTTTACCAGAAAATGCTGGCATCTCAGCAAATCAGGCAGCATCTGGGCTGGGAAATACAGAGTTCGTGTTGATTTGAATAAAGGCAAAATACTTTCTGGAGACCTGAAACAAAGAGAAACTCAACAGGTCTGGTAACATTTGTAGAGAGAGAATCGAGTTAATGTTTCGAGTACGGAATGACTTCCTCGAAATTGGATTATACATTACCATTATGTCCTGGTGGCAAGTGTCCTGTTGCAACTACCATATGCCAGCTGTGCCAATGCCAGTATGGTTGAGCAATGTAGGAGCATACCTCTCTATTACCTGGTGCAAAAAGGATGCCTCTGCTAATGATTTCCCACCTGGTATCTTCAAAGCAGCAACCATTTGAGGGGGCATAGCTTTAAATTAAGGGGCGGTAGGTAGAGGACAGATGTTAGGGGTAGATTCTTTACTCAGTGAGTCGTGAGTTCATGGAATGCCCTGCCAGTAGCAGTGGTGGACTCTCCCTCTTTATGGGCATTTAAACAGGCATTGGATAGGCATATGGAGGATAGTGGGTTAGTAGGTTAGGTGGGCTAGGATCGGCGCAACATCGAGGGCCAAAGGGCCTGTACTGCGCTGTATTTTTCTATGTTCTATGTTCATTCTCACCTTTGATTGCCTTTATTCCAGAACCTCAACCAATTTCCTTGCAGCCAAAATTTACCTCTTCTTTAAGAGATGTGCGGTGTGATTAAATGGATTAGCCTAGCACCTAGCACATCCCTGCTGCTCATGCCTTGAATCATGAAGTGAGTTGCCAGTTGAGATTATACATCATGCTGGCATGTCACCTGTTGAACTGTGGGCTCCTGGTGATTAGGTGCATGTCTCCTCCTCTACCTTCATTCCAGGTGCAAAGATTTGCCCTAGTCAATTTCTATCACTGTGTGTTTAACCAATCAAGACGGCAGTTGTGGGTGAACAGGTTAGCAACAAGGGCAGACAGGAGGCAGCTGCAGTGCAATGTAGAAAAGTGTGATGAATGATGGTAAGATTAGGAAGGGGTATGTTAATATTCTAGGGCATGTTAGTATTAAGGAAGTGGCGGTGTTGGTGTCTTGAAAACCATTAAGGTAGATGAGTCCCTAGGGCCTGATGGGATCTATCCCAGGATACTGAGGGAGATAAGGGAGGAGATTACTGGGGCCTTGACAGAGATCTTTGGATTCTCTTTAGCCATAGGTGAGGTGCCAGAAGACTGAAGAATAGCCAGTGTTATTCCTCTGATTAAGATAGGCGACAGGGATAATCCAGGAAATTATAGGCTGGTGAGCCATGTATCAGTGGGAGGGAAATAATTGGAGAACATGCTGAGGCACAAGATTTACTTGCGTTTGGAGAAGAATGGACGTATTAGAGGTAGTCAGCATGGCTTTATGCAGGGCAGGTCTTGTCTCAAAAATTTGATTTTGAGTTTTTTTGAGCAAGTGACAAAGGTGATTGGTGAGGGTAGTGCAGTGGATATTGTCTACATGGAATTTAATAAAGCATTTAACAAAGTCCCTCATGGTAGGCTGGTCCATACGATTAAATGACATGGGATCCACAGTGAGTTGGTAAGTTGGATCCAAAATTGGCTTGGATGATTAAAGACAAAGGGTGGTTGTGGAGGGGATTTTCTGGCTGGAGGTCTGTGATCAGTGTGTTCTGCAAGGATCAGTTCTGGGTCCTCTGTTATTTGAGATATATATAAAATGATTTGAATGAAAATGTGTGCGGTCTGATCAGTAAGTTTGCAGATGTAATGAAAATTGGTGGATTTGTGCATATTGAGGAAGGTTGTCAAAGGATGCAGCAGGATATGGATCAGTTGGAAATTTGGAAGGAGCAATGGCATGTGGAGTTTAATCTGGACAAGTGTGAGGTGATGCATTTTGGGAAGTGAAATACAAGAGGACGTTTTATAGTAAATAGCATGATCTAGAGAGGATCTTGGGGTGCTAGTCCATAGCCCCCTGAAAGTGGCAAGACAAGCAGATAAGGTGGTAAAGAAGGCATATGGCACGTTTGCCTTCATTGATTAGGGCATTGAGTATAAACATTAGCAAGTCATGTTGCAGCTGTATAATACTTTAGTTAGGCAACACTTGGAGTACCGTGTGTGTCTGGTTGCCACATCGCAAGAAGGATGTGGAGGCTTTGGAGAGGGTGCAGAAGAGGTTTATAGGATACTGCCTGGATTGGAACATATTAGGCACAAGGAGAGGTTGGACAAACTTGGATTATTTTTACGAGAGCATCGGAGGTTGAAGAGTGGCCTGGTAGAAGTATGTAAAACAACGAGAGGAATGGATAGGATGAATAATAGTCGGTGTCTTTTTTCCCAGGGTGGTCATGTTAAATACTTGGGTGGGGGTAGGTTTAAAGTGAGAGGGGGAAAGTTTAAGGGAGATGTGTGTGCTAAATGTTTTACATAGAGGGTAGTAGTGTTTGGAGCCCGCTGGCAGGGGTGATGGTAGAAACAGATAAGATAGCGGCATTCAAGTGACATCTAAACAGACACATGAACAGGCAGGGCATACAGGGACATGGACCATGTGCAGGCAGAGGGGATTAGTTGAGAATGCCTTCACAGTTAACGCAGACATGGTCGGCTGAATGGCCTGTTCCTGTGCTGTATTGTTCTATGTAAGGAATTGAAGAGCAAAGTCAACAAAGGGACAGCAGCAGGCCTTTTTGTTCCTCCCAGCCTCTTCTGCCATTCAGTAGTCCACAGTTAAAATGAGCATCATAATCTTTTGCTTTACTAACAAGGAAGTAAGGTAAAAAAGATAGGAAGTTGTGCCTGATCAGGTCTGGGCTGGAGGATTGAGTTCACATCTAGGCACCACACTTCAGGAAAAATGTGAAGGTATTTGAGAGAGTGCTGAAGATATTTATTCTATTATAACAATGTGTGAGTCAGGTGTTTGTGGAATGAGTGTCAGTTCATACCTTAAATGTTTCCTCCCTCCCTCTCTCCCTCTCTCTCTCTGGTATCTAGGAGTGATTTGATATCAATGCTAACGGAGGTGAACAGACAGACAATGCTGAGGAACCGTCTACTGGCTTTTGAGGAACCTGTACCACTGGTCCTTCGCCACACTCTGAGGAAAAAACTCATCTTGCCGTGAGGGGCCCCTGTTACCGCTACTGCATAAGTTATGTTCAGAAACTGGCCAACCACAGCATGAAACTAGCTTCACCACCTCACAAGCAATCTCCCAACACCGGGGCCTGGACACCTAAAGAAACGAGGCTTGATGCGTTGGTTCAGTCAGGAGAGGAGAATTAGATCCACTGAACGATTCAGTCACAAGTGACAAGGATCTAGGTTAAGATGGAGGGATCGAGGTGGTGAGGGATCAGGACCAAAGTTCAGGGATTAAGACAGGGAGATCGAGAGAGTAATACAAAGATCTAAACTGGGGGAGAGGGATCCTGACAAGAGCAGAGGGTTTGTGATATTTAAAGCAGGCAACAAAGGATGTAGACGGGCACAGTAATCTGGACTCAGAGGGAGTAAATTGGGAGGGATCTGGGCTGGGGTAGAGGGAGTAAAGCAGGGAGATATAGAGACAGCTAGACCAGGAATCAAGGAAGGGAGGGATCAAGGAATGCTGTGTTAGCCATCAAGCCTATTATGTTGTATGTCACTTCATCACTTAGTGAAATTGTTTATCAACGTATTCATTTGAGGTTTTTTAGCTATCACCACCATAAGCGTTCTTCAGTTTTTTGGAGCTTTTTCATGTTATCCATTAAGTATCTCTGAGTATGATTATACATTGTATAAATAATAAGATATTCACTGGAGTACTGGCTGCAATTCTGGCTTATGGTCCTCCGACGTCTATTGCCTGTTGTAGTGGCCATTTCTGGAGTTTATAAGAACATAGGAAAGAGGAGTGGGTCATATAGCCATTCAAGCCTGCTCTGCTGTTTAATAAAATTATGACTTACCTTCACCTAAAATGTTCGAATATGTACAATACTGTATGTTTTAACTTATGGTTTTTTGATAGATTAATTCTAATATATAAGTTATATTATTCCTATTATATGTTTAATAACAATAAATTCATTATCCCTTTAACTCAAAAAAAGAAAAGCCTGGTTAAATTGGCTTCTTTCAAAACATAAGTTGATTTAGTTTGGGAGAGAGGTATCCAAAGGAAAGGGATCCAGCCTCACTTTGACCCTTTCCCCATATTCCTTCATTCCTTTCGGTATCTAAAAATTTTATGAATCTTTGACTTGGATGTACTCAGGATAGACCGTTCCAAAGATTCATGACAATCACTGAAGAAATTTCACTTGATCTCAGTCCTTAACAGCTAACTTCATTCTGAGACAATGTCACTCAATTCTAGGCTCTGCAGTCAGTGGAAAGTGATATCCAAGAATTTTTATACCTGAAGGAGATTACCTCTTTCTAAACTCTAGAAAATGTAGATCTAGTCAACTAAATAGCTGCTCAGACGGCCTACTCTTCCCAGAAGTCAATCTAGTAAATCATCATTGGTTCTCTAAAACAAGTATAATCTTCCAAAAGCAGATCGTAACTTCATATACAGTATTTCAGGTTTGATCACTCAAATTATAATTGCAGCCAAACTTCCTTATTTTATTTCCCTTGTAATAAAATTTAAAATGTGTCTTTTCCTCGTTGCTTTCTGTACGTACATTTCAATTTTCTATAATTTGTGCCATTGTGAGAACCCTAAGTTATTTATGGACATATTGAACTCTTTGACAAGACATTTTTTTAAACCAAGACTGCAAGCTGAGCATTCTGACAATGTAACTTCTAAGAACAGCTAAAAGATTCAGTGTGTGCACTGCTGGAGCCATGCAGGGTATCAGAGAAGCTTCAATAATGGAGACTTTGAAAGGCAAAAGATGCAACACAGTCTAATTACAAGCAGGAAAACTTCTCCAGTGGGCCATTTTCCATTCTGTGGGAGTGATACTCTTGTGTTTGACTCTTCCAAGAATATACAAAAAGGGGTTTATAAACAAACTGCAGTCCTGAGTCTGTTTGTGTGCTTGAGCTGTTGCACTGGTGTGGTCTAGTGTATTGAGAAGGTCACAGCTTGAGGGTAACCCTTATGCACCCTGTGTGCAAATAAAAGAAAAGACACTCTCTTGCTGTCAGAGTGTTTAAAGTCAGAGTGCTGCCATCAGAAAGGAAACAGAACAAAATAGTTTAAGGTAACCTGCAGAGCAATGAATATTGAAGTGGACTGCTCAACTGCCAGTGTCAATATTACAAGTATCACCCAATGTAACAGCTGCAATGTCCCACCATGCATCTTCATTAATAACCGAGCTACTGATCGCTGAATGTTTTAACTTTTATAGGACTCCATTCTAATATGAGTTGTACTGTTACTATTTCTATATCTAATAACTAATAAATTCACTACCCCTTTAACTCAAAAACGCCTGACTAAATTGACTCCTATCAAAACATAAGTTGATTTCGTCTGGGAAAAAGGTGCACAAAGGAAAGGGATCCTCTTTCATTAGAATCATTACATTTCATTTCATCCTTGTTGCAGCTAACTGAGGAGGAAGGGGGTCAGGCGAATGAAGACGAGAACTCAATCCAACCCTCCGTACCCTGAAGCACAACAATTTGAGTTATTCTGTCTGGAACAATAACAAATTTGAGAAGCTCACTGAGGACTGGTAGTTAAGAAGTGAAGGCTCACTGAAGATTTGAGCTCACAATGAAATGCAAGAACCAGTGGACAAGTTGCCTCTTATAAATCAAATTGTACAAACAAAAGCTGCCAAGGATGTCTTGAGTTTACTGCTACGCTCCAGAAATGTCCACATTTCTAGGGGATTTAGGGTAAGTTGCTTTTGAGGAGTTAAAAGTTTAGTCTCTCAAACAGCTGAAAGGTTTAGAGAGGCAATTTAGGAAATTCCCAAAATTTCAAAGTGCTGGTCAGTGATTTAAGGGGAAATTGAGAGTGATGAAATGGGTCGAGCTGTGGTAAAGAGATTTTCACTGGAGCAGCGGGAATTAGAATTTCAATGAAAAGAGAAGGGGCGGGGGACAGGGAAGAGAGAAAAATGGGAAGGAGAGGAAAAGGCAAACAGAAGAATTTCAGGAAAAATAGCAGGAAAAGGAGTTTGCATTAATCTTGAGCTGAGAGGCAGGAATCTTCTGCTCTGACTGCAGCTGTGAATCCCTGTAAATACACTTACAAAAGTGCCAATGAGGTTAAAAGAATCCCTGGGAGCTATAAGGATTTTATATCCAAAGGTAAAGTGGCCACAATTTCCCAGGATGACCCCGAATAAGCCTGTACTAATACTGGGGTTAACAGTAGTTAAACTCTACTGCTGGAAAAAAGCATTCTCTTCTGTCTGGAGCTCAATGAGTGCTCGCCTGCCAGAAATGGAGGGTATGTGCCCCATCTCCCACGGGCATCTGGAGTGTGACCTTAGGTCGGGACCAGTGACCATGGGAATCGTCTCCACTTTGCCTATGGACACGGTCAAACTGCTCCTTAGCCATGACTTGAAATGATCAAGAGTATAACATCCCCTGTGGTCTCTGAGAAGCCCCCTAAGATCAGGCAGACCGGAAAACAGCAGGAGAAAAGGCCTGGCATTCTCCCTGACAAAGTGCTCTCAAGATCTATGGTCAGACAATCTAAGCCAGTGGTGGTGGTACTGCCAGTTGAAATTTTTCTGGTCTATTCATCTGAAGCCTTTTCTAAAAGTCTCTGAGTAATTAAAAATAGACCCTACTTGGTAGCAACCCGACAAGCTGACTGACCATTGAAAACACTAGCTCAGGCTACACATACTGAAGGTAAGGCAGAAGCAGTTCCCTAATGCTACTGTATTAAAAGTGCTGATGAGGAAATGCACACTTCGTCACAAATCTGCAGATGAGGAACTGGAAGTGCTCTGCCAGATAGCAATGCTGCTGTGTTACAGTAGGGAAATATTGTGGCTAGTGCATTTAAACCCAATAGCTGGACAAACTGGTGTATGCAAAACTCAAGCTTGCATCAGCTGACATTTCAACTTACCACAGATCTATAAGAATGTAGTAAGACCCGCCATACCTCAGAAACCCAAACTACAATAACATTTGCAACCTATACTGCCTGTGCTGCCTTTGGGGAACCATTCAGCAAGGTGTTAGTGAACTGTATGGATCCATTGTCTAAAATAAAATCGTGCCACCAGTAAGTACTTATCACTACAGACTATTTGTTTTCTATGATGTGGAGGTGCCAGCTTTGTACTGTGGTGAACAAAGTCAGAAGTCACACGACACCATGTTATAGCCCAACAAGTTCACTTGGAATCACAAGTTATTGGAGTGCTGCTCCTTTGTCAGGTGAAATGGAGGGAAGCACACATGCACAGAAGTTTTTCTTTCTTTCTTTTTTATTATTATTACCCCCACACTACCACCTAACCGCAGTATTTTTTTAGGCACAGAATTTATAGACAGAGAGATCATTGCAAGATAATTCCAGGTAATTAAGAGCATCAAAAGAGAATACAAACAATGAGTGGAGTGTCAACAGACTGAATAACAAATGAAGGGATGACCTATCATCCAATTAATTGAGGCAGAGAGATAATTACAAAAGATCAAAAATAAGATGGCGCTGGAGACAAACCAAATGGCTGGAATAACATACTAAATATAAGAGTTGCATGACAAATTTCTAACCAAAGTAACAAGTAATCCAAAACTTATTAAGGTAGAGAGATCATAGCAAGTTATCGAGGTGATGGTGGCAAAACAGAACAGTGAGGAAGATTTTACAAGCACAGAACAGTGTGGTGGAGTTACGTGTAGCATGATATGAAATTGTTTCCCCAAAAGGCATATTTGCAAAAACAGTGATAAGGCAATTAACCCGATTTTTCATCTGGTATGGTCTGCCCATTGAGATCCATTTGGAGCAGGGCTCAGATTTCAAGACCACAATATTCTGTTAAACCATGGCTAACCTGGGCATGACTCAGCTGAAGATCTCAATGTATCAATCACAGTCACAGGGATCTGCGAAGGGCCCACCGCACGCTAAAAGTAATGATCTGGGCATACTGTTGTGGGTATCCCCATAGCTGGGTAAAGGACTAGGTTTTCTGCTGCTTGCCATCAGGAACAGACTCAATGAATCTGGCAGTTTTACTCTGCTTGAATTAGTTTAAGGGCATCAAGTGACATAAATCAATTTGGTCTTGGAATAAGGATATTCATAATGAAGAAGATCATTTTTAACTGATAGAGTTGTAACCGACTGAATGTGGGGCTTAAGGTTGAATAATGAAAGAGAGCCACTTCATCCTCCCTCCTGGGAGCATCAGAGTTTGGGGTATCCATTCTGGAATGATAACAAATTAGAAAACCTCACCCAGGAACCCATAACAGTACAAGGACACCACATCCCCATTGATAAACAGCATTAATTGATTTGTTACTTAAGAAGGAGTTTTTAAAAAAAATTCTTAATATTAAAGTGGATAATTTCACATTTCCCTGCATCAAACTGAATCACTAGCCTATCAAAATATCCTGCAGCCTCTCTGCATCCTCTTTACACCTTTCTGTCCCACCTAGATTTATATTATCAGCAAACTTTCTTTTATTCATTTGTGAGATGTGGGAGTCACTGGCAGGACAGCATGTATGGCCTGTCCTGAGTTTCCCTTGAGAAGATGGCAGTGAGTTGCCTTCTTGAATTACTGCAGTCCATGTGCTGTAGGTTGACCCACAATGCCTGTAGGGAATTTCAGGATATTGACTCAGTGACAGTGAAGTGACAGCAATATATTTCCAAATCAGGTGGTGAGTGGCTTGGAGGGGAATGTGGAGATGGTGGTGTCTCCATATATCTGTTGACCTTGTCCTTCTGCATTGATGGGGTCATGGGTTTGGAAGGTGATGTCTAAGGATCTTTGATTTATTTGATTTATTATGTCACATGTACCGAGATGCAGTGAAAAGTGATATCGTGTGCTAACCAGACAAATCTTATATTACATATATACTTCAGTGTCATGGAACAGAATGCAGAATATAGTGTTACAGCTACAGAGAAGGTGCAAAGCATGATCAAAGCAGGTAAGATGTCCATTCATGAGTCTGATAACAGCAGGAAAGAAGCTATTCTTAAATCTGTTGGTACACATTTTCAAACTTTTGTATCTTCTGCCAGGTGGATGAGGGTGGAAGAGTGTATAACTGAGGTGGGAGAGCTCTTTGATTATGTTGGCTGCTTTCCCAAAGGAGCGAGAAGTGTAGTTGGAGTCAATGGAAGGAAGGTTGGTTTTCGTGATGGACTGGGCTGCATTCACAACTCTCTGTAATTTCTTCTGGTCTTGGGCAGAGGAGTGGTATCTTTGGTGAATTTCTGCAGGGCATCTTGCAGATAATACACAATGCTGCTACTGAGTGTTGGTGGTGGGCAGATTGGTTGCTTGTGGATATGGTGCCAATCAAGTGGGCTGTTTTGTCCTGGATAGTGTCAAGCTTCTGGAGTGTTGTTGGAGCTGCACCCATCCAGAGATGTAAGGAGTATCCAATCAGACTCATGACTTGTGCCTTGTAGATGGTGGGCAGGCTTTGGGAAGACAGAAGCTGAGTTACTGTCTGCAGTATTCCTAGTTTCTAACCACGCTAGTACCCAGTGTGTTTATGTGGGGAGTCCAGTTGAGTTTCGAGTCAATGGTAACCCTCCACAATGTCGTGGGATTCAGTGATGGTAACTCCATTGAATGTCAAAGGGCATTAGTTAAGTTGTCTCATACTGGAGATGGTCATTAACTGGCATCTGTGTCACATGAATGCTACACTTAATGCCCCCTTTTAGGTCATTGGCATAGATTGTAAATAGTCGTGCACTTACCTTCTGGAACAGAGGTAGATGGGCGGAGTCTATTGAATCATTCATCAGCAGAGAAACATAGCAACAATAACATCACAGCAAAGTCATAAGCTGATTGGTTGTTAAGAGACTGTTGTTAAGGACTGTGCTTCGATCTTTTAATTTTGAAAAAATGCAAACCTGTAATCTGGCACAATTATAGAGTCATAGAGTTCTAGAGATGTACAACACGGAAACAGACCCTTCGGTCCAACCCGTCCATGCCGACCAGATATCCTAACCTAATCTAGTCCCATTTGCCAGCACCCAGCCCATATCCCTCCAAACCCTTCCTATTCATATGCCCATCCAGATACCTTTTAAACGTTGCAATTGTAGTAGCCTCCATCACTTCCTCTGGCAGCTCATTCCATACATGCACCACTCTCTACATGAAAAAATTGCCCCTAAGGTCCCTTTTGTACCTTTCCCCTCTCACCCTAAGCCTATGCCCTCTCGTTCTGGAATCCCCTACCCCAGGGAAAAGACCTTGTCTATTTACGCTACCATTGCCCCTCATGATTTTTTTAAACCTCTATAAGGCCACCTTCAGTCCCTGGTCCTCCAGGAAAACAGCCCCAGCCTGTTCAGCCTCCCCCTGTAGCTCAAACTCTCCAAACCTGGCAACATCCTTGTAAATTTTTTCTGAACCCTTTCAAGTTTCACAACATCCTCCCAATAGGAGGGAGACCAGAATTGCACACAATATTCCAAAAGTGGCCTAACCAATGTCCTATACAGCCACAACAGGACTTCCCAACTCCTATATTTGATCTTCTGACCAATAAAGGAAAGCATACCAAACACCTTCTTCACTATCCTCTCTACCTGCGACTCTACTTTCAAGGAGCTATGAACCTGCACTTCAAGGTCTCTTTATTCAGCAACGTTCCCCAGGAACTTACCATTAAGTGTAAAAGTCCTGCCCTGATTTGCTTTTCCAAAATTCAGCATCTCACATTTATCTAAATTAAACGCCATCTGCAATTAAAATAAGAATGTCTCAGCACAGGTGAAACAGCTGATTTGTGTTAACTCCTATGTTCTACTAATCTCTCTAGTTTGTAATAAACAGTGCAAAATTAAATTTAAAGTAAGAAAAGTTTAACTAAGGTAAAAGCTTAAGGTATGACAGGGCTGGGAGTTGAGTGAGGGGTATGAATACCTGGAGGTCGTGGGCAACATTAGAAACAATGACATCGGCATGAAGAGGAATGTGGTCCTCCAATCAGAATTTAGGGAGAGAGATAGAAAACTAACAAGCAGGACCTCAAATGTCGGAATCTCCAGATTACAACCAGTGCCATGTGTAAGTGAGTACAGCAAGGGGACAGGTGAATGCATGGTTGGAAAGATGGTGTTGGAGGAAGGGATTTAAGGTCCCGTGGATACTGGGAATGGTTCTGAGGGAGATGGTAGATGTACAAGCCAGACAGGTAACACCTGAGCAGAAGTGGAACTGATTTACTTTTGAGGTGTTTGCCTAGTGCAGTTGGGGAAGATTGAAACTAACTCAACAGGGATGTAGGAACTAGCAGAGAATATTAGAGAGTAATATCAGGTTGCATGAAATACTGGGAGACGCAGAAAGACTAGAATAGAGAATTGTGTCTTGATCCTACCTAACCTTATCATTGGCCAAGTCAGATCCCAGATTGAAATCTAGTTTAAAAGATCAGATCTTGCTTGTTTTTTTCAGTTTTAACAAGGCTATTTTTCACTGAAATATGAACACATAATGCTGTAAATTTGTGCTCAACAATAAAACAGACATATATGGTGTAAAAGAATGATTTTATGATAAAATAAGCCAAACTATTTAATCAAAGACAATCCCTGGTTTTGAATGTGTGCTGTTCCTGAATACTTTCATAAATTGATTTGTACGCAAGTCAGAGCATAATAAGATACAATATAAAATAGCTATTCTTAAGTACGAGAAAACATTTGCATGTAGTTTGTTAAAATTTAATATTTATTTGGAATCTTATCCATAAGTACAACTATTCGTCAGTAAATTGGGGACCGCCTATGTGACACAATAAAAATATAAAGATTTCAAAATACATGGTAAAAATGTAATCCCATTAATCCCAAAATCTTCCCTTTACAGTTCTAACACCAGAGAGAACGTCTGCCTCTGTCACCCATAGTGGGTTAAATTAAATCTGAATTTTACACCTAGTCTTGAGAATCTGAAAGGGACTTTGAAAGAGTTCAGAAAAGATTTACAAGGATGTTGCCAGGGTTGGAGGACCTAAGCTATAAGGAGAGGTATAGGCTGGGGCTGTTTTCCCTGGAGTGTCAGAGGCTGAGGAAGGACCTTATAGAGGTTTATAAAATCATGAGGGGCATGGATAGGATACATAGACAAGGTCTTTTCCCTGGGGTGGGGGAGTCCAGAACTAGAGGGAATTGGTTTAAGGTGAGAGGTGAAAAATTCAAAAGGGACCTAAGGGGCAATGTTTTCACGCAGAGGGTGATACGTGTATGGAATGAGCTGCCAGAGGAAATGGTGGAGGCTGGTACAATTACAATATGTAAAAGGCATCTGGATGGGTATATGAATAGGAAGGGTTCCGAGGAATAAGGGCCAAATACTGGCAAATGGGACTAGATGGGTTGGGATATCTGGTTGGCATGGATGAGTTGGACTGAAGGATCTGTTTCCGTGCTGTACATCTTTATGAGTCCATGTTGGTTAGAGTGAGCCACATCTTCTCCTTAGGAGGTTATCCTTTCCACACAGCACCAGTGAAGACCAGCATAACAATTGGCAGCAGTGAATCTATACATGGCATCTCAGATGGTTCCAGTTTGATCCAACATGACAATAATTGTCAGTTGTGTCTACGGTTAGATTTATCATTATGTTGGATCAACGTACACAAGGCACAAATAAAAGATGATACTGTAAACAGAAGAGCCTTGGTAAAAGTTGATGAGCAGAAAGATCTGAGAGTTCAGGTCCATTGTACCCTGAAAGTGGCTGTACAGGTGGATAGAATGGTCAAGAAGGCATATGGTATGCTTGCCTTCACCAGAGGGGGTATTGAGTGTAAGAGCTGGCAGGTCATGTTAAAATTGTACAAAGCTTTGGTTCAGCTGCATTTAGAATACTGTGTACAGTTCTAGTTGCTGCATTACCAAAAGGATGTGAACGCTTTGGAGAGGGTGCAGAGAAGGTATACAAGGATGTTGCCTGGTATGGAAGGTGCTAACAATGAGGAGAGGTTGAGTAGGTTAGGATTGTTTTCATTAGAAAGAAGGAGATTGAGGGGGTCCTGATTGAGGTCTACAAAATCATGATGGGTATAGACGGTGGATAGAGATAAGCTTTTTCCCAGGGTGAGGGATTCAATAATGAGAGGTCACATGTTCAAGGTGAGAGGTGAAAGGTTTAAGGGGGATACACGGGGAAAGTATTTCACACAGACGGTGGTAGGTGCCTAAAACATGTTGCCAGCAGAGGTAGTTGAGGCAGGCATGGTAGATTCATTCAAGATGTGTCTGGACAGATGCACGAGTAGGTGGGGTGCAGAGGGATACAGATCCTTGGGAATTGGCGATAGATTTAGACAGTGGATTTGGATCGGCACAGGCTTGGAAGGCCGAAGGGCCTGTTCCGGGGCTGTAAATTTTCTTTGTTCATTCACATTCTCAAACACAATACAGAAACATGAACAATCACAACATATATAGTCAAACAGAAACAATGACAAACCCACTCCCACCAGTACAGTATGTCAGTGGTATACAGTAACAGACCTGCATCCACCAGTACTATACCCCCAGTATTATACAGTGATAGAGCTGACCCCACCAGTACTGCACCCTGGTATTATACAGTGAGACCTGTCTGAGAGGAGAAAGATTTAAAAAAGACAAGAGGGCAAACATTTTTACAGAATGGTTTGTGTGTGGAATGAACTGCTAGAAAAAGTGATGGATGCAGGTACAGTTGCAACGTTTAAAAGACACTTGGATAAGTTCATGAATAGGAAATGTTTGGAGGGAAAGGGGCCAAATGCAGGCAGGTGGGGCTAGTTTAGTTTGGGATAATGGTTGGTGTGGACAGGTTGGACAGAAGGCTTTGTTTTCATGCTGTGTGACTATAACACTTCACTCATACTATATCCCAGTGTTATACAGTGACAGACTTGTCCCCACTAGGACTGTACCTCCGTTTTATACAGTGACAGTTCTGTCTCCATCAGTACTGTATCATACTGTAAAAGATTTATTATACTGTAAAAGATATGTTCCCACCAGGATTAAATTCGAACATTGAAGTCGATATGGAGACAATCACCAGACCAGTTTCCTGAAGTGAATTGAATTTGGTTTATTGTTAGGCTTATACTCAAATGAGCAAAGTGAAAAGTTGAAGAGATCCACTTACATCCTTATCTTAGGTACAAAAGTACCTAGTTACAGCTTGAAAAGACAAACATCACAGTCTATCTCCATGGGCACTCTGGAGTGATCTGTCTGTTGGCTGCCACCCCACTCTGCACTGAGTCACTCCCCGCAATCCAAACTGCACCCACACTGCACTGGGCCATTACCCCCGCTCCCTACTGCCCCCACACTGCACTGGGGCATTACCCCCGCTCCCAACTGGCCCCACACTGCACTGGGCCATTACCCCCGCTCCCTACTGCCCCCACACTGCACTGGGCCATTACCCCCGCTCCCTACTGCCCCCACTCTGCACTGGGCCAATACCCCCGCTCCCTACTGCCCCCACACTGCACTGCGGCATTACCCCCGCTCCCTACTGCCCCCACACTGCACTGCGGCATTACCCCCGCTCCCTACTGCCCCCACACTGCACTGGGCCATTACCCCCGCTCCCTACTGCCCCCACACTGCACTGGGCCATTATCCCCACTACCTACTGCCCCCACACTGCACTGGGCCATTACCCCCGCTCCCTACTGCCCCCACACTGCACTGGGCCATTACCCCCGCTCCCTACTGTCCCCACACTGCACTGGGCCATTACCCCCGCTCCCTACTGCCCCCACACTGCACTGGGCCATTATCCCCGCTCCCTACTGCCCCCACACTGCACTGGGCCATTATCCCCGCTCCCTACTGCCCCCACACTGCACTGGGCCATTATCCCCGCTCCCTACTGCCCCCACACTGCACTGGGCCATTATCCCCGCTCCCGACTGCCCCCACACTGCACTGGGCCATTATCCCCGCTCCCTACTGCCCCCACACTGCACTGGGCCATTACCCCCGCTCCCTACTGCCCCCACACTGCACTGGGCCATTATCCCCGCTCCCTACTGCCCCCACACTGCACTGGGCCATTATCCCCGCTCCCTATTGCCCCCACACTGCACTGGGCCATTACCCCCTCTCCCTACTGCCCCCACACTGCACTGGGCCATTATCCCCGCTCCCTACTGCCCCCACACTGCACTGGGCCATTACCCCCGCTCCCTACTGCCCCCACACTGCACTGGGCCATTACCCCTGCTCCCTACTGCCCCCCGCTCCCTACTGCCCCCACTCTGCACTGGGCCATTACCCCCGCTCCCTACTGCCCCCACACTGCACTGGGCCATTACCCCCGCTCCCTACTGCCCCCACACTGCACTGGGCCATTATCCCCACTCCCTACTGCCCCCACACTGCACTGGGCCATTACCCCCGCTCCCTACTGGCCCCACACTGCACTGGGCCATTACCCCCGCTCCCTACTGCCCCCACACTGCACTGCGGCATTACCCCCACTCCCTACTGCCCCCACACTGCACTGGGCCATTACCCCCGCTCCCTACTGCCCCCACACTGCACTGGGCCATTATCCCCGCTCCCTACTGGCCCCACACTGCACTGGGCCATTACCCCCGCTCCCTACTACCCCCACACTGCACTGGGCCATTACCCCCGCTCCCTACTGCCCCCACACTGCACTGGGCCATTACCCCCGCTCCCTACTGCCCCCACACTGCACTGGGCCATTACCCCCACCCCCTACTGCCCCCACACTGCACTGGGCCATTACCCCCGCTCCCTACTGCCCCCACACTGCACTGGGCCATTATCCCCGCTCCCTACTGGCTCCACACTGCACTGGGCCATTACCCCCGCTCCCTACTACCCCCACACTGCACTGGGCCATTACCCCCGCTCCCTACTGCCCCCACACTGCTCTGGGCCATTACCCCCGCTCCCTACTGCCCCCACACTGCACTGGGCCATTACCCCCGCTCCCTACTGCCCCCACACTGCACTGGGCCATTAACCCCACTCCCTACTGCCCCCACACTGCACTGGGCCATTACCCCCGCTCCCTACTGGCCCCACACTGCACTGGGCCATTACCCCCGCTGCCTAGTGCATCCACACTGCACTGGGCCATTACCCCCACTCCCTACTGCCCCCACACTGCACTGGGCCATTACCCCCGCTCCCTACTGCCCCCACACTGCACTGTGCCATTATCCCCGCTCCCTACTGCCCCCACACTGCACTGGGCCATTACCCCCGCTCCCTACTGCCCCCACACTGCACTGGGCCATTATCCCCGCTCCCTACTGCCCCCACACTGCACTGGGCCATTATCCCCGCTCCCTACTGCCCCCACACTGCACTGGGCCATTACCCCTGCTCCCTACTACCTGTACTCTGCACTGGGCCATTACCCCCGCTCCCTACTACCTGTACTCTGCACTGGGCCATTACCCCCGCTCCCTACTGCCCCCACACTGCACTGGGCCATTACCCCCACTCCTTACTGCCCCCACACTGCACTGGGCCATTACCCCCACTCCCTACTGTCCCCACACTGCACTGGGCCATTACCCCCGCTCCCTACTGCCCCCACACTGCACTGGGCCATTACCCCTGCTCCCTACTACCTGTACTCTGCACTGGGCCATTACCCCCGCTCCCTACTACCTGTACTCTGCACTGGGCCATTACCCCCGCTCCCTACTGCCCCCACACTGCACTGGGCCATTACCCCCACTCCCTACTGTCCCCACACTGCACTGGGCCATTACCCCCGCTCCCTACTGCCCCCACACTGCACTGGGCCATTACCCCCGCTCCCTACTGCCCCCACACTGCACTGGGCCATTAACCCCCGCTCCCTACTGCCCCCACACTGCACTGGGCCATTATCCCCACTCCCTACTGCCCCCACACTGCACTGGGCCATTATCCCCGCTCCCTATTGCCCCCACACTGCACTGTGCCATTACCCCCTCTCCCTACTGCCCCCACACTGCACTGGGCCATTATCCCCGCTCCCTACTGCCCCCACACTGCACTGGGCCATTACCCCCGCTCCCTACTGCCCCCACACTGCACTGGGCCATTACCCCCGCTCCCTACTGCCCCCCGCTCCCTACTGCCCCCACTCTGCACTGGGCCATTACCCCCGCTCCCTACTGCCCCCACACTGCACTGGGCCATTATCCCCGCTCCCTACTGCCCCCACACTGCACTGGGCCATTACCCCCGCTCCCTACTGGCCCCACACTGCACTGGGCCATTACCCCCGCTCCCTACTGCCCCCACACTGCACTGCGGCATTACCCCCACTCCCTACTGCCCCCACACTGCACTGGGCCATTACCCCCGCTCCCTACTGCCCCCACACTGCACTGGGCCATTACCCCCGCTCCCTACTGCCCCCACACTGCACTGGGCCATTACCCCCGCTCCCTACTACCCCCACACTGCACTGGGCCATTACCCCCGCTCCCTACTGCCCCCACACTGCTCTGGGCCATTACCCCCGCTCCCTACTGCCCCCACACTGCACTGGGCCATTACCCCCGCTCCCTACTGCCCCCACACTGCACTGGGCCATTAACCCCACTCCCTACTGCCCCCACACTGCACTGGGCCATTACCCCCGCTCCCTACTGGCCCCACACTGCACTGGGCCATTACCCCCGCTCCCTAGTGCATCCACACTGCACTGGGCCATTACCCCCACTCCCTACTGCCCCCACACTGCACTGGGCCATTACCCCCGCTCCCTACTGCCCCCACACTGCACTGGGCCATTATCCCCGCTCCCTACTGCCCCCACACTGCACTGGGCCATTATCCCCGCTCCCTACTGCCCCCACACTGCACTGGGCCATTATCCCCGCTCCCTACTGCCCCCACACTGCACTGGGCCATTACCCCTGCTCCCTACTACCTGTACTCTGCACTGGGCCATTACCCCCGCTCCCTACTACCTGTACTCTGCACTGGGCCATTACCCCCGCTCCCTACTACCTGTACTCTGCACTGGGCCATTACCCCCGCTCCCTACTGCCCCCATTCTGCACTGGGCCATTACCCCCGCTCCCTACTGCCCCCATACTGCACTGGGCCATTACCCCCACTCCCTACTGCCCCCACACTGCACTGGGCCATTATCCCCGCTCCCTACTGCCCCCACACTGCACTGGGCCATTACCCCCACTCCCTACTGCCCCCACTCTGCACTGGGGCATTACCCCCGCTCCCTACTGCCCACACACTGCACTGGGCCATTACCCCCACTCCCTACTGCCCCCACACTGCACTGGGGCATTACCCCCGCTCCCTACTGCCCCCACTCTGCACTGGGCCATTACCCCCCCTCCCTACTGCCCCCACACTGCACTGGGGCATTACCCCCGCTCCCTACTGCCCCCACACTGCACTGGGCCATTACACCCACTCCCTACTGCCCCCACTCTGCACTGGGCAATTACCCCCGCTCCCTACTGCCCCCACACTGCACTGGGCCATTACACCCACTCCCTACTGCCCCCACTCTGCACTGGGCCATTACCCCCGCTCCATACTGCCCCAACCCAGTACTGGGCCATTACCCCCACTCCCTACTGCCCCCACACTGCACTGGGCAATTACCCCCACTCCCTACTACCTGTACTCTGCACTGGGGCATTACCCCCGCTCCCTACTGCCACCACACTGCACTGGGCCATTACCCCCGCTCCCTACTGCCACCACACTGCTCTGGGCCATTACCCCCGCTCCCTACTGTCCCCACGCGGCACTGGGGCATTACCCCCGCTCCCTACTGCCCCCACACTGCACTGGGCCATTACCCCCGCTCCCTACTGTCCCCACACTGCACTGGGCCATTACCCCCGCTCCCTACTGTCCCCACTCTGCACTGGGCCATTACCCCCGCTCCCTACTGTCCCCACACTGCACTGGGCCATTACCCCCGCTCCCTACTGCCCCCACACTGCACTGGGCCATTACCCCCGCTCCCTACTGCTCCCACACTGCTCTGGGCCATTATCCCCACTCCCTACTGCCCCCACACTGCAGTGATGAGATTCCCTGGGGGAAACCTATAGTTAATGATTTCATCTGACTGCTGTCCAATGGGACATATGCTATGAAGACTGGGTTCCTTGTTGAGACAGATGTTTTAACATATATTAACAATATTAATTAACAGAGGCAAGATATCTCAGAATTATAACTTGGGGGGAATTTCATAGAGGTCTGAGCAATGTGGACTATCACGAGCTGTGTGGCAGAATTACTCAATAAGTGCAGAAAGGCACATCTCAATCTCCACAGGCAATGATCACAGACACTTCGTCCACAGATATTGGCGTGCAGCGTCCAGCATGCCCTTGCAATGAACTGGCAGTGTAGGGCAGGGCACACTGGCAACTCGTGTTGAAAGGCTGTAGTAGGCACAGAATCACAGCTCACGGACTGGATGAGGTTGGTATATCAAAGCTGCTCGCTTGTTTGTTTGCTTTCTCGGCGTTCACTAACTGAACACCTACCTATCATCCAGGTGTTGCCTTGCCAGTTGGAGCAGTCACACAAACAGGCAGCATGCCTTGGTGCTAAGCAGTCCTCAGCCACAAGGTGCCAGCAGTTTTTGCTGCAAACACACTGCAAGTGCAGCAAGCAATCAGCTGTATATCCACCTATTACCGGAGTTGACATCAATTAAGTCTATGGAGGCACCCGTCAGTCAGGGGGCTCTGGCACTATCAGCCAATGGCAGCCTCCTATTACTGAGGAATGCCACGATCAGGTGTCTGGTTGGACCAGGTTTTATCAGTCGAGGTGTCCATGGCTGTGCTGTTGAGATTCCACGGAGCCAGTCCAGGTGATAAGGTTAACTGGTCAGGGAAGATGTACACCACCAGTCAGTGGGTGAGCAGGGGGTTCTAGACACATCTTCCCTGGAACTGTCTGATCAGATTAATTGAGAGGATGGGCCATGGTCTCTCCTAGACCTCCAGATACCCATCAGAGAATCGTGGTGCGATCATCCCCTTCCCTGCCATCTCCTGACTCTGTCAATCAGCTGGGTACCTTCAAAATGCCAGTGCTCATCGAGTGCCCTTTAAAGTAGCTGTACTTTTAGTGGATATCTGCTGAGGGGCAAGTTGTTCTGGGAACGGCACACAGTAAGATACAGTGAAAATCAAATGTGAGAGATACCATAGAGCCGCGGTAGGTAATTAATGAAGTGAATTTGGTTAGATACAGTGAAAAGGTGCACTATGCCTTGCAGTAAATAAATCGCTAAAAACATTGGACACAAATTAGACTTAGCCAAAAAAAAAGATTCAGCCTATAGTGTGAGTTCTATGCTTAATTTTGTTTCTGGTATACAAAGCTGATTACACAACACTGGGCTTGCTTAACTAACTGAGTAAATTTATACCAGAACATCACATACTGTGATCGCAAATAGCTTCCTCAAAGATGCCTTTCTGAGATCTGTGCAATAATACCTTGGGCCCAAATCTCTTGATATTCTTGCTCAATAAAAAAATTATCTATCCAGATTTAAATTTAACAATTCAATTACCATTGACCGCTGCTTGAGGAAGAGTGTTCCAAACCTCCTCTACTCTTTGCACATACAAGTATTTTCTAACATCTCTCCTGATTGGCCTGGTCCTAATTTTTACAGTATGCCCCAGGTCTAGAATCTTCAACCAATGCAAATAGTTTATCATTATCAACCCCATCTTTCCCTGTTAATAGCCTGAAAATCTTGATTAGATTCCCCTTTAACCTTCTAAATTTTAGAGAATAAAGATTTAATTTGTCTAATGTCTCCTTATAACAATCCCTGAAGTCCAGGTATCATCCTCATAAACTTGAATTGAACTCCCTCCAGGACCAAAACATTCTTCCTAAGGTGTGGTGCCCAGATCTGTTCACAGTACTCCAAGTTGGGTCTAACTAGGATTTTGTATAACAGCAGCATAAGGTCTACATCCTTGTACTCCAGCCCTTTAGATACTGAAGGCATTTTTGTTTGTAGGCATTTTAAGAAGTCCAGTAAGGTCAATTTCTTCGCCAACAAAGTAATGTTTTTTAAAAACAAGTTCTGCAGGCATGACATTCCCTAATGATAAATTCCCCGTTCTGATGAAGGGTCACTGGACTTGAAACACTACTTCACACGTCTCTCAACAGATGCAGACAGTCCCGCTGAGTTTCTCCAGCAAGTTTTGTTTCTGAACCAAATATCCTGTTTCTATTGCTCTTCAAATCTTCTCTGTCCCCCTCCCAACTCTGCCACCCATATCGGTAGAGACTTGGCTTTAGCTACATTCCCCCGAAGATTCCAGTCAGTGCTCAGAACTGAATATTGGGTGGAGAGTGAAATACACTCAGGGGACTTCTACACAACATGGCCTCCTCCTCCTCCTTGACCATCTGCTAGCAATCCATTCTCTCACTCACAGTGACCACGTCTATGAATGTGATATGCAAGAAGCTCCCAATCTCATGGATGCACCCCAGCTGCAGCACAAAACTATGAAACCCAAATTCAAACCACTGCATTGGGGAACACTTGCTACAAAACAGGCAGTGCATGACAAAGCCTACATTACAGGACGTGAACTCCAGGGGTTAGAACAGCCTTGCCATTCACCTCTCCACATTTTGCTTCTGACTCCACTGTAGAGGATACAAAAATATCTGAGTGATAGCTGTAAGTCAGGAGGTGGAAGGAAAAGAGGAACTTGGTGAAATTATAATCACTTGGATCATGATATAGAGCAAACCAATGGAGTTGTGCGATGACAAATCCCTGGGTTTGGAGTACTTCATCCGAGGGTTTTAAAAGATGCGGCGAATGGATTATTAAATGTATTGGCACTAACTTTTCAAAATTTGCTCTATTCTACTGGAAAGTAGTAAGTATAACTCTGCTATTCAAGAAGAGAGGAAGGCAGGAAACAAGAGACTGTGGGCCAGTTAGCTTGACTTTTAGTGTGAGAACCATATCTTTAAGAAGGTTATAACTGGGCACTTGGAAAAATGGAAATCAGGAAGAATCCTGGATAGCAGGCACTAAAATCGCAGGGCACAGTCCTTGGATAATGACTGCACTCACTCCTCATTTATGGACGATGGTCCCCAACACATTCCAGCACTACAGCATCATCGTGGCACTACTGCACCATCATGGTGATCCACTTACACTATGAATCTGCACTTCAATGCTGCACTGTGGGAGCACATCGACGCCTTTCACTGGAATGTTGCTGCCAGGACACTTTGCACACAGGGTCAGATATCCATCTCACGGATTTGGGCAATGTGCATCTCAAAGACCCTCACTTGCTGTCTCAACACTCACTCATTTTGCACCTATTTGGATACTCACAGCATCCTTGCCTTTCCTTTTACTAAGGATTATACCTTGGTACTCTGTACTTAAGATGGCACTGTCTTGGTGACATTGTGACATGATAACTAATCTGTAACTGAAGAAGTTGTGCCTCGGTATCGTTGTACCTAAGATGGCACTGTAAGTGGCAACACATCAACTTTTTACTGTACTCATTTGAGTACATGTGACAATAAAGCTAATTCAATTCAATTGTTCTCATCACACATCTGTGTTGTTTCGCATACAAATCTAGGCAGCTTTTCATATTTGCTAGTAGTGATTAGTAAAGAGAATGGATGTGTTGCTTGCTATGAAAATAAAAATGCTGGAAATCACAGCGGGTTAGGCAGCCTCTCTGGACAGAGAGGAAGCTAATCTTTTGAGTCTAGATGACTCTTTATCAGAGAAGTTCCTTGCTATGTTGGGTGACCTCAGGGGGAG
Organism: Chiloscyllium punctatum; assembly: GCF_047496795.1. NCBI lineage: Eukaryota > Metazoa > Chordata > Chondrichthyes > Orectolobiformes > Hemiscylliidae > Chiloscyllium > Chiloscyllium punctatum. Next base: position 8,189,330 of record NC_092748.1, read on the forward strand.
TTTATGTCCAGAGGGCCCAGACATGCTAAATGTGTCCTGCCCAGAGACTGGGCACTCTCCTTGATTTGAACTCTTATAGGCCTGAGGGGGGACAGGCAGGGTGGAAGGTGGGAAATACCCGAGAGCAGACTTCTCGGGGGTGGGTGGGGGTGTTAGGTGCTGGAAGTGGTGGGAGAATTTCTGCTTTGGAATTAGGGAAGCTTCTAGGAGCAATAATTCAGGACAAAATTAATAGTTACTTTGGCAAAAGTATGCTAATTAGGGAAAGCTAGCACAGATTTGTTTAAAAAGTTTCATATTTAACTGAATTTCTGGAGTTTTTTTGAGAAGTAACAGAGTGGGTTATAAGGCAAACGCTGTTGATGTAGAGTACATGGTCATCCAAAAGGCAACATGCGATAATATATCAAAATCTAAACTCCAGGAAGCAAGCACATGTCACAAAATCTTTTTGATAAGTGTTGGAAGAAGGTAATTGTGTAAGATAAGTGGATGAGATTGGCATGTATGTGGGTAGGGAAATAAGGTAATGTGACAGGTGGGTAATGGGGTAGGGTGCCAGCTGAGTAAGGGAAAGGTGGCAGGTGGGTAAGGCTGTTGTCTCAGTAGTGATAAAATATGGACTATCAATTTTAACTTGTAATATGTGATTTTATTACCTGAGATCATTTGCAAAATATTTTTTGATTTTAATAAAGGACAACTATTAATATAAAATGGCTGCAGCATCACCTGAACACAGTTTGGTTCAGAAAATCAACGTGAAATGAATAAAAAAAATCTGACCTTAAACGGCCAACAACATATTGAAACCAGTCATCTGAGTCAAGAAACTAAAATCTGTACTTCTTATTTTAATTTACACTTCTATGAAACTTGTACATACTAGAAGATGAAAGTCTCACCTGCAAGTTATTGTACTTGGAAAGGCAATAAAGCTGGACTCAGGGATACAAATACAAAACTATATCTCAATAGCTGCTTTTGAGAAGGTAAGATAAATTCATAATATCAGAACCTGCAATACTCACTCTCTCTCCTCCTGATTATTCATTGTCTCAGATAACTGGAACCAATGAAAAATCAAATTGAGAAAACAAATATTTGTAGAGGACCCCGAGATATTGGAGTCCACTAAAAACTGAACTTTCCTTTAGGATGTGAAGGCATTCGAGAAGGTGCAGAAACATTTGTAAAATGGCTTTTGGGATGGCGAGCTTCAATTGCAAAGATAAGACTGGGTGAGGTGGGGACGGTTTCCTTGGAAAAGAGGTCGAAAGTGGATTTGGTCGACATTTCAAAATCATGTGGGACCTAGATAGAGTAGATATTATGAAAGGATCCAGAACGTAAGCATTTGGATCTAACACAAAAGTAGCAACGGGAGATGTGTCGAGAAAGATTTCTCTCACACACAAATGAGCTGCCTGAGCGAGGTTTAATCATGGCATTCAAGAGGGAAGTGAATAATTACCTGAAAACTGAAGAATGCATAGAGCTAGGGAAGACAGACGACTTCTGAAATGAAAACAGAAAAAGTGCGAGATAAACTTAACATCTGCGGGAGAAAAACAGAGTTAGCATTTGAAGTCGAGCGACCCTTTGTCAGAGGAGCAGTTCATTTCCAGTGCATGTGTGACGGGCCGAACGGCCTCCTTCTGTGTTTCTTTTGGCGCACTTGCTTTTGAGGGGAGCGGCCAAGGATCCTCATTATTTGTGAAGTTTTGACGTTGTGGTTGTTTGCACCATATGTAGTTGTCTGTGCAATGTTTGAGTGCTATTCGCCCTATGGTCCACTCGTTTCTCCGGAGTATTTCCCCCCCAAGCCGGAGGGGGGTTTGTCTCTGTTTCTCAGGACGCTGTCTCTGGGTTGGTCCCCGGTTACGGGGCGGTACCATGACAGTGACTCAGCCTTCTCAGACATTGAACTTCCGTATCCGTCAGAGGGGCAGAGCGGCCGCCCATTCTGGAGGCTTTTCCGCCAAGGCCGACCCCGGCTCCCAGGTTAGTGCCGCTCCCCAAACACAGGGCCCACGACATTACCCAGCCTCTCTCCCTCTTCCCCGGTCCCAGGGCTGGAAGCAGCCCCAGTTGTATTGACACATTCCCCTCCGGTAGATACATTGTGTCCCCGTGACTGAGGAACCAATCCGAATCTGACAACAATGTAACCAACAGAAAGTAACAAGCAGGGTCTCTGCTCCTGATCACTGCCTTGTGACCCCTGAGTTAGGGGGGGAAATCAGCCAGGAGTCTTCCTCCTACCCACATAAATATACAAAAGAAGGACACAATTCATTCAATAAGATCATGGCCGATCTCTGCTTGTGTTTTGAATTTCATACTAACATTCAGTTCAATGACCTTTGATTCCCTGACGAAACTAGAAAAGGTGACTCCTAGTTCTGCAGCAGTGCTCCCGGTTCGGGACTGTCTCTATGAGGAAACCCCCTTTCCGTGTCCCCTGTCACTGTCCAGTCAACCCCGGGGTCGGGAAGAAGAGAAATCAGCCACGATTCCTGTCCCTGATCCTTAGTTACCCCAGTGACTCCTAGGTTAGAAAGAGAGGGGGAATCAGCCATGGGGGAAAGGCCAAAGGGTTTGTAGGATGTGTTCACCAATGGGTGGGGAAGGTGCAGAGTCTCTTTATGAGGAAGGGGAGTCTCACAAGCACGGGGAGGGTTCTGATGGCGTGCGGTCTCTCTGCTCATGCAGGCATTTGAAACCACGATGGAAGATTTCCGTTTCCGAGTCCTTCTCAATCAAATCAGTGAAAACCTGGGCTGCGATGAGCTGGAGGCAATGAAGTTCCTTTGCCGAGATCTGCTGCACAGTAACCGGCTCAACGCGGCTGATTCCGGACAAAAACTCTTCACCGCCCTTCAGGAGAAGGGTCTTCTCGATGAGAATGACCCCTTCATTGTGGCAGAGCTCCTCTATCGGACCAAACAGTTCAGGCTCCTGAAGAGGATGAAATACGACAAGGAGGACGTCTGCAAGCAGCTGAAAGACCCGGGAAAGGCCAAGGTCTCATTGTACAGGTCAGCTGGATCTCTCATGGTTAACCGTACATTCATTGACTCTCCTTCATGTTCAGCTCAGGAGGTGTGCAATGAGGGCAGACACTCGAACAGCCTAAACTTCTGTGGTTAGGTGTTCTAGGACAGTTGTCAATCACAGTCCAGCAGCAGTGAGGATTCCCAGAAACATCTATGAATCAGCTCATCCACTCGACAGTGAAGATGTGGATTGGGTAGAGCTGAACAGGATTCATGTTGAATCAATTCGGGGTTAAATAGGTTGTTTAAAACAATACTTTGCGGTTTTTAAATAGGTCTGTGCCTGCTCAGGGTGTGTTGGTGGGACAGTGCAGAAATACCTTTATAACTTGTTGTGGTTCTGTTCGCCAAGCTGAGAATTTGTCTTGAAAATTCAGGGCTCCCAAGCACTGAGGATGTCACCTAGACAGGGGACGAAACGTTTGCAAGACAAATTCCCAGCTCGGCGAACAGAACCACAACAACGAGCACCCGAGCTACAAATCTTCTCCCAAACTTTGAACCTTTACAACTAACTGTATGCTGTACCTGTCCTGGAAAGGTTATGGGGGACTGAGGGAGAGGGAAGGCGGCTTTATTCTCTACCTAATCCTGTGCTGTACCTTGATGTGTACAATGTAGAGAGATTTGCTCTGTCTCTAAATTTTATAGGACCTGACTTCCATGTGTTTGATGGGATCTGAACCTAGCAGTCTATGAATAAAGTAATTTATGTTCACTTTCATTTTTAACATTTTTCAAATAGCCTTGTAATGAATTAAAACCATCCTGTGGGGAAGTAGAGAGGATTCTACTCTTGTTCCTGAACCGTACCTGTCTCTGAGACATGTTTTAATATACATTTGCTTCTTTTGCAGACAGTTTTTGTTCGAGGTTTCAGAGGATATTACAATGAAGGATTTGGACACTGTGAAACATTTTTTGCGCTCGTTTCTATCCAAGCTGAAGCTAGAGAACATCACAGTGAGTTTAGTAGATATGCTGGTATTTTTGCCTCCTGTGAAAGAGCTAATCCCCTTTACTATGTTATCGCTATATCTTCCCTATATCTATTCATTTAGTTTCATAGCAATCAATCTCTATCCTTTTGCCTTTTTGGATGGATCCTTGATGGATTATGTTTCCTTTGCCATTTCTCTCAAAAGGTTCCAGGTGCTCTCAATCCTCCATACAAAATAAATGCTCCTAACTCTCACTTTGACCTTTTAGTGCTGCTGGAATTTGATTTAGTTGTTGAATTACTAGACAATGGTGATAAACCTTCACCAATGGGGAAAAGTACAAGCCATCTGTCCTCCGAGCTAAAATCCCTGGGATCGTTTCCCAATCCCTTGTGCAATTTGAAATGAGCTACTGACACACAGATTTGACAGTCAGGAGGAGTGTGAAAGATATTTGGAGGCCTGAAAGGTTCAGGGAATGTGGTAGAGTTGGGGGTAGACAGGAGGCAGATGCAGTTTAGTGTGAAATGTCAGGTAGCAAATGTCTGAGAATGAGGGAGTCCATTAAGTGGAAAGAATTTGGAGCATTGAAATTCCCTCACTTGGAGGTTGGTTAGACAACTTAGAGCATGTGAAATAGGATTAACTATTGGCCAACAGATAGAGAGTAGGAATAAATTGGATATTTTTGTGTTGGCAGGCTGTGACTAGTGGGGCACCACAAGGATCAGAACTTGGGTCCCAGCTGTTTATAATATGTATCAATGATTTGGAGTTGGAGACTGAAATAACTGCACAGAGATTGGACAAACTGGGCCTGTATTCTCTACGGTTTTTAAAGTCACTCTTGATTTACTTGTACACAGGCTTTGGCCAGCCGGTCAGCTCAGAGTCAGTCCCCTGAGCTGAGAAGATTCTAACCATCTGTTGTTATGGTTCTGTTCGCCGAGCTGGGAATTTGTGTTGCAGACGTTTCGTCCCCTGTCTAGGTGACATCCTCAGTGCTTGGGAGCCTCCTGTGAAGCGCTTTTGTGCTGTTTCCTCCGGCATTTATAGTGGCCTGTCTCTGCCGCTTCCGGTTGTCGGTTCCAGCTGTCCGCTGTAGTGGCCGGTATATTGGGTCCAGGTCGATGTGTTTGTTGATATCTCATCCACAGACTCTATCAACAAACACATTGACCTGGACCCAATATACCGGCCACTACAGCGGACAGCTGGAACTGACAACCGGAAGCGGCAGAGACAGGCCACTATAAATGCCGAAGGAAACAGCACAGAAGCGCTTCACAGGAGGTTCCCAAGCACTGAGGATGTCACCTAGACAGGGAATGAAACGTCTGCAACACAAATTCCCAGCTCGGCGAACGGAACCACAACAACAAGCACCCGAGCTACAAATCTTCTCACAAACTTTGATTCTAACCATCTGGTTATATATTTTTTCAAACCTAATCTCCTGGTTATATTGGTCTGCCAGGGCTTTTCTGATTAATGAACCCAATCAACAATATAGTTTGAAAAAATGTGAAGTTATCTGCTTTGGTAGAAGCAGCAAATATGCAGAATTTTTTTTAAATAGTGAGAGTTGGGAAAATGTAAATGTGCAAAGGGATTTGGATGTCCTTGCCAAAATGTGACTGAAGGCTGATGTTTAGGAGCAGCAAGCTGTTAGAAAGGTGAATGGAATCTTAGTATTTATCACAAGAAGATCTGAGTACAGGAGCTATGAAGTCTTACTTCAACTGAATTGATTCACTTGGCTTCACTGCAACTAGGGCACTGTGCACAGTTTTGGATTCCTTATCTCAAGAAAATAGTACTACTGCCATACGCAGTGAGTTCACCAGACTTATTCCTGGGATGGTGGGACTCACCTATAAAGAGAGATTTGGCAAACTGGGCCTGTATTCTCTACAGTTTTGAAAAGTGGAAGTTTTTCTCAATGAAACTCACACAAAATATTTAAAAGGGTAGACTTAGTAGGTGCAGGAATGGTGCTCTCTTTCTCCCCCCCCCACTTTTTTTTTACTGGGAAATCTAGAAAAGGGAGTATTACTGAAATTTAAGGGCATATTCTTTTAGGATTCTGATGAAGAGAAATCTTTTGCTCCAAGGGTTGTAAATGTTTGGAATTCTTTACTACAGAGGGATGTGGATGGAGTTTTTGAATAGGTTAAGGTAGAGATTTGGAAATCAGCAAAATATTGATGTTGTACAAGGTGATGGGAATGGGGTGGGTAAAAACTATTGATACATTCGAATAGGTATGATCACATTGAATGGTGGGAATAGGCTTGATGGAGTGAATGGGGTACTCTTGTTCCTAGTAGGTGCCATTTAGATGCAGAACTGGCTCAAAGTAGAAGACTGAGGGTGGTGGAGGGTTGCTTTTCAGACTGGAGGCCTGTGACCAGTGGTGTGCTGCGAGGATTGGTGCTGGGTCCAATGCGATTCGTTATTTATATAAATTATTTGGATGTGAACATAGGAGGTATAGTTATTAAGTTTGTAGATGACACCAAAATTGGAGGTGCAGTGGATAATGAAGAAGGTTACCTCAGAGTACAATGGGATCTTGATCAGATGGGCCTATGGGCCAAGGAGTGGCAGATGGAGTTTAATTTAGATAAATATGAGGTGCTACATTTTTGAAAGGCAAATCTTAGCAGAACTTTTACACTTAATGGTAAAGTCCTGGGAGTGTTGCTGAACAAAGAGACCTTGGAGTTCCCAGACTCTCTGCCGCACCGCATGCTGCCCTCGAAGCGGCTGCGGTGGGGACGAGACTGTTGCACACCTCCTTCTGGAATGTGCCTATGCAGAGGAAATCTGGAGAGGAATGCAGTGGTGTTTGTTGAGGTTCATCCCAAGCAGCGCCATGACGCGGTACTCCATGCTCTATGGCCTGTTCCCCGGGACGCACACCGAGACGAACATCAACTGTGCCTGGAGGATCATCATCTCGGTGAAGGACGCTCTCTGGGCGGCCCGAAACCTGTTGATCTTCCAGCTGAAGGAGTTGATTCTGACTGAGTGTTGCACACTGGCACATTCCAAGGTCCAGGACTACTTGTTGAGGGATGCGCTGAAGCTTAGGGCAGCTGCCGCCAAGGCGCAGTGGGGAAAGACCACCGTGTAACATCTGCCTGCCTAAGCACAGAGGGCCGACGCAGTAAGGGTACTCCGCGGAACCCCCTGCTAAATAAGTGGGTAGTAATCATATGGACCTGTATATATGAATGATTACTCTGTCTCTGTATGCAAAAGAAATGGAAGGTTTATGTATGTAAGGCATGACTAATTGTACACATCATCAAAATATTTTAGACAATAGGCGCAGGAGTAGGCCATTCTGCCCTTCGAGCCTGCACCACTATTCAATATGATCATGGCTGATCATCCTTAATCAGTATCCTGTTCCTGCCTTATCTCCATAACCCTTGATTCCACTATCCTTGAGAGCTCTATCCAACTCTTTCTTAAATGAATCCAGAGACTGGGCCTCCACTGCCCTCTGGGGCAGAGCATTCCACACAGCCACCACTCTCTGGGTGAAGAAGTTTCTCCTCATCTCTGTCCTAAATGGTCTACCCCGTATTTTTAAGCTGTGTCCTCTGGTTCGGCACTCATCCATCAGCAGAAACATGTTTCCTGCCTCCAGAGTGTCCAATCCTTTAATAATCTTATACGTTTCAATCAGATCCCCTCTCAGTCTTCTAAACTCAAGGGTATACAAGCCCAGTCGCTTAAGTCTTTCAGCGTAAGGTAGTCCTGCCATTCCAGGAATTGACCTCGTGAACCTACGCTGCACTCCCTCAATAGCCAGAATGTCTTTCCTCAAATTTGGAGGCCAGAACTGCACACAGTACTCCAGGTGTGGTCTCACCAGGGCCCTGTACAGCTGCAGAAGAACCTCTTTGCTTCTATACTCAATCCCTCTTGTTATGAAGGCCAGCATGCTATTAGCACCTTCACTACCTGCTGTACCTGCATGCTTACCTTCATTGACTGGTGTATAAGAACACCCAGATCTCTTTGTACTGCCCCTTTACCTAAATTGATTCCATTTAGGTAGTAATCTGCCTTCCTGTTCTCGCCACAAACGTGGATAACCATACATTTATTCACATTAAACTGCATCTGCCATGCATCTGACCACTCACCTAACCTGTCCAGGTCACCCTGTAATCTCCTAACATCCTCCTCACATTTCACCCTGCCACCCAGCTTAGTATCATTAGCAAATCTGCGAATGTTATTACTAATACCATCTTCTATATCATTAACATATATTGTAAAATGCATCGGTCCCAGCACTGATCCCTGCGGTACCCCACTGGTCACTGCCTGCCATTCGAAATGGAGCTGTTTATTACTATTCTTTGTTTCCTATCAGCCAACCAACTTTCAATCCAAGTTAATACTTTGCCCCCAATACCACGCGCCCTAATTTTGCTCACTAACCTCCTATGTGGGACTTTATCAAAAGCTCTCTGAAAGTCCAGGTACATTACATCTACTGGGTCTCTCTCCTCCATCTTCAGAGTTACATCCTCAAAAAATTCCAGAAGATTAGTCAAGCATGATTTCCCCTTCATAAATCCATGCTGACTCTGACCTATCCTGTTACTACTATCCAGATGTGTCATAATAGACTCCAGCATCTTTCCCACCACTGGGCGAACTGGTGTATAATTTCCTGCTTTCTCTCTCCCGCCTTTGTTAAAAAGTGGTACAACATTAGCCACCCTCCAATCCGCAGGAACTGATCCCGAATCTATCGAACTCTGGAAAATAATCACCAATGCATCCATGATTTCTCAAGCCAGCTCCTTCAGTACCCTGGGATGTAGACCATCAGGTCCCGGGGACTTATCAACCTTCAGATCTAACAGTCTCTCCAACACCAATTCCTGGAGAATATAAATTCCCTTCAGTTCAGGTCCTTTAGCCACTGTTACATCAAGGAGATTGCTTGTGTCTTCCCCAGTGAACACTGATCTGAAGTACCAATTCTTCTGCCATTTCTTTCTTCCCTGTAATATATTCCCCTGTTTCTGTCTTCAAGGGCCCAATTTTAGTCTTAACCATTTTTTTGCCTTTCACATACCTAAAAAAGCTTTTACTGTCCTCCTTTTATGAATAAAGTATATTTTTAAAATAAAAAAAAACTTTGAAGTGCAGGTTCATAGCTCCTTGAAAGTGGAGTCGCAGGTAGATAGGATAGTGAAGAAGGCGTTTGGTATGCTTTCCTTTATTGGTCAGAGTATTGAGTACAGGAGATGGGAGGTCATGTTGCGGCTGTACAGGACATTGGTTAGGCCACTTTCAGAATATTGCATGCAATCCTGGTCTCCCTCCTATCGGAAGGATGTTGTGAAACTTGAAAGGGTTCAGAAAAGATTTACAAGGATGTTGCCACGGTGTGAGGATTTGAGCTACAGGGGGAGGCTGAACAGGCTGGGGCTGTTTTCCCTGGAGTGTCGGAGGATGAGGGGTTAATAAAATCATAAGTGACATGGATAGGGTAAATAGACAAGGTCTTTTCCTTGGGGTGGAGAAGTCCAGAACTAGTGGGCACAGGTTTAGGGTGAGAGGGGGAAAATTTGCAAGCGTCCTAAGGGGAAACTTTTTCATGCAAAAGGTGGTGCAAGTATGGAATGAGTTGCCAGAGGAAGTGGTGGAGGCTGGTACAATTACAACATTTAAAAGGAATCTGGATGGGTATATGAATAGGAAGGGTTTAGAGGGATATGGGCCAGGTGCTGGCAAATGAGACTAGATTAAGTTAGGATATCGGGTCAGCACGGACCAGTTGGATCGAAGGGCATGTTGCTGTGCTGAACATCTCTATGACTCGACAGGGTTGCCTGAAGGTGTATGAGGGAGGTAGATTAATTTAATAAGGAAATAGCAATTAGGGGTTTTCAAGTTAGGTTGAATAGTGGAAAGCTGAGCAATAATTATACACAACCAGTCCACTGGCTGAAGGACCTGAAGAAGGGTTACACCCGAAATGTCGATTTCTGCACCTTCTGATGCTGCCTGGCTTGCTGTGTACTTCCAGCCTCCTACCTGTCTACTTCAAGTACGGTACTTAGCAGGGTGTTAGATGATTATTTAAACAGAAATAATGTGTTGGTTGTGGGGAAAGGGCAGCTGAATGGCACTAAATTATAATGTTCATTTGGAGAATCGTGCAGCAAGGTGGATTGAATTGCCTGCTTCGACACCATCTCTTTCACAAACTCCTTTCCTTTATCTTGTCGAGCTCCTCTTTACCCCACCTAGCATCCTCCTTCACTTGCACCATCTCCCTCACTTCATCCATCTCCATTCCCCTCCTGTGTCCTCACCCCTCTCCCCTTCGTGTCTCATACCCACATGGCTCTACAATTGGCAGGCTTGCCTTCAGCTGCTTGAGCTCTAGGTTCTGAAATTTTCTCTTTAAATCTCTCCACGTTCCTCTCCTCCAGTCATGCATCATAGAAGCAGACCCTTTCGTCCAGCTTGTCTATACCAACCAAGTTTCCTAAACTGAACTAATCTCACCTGCCTGCATTTGGTCCATATACCTGTAAACCTTTCCTAATCACATACCTATCTAAATGTCTTTAAATGTTGTAACTGTACCTGCATCTACCACTTCCTCTGGTGGTTCATTCCTTTTATGAACTACAGTGTGGAAAAAGTTGCTTGTCAGGTCCATTTTAAATCTTTCTCCTCTCACCTTAAAAATATGCCTCCTAGTTTTGAAGTCGCTTCCCCCAGGGAAAAGACCTTTGCTATTCACCTTATCTATCTTCCTCATGATTTTTTAAAGCTCTATAAGGTTACCCCTCAACCTCCTATACTCCAGTGAGAAAGGTCCCAGCATATCCAGTTTCTCCTTATAACTCTTACCCTCCAGTCCCAGCAACATCCTGGTAAATCTGAACCCTCTCCAATTTAATAATATCCTTTCTTAGGGCCACACGGTGGCTCAGTGGTTACCCTCTGAAGAGCATCCTGCCCAAACCCATCCCTGTCCCTGTAACCCCGTATATCCCACGGCGAATCCACCTAGCCTGCACATCCCTGGACACTATGGGCAATTTAGCATGGTCAATCCACCTAACCTGAACATCTTTGGACTGTGGGAAACCCACCTGGGGAGGACATGCAAACTCCACACACAGTCGCCCAAGGCTGGAATCGAAATTGGGTCCCTGTCACTGGTCTGCTTCCACACTGTAGGGATTCTAATATTCTGCAGTAGGGTGACCAGAACTGTACACAAGTGGCCTCACCAAAATCTTACAATCTCGACATGGTGTCCCAACTCCTATACTCAATATTCTGAGCAATGATGGCAAGCACCCTGTGTACCTGAGCCCTTAAGTCTCCCTGTATGACAACACTACCTAAGGCCCTACCATTAATTGTGTAAGTCCTGCCCTGGTTTGTTCTATCAAAATGTAATTCCTTGCAATTAACCAAATTAAATTCCATCTACCTAAACCCCTTAACCCACTGGCCCAGTTGATCAAGATCCTTTAGATAACCTTCTTTGCTATACCATCAATTTTGGAGTCATCTGCAAACTTACTAACCATGCCTCCTAAATTCTCGACCACATAATTTATATAATTGACAAACGATCCTGCTTTAAAGCCTTTCACAAAGCCTGTCTTTTAATTACGCCTCCAATGTGGCTCCTGTACAATCAGAGTCATTGGGTAAAACATCGAGTAATCAGAAACTGTCTCTAAACAAAAAAAAAACACACAAAGAACGGGATGCTGGAAGAAGGGTCACTGGACCTGAAGTGTTACCTCTGCTTTCTCTCTACCAATGCTGGCAGACTTGCTGAGTATTTCCCAGCAATTTCTGCTTTTGTTTCAGGAACGGTCTTTGTCGGATGAACCTATCACTAACAGTTTGCTGTGTCACTCTCACACCTCTCCTCAGACCATGCTGGAGGCCCTCACTGAAATGGAGAAGGAGGGATTACTGGAAGAAAATAATATGGAGCTTCTGGAGAACATTTGCAAGGAAATTGGGGAGGATTTAGTGAAGAAGTTTGAATGTTACAGAAGGGAAGGTAATGGCCATCGGTTTTCGCGCAGCGTTCTACTGGGAAATTCAGGGAGAATGGTCAGTGGGAGTGAGTTTGCAGCCTGCATGTACCACACTGGTAAACCAACCAGTGAAGATCCGCTGACAGCTTGTGACAGATCTGGCATCTCAGCTCCTCCACTCCTCTCCCCTCACCTCTTGCCTCTCACTGTTCTTTCTGCTCTCTCCTCCTCTCTCTTTCTCCCTCCTCTTTCCTCTTGTCCTTGCTCGCCTCTCCCCCTCCCCTCTCCAGGTTCACTAAGTGCGGAGGGACAGGAAGCATTTGAGACGGTTGGACTTGTACTCACCAGAGTTTAGAAGAATAGGAGGACCCCGTTATGGAAACATACAAGATTCTTAACAAGCTTGACCAGGTAGATGAGAGACAGCTGCTTCCCCCCCCGTGGGATAGTCTAGAACCAGGCGGTGTGATATCCATGTGAGGGGTTTGCCCAGTTAGGACAGAGAGGAGGAGCAATATTTTCTTTTGAGGGTAATGAATCTGTGGACTTTTTTACTGGAGAGTCGAAGCTCAGTCATTAAATACATTCAAGGCTGAGAAAGACATTTTTAATCTGAAATTTTTAATTTATTTTTAATCAAAGGTCATGGGGAAAAGGCACAAAAGTGGAGTTGAAGATAATCAGATCAGCTGCATTCTATTTGAATGATGGAACAGGCTTGATGGGCTGAATGGCTGACTTCTACTCTTACTACTTATGGTTTCTTTCCTCTCTCCTCTACTGTCCTCAAGGTCCAGAAAGACCAGGTACAGATCTCTGGTCTTGGGGCTACTCCTCCTGTGTCTGCACCCCATGCGCTCCCACCTGAGCTCCCTTACCCATGCAGGGATGGGCTGTTTATATCAGAATGCATAACTCGGCGTCCTTATCCCTTTGTCAATTTAGAAAGCCGGAAGGGTGAGGAATCTGGTCCAGCGCTGCCTCCAACTCCCGAGACTGAGAATCCGTTTGTGAATTTAATTCCGCACAGGTTGCCATCTGGGGTGAGTAAACATTGCGTTGGTTTGTGCTGTTATGTTTGTCTCTCAATCTGACTAATCAGATGTATCTTTGTGCAGCTTTGGTTCGGCCACAGAATGGGGTTTTGCATCAGGTACCAGTCACCACGCTCTAGGAAGGACATGAGCACAGGAGGTTTATCGGGATGCTTCCAGGATTGAGGGATTTTATCTACAAGGTTGGAGGAGCTTGGGGTTGTTCTCCTTGGACCAAAGGAAGTTGAGGGGAGGTTTGGTAGAGGTGAACTTGAGGTTTTAGCGAGCTAGACAAAGATAAGCTTTTCCCATTAGCTGATGGTATAAGAACGTAGATTTTGGCAAGAGATGCAGGGAGCATGTGAGGAAGAACGTAACAGTTAGAACTCACTTCCCACAAGACTTGTGGAAGCAGAATCAATAAATGATTTCAAAAAGAAAGGTGAATAAGAAATCTTGCTAAACCTATGCATGGCACAGTAGTCAGACTACAGCTGGAACACTGTGAGCAGTTTTGGTCCTCCTATCTAAGGAAAGATATACTGTCATCGGAGGCAGTGTAAAGATAGTTCACTGGGTTGATCCTAGGTATGGAAGGATTGTCTTTATGAGGAGTAGGTAATGAGATTGAGTAGGTTGGACCTGTACTCATCAGAGCTTAAAAGATTCTTAAGGGGCTTTGACATAGTATATATGGATAGGATGTGTACCCTTGTGGGAGAGTCTAGGATCACAGGGCATAATCTCAGAATAAGGTGTTGCCCAATTAGGACAGAGATGAGGATCTTTGTTTCTTTCTGAGGGTAGTCAATTTGTGATTTTTTTTTAATATCACAGAGACATGTTGGGGTTGGGTCATTAAGTAAATTCGAGGTTGACATAGCTTTTTAATCAGTAAGAGAATTAAATGTTATGGGGTAAAGGCAGGAAAGTGGAGTTGAGGGTTATCAGAGCAATCATGATCTTATTGAATGGTGAAACAGACTTGATGGGCTGAACGGCCTGGTTCTATTCATAGATATTGCAATCTAACACTTGAGAAATAAACTTGCAGGGTAAGGGAAATGAAGCAGGGGAGTGGAACAGAATTAGTCTACAGGCAGCAGGTATGAATTTGATGGGTTGAATAGCCTGCTTCTGTACTGTAATGATTGTGAGGAGACAGAATGAGACGGGCTATGTTTGGCAGAGGGGCCTATGGTCAGGGGTGGAGGAATTGGCCAAAGAAGAGTGGGTGGAGTGGGTGTTGGGGTGGGGAGGGGTTGTAAGGGAATTAAGTTGGTTTCCTAATAACAGGCAGGGTTTCCTAGTAACAGGACCCTCTCATGCACTCTACTGAAACTGGGAAAGCATTGCCATAATCTTAAACTCCACTCTTCCCATGTGGGCTGGAATACCCCATCTAATTAACTGTATGTCAGTCACCAATCTTTTGTTCAGGAGTGGTGTTTCAGAAGCCTGTCTCCAAGTGTAGTGTCTCTCCAAAGGGACAGGGTGCTGTGGAGGAGGACCATGGAGAGAGATAATCCATGTTTAAGTCCTGCAAGTAGGTACTGGAGCACTTGGACATTCATGAGTGGGCTGAGAGTCCTGAAGGTGTACCAACGGGGAGGTCTGGTGGCTCAGTGGTTAGCACTACTGCCTCTCGGTGCCACAGTTCCGGATTCGATTCCACCCTTGCGCAACTGTCCTCCCACAGGTAAGGTGGATTGGCCATGCTAAATTGCTCCGTAGTGTCCGGGGATGTGCAGACTAGGTAGATTGGCCATGGGAAATGCAGGGTTACAGGGATAAGGTAGGAGGGTGGATCTGGGAGGGATGCTTTTCAGAGGGTGGATGTGGACTCGATGGGCTAAATGACCTGCTTTCACACTGTAGGGATTCTATGTCCTTCGATGTTTCGCCTGTGGAGGAGGGCATTCCATGTGTGCCAGTCACTGTTGCCATTTAAGGTTTGACAATGATCCTATCCTCAGATACAATTGTTTTCTCTTTGTAGGAACGGTTGGGACCCCCCAGGATGATTGGACTGCACAATCCCTTGTCAGCAAAACTGGCACAGCTTTCTGGTACGTTTGTCATTGTATAATACTGGGGTACAGTTCTGGTGGGACAGGTCTTTCACCGCATAATATTGGGGTCTAGGTCTCCAACACAGCCTCTGCTTTCTGTCCATATTTCAGTCGCTCAAAACCAGCAAGGTACTGTCCAGGATGCAAGCAGTAGCAGCAGCAGCAGCAGCAGCAGCAGCAGCAGCACACAGAGTCCCGAGAGTCAAGGTAACCAACTCTGTCTGGAAAGGGCATGGAGATACACAGTGAGAGAGGCAGAGGGTGGAGAGCGCTGTCAAAGATAAGGAAATTCTGGGTGTGAGGAGGTGGGTGAAGAGTATGCACACAGCAGAAAGCAGATGGTGAAAGCAAGATTGACTGAAAGAGAAGAGCAAGATGAGACAGAGGAGTAAGTGAGTGTCGGAGAGATGGAAAGATGAGAGGCAGTGAAAGAGAGAGAGGCAATCTGAGAGCGGGTGTGTGTTAGGAAGAAATAAACATTATTTCTGTTTTTAAGTAATTAGGATGACCAAATGGGTTTATGCCATGTTACTGTACAGCCAGTTATGTTGCATCGAGGATACATGATTGTCTAACATTAAAGAAAAACAATTCAGAAACTAGTTAAGTCAGTTGAAGAACACATCAAGAATCAATGAGCTCCCTGGATCTGAAGGGTGAAACTGATAATATGATGTGAGTTTTCAGGACCTTGGTACCTTTTTATGTAACAAAATTCACTTGTACAAGATTCATACACAGGAGCCTGGCCCTGAGCCTGTGGAAGGACTTTGAGAATAATGACAGATTAATAAGGGGCTGTTGAGGTGGCCAACTTCTGATTACCCTGAGGCAGCTTGGCTTCAGCAGGGTCAGACTAGTCCTGTTCTTGGAACTGGGGTAAGAAGCTTGCGTGGATGAAGGTAAATCAGTTGGGTGTCAGTAAGTGATTTGATACAGTGCCATGTAAAAGACTTAGTTGTTAGGGCACGTGTCCCTTTTATAGGTGGCTGAGTATTTATCTGGGGTTGTACAGGACATTGGTGAGGCCTCTTCTGGAATACTGTGTCAAGTTATAAGAAGGACATTATTAAGCTGGAGAGGGTTCAGAGAGATCTACGAGGATGTTGGCAGATATGGAAGGTTTGAGTTATGAAAAAAAGCTGGATAGGCTGGGACTTCTTTCACAGGAGCGTAAGAGGTTGAGAAGCAACTGTATTGAAGTTTATAAAATAATGAGGGGTAGAGATAAGGGTTAATGGTCTTTTCCCTAGTGTGAGGGATTTCAAGACTAGGGGACAATTTTTAAGATGAGAGGGGAGAGATTTTAAAAATAAAAGTCATGAAGGGCAAGTTTTTTTAGGCAGAGGGTGGTTTGTGTGTGGAATGAACTTCCTGAGGATGTGGGTACAATTACAACGTTTAAAATACATTTGGATAAGTACATGAATAGGAAAGGTTTTGAAGGGATATGGGTCAGGAGCAGGCAGGTGGGGCTAGTTTAGGTTGGGATTATGTTTGGCATGGACCAAAGGGTCTGCTTCCATTTCTAAGAGTCAGAAAGGTGATATGAACTGAATCTGTATTGACTTGAATGTAGATGGTGAAGGGGTAATCTGGTTGAGATTTTGAAAGGGTGGATCAAAATCTTTTTTTTTCTCCTGTTGGCCAACCTAGGTTAATGAGAGATGACTGTAACATTAAAACAGGAGCAGGTCTTGAAGTAAGGAAACATTTCTCTACTTATAAGGTTGGAGAAATATGGAAAATACTCCCACAAAGAGCAATAGGTTCTGGGGTTCAGTTAATGAATTTAAGCACGTGTTCAGTAGAGTTTTTATGAGACAAGGGCATTGAGGGACAAAGTGGATAGATAGAGTTACAGTGCAGCCATGATTCAGTTGGACATTGGAACAGCCTTGAGGAGCTAAACATCGTCCTCCTGCCCCTTTTATAAAGGGCGGTGTGTGGGGTGGTATCAGTTGGTAACTGCTCACCGCTTGGAAGGTCCCTACGCTGGGTGCTGGTTCCGAAAGTTTGAAATATCTTGTGGGTGACTCAGAATCAGGTGCGGTGCCCTCACTAATGTCTATAATGTTTATAGATCTGGAGAATTTGGACCCAGGAACATCACATTGAGAGGACGTTTCAAAGACAAGATGCAGAGTTTAGATTTGCCCAATGGGAGCAGAGTGGGCTCTTCAGCCCGTCATGTCTGCTGATGTGATAGCCCTCGACTCCACTTCCCTGCCTTTTTCCCCATAACCCTCGATTCCCTTACTGATTAAAAATCTGTCTCTCAGATTTGAGTATACTTAGGATATAGCCGTGATAGCCTTCTGCGACAGAGAATTCGACAGATTCAGTACCCTCTGAGAAGAAATTCCTCCTTGTCTTTAAATGAGTGACCCCTTACTTTGAGATGGTGCCCTCTGGTCTGAAACTTTCCCACGAGGGGAAACAACTCCACCAAGAATCTCTGAAGTTTCCTCTCATTCTTCTAAACTCTAATGAGTACAGGCCCCTCAACCTCTCCTCATAAGACAGTCCTACTTGCTATCAGCCCAGTGAACATTCTCTGGACTGAATCTAATACCAATACATGTTTCCTTAGATAGGTGGACCTGAACACAGTTCAGGAAAATAATACATTTTTTTAAGGAGCCAGATTTTCTTCAGCATTTTGTTCTAAATTTCTCCAAAGACTGAGGTGTGCAAACTCTTGGGAATTTCTGCCCCTGCACCCCCTTTCATTTAGTTTCTGTCACACTGATGTGTATCTTCAGGACTACAGCATTCACTGAGAATCATTTACTTTTATGCAGACACGAAGGACCAAGATGTTATTGGCTTCCAAGGTCCAAGTACTGAGGTGACATCTGAGCATCAGGTGAGAGCAGTTCACTCGCCTCCCATTGTTTGCTCTTTTTTGGTTTAGTTTCTTTACACGATTGTAACCGGGTTCTGATTATTAAAAATGTGGATGTAATATAAACCTTCTAACTAAAGGGGGCTTGATTACAAAGAGTGGAGGTTGTTATCTAAAGGTCTTACTGGACTCCATTTGCACTGTGTTCAGTTTGCCCCTCAGGAAGGACAAATTAGCCTTGGAGGCAATGCAGCACAGAATCACCAAGGTGGTACTGGGACTAAAAGGGTTAAGTTACTAAGGCAGGGTATACAGAGCGAGATTGTGTTTCCTCACGTGGAAAATTAAGAGATAATCTTATTGAGGTGTTATGAAGTATTATCGTAATCAGGTGATAAAAAGCAGTTCAGATAGAAAGTATTTCCTCTCCTGGGGTGGGGGTAAGGTGTGTCGGAGCATGTCCAGAGTACGGGGCAGACCCTTTAAATTAATGCTGAGCCTTTTGGGGTGATGTGAGGAAGCAGCCCTCTGTAGAAAGGGCAATGGAGAGCTCGTGCTCTCTGTCTATCCCAAAAAGCTACAGAGGTTGGGACCTGATTGTAAATGTCAAAACCAAGCGTCTGTGGGATTCATAAGACTCTATTTTTTTCAGAAAGGAGTCACCGAACAAGGACACCCTGTAGGTGACTGATAATCATATTCTGGGGCTGGATGCACTGGTGAAAAGGCCCTGGATGTATCTCACAAGATTCTCTCTTTTTGTAACAGATTCTGGGCAGGTACAAAATGGAGAGCAAACCAAGAGGCTACTGCGTCATAATTAACAACAGTATCTTCAAGACAATGCCACAACGCAAAGGAACGGAAGTGGACGCGGGTAATTATTGTTACTGTTGACTTGTGCTCGGTCAATGTGATTGACGCTTAACCCTGTATCACTATGGGCCCAAACTTGTGTTTCCACAGAACGGCTGGACGATATCTTCAAGTGGCTTGGATTCGAAGTGGTCCTGTTCAGGAACCAATCAGCTGCACAGATGAGAGAAACCATGGATCAGTACCGGGAGATGGACCACTCGCAGCGGGATTGCTTTGTCTGCTGCATCCTGACACACGGCAAGCAGGGCGTGATGTGCGGCACTGACGGCCAAATGGTCGCCATCCGCGAAATCACCTCGCTCTTCTCGGCCTCACGGTGCCCGACCCTCCGAGAGAAGCCCAAGCTCTTCTTCTTCCAGGCGTGCCAGGGCACCAAGAAACAGGACAGCGTCGGGATCGAGGTCAGCCCTGTGGGGGCAGAACCGAGCATCGTGTGGGCGGAGTTCAGCTCGGTGGGGGCGGAGTTGAATCTGGTGGGGGCAAGGCCCAGGAGCAGCGGAAGTGAGGTGATCAGTGTTGAGACCGACCCCATGCTGGAGGAGGATGCCATTAGCAGCGCAATCGCCACCATCCCTGACGAGGCGGACTTTCTCCTCGGCATGGCGACGGTGGAGGGATACGTCTCATTCCGACACACTCAGCTGGGCACCTGGTATATCCAGTCACTGTGTGAGAACCTGGAGAAATACTGTCCCAGGTACACACTCTGCTCCCACCCTCCCTCATAGTGACCGAGCAGCAGTTGGGGGCGGGGGGTGAGTACAAGGGGAGAGAAGCTGGGATGGAGAGTGGGACACTCCACGACAAGGCACATTTAAAATAAAGGTCCCGAAAGCAGCACAAAATAAACTACCACACTCGCCGGTATGACAAGATACTAGATTGGATGACCTTGGGCAAAGAGTGAGATTTGAGCACTGCCTTAAAGGGAACCAGAGAAGTAGAGAGACGGTGAGCTTTAAGGAAGGATCGCCAAACTTTAGGGCCCAGGCATGGCCATTGATGGTGGTTAGATTAAAACTGAGGATACACACAAGAGGTCAGGATTAAAAAAGCACTGATGTCTTGAAGAGTCATGAGGCTGGATGAAGTTACAGAGACGGGGAAGGTGAGGTCGTGGAGGATTTTGAAAACAAGGATTAGAATTTTAAAACCAAGCTAGGTCATCAAGCACAGGGGTGAAAAGGGTACGGGACTTGCTGAGAATTAAGATGAACGGCAGAGAGTAGAAATTTGGACACCAGTTTGGTGTAGGTTTGAACAGTCGAGTCTGGAGGGAACAAAAACCCGAATTAGGGCTCCAGCAGCAGAAGGGCTGAGATGGAGCACAGCCAAGTGATGTTGGCGAAGTGGAGAAAGACTGCTTTACAGATATGAGGCAGCTATGGCATAGATATTGAACTCGAGCTCATGTTGGGTTCAAATATGAACAAGATTATGAACTAATTGGCTTATTCAGATTCTTAGATCAAGAATGGAGGTAAAGAAGGAGTTTGGAGCAGGGGCCAAAAACAATGGCTTTGGTCTTCTCAGTACTTAATTGGAGGGAATATCGACTGGATGTTGGATTTAGGCTGATAATTGAGCAATGAGGAGGAGTGGACAGACGTATTGGTGAAGTAGTTATGGGTGACATCAGTGTTCATGTGAAAACAAACGCAGTGTCTTTGAACAGTGTCACCAAGGAGTAGCAAGATCAGAAATAGATGGGGGCGAAGAATTGATCCTTGTGGGGACCAGGCAGTTAATGGTGCAGGGACAGGAAGAGAAGTCCGATTGCCTGTTTCGATTAGACCAGTAACACCAAGTGAGAGCACTCCCACGCAGCTAGATGACAGTGGAGAGGCATTGGAGGAGGATGGTGTGATTAACTGTGTTAAAGGCTGCAGACAGCTTGAGAACGATGAGGAAGAAATGTTTACCTTTGCGACAGTTACCTAGGACATTGTTTGTGACTTTGCTGAAAAGCCGTTCCAGTACTGGAGGGTTTCAAACATGAAGTTCCTGGAAAGATGGATACAGAGTTTTGAGGCAACATCGTATTGAAGAACTTTGAAGAGCAATGGTAATTTGCAAGGATGGAAGAATTGAGGACTGTTTTCTTGAGGGGAGAAAAGTGAGGGAAATGTGGGTGGAGACAAGCTGAGGGGTTACTTGGCTGTGGGTGGGACGAAGAGAGAGAGGGACATTGCCAACAGTTGGGAGAGAGTGGGACGTGTAACACAGCAAGAGTGAAGCGGTTGTGGTCTCTGAATCTGTCTCTTCCAACTGCAACTGATCTTAGTGCGCTGTGAAAATAGAAATTATTCAGAGCGACACTATCTAATGGACTTTCTGTTCTTTTCCAGTGAGGATCTATTGAGCATTCTGACCATCGTCAACAGAGATGTCAGTGAGAAAAAGGACAAGAAAGACAAGACCCAAATGCCACAGCCCAGTTATACCCTCAGGAAGAAACTTTACTTCCCTGTGACCCAAAGATTCACCAGTTTCAAAAGCTCCACTTAGCCACTGTGGCACAGGAAGCAAGGTGGACTTTGGGGTTTGCAAGTCCTGGGGATTCTTAGTAGGTTCTGTGTGCCGGGAATGATTGATGTTGAGTCGGGAAGGACAGCGTGACTGTCTCTGTCAGGAAGCCTCTTCATCTTGTTGTCAATGCAGATCGTTAACTCAACAATTAGTTCTGACCTGAACAAGTTATAGATTACATCATTACCCAGACTGTTTTGCCATGAAGACAGCAATATTTCCTAGCAGAATTTTTAAAGAAACAATATTACATTAATGAAAATGTTGAAGGGTTTTGTGAGAGGTTGGGATTGGGAATTTCATTGAAGGTTTTAGTCACCTGCTGTGATTTTATATTTCTCTGTGGCTTCTCTCCTGCCTTCTGTGCTCAGCACCAGCTCTGAGCAGGTCATTCACCGAGGGCCAGTGGTTTTGCTGCTCGCACCTATTGTCTGACAAGGGCTGGAGCAGCGAGGCAGGAGTGGAATGCCTGGAACTGGGTGCTGCTGGGATCCAGAAGGAGATTCCAGCCCTTACCTGGGGAACTGACAGTAACTAAGTTGCTCTGGCTGAAGTTCTCCCAATGAATGTAAAAGCATGCACTGCGGAACTTTGAAAGGTGTCCTATTTATGTAAAAAAAAATGTACAGACGTTTCTAAATTTTATATGAGCGACTTTATTATCTGAAGTTTGTGAGGCTGACCCATGACATTTTATTACTTATGATATGGTGTGATGTCCTTACCCTCCTGTCTTTCTGTCACCAACCTCTCTACGGTTCATCTGCTTCCCTCTGCTACTTGTGCTGTCTCCATTCTAATCATTCTGTGTCTCATGACTGACTGTATTTGTCATTTTTCTGATTTTTCTTTGCATTGGTAAGGGATAATTCAAGTACTGCATGTCTGCGCCAGGGTTTATGTCTGTGTGTGTATGGTAGTACATGTCTGTGTAAATATTTTTGTGTAAACACATGTACATGTCTGTGTGTTCATACATGTGTTCATTTATGTGCAAGTTTGTATGCATGTATGTATGAACGTGTGCAAGAGTATTTCTGCAACTGCCTGTGATAATTTCACAGATTCAACGTTGTGTATGTGATCAGCCTCCCCTGACTGACATATTCAAACTTGCCTCTCCTGCTCCACACGGTCTGGTTAGAACAAGAGTTTTAAGAAAATGTATTCCATTCCTCTCTGGGTCTCCTCTTTGCTCAGTCCCATTGACCAACATGGCTGCTCTCTTCTGTCCCCTCTTCCACTGGGGTCTGCAGACCCAGGAAGTTGATCAGTTCAAAGTATGAGAAGACCCAGGGCCTGGTGATGTTTTGATCTCGCTCCAGGCCGAGGAACTCTGCCCACAGATTCCGAGAAAATGTTAGGTCACGTTCCATCAGCCCCTTTTGACTGAAATCAGAGAGAATATGGTTAGTAACAGGTAGAGAGGAGGCAGTGGGGATAGATGATGGGGTGAGTGTGGGGCTGATGGTTCAGGGGAAGAATGAGATTAGGGAGGGTGGGGAAAGAGGCTATGGACAGTAATCTGAGTTTCAAACAGTGAGTGTGCACACGTGCCTGGTTCTCCAGTAGTGTATCTGTGTTGGTAGGTATTAACTAAAATTTTCCATGTTTGCCAAAATGAAACAAAATTAGAATGAAATGTGAAGGAGAAAACATATGAACCTTGGTGATGACCTAATGATTAGAAAAGCCCTGGGTTTTTAAAAGTGTTCACAGCTGACTGCAGGATGGTGACAGAGGCAATAATGTGGGTGAGGAGATTTCATAAACTCATTGTTAGGCTCCGATATTCCCAATGACGGGGGATTCCAGATCTAGGGATAACAGTCTAAGGATACAAGGGAGGGGCCATTTAGGATTGAGATGAGGAGAAATTTCTTCACCCAAAGAGTGGTTGTGGGCAAAACATTGAGTGTTTACAGGGAATGACATATAGTTCTTAGAGCAAAAGGGATCAAAAGGTTGCTTAGACTGTTTTGCCTGATCAGCCATGATCACATTGTATGGTCTACTCCTACTGTTACCCTTACTGCTCATATGCTTCTATGTTTGTGTTTGGGCTGAAAGAACATATTTGTTTACAATAAGTCTTCCAATTCATGGATTGGGCTACATCTGTTTAGATTAATATCTACACCCAGACTGGCACAGAGTGCTGGAAATCCAAACATTTACTGCAAAAGCTGAAATGAAATGAGGATGAAATCTTTTTTTAAAAATTGGTAATGACCTAATGATTAGAATAGGTCATGGCTTTTTAAAGGGTTTGTGTTTGTGCTGAAGGAACATGTTTGTTTACATCAAGTTTTGTAACTCAAGCAATAATAGACTAAACTGTCATTGTAACTCTAGAAAAGTTGAAGTTTAGTTTAAAACAGTGAACCAGATGTGATAATGTGGATTATTTATCATCTAAATTTATGGTTGTCAAAAATTGTGCTGTGTAAATATCATTTGGTTGGTTGGATGACTTAAAAATTGTGAACAGTGAGCTCAAGTCACATTTCATTAAAGGCGAGGGATGAACAAGTCTTACTGAGGTCAAACCAACATCATGACATGTTTCTCAGGGGTCAAATTGTTCATTTTCTGGAGACTGGATAGTGTCAAGAGTATAAAAGCTCTACATTTTACATGTAAGGCGAGCTGCTTTCTGCTTTTCCAGTAAAATATTTAACATGCTTGATTGATCAATGATGAGACAGAGCTGTCAAATCCTGTCCTGGTCTGATCTTTGGCCAAGTCAGTATAAAAGTGTTCACATATGATTGCAAACATTCTATGAGGAAGATATTTTTGTATTACACTTGGCCTTAATAAAGAACATTGCGTATATTCTATTGTAAGAACTGCCTTGGTTTATTGATATTCAGAATAAACTAGACAGACCAGGGAAAGTCAGAATAAAAGCTGACATATTATTGTTGAGACAACCATGAGGGTTGACGATAAAAGAAATACCCTTCCTAAGTAATGAAAGGGACAACAGGAAGTTTTATGTCACAAAGAAGACTCCATTTTAAGTAGAGAGGATCCAGTCCAGGAAGCTGAGTGAACTCGAGTGCCCACTTGTAAGGTACAAATGATAATGGCATGTCAAAAACAATTCATGAGAGATGGTGGATTTTAAATGAAAATTTTTAAAAACGGGATGCAGTTATGGAGAAGTTGTCGCAACAACTTTAGAGGTGAGGACGAATAGAGGAATCAAGCAAATATGAGTTAAAAAGGGAGAAATGGTGTCATGACTGCAATTTGTTGGAAAGTGGGTGTGTTGGTAATCAGCTGTCAGATGGTCTGACAGAAGAGGAATTTAAATAATGGTGAAGAGCCGAGGAAGCCGAACAGCAGTGTAAAGACCTGACAATAGCTTATCATTAACAAGGTAAAAACAATGACTGCAGATGCTGAAAACCAAATACTGGATTAGTGGTGCTGGAAGAGCACAGCAGTTCAGGCAGCATCCAACGAGCAGCGGAGGGCTTTTGCCCGAAACGTCGATTTCGCTGCTTGTTGGATGCTGCCTGAACTGCTGTGCTCTTCCAGCACCACTAATCCAGTAATAGCTTATCATTGTCTGGTCAAAGAAATGTCCTGGAAGACGGTGACAGGAGGAGAATCCTGGCTTATGTTGGGATAAGATGGACAGGCTACAGGAGGTTCTGAGATGAACAAGAGGGATGGTGTGTGCAGTGCAGCGGTGAGGTGCACATTAGTGATCTTTAGTCAGAAGATGTTCAAGACACCTCCTGTAAATAGCCATCGATGGCTCTGTATCATAGGGGCCAATATCAGCTGGGCAGAATGGGGAGAAGGAACATGAATACACAGTACCACATATCCCTGATCAGTTATGGATATGGGTTGAAAAGTTTCCTAAATTAAACTTTGAGAAGGACCCATTCAGATATTTC
Organism: Chiloscyllium punctatum; assembly: GCF_047496795.1. NCBI lineage: Eukaryota > Metazoa > Chordata > Chondrichthyes > Orectolobiformes > Hemiscylliidae > Chiloscyllium > Chiloscyllium punctatum. Next base: position 8,214,669 of record NC_092748.1, read on the forward strand.
CAGGAGTTGGATCAGATGACTAATCTCCAGAATTTGGATGGAGGGGATGGGAGTGGGAAATAATGGAAAGTTATTATTGACGTTATCCAGTGGCCTGATGCCACCTTCTCCATTACATTTATATGAGGAACAGGGGGATGGGTTGTGTTTCAAAATGATGTACTGGTTGCCATGGGTAGCACTCAGGGACATGGAGCAACCCTTAGATAATCTCCAGGAAGGGCCGAATGAATCCCCAGCTGCGTTCTGTGAACGGAATAAGAAAGTGGGGCCAGAATAGAAGCCGAAGGGGAAAGGTTTGTGAAGTGAAAAGCAGTCCCCTCAAGGCATGGAATCAGGAGGAGAAGAATCAAGGGGTTAATGGGACTCTGAGCAGGAAGGGAATGCTACAATTGTAGCAAAGGGGACACTTTAAGCAGGAATGCCGGACTCCGAATAAACGGAGAAAAGGAAAAATGCATATTTGACTTCAGAAAGTTAGGGGAATGATGCCTAGAGGCAGCTGAAGTCAGAACATGGGAAAGGTCCATACCCACAGTTGGGAGGGAACCTCTCCCTCCAATCTGCCCTGATTGTCTTCTCAAGTGGGCAAGACCCTGTGCCCTTGTGTATAGGGGAAGACAATGGAGAATGTATTCAGTTGGCCCAGAGGGTGATCCATTCATCAAAGCCACTGGGATCTCCCCTCTTCAGGGGACAACCATACCAACTGGAGGGTTTCATGGCTGACTTGGAAATGGGAGTGGGATCAAAACCCTTGAGTCTTAATACCCATCATAGGGACCGATATCAGCTGGGCAGAATGGGGAGAAAAGAACATGAATACACAGTACCATATATCCCTGATCAATTAGGGATCATGGTTGAAAAATTTCCTAAATTACACTTCGGGGTGTCATGGTGACTCAGTGGTTTGCGGTGTTGCCTCACAGCACCAGGGGACCCAGGTTCGATCCTTGCCTCGGGTGACTGTCTGTGTGGAGTTTGCACATTCTCCCCATGTCTGCGTGGGTTTCCTCCTGGTGCAGGTTAGGTGAATTGGCCATGCTAAATTGCCCATAGTGTTCAGGGATGCATAGGATAGGTGTATTAGTCTGGGGTAAATGTAGGGGAATGGGTCTGGGTGGGTTACCCTTCAGAGGTTCGGTCTGAACTTGTTAGGCTGAAGGGCCTGTTTCCAAACTGAGGATTCTTCTTCTATTCCTCTTCTCCTGTTAAGGGTGAGGAAACCTAGAGACTCAATGGAATTGAATATTAATGAAATATGGAGAGCTGATTAAGGGAGCGACAGAAGCAGATTGGCTCACTGCTCAGTGTGGTAGAGGATATGGTCAATGACGGTCTCTGGGAGGAGTGGTGGAAGACCAGGGATTGTGATAATTCATGGTGCAGTGGGGAGAGGCTAGGTGGGACAACAATGAAACCATATGATTTGCAGGAACTCTTAGTGAAGGTACTGATGAGCCACCAGTCACAAGTTGAGGAAAAGGAAGAGGATTTCCGACAGGAGGTAATACAATTGGCACAGGAAGTGCTCCAGAACAGAGGAGCGCATCAACAGTAACATTAAAATGGTCCTGTAAAAGGAACAAGCTCAGAAATGGCAATGAAGTGTTCTCTTCCTAAGAGGCAGTAACAGGCAGGCTACACACCTCCTCATGCCAACCATACCAGTTGGTATGGTTGTCCCCTGAAGAGGGGAGATCCCAGTGGCTTTGATGAATGGATCACCCTCTGGATCAACTGAATACATTCCCCATTGTCTTCCCCTACACACAAGGGCACAGGGTCTTGCCCACTTGAGAAGACAATCAGGGCAGATTGGAGGGAGAGGTTCTCTCCCCAACTGTGGGTATGGACCTTTCCCATGTTCTGACTTCAGCTGCCTCTCAGCATCATTCCCCTAACTTTCTGAAGTCAAATATGCATTTTTTCTTTTCTCCATTTATTTGGAGTCCGGCATTCCTGCTTAAAGTGTCCCCTTTGCTACAATTGTAGCATTCCCTTCCCTTATTGGTCCAGCAGACTCAAGAGCTGAATAAACAAATTCATTATGGGAACAGTTGCGGCAAACTGTACAAACAAGCATCCTGTAACTTTGGGAAGAGGCACCAGCAAATTAAATTGGATCTGATGCCAAACAAAACACAGAAGTGGGATATTAGGGGGTCAGGTGACAGAATAGAACTATACAAGGAGAGGAGTGTTTGAGTCTTGAATAGGGGCCTGTCCACTATTATGGACAACACTAGTCCCATGATCTATGCCGTCCAACGGCCCAAGGACATCAAAATGTGGGAACAAGTTAGCAATTCCAACATAACAGGAAAGAGAAATTCAAAACAGGGAAACTAAGACAATCTTGGAATCGTATAACGAAGGACACCATATGGTGTAGAACAACATGCATTCTTATGTTGTACAGTCAGGGAAAGTAATTTCAGGGTCCAACTTGATGATTGTAAGGTGGGAAACATAGGAATTGTCTGCCCACCCCATCTCCAACACAGAAAGCTTTGGATGGTTTTAAGGCGTCTGTTAATTGGACTATGCTGGCGCCTTCAGTGGTGTTATGGGAGAGACTTGTGTAGCTGTAGCTTATGCTTGTGAGACGCCTTAAGGCACAAACAACAACAGATGAAATTTGAGCTTCTGAGCCAAGGATCATCAAGAGGGAATGAGTATGCTTCTGTTTCGTTCCATCTTTGAAGTGTCTCAGAGATTTTAAAGGGTGGAATGTGGAGATATTGACCTAAACTTTGCTGTGTTAGCTGAAATGGAATGAAATTAGAACAAAATGAGAAGGAGAAAACATGTGAAGTCTGATAACTTAATGATTCGAAAGCTCATGGGTTTTTAAAGTGTTTGTAGTTGGGTCTGAATAAATGTGTTTGTTCACATCAAGTCTTATAACTCGAGCAATAATGGAGTGAACTGTCACTGTTACTCTAGAAAAGAATGAAGTTTAGTTTAAAACAGGTACAGTAAATCAGATGTGATAATGTGGACTGTTTATCAGCTGAATTTGTGATTGCCAAAGAATTGTGCAGTGTAAAATCATTCAGTTGATTGGATAACATTAAAGTGGTGAACAGTGAACTCATGCTAAAGTTTTATGTTAAAGTTCATTAAAGGCAAGAGATGAACTTCTTTGCAAAGAGAAGTTTTAATGAGTTAATTGATTAAGCTGACATGGAAATCATGACATGTTTGTGTTGTTGGTTAGTGGTCAAACTGTTCATTTTGTGGAGACTTCATAGTGTCAAGAGTGTAAAATGTAGAGCTGCTTTATATGGAAAGAGTATTCAGTAGCTCGCCTCACAGTAAAATATTTAGCTCGCTCAGAGGAAAGTTGATTGATCAAGGACAAGAATTTGAGGCAGAGTAGGCTGATCACCTATTCTGGTCTGTTTTTCGGACAAGTCAGTTTAAAGGGGTTCACCTGTAAACACGTGTAAGAATGTAGTCGCATTTTATTTGTAGCACACTATGCTTTAATAAAGAACATTGGTGTAACAACTGTCTTGGATTGTTGATATCCTAATTAAACCCAAAGGACCATGGAAAGTGGGATTAAAATTCTGCGGCATCAGTATGGGTATCCAGCACCCTGCCTGTGTCTGGGTTATGAGCGTGGTGTGTGTGTGTGTGTCTGTCTGTGTCTGGGTTATGAGCGGTGTGTGTGTGTGTGTGTGTGTGTGTGTGTGTGTGTGTGTGTGTGTGTGTGTGTGTGTGTGTGTGTGTGTGTGTGTGTGTCTGGGTATCCAGCACCCTGCCTGTGTCTGGGTTATGAGCGCGGTGTGTGTGTGTGTGTGTGTGTGTCTGTCTGTGTCTGGGTATCCAGCACCCTGCCTGTGTCTGGGTTATGAGCACGGTGCGTGTGTGTGTGTGTTTCTGGGTATCCAGCACCCTGCCTGTGTCTGGGTTATGAGCGCGGTATGTGTGTGTGTGTGTGTGTGTCTGTCTGTCTGTCTGTGTCTGGGTATCCAGCACCCTGCCTGTGTCTGGGTTATGAGCGTGGTGCATGTGTGTGTGTCTGTCTGTGTCTGGGTTATGAGTGCGGTGTGTGTGTGTGTGTGTGTGTGTGTGTTTCTGGGTTTCCAGCATCCTGCCTGTGTCTGGATTATAAATCCATACTGTGTGTATGTGTCTGGGTTTCCAGTGCTCTATGTATCAGTTGCTGTGATACTCACTGCAGCAGAAAGATTGCTTCCTGCATCGCCTCCTGCATCAGAATGCTGCTTCTTTCCCCATCCTTCCTGCGCCGTTCCTCCATCTCCTCCTTCTCTCTCTCCTCTTTAATCTGCTTTAGCCTCAGGTATTCCATTCTCTGTGGTTCATTCATTGTCTTCAGAAGCTCTTCCTCTTCTTCCTGCTCTTTCTGCCGCTCTCTCTGAAGTCTCTTCTCCTCCTCTGGTGCAGCAAGGTGAGAAACACAGACACTTCACTTACTGTGCATGCACTGGCCTCACTCTCATGTCTTTATCTCTGAATTTATTCCCACATCTCTTCATCACTCACACGAAATTTCTGAAAAGCACCAAGTGTCCTCCTGAACCACCCCATGGGACAAGTCAGCATTGGCTTTGTAAATCACGGCACAGCCTCATCCCACACACCATGACTCCTGCCTATCTTAAGGGAATGATTCCCTCCCGTCTGGCACTGTACAGCCCATGGCACATTGAAATAAGAGTAGACCATTCAGCCCATCAGTCCTGCTTTGCCATTCAGTTACCGTCTACCGTAATAGTCGATCTCGTGTAAAAGTCAACCCCCTATTCTTTTGCCCACAAAATCTGGAATTTTCCATATATCTCATAAAAGTCACCCTTAGTTCTTCACAGATAACAGACCAACATTTATGAGTCAGTGTGCTGATTGTCCTGCACCAATCTGGGTCTTCAGAATTACCACAATTCACTGGTTTTTTTCTGTATTTGTTTAGAGATCAGTTGGACATCAGCTAATGATATGATATGAATTTTGACAGGCCTGAGTTTCAGCCCCTCAAAAATAGTATCCATGTAATAGTCAACCTCATAAATTTAACCTTAAAAAGTTGTCAAAAAAATGTGATGATTACTCGAGTATATACGGTAGATCACATCTACTCAAATCCTACTTTGCTGCACTATCTTTATATCCCTGCAGTCATTGGTCTTCAGAAACCTGGCAATTTCTGTCTTGAACCTGCTCAATGATTGTTTGAGTTTCCACAGCCCTCTGGGGTAGAGAATTCCAAAGATTCAAAACCGTCTGAGTGAAGAAATCCTAGAATTCCCTAACAGTACTGTGTATGTTTCCTACTTACAACAAGTGGACTGCAGCGGTTCAAACAGACAGCTCAGCAGTACCTTGTCCAGGGCAGCTAGAGATAGACAATAAATGCTGGCCAAGTCAGAGATGTGAACATCCCATGAGCGCATTTTTATAAAAAAACAAATCTGCATGTCGGTCACCCCCATCCACCCACCTGCTCTCTCTGCCAAGTTCCTCTCTTTCCTCTGTTGCATTTCCTGCACTTTCCTACGATATTCCTCCTGCTGCCTTTGTTCCCGTCGTTGTGATTGCTGCTCCTGTTGTTGCCGGTTCTGCTCAGCCTCCCGCTGCTGCAATATCGCGCGCTCGCGTTGTTGCCTTTGGTTCCTGTAAATCACAAGCAAAGTCCGTCACCGGGGTAACACTGCAGGCTGGATGTCAGAGGTGGTGGTTAGCGGTCTTGCATGTTCCTGGGCCTGTATCCATTTTCTCCTTACAATCCTCAAGGAATGTAGTGCATTCTCCATGGCAATACCTTGACTAATCAAGGCTAATTAGGGTGGCATGGTGGCACAGTGGTTTGCACGTCTGCCTCACAGCACAAGAGACCCAGGTTCAGTTCCCACCTCAGGCGACTGACTGTGTGGAGTTTGCGCATTCTCCCCAGGTCTGTATGGGTTTCCTCCGGGTGCTCTGGTTTCCTCCCACAGTCCAAAGATGTGCAGGTCAGGGGAATTGGCCACGCTAAATTGCCCATAGTGTTTAGGTGAAGTGGTAAATGTAGGGGTATGGGTCTGGGTGGGATGCTCTTCAGAGGGTCGGTGTGGACTTGTTGGGCCGAAGGGCCTGTTTCCACACTGTAAGAAATCTAAATCAGAGCTGACTTGCTAACCAATCTGCACCCTTTATTCCCATAATATAAATTATTGCTGCCTTTGAAATTGTGCATTCTTGCATGTGTCCTTGTATGAGGGTAAACACTCTTGCAGCAATAACAGTGCAAGGTGCCAATTATACAGAGAGTTATAAAGAACCCAGACTTACAGCCAGTACTCCAGATAGTCTCTGCAGAGTTCCAGGTATTGCCAGGATTGTGGAAAAGGGCCAACAAACTAGTACTGAGCTCTGAACTCTGAGAATGGAGTGGGCTGACGATTTTGGGGTTGGGTGAGATTCTCTCTAACCCCAGGCACCTGCTATGCCCTGAACACCCTGGGCAGGTGTCCTTGACTGAGAATACTGCTGCACAAAACCCATAGGAGATGGATTTTTAAACCCTTGCTTCCCCCCCCCCCTGCCCCCGGTCGCCAGCTCCTGCTACCTGATCTCCTGTTCTTTCTGTCTCTGATCATTGTCCAGTTCCTGCTGAATTCGCCGCTCCACCTCTCGCTGTCTCTGCTCACTGTGCTCCTCTTGGCTCTGGGGCCAATCTCCACCCTCCATCAGGCTGCTGCTCCCTGACCTCCTGAGGGACCTTGAGCCTGGTAAATGTGTAGTCCCCTGTGGGTAGCCCGGATTCTCCTAATCAGATACAAAGACAGTTAGAGCATGCCGGAGCAGAGGCTTTCTCTGTAAAAAGGCCCCTGCTGGATTTTACCTCAGTTGTGAGGGAGAGTTGGCTTTTGGCCTGTTATGGAACCTGAGATTGATCCCTGGGGCATCTGGGTAAGCAGGCTGATTTGTGTGATGGCACAAGGACACTTCTCCCACTTTACTGTGACGAGTGCTGACAGTTCACCTCAACAGCAACAACTTGATTTATAAAGCACTGTCACAGAATTGTAATGAAACAAAAGTTGACATTGAGCCACATGAGTTACCAGATTGGCAAAGATGGAGGAAAGGGAGAACAAGGGAGATGTCGGAAGGATATTGCAAAACTTAGGAGCCCAGGCAGCTGAAGACTTTGCTGCCAACCTAAGAGGGATTAGAATCAGGGATGCTGCAAGAGGCCAGAATTGGATGACTACAGATTTTGCAGAGGACATGGAGGAATTTGATAACAAGGATGAGAACTTTTCAATGGAAGTATTGTTGACCAGAGGCCGGTGAGCACAGGGAAGGTAGGGGACCAGGACCTGTTGCAAGTTAAGAAGGGCCTCAAGTTTATGGAGACTAGAATGTTGGAGGCCTACCAGAAAAGTACTCAGACAGTCGCATCTAGAGTTAATTAAAGGTATAGGTGAGGGTTTCTGCAGTCGATGGGCTGAGGCAGGAGTGGAGCCAGATGATGTTAAAGGTGGGGGGAGGGGTGGGGTTTGGTAAATGCCAGTGGCCAACTCCTTCCCTGGATATGTCTTTTCCTTTGACCAGCTGTCTGACCTATTTCCAGTGTCACTTACTCTGAAAGGCTCTCTGTACATCACCTGATCCTTCTCTGGATCTCTCATTGTGGTGTTGTTGTATTGGGAGTTGGGATCCTGGCCAGCAGTAAAGGCAGTGAGTGTTGACCCTGATGTTGGAGTGTTCCTCGTCCTGGTTGAGTGCAGGGGTCCACCTTCCTCAGAGCTCTGCTCTGCATCCTCCTCCCCACCATCGCCTCTCACCGTTTTCCTTGTCACCGGTTTGGAAGATTCCTTCTGCTTCGTTTGGGACGGGTGTCGTTGCTGGGGTTGCCGTGCTCTCATCTCCCTGGGCCTCCCTATACAAGCAAATGGAGGGAGGATTTCGTTTACTTGTCAACTTTGGGATGGCCTTCTCATTCGCTTGCATCTGGATAAGATGGTGATCGGCAATCGAGAAGGGGTTTAGCCCTGACGGGGGGGGTCAGTAGCACCAGTTTGACCACAGGGACATCAACAGGATTCACGGTATGAACCGGATCACACCATTGTGACCTGGGAACAAGATGCTGAGCTTTGAGACGAGGGATTTGGGAATGGGGTGTAAACGTTGGTGCTGCATCTATCTAAAGAGAGAGAGAACCTGCACAGGTACTGCCTTTGCTGTTTGAATTTGTGTATCGCTGGACATCAGAGTGCATCTGGGAAAACTAACAAACAGTGAAATTCACAACTAATCTTGGAGGAACTGTTGGGCGAAGTTCACAGCACAGAATCAGATAATTAATTGTTGTTTTAAGTCTATCCAAGAGAAAGGCTGCAGTAGTGAGTATAGTGGGTTCTTTCTTGATTATATGTTTTTGGAGATAAGTCTCTTGATTAAACTTAAAATATAAGCCTTAGCTATTAATTTAACATTGGGCAGTGTTTGTAGAGGAATAAGACAGTGTTATTTTCTGGGGCTGTAGATTGTGAAGGAGCAAAAAATGGCCTTTACAGTGATATGTACTTCTTGTCAGATGTGGGAGCTTAAAGAGAATTTAAGGGTTACTGCAGATTATATCTGCCATAAATGCTGTTGGATGCGAATCTTATCAGATCGAGTGGATCGGTTCGAGAGACAGATAGAAGCGATGAGGAATTTGCAACAGCAACAGTATGTGATGGATGGCAGTTATAGGAAGGGGGGAAAGTCTCAGATACAGTCACATAGATGGGTTAACTCCAGGAAGGGTGAGAGAGGTAGGCACCGAGGGCAGGAGTCTGTTGTGGATATACCCATTTTAAACAGATATGCTGTTTTGGAAAATGTAGGGGGTGATGGATTCTCAGGGGAACATAGCACGAACAGCCAAGTTTCTGGTATTGAGACTGGCTCTAATGCATGAGGGGTATGTTGGCTTCCAAGAGATCAATTGTGTTGGGGGATTCTGTAGTCCGAGGTACAGACAGACGTTTCTGTGGCCAGCAGAGAAAAAGCAGAATGGTGTGTTGTTTCCCTGGTGCCAGGATCAAGGATGTCTCAGAGAGGGTGCAGAATGTTCTCATGGGGGAGAGGGGCCAATAGGAGGTCATTGTCCACATTGGAGCCAATGATATAGGAAGGGAAAAGGTTGAGATTCTGAAGGGAGATTACAGAGAGTTAAGCAGAAATTTAAAAAGGAGGCCCTCAAGGGTAGTAATATCTGGATTACTCCCAGTGCTACAAACTATTGAGGGCAGGAACAGGAGGATAGAGCAGATGAATGCATGGCTGAGGAGCTGGTGTATGGGAGATGGATTCACATTTTTGGATCATTGGAATCTCTTTTGGGGTAGAAGTGACCTGTACAAGAAGGACGGATTGCACCTAAATTGGAAGGAGACTGATATACTGGCAGGGAGATTTGCTGGAACAGCTTGGGAAGATTTAAACTAGTAAGGTGAGGGGGGTGGGACCCAGGGAGATAATGAGGAAAGAGATTGATCTGAGATGGGTACAGCTGAGAACAGAAGTGAGTCAAACAGTCAGGGACAAGGTAGGACTAATAAATTAAACTGCATTCATTTCAATGCAAGGGGCCTAACAGGGAAGGCAGATGAACTCAGGGTATGGTGAGGAACATGGGACTGGGATATCATAGCAATTACAGAAACATGGCTCAGGGATGGGCAGGACTGGCAGCTTAATGTTCCAGGATACAAATGCTACAGGAAGGGTAGAAAGGGAGGCAAGAGAGGAGGGGGAGTGGCATTTTTGATAAGGGATAGCATTACAGCTGTGCTGAGGGAGGATATTCCCGGAAATACATCCAGGGAAGTTATTTGGGTGGAACTGAGAAATAAGAAAGGGATGATAACCTTATTGGGATTGTATTATAGACCCTAATAGCCAGAGGGAAATCGAGAAACAAACTTGTAAGGAGATCTCAGCTATCTGTAAGAATAATAGGGTGGTTATGGTAGGGGTTTTAACTTTCCATCGACTAGAATTGCCACAGTGTTAAAGGTTTAGATGGAGAGGAATTTGTTAAGTGTGTACAAGACAATTTTCTGATTCAGTATGTGGATGTACCTACTAGAGAAGGTGCAAAACTTGACCTACTCTTGGGAAATAAGGCAGGGCAGGTGACTGAGGTGTCAGTGGGGGAGCACTTTGGGGCCAGCGACCATAATTCTATTCGTTTTAAAATAGTGATGGAAAAGGATAGACCAGATCTAAAAGTTGAAGTTCTAAATTGGAGAAAGGCCAATTTTGATGGTATTAGGCAAGAACTTTCGAAAGCTGATTGGAGGCAGATGTTCGCAGGTAAAGGGACGGCTGGAAAATGGGAAGCCTTCAGAAATGAGATAACAAGAATCCAGAGAAAGTATATTCCTGTCAGGGTGAAAGGGAAGGCTGGTAGGTATAGGGCATGCTGGATGACTAAAGAAATTGAGGGTTTGGTTAAGAGAAAGAAGGAAGCATATGTCAGGTACAGACAGGATAGATCGAGTGAATCCTTAGAGTATAAAGGAAGTAGGAGTACTTAAGAGGGAAATCAGGAGGGCAAAACGGTGACATGTGATAGATTTGGCAAATAGAATTAAGGAGAATCCAAAGGGTTTTTACAAATATACTAAAGACAAAAGGGTAACTAGGGAGAGAATAGGGCCCCTCAAATATCAGCAAGGCGGCCTTTGTGTGGAGCCACAGAAAATGGGGGAGATATTAAATGAATATTTTGCATCAGTATTTACTGTGGAAAAGGATATGGAAGATATAGACTGTAGGGAAATAGATGGTGACAACTTGCAAAATGTCCAGATTACAGAGGAGGAAGTGCTGGATGTCTTGAAACGGTTAAAGGTGGATAAATCCCCAGGACCTGATCAGGTGTACCCTAGAACTCTGGGAAGCTAGAGAAGTGATTGCTGGGCCTCTTGCTGAGATATTTGTATCATTGATAGTCACAGGTGAGGTGCTGGAAGACTGGAGGTTGGCAAACGTGGTGCCACTGTTTAAGAAGGGCGGTAAAGACAAGCCAGGGAACTATAGACCGGTGAGCCTGACGTCGGTGGTGGGCAAGTTGTTGGAGGGAATCTTGAGGGACAGGATGTACATGTATTTGGAAAGGCAAGGACTGATTAGGGATAGTCAACATGGCTTTGTGCGTGGGAAATCATGTCTCACAAACTTGATTGAGTTTTTTGAAGAAGTAACAAAGAAGATTGATGAGGGCAGAGCAGTAGAAGTGATCTATATGGACTTCAGTAAGGCGTCGACAAGGTTCTCCATGGGAGACTGATTAGCAAGGTTAGATCTCATGGAATACAGGGAGAACTAGCCATTTGGATACAGAACTGGCTCAAAGGTAGAAGACAGAGGGTGGTGGTGGAGGTTTATTTTTCAGACTGGAGGCCTGTGACCAGTGGAGTGCCACAAGGATCGGTGTTGGGCCCTCTACTTTTTGTCATTTACATAAATGATTTGGATGCGAGCATAAGAGGTACAGTTAGTAAGTTTGCCGATGACACCAAAATTGGAGGTGTAGTGGACAGCGAAGAGGGTTACCTCAGATTACAACAGGATCTTGACCAGATGGGCCAATGGGCTGAGAAGTGGCAGATGGAGTTTAGCTCAGATAAATGCGAGGTGCTGCATTTTGGGAAAGCAAATCTTAGTAGGTCTTATATACTTAATGGTAAGGTCCTAGGGAGTGTTGCTGAACAAAGAGACCTTGGAGAGCAGGTTCATAGCTCCTAGAAAGTGGAGTCACAGGTAGAGAGGATAGTGAAGAAGGCGTTTGGTATGCTTTCCTTTATTGGTCAGAGTATTGAGTACAGGAGTTGGGAGGTCATGTTGCAGCTGTACAGGACATTGGTTAGGCCACTGTTGGAATATTGCGTGCATTTCTGGTCTCCTTCCTATTGGAAAGATGTTGTGAAACTTGAAAGGGTTCAGAACAGATTTACAAGGATGTTGCCAGAGTTGGAGGGTTTGAGCTACAGGGAGAGGCTGAACAGGCTGGGGCTGTTTTCCCTGGAGCGTTGGAGGCTGAGGGGTGACCTTATAGAAGTTTACAAAATTATGAGGGGCATGGAGAGGGTAAATAGACAAAGTCTTTTCCTTGGGGTCAGGGAGTCCAAAACTAGAGGGCATAGGTTTAGGATGAGAGGGGAAAGATATAAAAGAGACCTAAGGGGCAACTTTTCACGCAGAGGGTGGTACGTGTATGGATTGCAACATTTAAGAGGCATTTGGATGGGTATATGAATACGAAGGGTTTGGAGGGATATGGGCTGGGTGCTGGTAGGTGGGACTAGATTGGGTTGGGACATCTGGTCGGCATGGACAGGTTGGGCCAAAGGGTCTGTTTCCATGCTGTACATCTCTGTGACTCTATGAGTCTATGGCTGGCAGCTCACGTCCCAGCAGCGCCACCAGGAGCTGTGACCATCCTTGGGATGGCAGGCAGAAGGGGACAATATGGAACTGGAATTTCAGGTCAGCCCAGGAATTCACGAGGTGAGCTCCAGGGAGGATGGGAAAAGGTAATCAGGACTGACGGAGCAGGGCAGGGTTGGAGGATAAACGCAGGAGGGAAAAGAGAACTTCAGGAGCAGTCCTCTGCTGTCCAACCAACGCCACCTCACCTTAGACCAGTTCAGGTTTCACCTGATAGGCCTCACACTTGGCTTTGGGCAGTTTACAGAGAGAATATGGACAAGAGTGAAAAGTCCCCCAACTCCACCCCTGTCATCAAAATACCCATTTGGGGAGTGAGAGTGAGCAGGGAGGTAGCTGACTCAGCACTGCCGCACATTAACCACCATGCCCCTACCACACCACCCCCCCCCCCACCCCCCCACCCCCAACCCGCTTTCCTCCCCTTGTCCCAGTTCGGTGTAAAGTTCAGCTCACCTACAACAAACTCAGCGCGTCCCTTGTTCCTGTTGCTTTCATTGTTCGGACCCAGTGAACCCCTTGGGCCTGGCTGGCCTTTTGGCCCGGATTCCTGGTCTCCATCCGTCAGCTTCCGTGCCTCTGACAGTTTGTTCAGCCCCAGTGACCTCCTCGGGCCTGGTGGTTTGTTCAGGGCTGCTCCATAATTTGATTCCCGTGAGCTCCTCAGCTCTTCAGAGCCACTGGGCATCGCATCACTGTCCTCAGCATTTGGATCCTGGTTGGGACTGTTCTGCCCTCTATTTCTTTTGCTCTTTTTCTTCTGCGGAGAGAACATACGTTTACAAATTGCACCTCAGGCTGAATGGCTACACTTCTAATCCCAGGACTGAGGCCAGTCAACATTCCCAATCCCAGAACTTATCACAGTCACACTCAGAATGGCTGTAGCCCAGAAATTACCTATACTCAAACCATAGCTCATACTGCTGTTTGTGTATCTGAAAGTTTCATCGAATCAGCTCCAAACTATCAACCTTAAAAAACCCTCCTCTAACTTCTATCAAAATTATTTGCAGACAATGGTTTCACACCATCTTTTAATGTCCTTATAATTCTTCTCCTTGGCTGTTTGTAACAACAGCTGAAAGATTGAGCTTTAATTATAGGGATACTCCAGAATGATCCAGTTCCCAGTCCCCCAGAGCCCTGGCCCCCAGTTCCATCTACACCCTGAACCCATTCAGGCCTTACATCAAAGCTAAACCCTTCAGGTTGAGATGGAGAGGAGTTCCACTCTGACTAACTCACGGCCTTGATTCCAGTGTTTCCTTTGCCTTGTTGGTTCCATAATTCAGCCTCTTGGTCTTCAGCATCTGTCCCAGAATCCACTGCAACCACATGGTCATCCTTTAACAGAAGCCGACTCCTCCTATGGCGACTAGGGGAACGTCCATCGTCACTGCACAGAACAGAGCATGCCCCATGGTTATACGTGGAGCAGGGAGGAGGGGCTGTGGGGGCACAGGGAATCAATAGACAATCCCATGCCTTTCATGGGAGGCTAAGACCCGAACCAGAGCTGGGCCACATGAAGAGGGGAAATCTCCTCCGTGGAACAGCAGTCTACCCCACCTTTACCAGGCCAAGCACAGGGCGGGAAGCGGGCATTCTCTGATATTGGGGCTGTTTTGGTGGGAGAAATCTCCTCAGGCAAGATCCCTTTCCCCAGCACTCAGCACTCCGTACTATAAAGTGGGAGAATACAGCGATACCTGCACTCCGAGAATGATGTACGTGCGGGAAGGCCATTCAGCCCCTTGGGTCACTGCAGCTCTTTGAAAGAACAATGCAATTAATTGTGCTTCCCTCTGCTCACTGCCACAGCCTGGATAAATCATTCCCCTCAAATTACAATATTTAAAAGGCATCTGGATGGGTATATGAATAGGAAGGGTTTCGAGAGATGTGGGCCAAACGCTAGCAAATGGGACTAGATTAATTTCAGATATCTGGTCGGTATGGATGAGTTGGACTGAAGGGTCTGTTTCCGTGCTGTACAACTCTATGATTCTAATCATCCAATTTCCCTTTGGAAGTTATGGCTGGATCACCTGATCAGATCAGAATGTTCCAGATCACAGCAACTCTGAGTAAGTAAGAATTAGCCTTCGGGAGATGTGAGTTGAAGCCCCACCTGCTCCAGAGGCGTGTCATAGCATCTCTGAACAAGTGGATTCAAAAATATCTGAAAGGAAAACTCTCATCATCTGCCCTTTGGCTCTTTTGCCAACCCTTTTAAATCCTGGTACCGCTGACCTTCCAGCTCGGAGAACCCTCTCTACTATTTTCTCACAAATTCAGTAACACTCACACTGTGTGCAGACCACACATTGCCTCCAGCTCGTCAGTTGCTGATAGGCTGCTGGGTTCTGGCTCGGACCAGCCTGACAGGGAAGGGATCGCTGCTGAGTTTTCATAGCCGGAACCTGAGAACAGAGTACAGCAGAGTTGGTGAGAAAGGCCCTGCTCTGGTAACACATTACATTCTATGGAACAAGTCTGACACAGGGCTGGATTATTGTCTCCAAATGGAGGCAGAGTTGGGTGGTCCGTCACGTTTCAGGAGGACAAACCAATTTCTGCTGCTTTCCTGATACCACACGATCTTTGCCTGACCTTCTCAAACACTCCAGGGGCAGGTATAGAATGGGTTTAGATATAGAGTCAATCCTGCTCTTCCTTTTTAAAACTAAAATTAAAGCTCCCTCGACACTATCACCATCAAACAAGCCCCAGTGAGGTACTGCACAGGGTTACATAAAGAGTAAATCTCCCTCTACTGTTTTGAACTAAAAGGGGAAGGAAAGTAAAGCTTCCTCGATGTTGTCCCCATCAAATACTCCCAGGACAGGGATAGCATGAGGTTAGATGCAGAATAAGCATCCTCTCTACTCTTTTAATCATAAGGTCTCTCTACACTGTCCTAAAACTCTTCCAGGAGTGGTACAGCACAGGGTGAGATACGGAGCAAGGTCCCCCTACTTTTTTAAACTGAAAGTAAAACTTCCTCTACACTGTTACCATTATACTCTCCCAGGACAGATACAACATGGGGATAGGTAGGGAATAAAGTGGCCTGTGCTCTTTTAAATGGAAAGCAAATGTCCCTTAACACTATCAACGCTCCCAGGACAGGGACAGCACGGGGTTAAATACAGCATAAAGCTCTCTGTACACTGTCGCCATCAAACACTCCCAGAGCAGGGACAGCACGGGGTTAAATACAACATAAAACTCTCTGTACACTGAGTGGTTCGTTTGTGGAATGAACTTTCTGAGGAAGGGGTGGATGCAGGCACAATTCCAACATGTAAAAGATATTTGGATAAGTACATGAATAGGAAAGGTTTAGAAGGATATGGGTCAAATGCAGGCAAGTGTGATGAGCTTAGTTTAGGATTATGGTCAGCATAGACGAGGTGGGTTGAAGGGCCTGTTTATGTACTGTATGACTCTATGACTCCCAGGACAGGTACAGCACAAAGTTAGGTACAGTGTGAAAAACACCCTTATTCTATTACATATTTATGACAACATGATTGATATTGTCATGTTGTCTTTGTGTTAAAGTTGATAGATAGGGAGTGATCTAGCTGCTGTAGCTAATGGAACAAACTAGATTTCCTCAGACTTCATGAAGTAACTATTGAAATTTCTTTTTTTAAAATGTGGGAAGATGAACGTCAAGTTTCTGAAACTTCTGATCATGATGGACTCTGGAAGTATTGCTCCAAATTACGTTGGTACTCTCAGAGCAGGATAGAAAACTTTCATCTGAGGAACATTTACTCTCACTTTTGTCGGGCGAAGAGAAGTGCTCTTGTGGCGCAGTGATAGTGTCCCTGCCTCTGTTCAAGGCCCACCTGCTCAAGAGGTGTATCATAACATCTCACTGATCAGGCTGATTAGAAAATATAAAAAGATCAGGCTTGGAGAAAAGGCAGCTGAAGGTCTTTTTCTGGGATTGCTTTTTGCTGCTTTGTATGTTACTTATACATTTAATGGTAAAGTTCTGGGGAGTGTTTCCAAATAAAGAGATATTGAATTGTTCGTAGTTCCTTGAAAATGGAGTCACAAGCAGACAGGGTAGTAAGGAAGCTTTTTGGTATGCATGCCTTTGTTGGTCAGTGCATTGAGGAAGAGAATTGGGAGTTCATGTTGTGGCTGTACAGGACATTAGTTTGGCCACTTTTGGAATACTGGATTCAATTCAGGTCTCCCTGTTAAAGGAAAGATATTGTCAAACTTGAAAGGGTTTAGAAAAGATTTACAAGGTTGTTGCCAGGGCTGGAGGGATTGAGCTATTGGGAAAGGCTGAATAGACTTGGGCTATTTTCGCTGGGTCTTCAGGGGCTGAGGGATGACCTTTATAGAGGTTTATGAAATCATGAGGGGCATGGATAGGGTATACTGTCAAGGTCTTTTCTCCAGGGTCAGGAAGTCCAAAACTAGTGGGCATAGGTTTGAGCTGAGAGGGAACAGATTTAAAAGGGATCTCAGGGGCAACATTTTCACACAGAGAGAGTGGTGCATGTATGGAATGTACTGGCAAAGGAAGTGGTGGACACTAGTACAATTACAACATTTAGGAGGCACCTGGATGGGTAAATGAATAGGAAGGGTTAAGAGGGATATGGGTCAAATGCTGGCAAATGGAACTAGCTTAATTTAAGATATCTGGTTGGCATGGATGATTTGGACTGAAAGGTTTGCATCTGTGTTGTCCACCTCTATGACTAAGTGCATTCTTCAGCCCCTGGGCTGGATACGCTGAGGATCAGTTTATAGTGCACCACTTACCGCGTGCAGCACGTCTCCTGCCCCGCATTACCTCCCCCTCAAGAAATGGGTCACTGACTGGGCTTCGATGGGAACCAGCAGAGGTCAGATTTCCATCTTCATCCAGCACAACGTCCTGCAGGTCGCTGGGGTCTTCTGAGGGTTGCCGTTTGACCCTTCCCCTTCTGTGCGAATTGACCTTCATCCCACCTCCAGGTGATCTGCTCTCAGATTTTCCTAATTCAATTACATGTTAGTGAGATTAAGACACAAATCTGACTTTTTTCTGTTTGTGATTTCATTTTCTTGAATCAGCTCCGTTCTGCTCCAGCCAGTGAAGAACAGATATAAAATGGATTTAAGCAATGAAAGTTTTTAAACTTTCGGTCACAGGATATGGGTGTCGCTGGCTAGACTGGCATTTGTTGTTATCCTTAAATGACTTTGAAAAAAATGGTGTTGAACCAACCATAGTGTCTCTGCTGTAAGTACACCCACGGTGCTGTTTTAAAGGATTTCCAGGATTTTCACTTAACGTCAATGAATGAACAGTGATATATTTCCAGGTCAGGATGGTGTGTGGCTTATGGAGGAACTTGCAGGAGGCAGTGTTCCCCTCCATTTGTTTGCCCTCGTCTTTCTAGGTGATAGAGGTCACAGGTTTGGAAGATGGTGTCTAAGAAATCTTGGTGAATTACTGCATCACGTAGATGGTACACACTGGTGCTGCTGAGCATCAGCGGTGGAGGGAGTGAATGTTGATTTTGATGGACAGATGCCAATCGAACAAGCTGCTTTCTCCTGGATGGTATCAAGCTTTGTGAGTGTTGTTGGAGCTGCACCCATTCAGCTAGGTGGGGAGCATTCCATCACACTCCTGACTTGTGCCATGTAGTTGGTGGACGGGTTGTGGGGAGTCAGGTGACTTACCACAGTATTCCTAGCCTCTGATCTGCTCTTGTAGTCACAGCATTTATGTGGCTCATCCAACTAATCATTGCTTGGGCTTGTATAGTGTGAATGTTTACTGCCTCTTACCATCCCAAAACTTAATGTTTATTCACATGGACACGGACTGTCTCCATATCTGAGCTGTCTTGAATGGTGCTGAACACTGTGCAATTGGTTGCACTCGAGGCCTTTGTGTGCTGCCAGATTGGTGCTGGGTACACCGTTGTATGTCATTTATACAAACAATTTGGATGAAAATATAGGAGGCATGGTAGCAAATTTGTAGATGACACTAACATTGGTGGTATAGTGAAGAAGGTTATCTAAGATTACAATGAGATCTTGATCAGCTGGGCCAAGGAGTGGAAGATGCAGTTCAATTTAAATAAAAGAGAGGTATTGCAATTTGGTAAGACAAACCACAGCGGTACTTACACAGTCAATAGAAGAGTCCTGGGGATGTGTTGTTGAACCGAGAGACCTAAGGGTGCAGGTACAGAGTTCCTTGAAAGTGGTGTCATAGGTAGACAGGGTGGTGAAGGCTTTTGGCACACCTGGCTTTCATTGGTCAGAGCATTGAGTATAGGAGTTGGGATGACATGTTGAGGCTATACAAGACATTGGTAAGGCCACATTTGAAGTACAGTGTACAATCTGGTCACCCTGCAATAGGAAGGATATTATTGAACTGGAAAGGGTGCAGAAAATATTTACAAGGATGTATGAAATTGGAGGGTTTGAGTTATAAAGAGAGGGTGGATAGACTGGAACCTTTTTCCTTGGAGCATCGGAGGCTGAAGGGTAATCTTACAGAGATTTATAAAATCACGAGAGGCATAAATAAGGTGAATAGCCAAAGTCTTTGCCCTAGGGTAGGAGAGTCCAAAATTAGAGGGTATAGTTTTAAGGTGAATTGTTTTCATGCAGAAGTTGTTGTGTATATGGAATGAGCTGCCAGAGGAGGTGGTAGAGGCTCGTACGATTGCAACAGTTAAAAGACATTTAAACAGGCACATGAATAGAGTGATATGGGCCAAACATAGACTAATGGGACTAGTTCAGTTCAGGAAACCTGGTTGACATGGACGAACAATCCCCATTTCTGGTCTTATGACGGAGGGAAGGTCATTGATGAAGCAGCTAAATAGTTGGGCCAAGCATATTGCCCTGAGGAACTCCTGCAGAGATGTCCTGGGACTGAAATGACTCACCTTCAATAACTAGCCTTGATGTCATGGGCAGTCCCTCTGGAGTTTAGCTACTTTGTCCATGTTTGAACCAAGGCAGTAATGAAGTGAGGAGCTAAGTGGCTCTAGCAAACCCCAAACTGGGTGCTGGTGAGTAGCTGAGCAAGTGCTGACTGATGACTGAGCACTGACTGATGGGGCACCAAATGCCAGCATGGTCTGGAACATGTAGACTGCCCTATGTCCCTCAACCCCACTTCCAACTCAGTGTAGCCTTTAGGATATACCACGCAGACTGGAGCTGACCAGGTAAATAAAAGGACAAAGCTGGGCTCTCTCATTTCTGCTGCTAAAATAAAACAGACATTGCTGTGTTCCAATGATATTGTTATGAGGTGCTCAGGGTTAAGACTGCTCAAACACCACCTGAACCCTGTGGGTTAGATGGGGAAGTGTAAGAGAAGGGCCCTGCTGGTGACCTTCTGCCCACTGTGCAGCAACTGTAAGTCACATGGCACAAGATCCTCGGCTGCAGTGCCACTCATCGGGCCAGAGATGTGACTCACCTGGGAAGAGGAGTCATGGGCATCAAGACAAGCTCTCTCACCCACAGGTCTGGTACTGATTTCAATTCCCTCACTAACTGGAAACCAGAGCAGTACCACAAAAGCAAAATTCAGGTTACCTACTGTGGCGAGCAAAGTCAAACATTGGCACTGTCTGTCATTTCCTTCCTTGCCCAGTCAGGGCCCTGGCACACACTTCAGTCCTTAAAACAACACTTACACATTAACTGTCTCACTTTGTGCTGTTTAAAGCCGACCAAATTTCCTGCAGTTTTGCCACAAAAGGCTCCAGTACTAAGTTCTGGAACCACCATCTCCAAGTTGTGACTTTGAGAGATCTTCCATCCTCCTCCTTTCCCTGAATTCAGCTCTTGCCCTTTCATAGGGACTCACTCAACTAGTCCACTTTGTGCTCGTTTACTGACAGACAACATGGTCTTTTAATGCACACTTGGAGCAGACCAAATCTACACCACTGATCCTAATGCAGAAGCAAGTAGCCCATGGACTGTTGTCTGTATGATAACAGGGAAAGTCACAGGGCTCCTGAGGTACCCTGACTCTAGGTGACTGGCTGGGGAAACCCGATGAGACACAGTCAGAAGTAAGTGCAGGTCATTGTGGAGAAACATCTGAAAGGATATGGGTTTAGGAAGTGTTTCTGAAGTTAGTGAAGGATGTTCCGAACTCTTCGGGAGCCCAAACTCTTCACCTCCATCCCAGAAGGAAAACTGGCGAACGGCGCTCACTCTCTTTGAAAGAATATTCCAATTTGTCTCTCTCCCCTTTACATCCCTTGCAGATATTTTCCTTTCCAAGTACTTGGTCAATTCTCTTTTAAAGGTTTAGGAACATAGGTCTTGCCTCTTTTGAAATGGAGAAGTGGTATGACCAATACGTAATGGTTATTTCCTGCAGTTTCCTTCAGGGATATGTCTTGGCTCCTGCAATTGGTTGAACCTCAATGTAACCTATTTTGAGCACAACAATTGTAGGAAACCTGCTGTGACCTAATCACAGTCACACAAAATACCATGCTGTGGTCTCTTGACAGCGTTTAAATGGCTGCCTGGTGGTTTCGGACCCAAGTTCCCTATGACCTGCTCCTTACCTGATGAATCCCCATCAGGGTCAGTCCGTCTCCGGCCCCCTTGCCTGAAAGCCTAAAAAGAAATTGACAGAAACTGAGTGCGTATAAAGGTTACACAGTCTGTTGGTGAGAATACACACAGCACAACCTCAGAGCAGTGTATAAGATTGCTCAGAGATGTCACATTTATAATTTTAATTAAAGCTCTATTTATAATTAAAGCTGTATTGAACCAGGGACTTCAGCATTAGGCCCATCAAGAAGAGAATCAACATTAATATTCATTAAGAGACTGCTGCTGACAACACTGAACCATTCAGGGGTCACCTAAACACCATGCTGGAGCCAAATTTTCCCATCAAAGCCATGAAAATGCAATCAGTAACTCAGATGTCAAAGAGACAACCGACCAAATTAGTGTCCTTCCATGGCAATCCAAACTTCTCTCAATCCCAATCCTCTAGCCCATCTCCTCAGAGGAGGTTCACAAGAATGGTCCCAGGAATGAAAAGCTTAACATGTGAGGAACGTTGGAGGACCCTGGGTTTATACTTGATGGACTTTAAAAGAATGAGGGGGAATCTAATTGAAACATACAGAATATGGAATGGCCTGGACAGAGTGGATGTTGGGAAGGTGTTTTCATTGGTCGGAGAGACTAGGACCCGCGGGCACGGCCTTAGAATAAAGGGAAGACCTTTTGGAACGGAGATAAGGAGAAACGTCTTCAGCCAGAGAGTGGTGAATCTATGGAATTCACTGCCACAGTAGGCTGTAGAGGCCAGGTCATTGAGTGTATGACTGAGATAGCTAGGCTCTTGAGTATCAAGGGGATCAAGGTTATGGTGAGAAAGTGGGAGAATGTGGTTGAGAAACTTATCAGCCATGATTGAATTGTGGAACAGACTCGATGGGCTGAATGGCCTGATTTCAGCTCCAATGTCTTATGGTCTTATGTTACTCCAGTCCCATGCTCTGTGGTTGACCCACAATGCCCTCACAGCAACCTGGATGGCTTCTTGCCATCGTTGCCCACATTCCAAGAATAAATCCTTTCCTGAAAATGGAAGCTTGTCATTGAAGCCTCTTCATCTTGTAATTATCAGGACAAACACTGGAAGTGTCAAATTTCATGCAATCATAACATTCTTTTTCCCCTCACCATTTAAATTGATTAGAAAGTGATGGAGGATGATGTACTGAATCCCACAGAAGCAGCATTGACACTGACCTTCCTGGCACGCCCTCGCTGTGACCTCTTGTATGATCCTGGGGAGTGACCAGACTCTCTGTCACTCCTGAAAACAATGTCGTCACCTACACCAGAAAGGAATTAGAAGAAAGGGGATGTCACTCCATATAGAATCAAAGTGACTAACAGAAGGCCTTTCAGCCCATTGTAGTCATCTTGCTCTTTGAAAGAGCATTCCGATTTGTCCTTCTCCCCTCTTTGTACCTTATAGCCCTACAGATGTTTTGTTTCTAAGTACAATTCTCCTACAAAGGTTTGTATCAAATCTGCTTGTATTCCACATAAAACTCTTGTGTAGTTTATTTATCTCAGAGTGGTCCAGAGATTACATTAGTTTCTAAGTATGCAATAAGTTCTATAGTATCTCAGCATTCACAGAATGTCTATGTCTATACTAAGGCTCAGTTTCTAGTCATGTTGGTGCTGGTTTATGTTACTTTACTTTTTAACTTTGCTCTCAGTCAACACCCATACCTCATCAATCAAGCGCAGTGAGCATAGACTTGCAAATCAAACATGGAAGCATTCAACTATTTAACACTATACTAACAACGTCCTTTCCTCTGCTACTCTAGTCAAAACTGTCTAAAACAAACTATTTTTGTTCTATCACTGGACTTCCACTGTCCAGTGCTTAGCCTATTTGTCAATCAGGCTGTCAGTCAGGTGGTGTTCCTGTGTATAGTTCCCAGTCCAGGAAATAAAAGGAGTTGGCATCCCCAAGGTTACAGGATCTGAGATGAATTTGTGTGCATTCTGCATGCACAGATTTCGATTACTGATGACTTTGTATCAGGTCTCAGATTACAGAATGAACGCCTCTCACATTCCTCAAGGGCAACTAGGGGTGGGCAATAAATAATTACCTAGCCAGCAATCCCCACAGCCCAAGAATGAATTAAAAATCAGGTGGGAAGGACTGTATACAGGTAATGGAAATCTGGGGCAAGGCATCCAGGATCTGGGAAACACTCTGAAGAGAATAGAGGGAATCAGTAGGTGGTGATATCACAGAGAGGACGTGGAGTGTTTTTTGAGGAATATTTTGCTGCCCTGCTGCTAGCAACTGGAAGGAAAAGAAGCAAATGATGTAATATTTAACCTGACATTGAATGTGCACACTTAAAGAAAAATGCAGAACTGGGAGCAACTATGTGTTCTTTTTCTTATAAAGTTTCTGATCTGTGAGAGAGTTTCAGATTCAGAAGGGGCTGAGGTTATGTCAGAGGCTCCTGCATTGTGAACAACTCCTGACAAGACTAAAGTTAGTCTTCCTTATCTGGAAGATTGCAAACTCAGCTAACTTGAGCAGAAGGTTGGGAGAATGCCTACCTGCAGATTTGGAAGGAATGGGGAATTACAGGAAGGGCCGTTAACTCAGTGTAAAAGACAGTGGTTTTTAAAGTTCCTCACTGCACTTGTGAAGGAGAGGACCTAATCGATTGTTGGGAGGAGACCAAGGTGATTATAGCAAAGAAAAATGGAACGAACTGTGGATGCTGGAAGTGAGAAACGAAAACAGAAATTGCTGGAAAAACTCAGCAGGTCTGGCAGCATCTGTGAAGAGAGAGAAAGAAAGCAAGGTAAAGAAGGAGCGAGAGAAAGAGAAAGGGAGCAAGAAAGAGAGGGAAGTAAGGAAGAGAGGGAGGGAGGGAGGGAGGGAAGGAAGGTAGAGAGGGAGGGAGGGAGGGAAGGAAGGTAGAGAGGGAGGAAGTTGATGTTTTGGATCGAGTGATCCTTCTTCAAAATGCTTCAGACACTTGTTCATTATCTGATTTGTTACTTGAAACATATTTGAGTATTGCAATGCTGCGACATTTGATTGGCAGGAGTCACAGTCAGGAAATTACAATTTAAATCTAAGTTCTCATGTTCAAATCAAGAAACTTTTCAGGAGGCATTAACTTATTCTCTTATAATTGATGGATCAAAATAAATGGCAAGCCTGGATACTATAACACTTACACAAAAAGATCCAAGTAGGGTGTGATGTTCTCAATATCTGACTCCGAGTTTTACATGTGTTCTCATAAATCTTGGGTTCAAACCACATAGATAAATATTAAATCAATCTCAGCGATCACTAGAGGGTGATCAGGATTCAGGAGATTGTGGGTTCAAGTCCCACTGCACTGAATCGAGCACGTACTCCAGGTTCGCATCTGGGTCAGACCTGGGAAAGGGCTGCACAGTCTGAGGTGCTGTCTATAGGATGAGACAGTAAAGCAAATCCCTACCTACCCCCTCAGGTGGACACGAGAGTTCTCTTAGTATTTTTCCCATTAACAGCAGGGGAGTTGTCCCAGTAGCTTGGCCAATATTTGTTCCTCAACCAGGAGCACTAGGAGCCGACTCTACTTTGCAGGTACTAACCTGTCTCTATGTGAACATCTCCGAGGTGTTTGGTATCTCTGTGTACAGCCCCATTCACTTCCTCGCCTTCTGGTTCCTGGTTAGTTATTAGTCCGACTTTCCTGCCACTCGCATCACACTCAAGTGGACGGTGCCCTGGAAAATAAAGGAATCCAATTACCATCGAGACCTTGATCAGAGAATCTTGCTTCCTGTAGCTTCCCAGATATAAAGACTCCTCTTTGCCTGATGTATCCAGTTGTCATTCAATCTTAAAAAGCAGGACTGGGAAATGCAGGATTGGATCTTATTCTAGCCTTGGTTCAGAGTTGAAGCTGAAGTCCAGTGGGGAGATGAGAATGACCGTCCTTTGACATCAAGGCAGCATTTGACTGATAATAGCTTTGAGGAGCTGGAGTAAAATTCAAATCAATGGGAATCGGGGGGAAATTCTCACGCAGCCGCAGTAATGCCCAGCACAAAGGGCGATGGTTGTGGTAGTCAGAGGTCAGTCGTTTCAGTCCCAGCACATTCCCTCACAACATTGACTCCAGTGGTTCAAGAAGGCACCTCACCTACCCCTTTTCCCAAGGACAGTTAGGGATCAGCAACAAACACTGGTCAAGCCATTGACCCTATGTCCCATGAAAGAATTTACAAAAATATAAAAACAGAAAACACTGGAGAACTCTCAGCAGGTCTGTAGGTGGGAGGAAGCGTGGGGTTAATGTTTCAGGGTGATGGCCTTTCAGCACAATTCCCATTCCCCACCCCCTACCCAACTTGTTGAGTTTGTTTCTAGGCTCGGGAATATTTCTGCTTTGTGTTTTAGAGGTTTGGGTGTGAAGTGAGCCAAAGGACTGGACAGGAGCAAGACGGTGTGGCTGTTTTCAGGGAGAGAGGAATCTGGGGCTTTAGATCGTCAGTGAGAATATGAGGATGATTCAACCCTCTGGAATTCACTTGATTTCCTAGGTGATAGCCCAGGGATCGACTGTGAGAGGAGATTAAACACACACATGGATGTATCTCACACACACGCATTCACCAAGACCCTGGTTGTACTGTAGAAATACACTGGGTGTAGCACACACACACACACACACACACACACACGCACACAGACACACACGCACACACACACACACATACACACACGCACAGACACATACACGCACAGACACACACACACACACACACGCACACACAGACACACACACGCACACAGACACACACACACATACACACACGCACAGACACATACACGCACAGACACACACACATACACACACACACTCAGACACACACACACAAACACAAACACACACACATACACACACACACACAAACACACACACACACACACAGACAGACACACACACACAGACAGACACACACACAAACACAGACACAAACACAGACACACACACACAGACAGACAGACACACACACATACACACACACACACACATACACACACACAGACACACACACAGACACACACACACACAGACCCACACACATACACACACAGACACACACACAGACACACACACACAAACACACATACACACACAGACACACAGACATACACACACAGACACACACACACATACACACACAGACACACACACAAACACACACACAGACACACACAGACACACACACACATACACACACTCACACACACACAGACACACACACACACAGACACACACACACACACACACAAACACACACACACACAAACACACACACACACACAGACACACAGATATACCATATAAACAGGCACATAGGATGTATCACACAGACAGACATACATGCACATTACTTTTACACTACAGACAAATAT
This sequence comes from Chiloscyllium punctatum, assembly GCF_047496795.1. NCBI lineage: Eukaryota > Metazoa > Chordata > Chondrichthyes > Orectolobiformes > Hemiscylliidae > Chiloscyllium > Chiloscyllium punctatum. The sequence continues at coordinate 8,241,172 of NC_092748.1, forward strand.
ACACCCACGTACAGTTGCACATGTATATACATAGATGGAGTGTACCTCAAAAATTTACATTAACACATTGGTTGCACCATGCAGGCACATTGTATAGACTAAATACACCAGATGTGCCATACAAACAGACAGACACATGCACACAGACAAAATGTACCGTACAGACACATAGACACACAATATATCATAGAAAGAGAGAGAGAGAGAGAGAGAGAGAAAGAGACACACACACACACAAGTACACAAAATGTGCTTATGAGAGACACACACCCCTCGTTTGTACAATACAGACACACCCTTGTTGTATTATACACAGACACTACAGATAAGATAGGGAACAGTCTCGTTTGTGATCACAAGACTCAGGCTGTGAGAAGACCATCTGATGACCCAAAGTCTAATAAAAGATCAGCCACTGGCTTCAAATGTTGTCCTTCCCCTTGGAGACAGTCCTGTTTAGAAGGAGCAGAAACCAGCTTGTGTTTCTAGAAGCCCAGTCCAGGAGAATTGCTCACCTTGCTGTTGAAAGAAGCTGATCATCAAGTTATTGCTTGGGCATTGGTAAGGTCCCAGCCAGGAAAGGTGCACAAACTCACCATCTGGAGCCATAAGGAGGCTGCCCACTGAAATGTTCTTATGAACTTCTACAGAAAAAGAGAAGAATCAGAAATCTGACTGTCACATTGAATAACCCAAAGTACCCTGACTTAGGGCGCTGCCACGTCTAGGATAAGAGGCACAGCAAGAGTCCAACCACATTGCAATCACACCCATCACAGTCATTCTGAACAACCGAACAAGTCTGAGTGTGATTAGAAACAGCTCTCAATCCAATACATAGATTCATTTCCCTCCATTACTGTATCCAAATTTGTTGGCCACACTAAGTTAGGTGAAAGCATAAACAGTGAGCATGACAGCATGAAACTTACATGATAGATGAGCTAAGTGAGCAGCCCAATTCCAGGTGGAGTGCAATGCAAGCCAAATGTGAGTTTATCTACTTAAGACCACTGAAATGGTGAGAAGCTGGAAACTGGGGTGAAACAAATGGATCTGCGCTAGGCTCACTGGTTAGCACTGCTGCCTCGCAGTGCAAGGGACCTGGGTTTGATTCTACCCTCGGGCAGCTGTCTGTGTGCAGTTTGCAAGTTCTCCCTGTGTCAGTGTGGGTCTCCTCCCACAAAGATGTGCAGGTTAGGGTGGATTGGCCTTGCTAAATTGTCCATAGTGCCCAGGGATGTGCAGACTATGTGGATTAGCCATGGGGAATGCAGAGCCTGGGATGCGCTTTGGAGGGTTGGTGTGAACTCGATGGCCCTGATTCCACAATGTAGAGATTCTATCCGAGAATGCAAATCACTGAAAAAATGTGAGCAGGTTGAAAATATAATTAGAAAGTTGAACAGAAAATTGGCCTTGATGTTCAAATAGGTGGAGACTACATTCAGTGAGATAAAGACTTTGGTCAGCTCCTATTTTGATACTGATGGGTTGCTGTACCTCGGAATGCTGAGATTAGATTAGATTAGATTACTTTTTTTTTAGATTAGATTACTTACAGTGTGGAAACAGGCCCTTCGGCCCAACAAGTCCACACCGCCCCGCCGAAGCGTAACCCACCCATACCCCTACATCTACATTTACCCCTTACCTAACACTATGGGCAATTTAGCATGGCCAATTCACCTAACCTGCACATCTTTGGACTGTGGGAGGAAACCGGAGCACACGGAGGAAACCCACGCAGACACGGGGAGAATGGGCAAACTCCACACAGTCAGTCGCCTGAGGCGGGATAGATGGATAGATGGAAATGATTTCCTTTGGAGGGGGGTAACCAATATATATGGCAGATTCTTAAAATTAGACTGGAATCATTCAAGTATGATGTCAGGAAGCATTTTTTCACACAAACTGTAATGGACACCTGGAACCTCCTTCCCCAGAAGAATTACTAAGAAAGTCGAGGGGCTGATTCAATGTTACTGAATGGAATGCAATTGTTTTATGTTGGCCAAAGTTATTAAATGAATTGGAAATAAGGAAGGTTGATGGAGTTAATCAACAGATCAGTCATGAGCTAACTGAATGATTGAATATATTTGAGGGGCTGATTGGTCTCCTCTGTTCCCATGTTAATTGTGCCCCCCCTGCTAATGCTCCCCCTTTCTGCTCCCCTGGAATTCCGTGCCTACCCTTTAGTTCCTTCGGTACAGAGCCACGAACAGGACCCAATGATGAAGTCTTGGTTCTCCTGGCCTTGTGCCTGAGGCCTGGCTTACTCCTCCGCTTTCCCACGGGGCCTCTCGTCTCATGAGTTGGAGGCAGTAGTTGTAACGTTTGTCCAGGTTTCTGACTCTGATCGTCACCCCCTGTGTGAGTACACTAGTCTTTAGAATACAGTCAAGAATCAGACAGCGAAGGACCCGTGGGCGAGCTGAAAATGCCAGGGGCGATTTGAAGTCCCTCGATGTGGCTTACATGGTATGTGTTAAAGTTTAATGTGGTCTTTTGAGCCAGTGAGAAGGGAACTCAGCAGACAGGAAACAACCAAGCCTCTCCACAAATGAGAAGTTCAACTATAACTATATCTTCAGGGTCCACCTGCGATTTGAACTCTGCGCCAGCCGGTTCAGATAATCTCATGTTGATTAAAGGTATCTCACTGAGCTCCGCACCAGAGCAGAGAGAGTCTCCTCACAGAGCTCTGCACTGGGGCGGAGAGTGTCCCCTCACTGAGCTCTGCACTGGGGCGGAGAGAGTCTCCTCACAGAGCTCTGCACTGGGGCAGAGAGAGGCCACTCACTGAGCTCTGCACTGGGGCAGAGAGAGGCCACTCACTGAGCTCTGCACTGGGGCGGAGAGAGTCTCCTCACAGAGCTCTGCACTGGGGCGGAGAGAGTCCCCTCACAGAGCTCCAAACTGGGGCGGAGAGAGGCCACTCACTGAGCTCTGCACTGGGGCAGAGAGAGTCTCCTCACAGAGCTCTGCACTGGGGCGGAGAGTGTCCCCTCACTGAGCTCTGCACTGGGGCAGAGAGAGTCCCCTCACTGAGCTCTGCACTGGGGCAGAGAGAGGCCACTCACTGAGCTCTGCACTGGGGCAGAGAGAGTCCCCTCACTGAGCTCTGCACTGGGGCAGAGAGAGGCCACTCACTGAGCTCTGCACTGGGGCGGAGAGAGTCTCCTCACAGAGCTCTGCACTGGGGCGGAGAGAGTCCCCTCACTGAGCTCTGCACTGGGGCGGAGAGAGGCCACTCACTGAACTCCGAACCGGGGCCGAGAGAGGGACACTGACTATCTCACATCAGAAAATCCATGCTCACCTTCCAACAGATTCCCATTTTCCTGAATCCGGATCCCATTGGATTCAACCTCTTTTTCTGAAATTCCAACATTCCCACCATTCCGGCCAGACCTCTCCTCTGTGCTGTTTCCATCCTCCTCATTGATCCGCGTGGACTGATCCAGTGCCTCCACTCTGGAATTTTGCATAGAATGAGGGACTTCGAACAGTCCTTTGTTTCCTAAGAGAAAATGGAATTTTCAAAAATGGAATCAGAGGAATTCCTGCATGGAAATAGGCCCATTCAGTCCATTGGACCCAGTCTGGTCCAATCTGAACCTGTTAACCAAAATCGCCTTCCTCTCTCCATATTTGTCTCCAATTTTTTATTATTATGAACCTCCATAAGGTGGAGGTGAAAAGGACAATATTCCAAAGTTATATTCCCAGTGGAATGCTGACATTTATACCTAGATGACTAAAATACAAGGGGATAGAAATCATTCTTCAGCTATACAAAGCCCTGGAGACCTCACCTGGACTTACTGTGTTCAGTTCTGGAGAATATGCCTTAGGAAAGATACCATGGCCTCGGAGGGAGTGTAGCAAAGGTCTGTTAGAAGGAACCTGAACACTATGGGTTAAAAGACAAGGAGGATTGACAAAAACATAGATCACTTCCTTGGTACGAAGAGAATTAAGTGTGATTCAAATCAATATTTTGAAAACGTGAAGGGGATCGGATAAGACAGATCGAGAGGAACTATTTGTGCTGGTTCAGGTGACTGAAGTGAAATTGGCAAAGCCTTCTATACAGAAAGAATGGTAGACATTTGGAGCTCTCTCTGCAAATGGCAATTGACAGTACATCAGCTGTTCATCTCATGCCTTAGGACGATGGATGTTTCTTAATCAGAAGTACAAGGAGATATGGAGCAACAGTGGGAACAGATCAATCATGATCTCACTGAATCCTGAAACAGACTCAAGGGGGGAGAATGGCCTCCTCCTGTTGCTCAGCTTCTAAATCTGAGAGATGCACAGAGTGTGGAGAGGAAAGTAAGGTGTTAATCATTTACTCGGGATCAACACTGACCTCAAACTTGCCCCTGAACATTCATAAATGTTAGTGTGAGAAAGTGAACATCTTCTCCAACAGAATCTACACAGGTTGGTGACAGACTGAGGCAATACAGTCAAAATACTCCTTTTGTGAAGCAGTCTCATGTTGGCAATAAATGATGGCCCCGTTAGAGACCAACCATCCCTTGAAGAATAAAAAGGCCAGAAAGCTTAAGAGAAGGTAACGGCCATTGCCTGGGTTATGGGTGGGCGAAGGGCTAGGCCAGGGTCTGACATGGTGCAGGTGCCCCCTGCCACAGGGTAAGGAGTGCCCCAGTTGGAAACCTGCACTATCCCAGATACTACATGGGGGACACAGTCAAAGCAACAGCTGATTAAATCCTTACACCAACACTGTTCACTCCAGTACAACATTTTCCTACTTCACTCCAAATTAAACACTTCATTATGATCCTATGTTTTGTTAAATATGTACCTGAACCAGGTACGGCCAGGAGGTCTGAGGTGGGCCAAAGGGTTTACAGACAGGAGCTGTGCACTGGGGCAGTGAGAGGCCCGTCACTAAGCTCTGTGCTGGGGCAGTGAGAGGTCACTCACTGAGCTCCACGCTGCGGCAGAGAGGGGCCTCTCACTGAGCTCTGCCCCGGGGCAGAGAGGGGACTCTCACTGAGCTCCGCACTGGGGCAGAGAGGGGCCTCTCACTGAGCTCTACACTGGGGCAGAGAGGGGACTCTCACTGAGCTCCGCACTGGGGGAGAGAGAGGCCTCTCACTGAGCTCTACACTGGGGCAGGGAGGGGCCTCTCACTGAGCTCTACACTGGGGCAGGGAGGGGCCTCTCACTGAGCTCTGCACTGGGGCAGAGAGAGGCCTCTCACTGAGCTCTGCACTGGGGCAGAGAGAGGCCTCTCACTGAGCTCTGCACTGGGGCAGAGAGAGGCCTCTCACTGAGCTCTACACTGGGGCAGGGAGGGGCCTCTCACTGAGCTCCGTGCTGGGGCAGAGAGAGGCCTCTCACTGAGCTCCGCGCTGGGGCAGAGAAGGGCCTCTCACTGAGCTCTGCACTGGGGCAGAGAGAGGCCTCTCACTGAGCTCCGTGCTGGGACAGAGAGGGGCCTCTCACTGAGCTCTACACTGGGGCAGAGAGGGGCCTCTCACTGAGCTCTGCACTGGGGCAGAGAGGGGCCTCTCACTGAACTCCGTGCTGGGACAGAGAGGGGCCTCTCACTGAGCTCCGCACTGGGGCAGAGAGGGGCCTCTCACTGAGCTCCGCACTGGGGCAGAGAGGGGCCTCTCACTGAGCTCCGTGCTGGGGCAGAGAGGGGTCTCTCACTGAGCTCCGCACTGGGGCAGAGAGGGGCCTCTCACTGAGCTCCGTGCTGGGGCAGAGAGAGGGACAACAACAATCTTCCATCAGGCAGGAGATAACAAAAGTTTGAAAACACCTATTAACAGATTCAAGGACAGCTTCTTTCCTGCTATTATCAGACTTATGAACAAACCGCTCACATACTGAAGTTGATCTTTCGCTGCACCTTCTTAGTAGCTGTAACATTATATTCTACATTATTTCTTGTACCCTGCCATACTTATGTAAGCTATGGTTTGCCCGTATGACATGCAAAACAATACGTTTCATTGTATCTTGATGCATGTGACAATAATAAATCAAATCAAATATTTCACCCAACATAATCCATCCTCACCTTCCAATAGATCCCCATTTTCTTCAATCCTGATTCTGATGAACTTGAGATCTCTTTCTTCATTCTCCTTCTGGGTCACTTTCTCTGAAATTCCAACATTCCCTCCATCCTGACTGGACCTGTCCTCTGTGCTGATTGGATAATCCTCTTTCATCTGTGTGGACTCATCCAATCCCTTCATTTTGAAAGTTTCCTGAGATTCAGAAGCTTCCAGCTTTCCTTTGATTTCACAAAGATGGAATGTTATAAATATGTTATAAAGTGGATTTCCAGCATGGAAGGAGTCTATTCAGCCCATTGCCCATGTCCCAGACCCGGCAGAAACTGTATATTTGAATATTCTCCTTTGCAGACTTCCCATATTTATTAGAATAATTTCAAATTGGCATTGAACAATGAAAGAGGCAGTTTTCTGAACTTAGATTCCCAAATTAAACAGCTTAGTGTGAGAGGAAGGAAAGATATAGTAGAGGTCCCAGATTTGGGAGGTGCTATCAAAGTAATATTGGTGAGTTACTACAGTGTATCTTGTAGATGGCACGCACGACTGCTACTGAGTGGATGAAGTGAAGGTTTACGGTGGTGGTGAGTGGAATGTGGGTGAAGCGGACTGCTTTGACCTGAATGGTGTTGAGCTCCTTGAATGTTTCTGGAGCAGCATTTATCCAGGCAAATGAGTGTATTCTATTGAACTCCTGACGTGTGCCTCAGAAAGTTGACTGGCCTTTGGGAGACAGGGAGTGAGTTAATTGCCCCACAATTCCCAGGCTCAGACATGCTGTCCTGTCGCAGACTTTACATGGAGAGTCCAGTCAGGTTTTGGCCAAGGTAACTCCTTGGATGTTGATAGTGGGGCGATTCAATTTTGGTAATGCCATTGAATATCAAGGGGTGATAAGTCTTTCTTGTAGGTCACCGTTATCGCCTGCCCCTTATGTGGTAAAATTGGTCCTTCCTATTTACTAGCCCAGAGGCCAATATGATGGGCAGGGCCTGTTCAATATTCCTGGTCCTGAGCCTGGGCCTGGGCCTGTTCCTGGGCCTGGCTTGTGTCTGAGCCTGAGCCATACCAAGGGCCTGCCTATCAGGGAAAACAATTTCAATTGGTAACCGATTCCATCACTGCACAAAAGAAAACCACAGTCAAAGCAGCTCCACTTGCAATCACCTCCATGCCCACTGTTAATCCTGTTCTGCTCCACTGATAACACCAAAGTCCAACGGTTATTGTAATGATAGGTTTCAGCCTTGGCACAGCAGAGAGTCAAAGAGGAGACAGATGGAGCTGAGCTCCGCACCAGGGCAGAGAGAGGCCCCTCACTGAGCTCCGCACTGGGACAGAGAGAGGCCCCTCACTGAGCTCCACACTGGGGCAGAGAGAGGCCCCTCACTGAGCTCCACACTGGGGCAGAGAGAGGCCTCTCACTGAGCTCCGCACTGGGACAGAGAGAGGCCCCTCACTGAGCTCCGCACTGGGACAGAGAGAGGCCCCTCACTGAGCTCCACACTGGGGCAGAGAGAGGCCTCTCACTGAGCTCCGCACTGGGGCAGAGAGAGGCCTCTCACTGAGCTCCGCACTGGGACAGAGAGAGGCCCCTCACTGAGCTCCACACTGGGGCAGAGAGAGGCCCCTCACTGAGCTCCACACTGGGGCAGAGAGAGGCCCCTCACTGAGCTCGACACTGGGACAGAGAGAGGCCCCTCACTGAGCTCGACACTGGGACAGACACAGGCCCCTCACTGAGCTCCGCACTATGACCCTGTGAGGGCCCCCACTGAGCTCACTCTGGGGCCAAGAGAGTCCCATCATTGAGCTGCACACTGGGGCTGAGAGAGGGACATAACTATCTTACAATGTAAAATCCATCCTCACCTTCCAAAAGATTCCCATTTTCCTGAATCCGGATCCCATTGGATTCAACCTCTCTTTCCTCCCTCTCCCTTTGGCTATTTTTTTCTGAAATTCCAACATTCCCACCATTCCGGCCAGACCTCTCCTCTGTGCTGTTGGCATCCTCTTCATTGATCCGGGTGGATTGATCCAGTACCTCCACTCTGGAATTTTGTGCAGATTCAGGGGCTTCCAATAGTCCTTCATTACCTTAGAGACAGAATGTCAAAAATGGAATCAGAGGAATTCCTGCATGGAAATAGGCCCATTCAGTCCATTGGACCCAGTCTGGTCCAATCTGAACCTGTTAACCAAAATCGCCTTCCTCTCTCCATATTTGTCTCCAATCTTTTATTATTATGAACCTCTGTAAGATGGAGGTGAAAAGGACAATATTCCAAAGTTATATTCCCAGTGGAATGCTGACATTTATACCTAGATGACTAAAATACAGGGGGATAGAAATCATTCTTCAGCTATACAAAGCCCTGGAGCCCTCACCTGGACTTACAGTGTTCAGTTCTGGAGAATATGCCTTAGGAAAGATACAATGGCCTCGGAGGGAGTGTAGCAAAGGTCTATTAGAAGGAACCTGAACACCATGGGTTAAAAGACAAGGAGGATTGACAGAAACTTAGATCACTTCCTTGGTACGAAGATAATTAAGTGTGATTCAAATCAACATTTTGAAAACGTGAAGGGGATCGGATAAGACAGATCGAGAGGAACTATTTGTGCTGGTTCAGGTGACTGAAGTGAAATTAGCAAAGCCTTCTATACAGAAAGAATGGTAGACATTTGGAGCTCTCTCTGCAAATGGCAATTGACAGTACATCAGCTGTTCATCTCATGCCTTAGGACGATGGATGTTTCTTAATCAGAAGTACAAGGAGATATGGAGCAACAGTGGGAACAGATCAATCATGATCTCACTGAATCCTGAAACAGACTCAAGGGGGGAGAATGGCCTCCTCCTGTTGCTCAGCTTCTAAATCTGAGAGATACACAGAGCACGGAGAGGAAACATAGAACATAGAACAATACAGCACAGAACAGGCCCTTCGGCCCTTGATGTTGCCCTGACCTTTGAACTATTCTCAGCTCGTTCCCCTACACTATCCCAAAATCATCTATGTGCTTACCTAAGGATTGTTGAAATCTCCCTAATGTGGCTGAGTTGATTACATTAGCAGGTAGGGCATTCCATGCCCTTACCACATTCTGCGTAAAGAACCTGCCTCTGACATCTGTCTTAAATCTATCACCCCTCAATTTGTAGTTATGCCCCCTCGTACAAGCTGACATCATCGTCCCAGGAAAATGTCTTTCACTGTCTACCCTATCTAATCCTCTGATCATCTTGTATGTCTCTATCAAATCCCCCCTTAGCCGCCTTCTTTCCGATGAGAACAGACTTAAGTCTCTCAGCCTTTTCTCATAAGACCTTCCCTCCAGACCAGGCAACATCCTGGTAAATCTCCTCTGCACCTTTTCCAATGCTTCCACATCCTTCCTGTAATGGGGCGACCAGAACTGTACACAATATTCCAAGTGGGGCCGCACCAGCGTTTTGTATAGTTGCAGCATGATATTGCGGCTCCGGAACTCAATCCCTCTACCAATGAAACCTAACACACCATATGCCTTCTTAACAGCACTATCTACCTGGGTGGCAACTTTCAGAGATCGATGCACATGGACCCCAAGATCCCTCTGCACATCCACACTACCAAGAATCTTTCCATTGACCCAGTACTCTGCCTTCCTGTTATTCTTCCCAAAGTGCATCATCTCACTTTTAGCTGCATTGAACTCCATTTGCCATCTCTCAGCCCAATTCTGCAGTATATCCAAGTCCCCTTGCAACCTGTAACATCCTTCCAAACTGTCCACTACTCCCCCAACTTTAGTGTCATCTGCAAATTTACTAATCCATCCACCTATGCCTATGTCTAAATCATTTATAAAAATGACAAACAGCAGTGGTCAAAAACAGATCCTTGTGGCACACCACTAGTAACCGGACTCCAGGCTGAATATTTTCCATCAACCACCACTCGCTGCCTTCTTTCAGAAAGCCAGTTTCTAATCCAAACTGCTAAATCACCCTCAGTCCCACGCCTCTGCATTTTCTCCATCAGCCTACCATGTGGAACCTTATCAAAGGCTTTACTGAAGTCCATGTATACCTCGTCAACTGCCCTACCCTCATCTACATGCTTGGTCACCTTCTCAAAAAACTCAATGAGGTTTGTGAGACATGACCAGCCCTTCACAAAACCATGTTGACTATCTGAAATCAAATTGTTGCTTGCTAAATGATTATAAATCTTATCTCTCATAATCGATTCCAAAATCTTTCCTATAACCGAAGTAAGGCTTCTGTTAAGGTGTTAATCATTTACTCAAGGAACAACACTGACCTCAAACTCTTGGGCTTGCCCCTGAACATTCATAAATGTTAGTGTGAGAAAGTGAACATCTTCTCCAACAGAATCTACACAGGTTGGTGACAGACTGAAGCAGTACAGTCAAAATACTCCTTTTGTGAATCAGTCTCATGTTGGCAATAAATGATGGCCCCGTTAGAGACCAACCATCCCTTGAAGAATAAAAAGACCAGAAAGCTAAAGAGAAGGTAACGGCCATTGCCTGGGTTATGGGTGGGCGAAGGGCTAGGCCAGGGTCTGACATGGTGCAGGTGCCCCCTGCCACAGGGTAAGGAGTGCCCCAGTTGGAAACCTGCACTATCCCAGATACTACATGGGGGACACAGTCAAAGCAACAGCTGATTAAATCCTTATACCAACACTGTTCACTCCAGTACAACATTTTCCTACTTCACTCCAAATTAAACACTTCATTATGGTCCTGTGTTTTGTTAAACACGTACCTGAGCCAGGTACGGCCAGGTGGTCTGAGGTGGGCCAAAGGGTTTACAGACAGGAGCTCTGCACTGGGGCAGTGAGAGGCCCCTCACTAAGCTCTGTGCTGGGGCAGTGAGAGGTCCCTCACTGAGCTCCACGCTGGGGCAGCAAGAGACTCCGCAATGTGACAGTGAGAGACCCCTCATTGAGCTCTGCCCTGGGGCAGAGAGAAGCCTCTCACTGAGCTCTGCACTGGGGCAGAGAGGGGCCTCTCACTGAGCTCTGCACTGGTGCAGAGAGAGGCCTCTCACTGAGCTCTACACTGGGGCAGAGAGAGGCCTCTCACTGAGCTCCGCACTGGGGCAGAGAGAGGCCTCTCACTGAGCTCTACACTGGGGCAGAGCGAGGCCTCTCACTGAGCTCCGCGCTGGGGCAGAGAGAGGCCTCTCACTGAGCTCTGCACTGGGGCAGAGAGAGGCCTCTCACTGAGCTCCGCACTGGGGCAGAGAGGGGCCTCTCACTGAGCTCCGCGCTGGGGCAGAGAGAAGCCTCTCACTGAGCTCTCCACTGGGGCAGAGAGAGGCCTCTCACTGAGCTCTGCACTGGTGCAGAGAGAGGCCTCTCACTGAGCTCCGTGCTGGGGTAGAGAGAGGCCTCTCACTGAGCTCTGCGCTGGGGTAGAGAGAGGCCTCTCACTGAGCTCTGCACTGGGGCAGAAAGAGGCCTCTCACTGAGCTCCGCACTGGGGCAGAGAGGGGCCTCTCACTGAGCTCCGTGCTGGGGCAGAGAGAGGGACAACAACAATCTTCCATCAGGCAAGTTTTGAAAACACCTATTAACAGATTCAAGGACAGCTTCTTCCGTGTTATTATCAGACTTATGAACAGACTGCTCATATACTGAAGTTGATCTTTCTCTGCACCTTCTTTGTAGCTGTAACATTATATTCTACATTATTTCTTGTACCCTGCCATACTTATGTAAGCTATGGTTTGCCCGTATGACATGCAAAACAATACGTTTCATTGTATCTTGATGCATGTGACAATAATAAATCAAATCAAATATTTCACCCAACATAATCCATCCTCACCTTCCAATAGATCCCCATTTTCTTCAATCCTGATTCTGATGAACTTGAGATCTCTTTCTTCATTCTCCTTCTGGGTCACTTTCTCTGAAATTCCAACATTCCCTCCATCCTGACTGGACCTGTCCTCTGTGCTGATTGGATAATCCTCTTTCATCTGTGTGGACTCATCCAGTCCCTTCATTTTGAAAGTTTCCTGAGATTCAGAAGCTTCGAGCTTTCCTTTGATTTCACAAAGACGGAATGTTAAAAATATGTTATAAAGTGGATTTCCAGCATGGAAGGAGTCTATTCAGCCCATTGCCCATGTCCCAGACCCGGCAGAAACTGTGTATTTGAATATTCTCCTCTGCAGACTTCCCATATTTATTAGAATAATTTCAAATTGGCATTGAACAATGAAAGAGGCAGTTTTCTGAACTTAGATTCCCAAATTTAACAGCTTAGTGCTAGAGGAAGGGAAGATATGGTAGAGGTCCCAGGTTTGGAAGGTGCTATCAAAGTAATATTGGTGAGTTACTACAGTGTATCTTGTAGATGGCACGCACGACTGCTACTGAGTGGATGAAGTGAAGGTTTACGGTGGCGGTGAGTGGAATGTGGGTGAAGCGGGCTGCTTTGACCTGAATGGTGTTGAGCTCCTTGAATGTTTCTGGAGCAGCATTTATCCAGGCAAATGAGTGAATTCTATCGCACTCCTGACGTGTGCCTCAGAAAGTTGACTGGCCTTTGGGAGACAGGGAGTGAGCTAACTGCCCCACTATTCCCAGGCTCAGACATGCTGTCCTGTCGCAGTCTTTACATGGCGAGTCCAGTCAGGTTTTGGCCAATGGTAACTCCTTGGATGTTGATAGTGGTGTGATTCAATTATGGTAACACCATTGAATGTCAAGGGGTGATAGTTACAGTCTCTCTTGTAGGTGACTGTCATCGCTTGCCCCTTATATGGTAAAATTGGTCCTTCCTACCTACTAGCCCAGAGGCCAACATGGTGGCAGTGCCTGTTCAATATTGCTGGGCCTGGGCCTGGGCCTGTCTTGTGTCTGAGCCTGAGCCATACCAAGGGCCTGCCTATCAGGGAAAACAATTTCAATTGGAAACCGATTCCATCACTGCACAAAAGAAAACAACCTGTTCTGCTTCATTGATAACACCAAAATCCAATGGTTAATGTAAATGGTAGGCTGCAGCCATGGTACAGCAGTGAGTCAGAGAGGAGACAGATGGATCTGAGCTATGTTCTGGGGCTGAGAGAGGCCCCTCACTGAGCTCTGCACTGGGGTAGAGAGGAGCATTTCACTAATCTTTGCACTGGGGCCAAGAGAAGCCCCTCACTGAGCTCCAGACTGAGGCACAGAGAGGGACAATCTCAATCAGGGTCAATATCATTCAGTCTCACCTTCCAATGGAGTCCCATTTTCCTCAATCCTGATCGTGATGAATCTGACCATCCTTTCTTCACTCTCCATCTGGCCGTTATTCTCTGAAATTCGAACGCTCCCTCCATTCTGGACAGAAATCTCCTCTGTGTTAATTGGATACTCCTCATTGATCCACGTGGACTCATCCAGTCCTTTCATTCTGGAATCTTCTATAGAATCAGGGCTCCCCAACTTTCCTTTGATTTCTCAGGGACACGATATGAGAAATTGAATTAGACAAGTTCCAAGACGGAAAGAGGCCATTTTGCCCATGGAAGCTATTCGAGACTAATCTGACCCTGTCTCCTCACCCTCTTCCCATATCTACTTCGAATAATTTTAAATTTCTTACCAAGATGTATCAGGCAGCTTTAGGCAGGAGACCACTTCCAAAATTTAGATTCCCAAGTCTGAGAGTAAATACCAATAGGAGGAATAATAGTTTTTGAATAACAATAACCTCAGGGTCAGTGTAGGAACATGCGTGGAAATGCTTTGCAAATTATTTTCAGAGGATTTTGTACACAAATTTGTTCTAAGAATACTTAGTGTATTGGTCTTGGACCTGTTACACTCAGAGAGTCAGAGTTGATGAGGCAACACTCATGTGTTGGGTGGCACAGTGGCTCAGTGGTTAGTCTTGCTGCCTCACAGCACCAGGGACATGGGTTTGATTCTACTCTCGGGCAGCTGTCTGTGTGGACTTTGAACGTTTGCCCTGTATCTGCGTGGGTTTGCCCTGGTTTCCTCCCACAGTCCAAAGATGTGTAAGTTAGCAGAATTGGCCATGTTAAATTGCCCATAGTGTTCAGGGAGGTGAAGGTTAGATATGTTAACTGTAGTAAACATATGGTGGGGTAGGATGCTCTTCAGAGGGTTGGTGTTGACGCGATGGGCTGAATAGCTTGCTTCCACCCTGTAGGGATTCTTTGTTGTAGCCTGGCAATATGAAACAAGTGATGGGAGTGGCTTCAATTTCTTTACAGCACTTGACTGACTAGATGGTTCTTAATGCCAGATGTTGGCATGTATTTGATACTTAAACCTTTGGCCACATTACGACTGGATCTTTATTAACTACCAAGTCCTGAAGTGGGAATTGGAATGTGGAGCTTCTAGTCAGAGGCAGCTATGCTATCCACTGTGCCAAAAGATCTCTAGCACAAACAAGGAATGAACTGTGCCACACCAACTCGGGGCTTCCAATTCCAAAGTGCTTTTTGTGAGTTATCTAGCCAACGGTTAGAGTCAAGAAGGATTGGGGCTGTCAATACAGCAAAGTCTGGAAACACCCTTAGCTGAAAAGCTTGGACTGGGTCTTTGGAGCTGTGTCTGGGTCAGGACGAGACTGTTGACCTCGAGATGGTGATAAAGCTCAGCCACTAACAATTGTTTCCTTCCCCCTTGTACACATGCTCAATCACTCCAGGTAACCTGGAAGTGAAATCAGGACCTCCTGACTATTTTCACACCACCATTCTTCATACTCATGACCTAGTTCCTTCCCTGTGACACCACAACAACATCCTCTCTGTTAGTTTCACAGAGTAATCTAGTCTCAGCAAATTTCAGAAAACTTGTAAATTCATCCAACTTGCAGAAATATTCACCTCGCTGATTTAAACATCTGCTGTGCAACTCAGAATGCTGACAGAACTAGACTAACACATTTCTCGTGTTATAGAGCAGCAACCAAGGTTAGATTAAAGTGATTATCATTTTCACAAGGATTCCTGTCTTGCTTTTGAATGGCAGTGTTACAATCACACCTTCCCATCTTTGGAGGTTATAGCTGGCTGTAAGAACCTTTGGAAATTATGTGGTTTCTTGTGTTAGATATAGAGTAAAGCTGTCTTCCTACTGTTCCCTTCAAACATTCCCAGACCACAGACATTGTGGAATTACTGGAAAGCTCTGTGTACTCTTTTAAACTGAAAGCAAAGCACCTCAATACTGACCCGCACAAACACTTCGCGGATAAGTACAACATGAGGCCAAATACAAAGTAAAGCTCCCTCTACTGTTTTAAACTGAGAGTAAAGCTACCTCAATATGTTAACATAAAACACACCCAAGACAGGTACAGCACATGGTTTGATACAGAGTAAAACTTATTCTCTACATTGTCCCTATTAATCATTCCCAGGGCAGGTACAGCACACGATTAGATATAGAGTAAAGCTCCTTCTAAACTCTCCTAATCTAACACTCCCAGGACAGATACAGCACACGATTAGATATAGAGTAAAGCTCCATCAATGCTGTTTTCATCAAGGACTCCCATATAAGATGATCAGAGGATTAGATAGGGTAGACAGTGAAAGACTTTTCCCTAGGATGATGACGTCAGCTCGTACGAGAGGGCATAACTACAAATTGAGATTTAATAGATTTAAGACAGATGTCAGAGGCAGATTCTTTACACAGAGAGTGGTAAGGGTGTGGAATGCCCTACCTGCTAATGTCGTCAACTCAGCCACATTAGGGAGATTTAAACAATCCTTAGAGAAGCACATGGATGATTTTGGGAGAGTGTAGGGGGACAAGCTGAGAATAGTTCACAGGTCGGCGCAACATCGAGGGCCGAAGGGCCTGTTCTATGTTCTAAAAGATATAGCATGGGTTTCGTTACAGAGTAAAGCTCACTCCACACTGTACCCATCAAACAGCATGGTGTTAGACCCAGAATAAATTTCCCACTCTCTTTTAAACTGAAAGTAAATCTTCTTTTACACCGTCCCCATCAAACACTCCAGGATAGGTATAGCATGGGGTTAGAAACAAAGTAGGGCTTCCTCTACTCTTTTAAACAAAAAGCAAAAATCCTTCAGTCCTGTCCCCATCAAACATGCCCAGTATAGGTACAGCATGGTTTTAGATATAAAGTAAAGCTCCCTCCATATTTCCCATCAAACATGCTCTGGGCAGGTATAGCACAAACTAGGGTTGGATTGACCAAAGTTTGAATTGGGATGGGTAGATACAGCTGTTGGTTTGGTTGGGGTTTGGTTGGGGGGGGGGGGGGGGGGGGGCGGAGGGGGGTGCTTGGGGGGGTGAAGTGGGGGGATGGGATTGTAATGTTGCTGGGATTTGTGATGTAGTGGTTTTTGTTTTGAAGCATGGGGTGGGGAGATAATCACTGCTTTCTCTCATTATGGACTGTTTCTCATATTCCTTACCTGTTGCCTCATTGTGGATGTCCTCACCCTTCTCCCTTTGTGGCCTGACATCTATAATTGGGGGAAGAATCAATCTCCGCGTGAACCGTGCTGCTTCAGGGATTGGTCCTTTTCTTCGCTTCCCAGCATGCCTTCCTCTGGCTAGAGACCTTCTCTGAATCTGGGGCAATTTCCACCTCTCCAGCTGTTCCACAATCAAAAACACATTATTGGTAAAAGTAGTAGATGCATATTAGGGAACAGACCAATGCACAAATTCCTTCAACAGACTAACAGCTGGGAACCAGTGTCACTTCCTGTACACATGTGGATTGCACAGCCAAATTAGAAGGCTGAAAATTTCTGTTTTGCACTCATCAGGACAAACACAAAAGTGTCAAATCACAAACAATTACAACAATTTACACTATTGGAGAAAAGGATGGCAATTACTTGGCAAGTCAACTCTGATTGGCTGAGGAGCTTACTATTGAGAAAAGCAATGGGAAAGCCATGTTTGAATTACCCGGGAACTTGGGACAACCTTCGATTTCTCAATGTATTCCCATGGAAATGCATTGGCTAATCAGACATGGATGTGGAGGCTGGAGGAGGATGGGGTAGGGGCTAGTTTCCAATGGCCATCCCCCTAGCCCTCATTCACAACTCCAGTAACCCCCCCCAGCCCCACAGACTTTCGTGAAAGTAGCCATTTTAGCCTTTCCCAGCTAGTGAGGGATGAGGCTGAAGGGCCTTTACCTGCCCTTCACAACTTCAAGGCATTAATTGGTGGTGTGCCAGCAGGTGACCCAGGAACCATGCTCCACAGAACTCGACTGCTGTGCAAACCCACCCTCACTACCTCTACCCCACCTTTATCGTCAGTTCCTGTACAGGTACAGTACATGGTAGGGAAAGGAGAGTGATTTGCTCCTGCCAGGTTCACACTGCCTTCAGTGTCTCTCAGTACTGAAGCACTCCTGCAGTACTGCACAATCCCCCCTGAGAGACCTGAACCCCCAACGGAAGTCAAGAATGACAGTGATAGTCCCTGAGAAAAGCTAACACTTAGATACATCTTATTAAACTTGGTGATTCTACAGACATTGGAAGCTCTCTCATGTTGGCTTTACAGATCCTAGGAACAGTAAATGCTTGGATCATCCCAATTCAATCCAATTGTAGATGGTCACTGTTGGCCCCAGTGCCATGTCTTACCTCACTACTATCTCCCTCCTGTCTTGGTTGAAGTCCTGCTCCAGTCTCTGAGCCAATAGATGGAAGCTTCAGTTGCCCACTCACAGAGGCAGGAGGTTCCACATGTTGTCTTGAACCACACTGGTCACCGGGTCTGCCTTTCACTGAGGAAGAGGGATAGCTGAGTACAAACGTGACAAGGCAGGAACGGGAGAAAGAAGCATAGTCAACTCTAGACTCTGGAGCCCCGTCTGAACCAATGGCCTGGTTAGGAACGGGTGAGATGGATATATCTTCATCACTCCCGTGGGAATTCTAAGGATTGAAGTGACTGAATGGACTGGAAATCCTTGTATCCCAGGGTGCAACCGTATGAGGTATGAAGTCAATGCAGCATAGAACTCTTCTCACTCCTACCTCCATTACGTACCCCAATCTCTTTCCCAATTACACATAGTCTCTCTACTGCATCCCCCCACCTTCCCCATACCTCTGTCTTTTCCTTGCTTGTCCCTAGTCTCTCCCCCCACCGTACCAAAGTCTCTTAATCCTAGACACTAGCCTCTCCCCCAACACTCCAGTCTCTCCACGTCCCCATATCCTAGACCTTCCCTTTGGTGTTCTGCAGTCTCTCCCCCATTACATGAATCACTCCTTCGTTGTTCCCTAATCTCTCTCTCTTACTGTTTCCCAGTCTCTCCTGTGTACCGCAATCTCTCTCCCTAGTCCCTAGGTCGCTTCACCATTGTTCTCCAGTCTCTCGTCCCAGCTGTTCCCCAGTTTCTCCCTTGTATACACCAATCTTTTCTTGTGTGTACACCATCTCCCCCACTGTTTCCCAGTCTTCCCTTGGCCGCTGTTCCCCAGTCTTTCCCTTCCCTGTTGCCCAGCCTCCCCCTCGCTCTATGCCTCAGCCTTCCCCCCCACCCCCCACTGCTCCCCAGTCTCCCCCTTTGCTATTTGCCAGTCTTCACCCCCCATGGCTCTTCCCCAATATTCTCCCCTCCCCCTCCCACCGTTCCCCAGTTTTCCCACCCTCGCTGTTCCCCAGTCTCTCTCCCTCGCTGTTCCCCAGTCTCCCCCTCCCACTGTTCCCCAGTCTCCACCTCCCGCTGTTCCCCAGTCTCCCCCTCCCACTGTTCCCCAGTCTCCTTCCTCTGCTATTCTCCATGTGACCTCCCCACTGTTCCTCAGTCTCCCCCCCTCTGCCCCCGCTATTCCCAGTCTTTCTGAAGGCTATCTCCTGTGTACCGATGCCCAAGGCTATTAGATCCTGGGGTAGAACAGTGGCATGACACTCACCTCTCCTGGCCCCAGCCAGCGGCCCTCCGTAGTAGGTCCCTCGGGATCTCTGACAGCACAGCTGGGAGGAATCAATGATTGGCCGTCCCGGGAGGTTGCTGCTGTGGCATTGGTCCCTCGCTTTGGCAGGCTGTTGCCTATTCAGGGAACTGGTCAGAGGCTGTGGGTCAGAGGTCATTGGTAATGAGAGTCCTTGAGTATTGTGGAAACTACACTGACATGGCACACTCGGAGTCTTCTGGGGGTGGGGGGTGCAGGAGGCTGAAGGGGTGGGATGGGCTTGCATGAGGGGGTCAGGGGTTAGGGCATGGGTCGGGATGGGACACGATGGGACACCAGGAAGAGTGGAGATTGACTGGACCAAGGGCGATTGGAACATGAGAAAGGCTTCCCCTCCCTGTTCAGACCCCCTTCCTCAAAGGCCACTGCAGCTTTCCTGCGAATCCAGTGTGGGAGGGGCAAAGACCATGTAGGAGAAGGGTAACAGGAGAAAATGAAGGGCAAAATACTGTGGTATTCGGGAGTAACGGGGGCATTGTGGAGGAGGTAGGGATAGGAATGGGAAACAGAGGAATTAGAGCAAGCAATGGATTATAAGGGGGAAATACAGGGTTATGAGAGGGGCAATGAGAGGGGACATGGGGCAACAGATTGTATATGAGAAGCACAATAGTACACATATAAAAGGGGCAACTAAGGGCATATGAAAAGGGAGGCATTGGTGCACAAAAGGAGAAATAGGGGCCTTCAAGAGGGGCAACTGGAGGGTATGAGAGTAACAACAAGAAGGTGTGAGAGGAGGAACGGCACATATGGGAGAGCAAAAGGTCACTATGAAAGAGGCAACAGGGTGTATATGGGGAAGGGCCATTGAATACATACCAGAGGGGTAACAGAGCACATAGGTGAGGATCAATGGGATAGCACAAAAGGAGAAACAGGAGGGTGTGAGTGAGATAACTGAGGGCAGAGGGGAAGTGTAATGGAGCATGTATTAGAGGGGCAAAAGGAGGAAATGAGGGGGTGAAATAATGGGGTATGAGGAGTAATGGAGAGAATGGGAGCTATGTGTGGACAATGGGTCTCATGAGAGGGAAATAGAGGAATTGAAGGGGTGCAATGGGGCTATAAGGGGCCAACAGAGGGTTATGAAAGGGTTAAGAGAGAAATGCGCCAGCAACGACAGTGTCCTTTGGCAAACGTGTCTCACCGTGTTGAACACTTGCTGAGTGGCTTGCACCTGGTCAGCCTCCTCTGTGATCTGCTCCAGCTCCCTGGCTGGGACAGTGACCAGAACATAGAGGCTAGTCTCCTGTGGATTGGAACCCTCTGCTCCACTCTCCCTATTTGTCAGAATTTCCCTCACGCCAGGCCTCGAGCTGTCAGATTGTGTTCCTTTGACCTCATTATCAGTGGCAGGGCAGCTCTCACCTTTGCAAGAGGGAAAGAAATCACCACTGCATTTAAACACTTGGTGCAATTCCTGCTCCAGTTCCTAACAGATCGCTGTAATGTGTGCAGGACACTCACTAGAGTCTACCTTTCTCTGGAACCGCAACAGGGCAAGACTCAGATGGGTGGGAATTTTAGAAAAAAGTGCATTCATAGGGTGAGGGCGTTGCTGACTAGGCCAGCACTTACTGTCTTGTCCCTGATTACCCCTGATTGCCCAGGGGACAGTTAAGAGTTAACCACATTGCTGTGGGTCTGGAGTCACGTGTAGGCCAGATCGGGTAAGAATGGCAGTTTCCTTTCCTGAAGGACATTAGTGAACCAGATGGGTTTTTCAAACAATCAACAATGGGTTTCATGGTCATCATTAGCCTCTTGATTCCAGGTTTTTAAAAAAATTGAATTCAAATTCCACCACTTACCATTGGTGGGTTTTGAACCTATGTCCCTAAGCTATTACCTGGCTCTCTAGTGACAATAGTGACAGACTAGTGACAGTATCACTGGGTTATCACCTTGCTCAGTTGTACCTAACCCACTGCCAGGTTGGGGTGGTAAGACTAGTTTGGTTACTTAAATGCACAACAGCGCGTTGTGTAACCCACATAATGTAGCAGGGTGGTGGGTTAGTTTTAGTTATTTTCGTTAAGTAGCTGTTGTCACAACTCACTGGGGTAGGATGTTGAAATCTGACTAATTCTGGCGCCATCAATAATGTGAAAAGATTTAATCAACCTATCCAAAGCCCCTAGTTTACCTGACTGATGAATCCAGTTTGAAAGAAATACTCATCTGGTCTCTACTAAACAAGAACACAGTTATTGATTGCAAAGAGATTGTCTTTTAAAAATGTCAGGAAAGAAACACAAAATGCTAAGTTATAACTCTGTATAACATACACTCTGCCCTTTAAAATATTCCCAGAGACATACAAACAGATACAGAAAGAAACAATGTTAACAGTTGAGGAAGAACAACAAAAAAGTCTCAGTGAAGTATAGTTCGGGCATCAGTCTAGACTACTAGAATCTACGACATGATTTCCTGCAATTCCCTTCCAGTTTCTTTTGACTTCAGTTTGAGATCAAGATTAAGTAATATTACTGAGGAGAGGGGTAGGTTGCTGAAGCTTTCCATCTCAGACTGATCAGTACAAAGGCAAGAATGCCAAATTTCCACCAATCACTGCAATCTACACAATGGGAAGAAACTGATTGATTGGTGAGTCAAACTCAAATGCTCTGGAGAAAGCACTGGAGAACTGTAGCTTCCTTGGGCTCTTGGTAATTCAAAAAAGACACAAGGCTTGGACATACTTCTTTTGTTTGTAGCGAATTAATTAATAAATAAGGAAATATTACATTTCAAATTTAGATCTGCATGTTGCTCATATTTACAATTGCCTCATCATCCTAAGTGGGCACTCAATTCTCTCTGTATACCCTACTAACACAAGCATCAATGCTTTCAGTAATGCTCTGGGCCCAGAGACTCCTTAAAGTGTCTAGTCATGAAAATGGGCAAAGTGTGGTGAAACACAGATCCCTTTGCAGCAGGGCAGTTAGAAACAACAGAGTAACACCATAGACCCATTACACCATAGAAGGAAAGATGTTGTCTATTGAGTCCACCCCTGTTTTCTGTTAAATAATCCAGTCAGTCCCATTGCCCCACTCTACCTCCTGAGACCCAGAGGTTTCTTTTCCTCATGTCCAACCAATGTCCATTTGAAATCATTTATCATCAGCACTACCACCTCCCTCACAGGTGGGGAGAGCTTGGCCATGTCTGGGTGTTAAAACCAAGAGGTTGAGCTAAATTGTCAGTCGCAAAACATCAGTAATAATTGCACTGCTGGTCATCACAGTAAACCGTGAACAAACGATACCAGTGCAAACCAATGTCTCGTAGCTACCTATCCCTGAAACACAGACTATGGCCTTTAGTTGTGTCTATATTTCTGTTCTTTTATTTATTCAGGTGATGTGGATGTTGCAGGCATGTCCATTCCCAACTGAGGGGTTTGCACAGCGTTTCAGACATACCAACTCAATTAATGCGGGTCTGAAGTCAGATGTGGGACAGAGCAAGTAAAAATGGCAAGACTTCTTCCCTAAATACTAATGAACTAAATTGATTTCATTCTTCATTACAATGAATAGTTCCAATTTCAGATTTATTGATTACATTTAAATTCCATTGAGAGATTTGATCCCATGTCTCTAAGATGTTAGCCTTTGGATTATGAATCCACTGACCGTATCGCTATGCCACTGACACTCATTATTGTACATTGTGAACAGTGTAGGTTAGAGTGCAATAGCTGACGCTAACACCTTGAGCTGACTGACTGCTGAAGGTTCAGTACCTGTGTCAAAGATGGTCTCCTCTCCCTGCTCCTCCTTATCCTCTTCATCCAAACATGGCCAGCTCTGGTACAGGTCAGCAACAGGAAGGCAGGGATTGGCACGATAGGGTCTGGGTGCCTTCGACAGATCACACTTAGTCTGCTGTTGAAGGAGTGAGTCGACGGACTGCCCTTGCAGCTGGTTCAGTTTGTTGGTGTAACCTACAGAGACAAAAGAGCTTTTAGATAATGTTGGAGCCTGTTCAGCACATTGACAAGAGTTTAAAGATTATAGCTCAAAAATTACAGTGTATCCCATCCAACTCCCCACCCTCTCACACACTATATTCCACCCAACCCCCTACCCCATCTCACACACACTATACCCCATCCAACCCAACACTGTCTCACACACACTATACCCCATCCAACCCACCACTGTCTCACACACACTATACCCTATCCAACCCACCACTGTCTCACACACACTATACCCTATCCAACCCATCACTGTCTCACACACACTATACCCCATCCAACCCATCACTGTCTCACACACACTATACCCTATCCAACCCACCACTGTCTCACACACACTATACCCTATCCAACCCATCACTGTCTCACACACACTATACCCCATCCAACCCATCACTGTCTCACACACACTATACCCTATCCAACCCACCACTGTCTCACACACACTATACCCTATCCAACCCATCACTGTCTCACACACACTATTCCCCATCCAACCCATCACTGTCTCACACACACTATTCCCCATCCAACCCATCACTGTCTCACACACACTATACCCTATC
Organism: Chiloscyllium punctatum; assembly: GCF_047496795.1. Classification (NCBI taxonomy): domain Eukaryota; kingdom Metazoa; phylum Chordata; class Chondrichthyes; order Orectolobiformes; family Hemiscylliidae; genus Chiloscyllium; species Chiloscyllium punctatum. Next base: position 8,264,797 of record NC_092748.1, read on the forward strand.
CAACCCACCACTGTCTCACACACATTATACCCCATCCAACCCATCACTGTCTCACACACGCTGTACCCCATCCAACCCATCACTGTCTCACACACACTATTCCCCATCCAACCCATCACTGTCTCACACACACTATTCCCCATCCAACCCATCACTGTCTCACACACACTATTCCCTATCCAACCCACCACTGTCTCACACACATTATACCCTATCCAACCCATCACTGTCTCACACACACTATTCCCCATCCAACCCAACACTGTCTCACACACACTATACCCTATCCAACCCATCACTGTCTCACACACACTATACCCCATCCAACCCACCACAGTCTCACACACACTATACCCTATCCAACCCATCACTGTCTCACACACACTATTCCCCATCCAACCCATCACTGTCTCACACACACTATTCCCCATCCAACCCATCACTGTCTCACACACACTATACCCCATCCAACCCATCACTGTCTCACACACACTATACCCTATCCAACCCATCACTGTCTCACACACACTATACCCCATCCAACCCACCACAGTCTCACACACACTATACCCTATCCAACCCATCACTGTCTCACACACACTATTCCCCATCCAACCCATCACTGTCTCACACACACTATTCCCCATCCAACCCATCACTGTCTCACACACACTATACCCCATCCAACCCATCACTGTCTCACACACACTATACCCTATCCAACCCATCACTGTCTCACACACACTATACCCCATCCAACCCACCACAGTCTCACACACACTATACCCTATCCAACCCATCACTGTCTCACACACACTATTCCCCATCCAACCCATCACTGTCTCACACACACTATACCCCATCCAACCCACCACTGTCTCACACACACTATACCCTATCCAACCCACCACTGTCTCACACACACTATACCCCATCCAACCCATCACTGTCTCACACACACTATACCCTATCCAACCCACCACTGTCTCACACACACTATACCCTATCCAACCCATCACTGTCTCACACACACTATTCCCCATCCAACCCACCACTGTCTCACACACACTATACCCCATCCAACCCATCACTGTCTCACACACACTATACCCCATCCAACCCACCACAGTCTCACACACACTATACCCCATCCAACCCATCACTGTCTCACACACACTATACCCTATCCAACCCATCACTGTCTCACACACACTATTCCCCATCCAACCCATCACTGTCTCACACACACTATTCCCCATCCAACCCATCACTGTCTCACACACACTATACCCCATCCAACCCACCACTGTCTCACACACACTATACCCTATCCAACCCATCACTGTCTCACACACACTATACCCCATCCAACCCAACACTGTCTCACACACATTATACCCCATCCAACCCATCACTGTCTCACACACACTATACCCTATCCAACCCATCACTGTCTCACACACACTATACCCTATCCAACCCACCACTGTCTCACACACACTATACCCTATCCAACCCAACACTGTCTCACACACACTATACCCCATCCAACCCACCACTGTCTCACACACACTATTCCCTATCCAACCCACCACTGTCTCACACACATTATACCCTATCCAACCCATCACTGTCTCACACACACTATTCCCCATCCAACCCAACACTGTCTCACACACACTATACCCTATCCAACCCAACACTGTCTCACACACACTATACCCTATCCAACCCATCACTGTCTCACACACACTATACCCCATCCAACCCATCACTGTCTCACACACACTATACCCTATCCAACCCATCACTGTCTCACACACACTATACCCTATCCAACCCACCACTGTCTCACACACACTATACCCTATCCAACCCAACACTGTCTCACACACATTATACCCTATCCAACCCACCACTGTCTCACACACACTATACCCTATCCAACCCACCACTGTCTCACACACACTATACCCCATCCAACCCACCACTGTCTCACACACACTATACCCTATCCAACCCACCACTGTCTCACACACACTATACCCTATCCAACCCAACACTGTCTCACACACATTATACCCTATCCAACCCATCACTGTCTCACACACACTATACCCTATCCAACCCAACACTGTCTCACACACATTATACCCCATCCAACCCACCACTGTCTCACACACGCTGTACCCCATCCAAGCCCCCACTCTTTCTCACACACAGTTTGCCATTCAACTCTCCCACCCCCTCACACGCACAAAGCCCTCTCTGAAATAAATCAATGCTTCCTGCATCCTTGGATAGGTTCACCACTGGTTGGGGAAGTTGTGACCTCATTTGCCGTGATCATCCCAACTCATGTCCTTAGGAAGCTTTTCCCAAACCTGCCCCTTCTTTCTGGGCTTCACCTGGAGTACATGAATCCTCAAAAACTCCTCATCGCTGCTTTTTGATATCGTCCATGACCTCAGCTTTCCCTGTGTCTGTAACCATTTCCAAACCCACAACCCTCTGAGGTACCCTCTCATTCCAGTCTCCTGTGAATCTCCAATTATAAGGTGGTTTCACCACTGGTGGCTGTGCCCCTTCAGCTGCCTGGACCCTACACTCTGAAATTCCCTCCCTACACCTCTCTGCCTCCTTACCTCAGAATCGTCCTCTAAGACAAGCTCACAAACTACCACTTTGACCAAGCTTTTAGTCACCTGATCTAATTGCTCCTTTCTGTGTGGTTTGGCACTATGTTTGTATTATAATGTTGCTGTGAAGCATCTTGAGATGTGCATTATGCAAAAGGTGCTAAATAGATCCAGAATACTGCTGTTGTTGTATTGTGTGCAATGTATTCCGGTCTGGCCCTCCTCTCTACACACTGAGTCTCTGGCCTGTCTAATGCTCAGTGATAGAGAACAGGCCACCCATGAGTCTAAACAGACGAGGCACTGTCATACATAACAAGTTGATTATTGTGAGATAACTAAGTGCAGTTTACATTAACTTGCTAAGATTTATCAGTTCGGAATATCAGGAGATGTTATCTGCTCCAGGAACACGTACAGATCTCAAATACCTCCATCTGAGTGCAGTTCAGTGCAATACCAACATGAAGTCATTCAGAGCTACCCCCCCTTCTAATAGCATACACTTCCCAATCTGCTTGGTTACAAACAGGAAGGAGCAGACTAACCTGAGCATTGTAGCCGATACAGGAGAGTGGGGTCACAGGTCTCGGCGAGGCAGGCCAGGTATTGCTTGGCTGAGTAGCCAGGACGGATTTTACGGTTTCCCGAGCGATTCCTGTGCCCAATGAGGAAATGCAGGTAGGGCTCCACTTGCATAGAGCCTGCGCCATTCTGGAAGCAAAAGCAACAGACCTTTCTTCAGGAAAACTGCACACGGAGGTCATTTCAGTTCGACAGGCGTATGAACATTTGGCTTAAGATTTTTTTTTCAGGAATGCAAAACGTTCAGTCCACCCAAACTGGCCCACTCCTTTCTGATAAACCAATCCCACACATACAGCATCTCACTACAGTCGACACACTCACCTGGGTGAAGGGGGTCAAAGAGCATTGACTGGAGGTTGAGATCACGGAAACATTCTCTCACAGTCTATCGTACTACAGGTTCGACCTGGCTTAGCCTGATCATGGAGTAGCATGGGGTCCTCATTAGGAGGACCAGCGAAGTGATTGAGACCTGGCTGATTCACTATGCAAGCTGTCCAGACTGACTAATATACTGCCCAAACCATCTAGACCTGGCTCATTCACTGCAAAAACTGCCTAATCACGGCTCATTAACTACCCAAACCAACTAGACATGACCGATTCAACACCCAAACTGTCTAGACCTGGCTCATTCTCTGCCAAACGACATTAGATTAGATTCTCTACAGCCCTTCGGCCCAACAAGTCCACACCGACCGTCCGAAGAGTAACCCACCCAGACCCACTCCCCATATTTACCCCTGACTAATGCACCTAACTCTATGGGCAATTTAGCATGACTAATTCACCTGACCTTCACATCTTTGGACTGTGGGAGGAAACCGGAGCACCCGGAGGAAACCCACGCAGACACGGGGAGAATGTGCAAACTCCACACAGTCAGTCGTCCGAGGCTGGAATTGAACCCGGGCCCCTGGCACTGTGAGGCAGCAGTGCTAACCACTGAGCCACCGTGCCGCCCTAATGACACCCATGCTAAACCCATCCAGACACGGATGATCCTTAATCCCGATAACCTTTTGAAATACCCACCTCTCTCTGACCGTAGGCAAGGATGGCCCTAGCCAGATCCTGCAGAGTGCTGAGTTGAACCCTCACTCTGTGCCGCCACTTCACGCTGTGCTGGTGCTGCCAGGATTGTAGCGCCAGGTCCTCCGAGTAGAGTACCAGGGCCCCCCGACGTGTGCTGAAGGTTTTGGGGGGCACTGGCTGGCAGTGATGGTGTAGGAAGTCTTCGGAATTGTGTGGTTTCGGAGAGACACAGGCAGACTTGCTCGGGGCCTTCCAGTTAAAATAATCCTGTCAAAGGTAAGTGTGAAACAGGTTTAGGATTCACCCAGAAGAGACTGGGAGAGGTTGAACGATGCTTATTAACTCACATAACATCGTAATCCATCACAGAAGGAGGCCACTCAGCCTCTGGGGCCTGTGCTGACCCTTTGAAAAAGATATTCAATTGATCTCACTCCCACCACTACATTCTTTTCCATGACCCTTTCAGAGAGTGCAAGTCAGTCACTGCATAAAAAAGATTCAATTCCCCACAAGTGGGGGAGAATCATATGGCCACAGCAGGAGCCTTCGCCACTCTGGTCCTGCCTTGCTTCTTTCCGGAAAGGTCCATTGTTGCTATGAGCAAAATTGGGCACCAATGGGACCCACGATCAGGACCCCCGGCGGTACAAACCTTACCCACAGAGAGACGCTGGCCAATCCGAGGCTGGCAGCTGTTGTGGACTCGGTCACCACCCCACCCCACCCCACCCAGTGAAGCAGTGGATGCAACTAGAACAACACCCCCTGAGGCCCAGGATCCAGGCTGCAGGTGAGTGATGTAGGCGATGGGTGTGTTGGAGGATGCCAACAGCATGAGCAGAGGGGTCCCACAATCCAGCATGCAGTGCCTTTTCTTAAGTGACACTCCACTCCCCCAACACATCCAGTTCCCCTGGGAGCGGCAAGCCGAATAGAGATTGTAATTTGGACTCCGCATATGGGGAGTCTGCTACCTACCACTGGGTTAATACCAGACTGCAGAATGGCATCCCTGCATTGTTTTTTTCATTCGCTCACAGGATGTGGGTATCTCTGGCTGGGTCAGCACTTATTGCCCATCTCTCAATTACCCAGAGGGCAGTTAAGAGTCAACCACATTGCTGTGGGTCTGGATTCAAATGTAGGCCATACCAGCTGAGGAAGATAGATTTCTTCCCTCAAAGACATTAGTGATCCAGATGGGTTTTTTCTGACAATCAACAATGGTTTATTGGCCATCATTAGACTATTTATTGAATTCAAATTCCACCATCTCCTGTGGCGGGATTTGAACCTGGGTCTCCAGAGTGTTGCCTAGGTTTCTGGATTAATAGTCTTTCGCTAATACAATGGGCCGTTGCCTCCCCAAATGGGCAGTGATCGCCCACGTTAAGGGCGTCAATTGGTAACAGGGTGGGAAGAATGACCATGGGCCTTCTGTCATAGATTTAAGCTGATTGGAGAGGCAAGGTGCCCAACCCCATAGCCTTCAGCTTTATTAAATGCCCCCCTCCCACCAGTCACATCACAGGGGAGTGAACAGGAATCCATCCACCCATGGCCTCTGGTACAGTTATATTATCTCCAATGTGCATTCCTGGTTGACTGACCCTTCTGGCCAGGGTTTCTCAGACAATTTTGCCTGATCCCCACAAACAAAACCCTTCTCACCGGAGTGTACATGGTTCCTTGCCTATCCAACACAGTCAGCTCAGCACCATTTCCAGTTGTGCCCAATAGCCAGTGGCTCTTACAGAGGCAGAGACAACCCCTTCTGGAACATCTCACTCCGTGACCACTCTCTGTCCCCTCTCCCCTGCACCCTCACTCTGTGACCACTCTCTGTACCCCTCACCCCCTACACCTTCACTCCATGAACATTCTCTGTACCCCTCTCCCCCTATACCCTCACTCCGTGAATACTCTCTGTCCACTCTCCCTCTGCACCCTCACTCCATGACCACTCTCTGTACCCCCCTCCTCCTGCACCTTCACTCCATGACTTCTCTCTGTACCCCTCACCCCCTACACCCTCACTCCGTGACTACTCTCTGTACCCCTCCCTCCCTACACCCTCACTCCGTGACTACTCTCTGTACCCCTCCCTCCCTACACCCTCACTCCGTGACTACTCTGTACCCCTCCCTCCCTACACCCTCACTCCGTGACTACTCTCTGTACCCCTCCCTCCCTACACCCTCACTCCGTGACTACTCTGTACCCCTCCCTCCCTACACCCTCACTCCGTGACTACTCTGTACCCCTCCCTCCCTACACCCTTACTCCATGACCACTCTCTGTACCCCTCACCCCTGCACCCTCACTCCATGACCACTCTCTGTACCCTTCACCTCCTGCACCTTCACTCTATGACCTCTCTCTGTACCCCTCCCTCCCTAAACCCTCACTCCGTGACTACTCTCTGTAGCCCTCCCTCCCTACACCCTTACTCCATGAATATTCTCTGTACCCCTCACCTCCTGTACCTTCACTCTGTGACCACTCTCTGTACCCCTCTTCCCTACACCCTCACTCCATGACCACTCTCTGTACCCCTCTCCCCTACACCCTCACTCCGTGACCAATCTCTGTACCCCCTCCCCCTGCACCCTCACTCCGTGACCACTCTCTGTACCTTTCACCCCCTACACCCTCACTCCATGACCACTCTCTGTACCCCTCACCCCATACACCCTCACTCCATGAACACTCTCTGTACTCCTCTCCCCCATACCCTCACTCCGTGACTACTGTCTGTCCACTCACCCCCTACACACTCACTCCTTGACCATTCTCTGTACCCCTCTCTCCCTACACCCTCACTCCGTAACCACTCTCTGTTCACTCTCCCCCTATTCCTCACTCCCTGACCTCTCCCTGTACCCCTCACCCCCTACACCTTCATTCCATGACCACTCTCTGTACCCCTCTCTCCTTACACCCTCACTCCGTGACCACTCTCTGTACCCCTCACCCCTACACCCTCACTCTATGACTACTCTCTGTACCCCTCTCCCCCTGCACCCTCACTCCGTGACTACTCACTGTCTACTGTCCCCCATACCCTCACTCCTTGACCATTCTCTGTACCCCTCTCTCCCTACACCCTCACTCTGTAACCACTCTCTGTCCACTCTCCCCCTATTCCCTCACTCCGTGACCACTCTCTGTACCCCTCACCTCCTACACCCTCACTCTGTGACCACCTTCTGTACCCCTCTCTCCCTACACCCTCACTCAGTGACCACACTCTGTCCACTCTCCCCTTACACTCAACTTTCAGAGAGCTCTGGTGCCATTTTCACAGGGGTATCGATATTGTAACTGCTCCCATTCTGGGAGGGGGGGGGGTGATTATAACACAGTAAGAGAGGAGTCACTGTTTATCTGGCTGGACAGCAATGGTTGGTCTCTGTCTCTCTGAAAACTATTGATGTTGGTTAGCACAGCAGGTCTAGCCATCACTCCCTTACCATCAGCCCTTGGCCAGAGGGGGAATGGTTGGGTTTGGATTCCTGGCCTGGACCTCTCAAGTGGGGGGCACGCATGCAGATCCCTGGCTTCCCCTGGATGGATTACTTGACCTACTACACAAAAGATCCCGTCACTGCCTTACCTGATCTTCCAAGTAAACATCCAATCGCTTGTGTTTCCTGTTCGCCAGGTCTCCACAGCCACGGCTCAGTAAGGACAGGTTCCACATCCTTCCCGCTCCTTAACCTGCCTTCGCTTCCCCCACCTCTTTGATTTACATTTCCCTCTGTAAATCCCCCTGGGACTGACTGGAAGGAGCAGTCGAATCCCAGCAGAACAGCATCCTGGTGAATCCTCAACCCTGGTGGAACAGAATCCTGCTAGGATCCCTAATTCAAATGAGGTTGTATCGGGGTGGATTCCTATCCCTATCCCCAGTGGGTCCCAGATTCAAAAGAAGCATCATCCTCCCGGATGCCCAATCCTGGTAGAGCAGGATCCTGATAGATCCCTAATTCCAATGAAATAGTAAAATGATGGATCCCTATTACCGGTGGAACAGAATTCCAGTGGTTCTTTCACTCCAACAGAGCAGGATCTCAGTTGATCCCTGACCTGCCTGAAATGGAATCCTGTTAGAGCGGTATTCCAGAGGGTCACCAGTTACCACGGATCCTGGTTGACTCTGAGTTCTCAGTGAATCCTGGCAGAGGGAGGGAAGCAGTAAAGCTGGGAGCTGGGAGGCTGGGCTGCTCACAGTCTCTGCCTCTGGCTCTGTGCAGTGTTAGCTGGTTGCCTTGGAAGCAGCTAGACGCCACTGAAAAAGAACAAACAGCCTCTCAGAGACAGTAAGGAGCAGGCTTACTCCTCCCTCTCTCTCTCCCTCTCTCCCTCTCTCCCTGCCAATCACAGAGAATAAAGTCACAGTGTAATCCCTTTAACTGCTGTCATTCCAGTATGAGACTCCCCTGTAACTGGACATAGGCAGGTCTGTCTGATCTACCCCCCAGGACCCAAAATACCAGTTATCGTGGATCTGGGCCTCAGTCAGAGCTTTGGTCGGCTCAGCGGTATCTGCCGGGGAACTGATTCTCATGTCTACCACCCCCCTTCGCAGACACACGGAGGTGGGGGGAGCAGAAAGTGAGTGGTCCACTTGTTCCCAGTCCCACCATATCAACATGGTCCAATCAAGAGTTGGATTGTGACTTAATAGCCATTGACAGAAAGACAGCCAGCAAGTGGTGGGGACTGGGGGTGTATGGAGGGAGTGGTGTGGAGTGGTTTGGGGGGGTGGTTGGTGAGGGGTGTGGAGGGTGGTATGGGTTAGAGGTATGGGGTGGTTGTGAGGGGAGTTCAGAGGAAGTGAAGTGGTGGGGGGAGTTGTTCAGAGGGAGTGGGTAGGGGTTGGGGGGAGATTGGCGTGAGGGACAGAGTGAGAGGAGGTGTTGGGGGTAGTGGTGGATTGGGGAGAAGTGGGAGGGTGGGGAGTCGGAGGGAAATGGGGGGGAGAAATGGGGAGTGACAGGGAGATCGAGGGGGGTTGGAGAGTGAGGAGCTGGGTTTGGGGAGAGTAGGGAGCAGGGGAAACAGGTGTGAGGTGGATTTAGGTGGGAATGATGTGGGTGCAAGAATTGGTGGACACCACATCCAGTCGCTTGTCTAGGCTGGGACACCATTGGGAGTTTGGGACGGGGGGTTATTCTGTGAGCAGTTGACAGCCATCCGTGTTCCCCAGTTTATTTTTAATGGGACTCTCAGGACAGTGAATGAGTGGAGCCAGTAACATAGTGCCACCTTCACCTGCAGACACAGTCATGTGGTGCTGTCATAGTCGCATTGGTGGGTGTGTTCTACCTGGTGTAAAGCATTCCCAAACCTCATTCCCAAAGCTCCCAGGAAATGCACTGGTGTGACAAAACAAATTGCAAGTGGTTGGTTCTTTAGCTCAGTCAATATCTACTTCCTTAACCGGATATTTCGAAAGGTGGAGGGTCGTCTGATTTTAAAACATGCCCCCTTAGTAACTGCTAAGTGACTGTCAATCTCCCACTCACCAGAAGGAAAAGCCAGTAAGACTGATGAATGAGACAAACCGGTGCATATTGTCTTGTATTCTTCAAAATGGTGCTCCTGTAAGACCAGTACATTCATTTCCACAATGACTCACTGGTTGTTATGAGTTGATGCAGTGCTGCCCTATCTACTTGTTGGCGAATTGTTCATTCTGCACACACTATATTGGTCAGAGAGTTTGATGATAACAGCATTGGAAACCAAGCTTACACCAAGGGACAAGTACTACAGAGTTAAAATGGAAGATGCAGTCTCCAAATGGACAAATTGGGGTGGTTGGGAAAGTGCTTTGATACACTGCTCTGATTTTTTTTCCCCTTTATTCACCCAAGGGATGTGGACATCAATGGCTAGGACAGCATTTTCTGCTCATCCCTAATTGCCCAGAGGGCAGTTAAGAGTCCAAAATATTGCTCTGGGCCTGAAGTCACATGTAGGCCAGATCGGGTAAGGACGGAGTTTCCTTCCCTAAAGGGCATCAGTGAACCAGATGTTTTTTTCCTGACAATCAACCATGGATTCATGGTTATCATCAGACTCTTAATTCCAGATATTTATTGAATTCAAATTCCACCATCTGTTGTGCATTTGGACATTATCTGGGTCTCTGGGTTAACAGTCCAGCAATGTTACCACTAGGCCATCGCCTTCCCCAGATTGAAAGGCGCTTGCTCCTGAAGCAGGGTCCACGTCTGCTTGACGCAGCCTTGGATCAATCTGTGTAAGTAATTGGGAACATGATGGATATACAGTCCAGGTTTACACACTGCTGAGACAATCACCGCAGGTTTCCCCAAAGCTATCTCTGGTAAACCACCCAATCCACCTTGCAATGTGAATCAGCTTCCCAGACTGTGTGGTTCTTTTGTGGCCCTCAAGATGCCTTAGTGTTCCCCCAGATTGGGACCAGGACATCTGGACCATTGAGAAGAACAGGAAAGAGAGATAGAGGGGGACCTGCTTTCATTGGCTGCAGAGTCTAGGACATGGTCCAAAAAAACCCCAGAGAGACCTTGGAGTGCAGGTTCATAGCTCCTTGAAAGTGGAATCACAGGTAGATAGGATAGTGAAGAAGGTGTTTGGTATGCTTTCCTTTATTGGTCAGAGTATTGAGTACAGGAGTTGGGAGGTCATGTTGCAGCTGTACAGGACATTGGTTAGGCTGCTGTTGGAATATTGCATGCAATTCTGGTCTCCTTCCTATCGGAAAGATGTTGTGAAACTTGAAAGAGTTCAGAAAAAATTTACAAGGATGTTGCCAGGGTTGGAGGATTTGAGCAATAGGAAGAGGCTGATCAGGCTGGGGCTGTTTTCCCCGGAGCGTTAGAGGCTGAGGGGTGACCTTATAGAGGGTTACAAAATTATGAGGGGCATGGATAAGGTAAATAGGCAAAGTCTTTTCCCTGGGGTCAGGGAGTCCAGAACTAGAGGGCATAGGTTTAGGGTGAGAGGGGAAAGATATAAAAGAGACCTAAGGGGCAACTTTTTCACACAGAGGGTGGTACATGTATGGAATGAGCTGCCAGAGGATGTGGTGGAGGCTGATACAATTGCATCATTTAAGAGACATTTGGATGGGCACGTCGATAGGAAGGGTTTGGAGGGATATGGGCCGGGTGCTGGCAGGTGGGACTAGATTGGGTTTGGATATCTGGTCGGCATGGACAGGTTGGACCGAAGGGTCTATTTCCATGCTGTACATCTCTATGACTCTATGAGTGAAATTAGAAGATTTGATTTTTTTAAAGGGTGGTAAAGGTTTGGAAATCTGCAGCATACAGCAACCATTCCAGATTATTTGTCAAATTTAAATTGGAGATTGATGGATATGTTATACAAAAGTATTAAAGGTGTAAAGATGGGCAATGATTTTTGGGAATGAATCAGCCCTGATCTCAATGAATGGCAGAACAAGGTCAAAGGGTGACTACTCATATGCATTGGGGGAGATTGTGATAATGGCCAGAAATCCAGTGGCTCAGACTATGCTCTAGGGACATGGGTTCATATCCCACCCTGGAAACTGGTGAGTTTGATGAGTCAATCTGAAAAAAAAACCAATCTCAGTAATGGTGACCATGAGTTTATAGGAGAAACCCATCTGCTTCACTAATGCCCTCTTTGGAAGGAAGTGTGCCTGCCTTACCTACTCTGGGCCTACATGTGACTTCAGAACCCAAAGCAAAGTGGTTGATTCTTCAACTGCCCTTTAGAAATGCCGTAATGCAAACCATTCAGCTCAAAGTCAATGAGGGATGGTCAACGAATGCTGCATTTGCTGACAATGCCCGCACTCCATGGAAGAAAATGTTCTCGTATGAACAAAGAGCTAAAGTCGGCCACTTGGACCTGTGAGTCCACTCTACCACTCTAAAAGGTCGTAACTGAATCGACTTTAATGTCAACTCTACATTCCTTCATATCTGCAATAATTTTTCATTCCCCCGGGTAATCAAAAATTGATCTACCTCTGCCCCAAAAATATTTAAAGATTCTGCACCCGCTGATTTTTGAGGAAGTGAATTCGAAAGACTGATACCCTCAGAGAGAACAAAATGTTTCCTCATCTGTTTCCTTTTCAAATGGGCACTCCCTCACTTCTAAACGATGACCCCTAGTTCTAGATTCTCCCACAAGAGGAAACATCCTTTCTACATTCACCTGGTCAAGTCCCCTCAGGCTTCAGTTCAGTCACTTCTGACTTTCTAAACTCCAAAGGATAGAGGCCTCGCTTGTCCAGCCTTTCCTCGTGAGGCAATTTGCTCATTCCGTGTATTAGTTGGTCCTAATCTACCTGGAATATTGTATGGAATTTTGGTGCCCTTACTTGAGGAGGGGTGTAGTTGTACTGGAGGCAGTTGTGAAGGGGTTCAGTAGATCGATTCCAGAGGTAAATGGTTTGGTTTACGAAGATTGAGCAGTTTAGGCCTATACTCTAAAGAGTTCAGAAGATTGAGGCATATATGATGCCAAAGGGCATTGACGAAGTACATGTAGGGAAGCTGCTTCTTATGGAAGGCAATTTAGAATGAGAGGTCAGAGGATAAGAAGTAGCAGATTTAAAACAGAGATGAGGAGAGATTACTTCTGTTTAAAGGGTCACGAATCTGTGGAATTCACTACCCCCAGAGTGTGGTGAATGCTGAGCCATTCAGTAAATGTAAGGAGGGAGATGGACAGCGTTATAACGAGTAAAAGGTTGAAAGGTTATGGAGAGTAGGCAGGGAAGTGAGTTGAGGTCATGGTGAGATCAGCCATGATTGTATCAAATGGCTGAGCAGATCGAAAGGCTGAACTTTACTTTGACAGCTGCAGTAGTCAGATTCAAACCCATGGTCAGAGTATTAGACTGCACCTCTAAATTACTGGTACAATGACATTGCCACTTTGCCACTGTTCACATAGTGCAGTGGTGTTATAAGAATTCAATACAACTCTGGCCTCTTGTTAGTATGTACAAGACATATCAATCCCTTCACTGCACACCTGACTTTATCTGCCCAAGCCCCATCTCTGGAATTTTCTCCTTAACACTGCCCCTTCTGTTGCCCCACCTCCCTCTCCCCTACACTGTCCTCTACACTGGCTATCATTTTGTCAACAATGTTCCTGTCTGTGGAGATACATGGGCACTTTTTGATTGTGCATCTGTCAAGCACTTTTAGCTGCTCTTGTTGCTGATGATGTGAAGCAGGGAGGGGGTGCGGGTAGAGGGGGAATGTTGCCAGACAGCTAAGGATTGTATGGATTGGGAGTCATTGACCTAGGCTGACTGTTCACTGGCTGGCCTGCCTGTTACCTAACCCACTGCTCAGTTTGGGAACTGCCTCCCTACCTCTTGTTCAGGTCTAGCTGTTCTGCGCAAGTCTTTCATTCCCACTTCTGCAATGGCGTTGTGGGAAGCCATAATCTGGGGGGCATTTCCTCATCGATGGTGAGTATATTAATTGTTTTTATATAAGTATTTTTATTGAAAAGCTTTTAAAAATCTTTTACAAAACATTTATACATAAAGAAAAAGATCAACGCTATCAACACAGAAAAAAAGTAGTACAAAAAACAAGGCCATAGCAGAGTACCATTGTTACTAAACAACCCACTATTCTACCAAAACAAACACATCTACTTAACTAAAATTAAACTACAAACATATTCAATAAATACAAGCTTAAACTACATTCAAATAACTTAAATTAAATAATATCTCACTACTTTATTCTATCTCACTCATCACACTTTCACTGAGGCTCCAATCCCTGGGAGCACCATCGACAGTCCCCGTATTCTTTTTCCTCCAGTCTTCTCCTCCCAGAGCCCTACAGGCACCCATACTGATTCCCACGGCTATATCACGGCCCTGATTAATATTGCTGATAAGTCAGCGTCAATATAATTTAAAAAGGGCCGCACGTCTTATAAAACTGCTCCATTTATGGTGCTCCATATTTGTGAGGTAGTCTTGGGGGAGATGCTCCATCACCAGCCTATGCCACCCCATAAGACCTAGTGATTTTTCTGATGTCCAGATCACCAGAATGTTCCTCCTCGCATATTGGGTAAGAATATTACACAATCCACGTTCCCCCAGACAGGGCAAATTTGGCAACCCCAAAAGGAGAAATACCAGATCCACGTTAATTTTCAATCCCCAGCATGTCCTTTAACTCCCTTACTATAGCACTCTAATATCTTTGAATCTTGCAACAAGACCAATGTGTGAGAGTGCCTATATTAATTTTACATTTGGGATCTTCTGGTGACACTCCTCTCTTAAGCTTGGCTAGCCTCTCTGGTGCCATATGAGCCCTGTGTAAGATCTTCAATTGCATGGTCTGCGCTCTGGTACAAACTGAGATTTTCTTTACATTCCCCCAGATGTCTTCCCGACCTCTGGTAAAATGTCCTCTCCTAACTCTCGGTTCCATGTCTTACAGAGTCCTTCCATGACCAACAGGGCGCAACTTTTCTGTAAACGATATAAAGTACTGAGTGAAAGAGCACCTGTACATCGTAGTATTCTTTTCTCCACGTCTGATTTGTAACATTGAATCAGGAGCATGGTCTTCCTCTGTATCTAGTCCTTATCTGGAAATATCAGAAAAGGTCCCTATTAGACAATCCATATTTCTGACTTAACTGACTAAATGACATCATGACCTCCCCCTCAAATAAGTCTCCCAGAGAGAAGATTCCCTTATTCTCCCATGCCTAAAGCCAGAGTCCATTGTCGCAGGTTTAAATCCTTGGACTCCCACCAACGGGGTAAAAATAAAAGGACGTTGTCAGCATATAGGGTGATCTTATGCTCCCCAATTCCCACCTTTGGCGCCACTATTTCAGGATAACTCTTGATAGTTTCGGCTAATGGTTCAATTGCTAAAGTAAATAACAGTGGTGTCAACTACCTCTTCCAATATAAAGTTATTTGACTTAACACCATTTGTAATAACTGCTGCCTTAGGATCATTAGACAGTACTGCCAACCATCTGGCAAAACGCTCTAGAACTTCAAATCGATACGGCCATTCTATCCTATCAAAGGCTTTTTCTGCATATAGGGAGACCACCAACCCCAGAATCAATCTTTGCTGACATACCTGTACTGTGTTCAGTACTCTCCTACTATTGTTAGAGGAACTGCAGCCCTTGACAAAACCTGTCTGGTCTTCTTTTATAATATGGGGCAGGACCTTCTCCAACCTCACAGCCAACATCGTTGATAAAAGTTTGAAATCTACATTCAGTAGCAAGATTGGTCCGTATGAAGTACCTTCTTTGGGGTCCTTCCCTTCTTTAAAATGAGGGAGATATTAGCCTCCCTAAGAGTAGGCGGCAGACAATCCTGTCTATAAGAATATTTGTACATCCCCAGAAGTGGCTCCACCAACATGTTTCTGAATTCCTTATAGAATTCAGTTGGGAATCCATCTGGCCCTGGTGTTTTCCACCCTGGAAATGCCTTATTACTTCCTGCACTTGCTGTATCATTAAAAACCCATTCAAAAGGGAAGCCTGCTCCTTACTTACATTGGAGAGGTCCATATTTTCAAAGAAGGACTGCATTCCCATTGTACCGTGTTCGCTCCCCTCCGACCAATACAGCTCTTCAAAGTAGTCCCTAAACCTAACATTGATCTTCTTCAATTCGCAGGTATTTGCACCAGCCTTCTCCCTATCGGAGATAATAGATTGGGAAGTCTTTTTCCTCCTAGTCAAATAAGCCAGATATCTACCGAGCTTATTTCCGAATTCAAACAGTCTCTGTTTGGCAAAGGAGACCTTTTAGTCACTTGTGTGTGCATTGAGTCTGGAGCAGCCGGGAGAGCTGTGACCCACTGTGGATTAACCAATGACGGCCTATTATGTTTTCTCAGCTACCTTCAGCCGGGCCTCCAGCATCCGTTGCTGCTCTTCCCTCTACCCGTATCTACTCGTCGAATATGAAATGATCAGACCTCGTAAATATGCCTCAGTGGCCTCCCAAAGCATTGCTGGATTACTAGCCGTACCTGAATTAATATCCCAAAAGGGCTCTGAACTCTCTTGTAATGTATTCCATAAATTTACTATCCCCTGACAAAAATGGATTCATGCGCCAGTGACGTGCATCCATTCCACTACCCTTGATTTTAACATTTAATACATTGGTGCATGATCCAAAACAGGTATATTCCCAATTTTGAATGCCAATGTTCTGTCCAAACCGTCAGCTGGCATAAAAAAATGTCAATTTCACATATGCTCACCAACTACTTAGACTGCGCAGGTGTACCTGCCAGGCCTTTTGGCACCCTGTCAATCTGTGGATCTATTAGGCAATTAAAATTCCCTCCTATAATCATACGGCAAACCCCAAGATTCATTAATTTAGCCATTGCATCAATTAGAAATTTAAGTGGGTGCACCGGGGGACAATATACATTCAAAATACTGTATTCTTCTCCATGTATTAGAGCTTTAAGAATGATAAACCGTCCATGTTCATCCTTAGTCTGCTCTGTTACCTGGAAAGGGAGGTTCCTTCCTATAAGTATAGCCACTCCTCTACCCTTAGAGCTGAAGGATGAGAAAAATACCCTGTCATAACGCCCCTGCTGCAGTCTCAGATGTTCCTTATCAGTTAGATGCATGTCCTGCAGCAGGACAATGTCCACCCTTTCCTTCCTGAGGCTTGGTAAGACCTTCTTTATTTTAATAGGAGAATGGCTCCCTTTTCTATTCCAGGTGCACCACCTGAACAAATCACTAGCCATGGTCATCCAGGGCAGCCCGTGGTTTCCCAGAAGGAGGGAACTTATCTGAAGTGTGACAAGTTACAAAGATATTAACTCTATGAGGTCTAAGAACTATTCCTATAAAAACAACTACAACTAAAAGAAAACACTACATTTAACGGAAACAAACACCCAAATAACCCCCAATTCGCTTGAGATCTTCCCCCTTGCCCATAGGGGGCACCCCTCCCAATCCTTATTGCTATCTTGACTCCCTCGAGCTGAAGCCGTGTCCTAGCCCCAGGCAATTCACAAATAAAGAAAACTTGTTATTTTAGATTCTGAAACAATGAATACCCATTTCCCCCTCCACTAGTCTTAGTCACAAATGTAAGATCAAAAAGACAGCAGTAAAAAAAACTTAGATAATACCCAGCTGACCGATATATAAAATAATTCCAATTTTACAATTTTACAACAAAACCATGCATGTACAACCAATAACCATAAAAAAAGGAAGAGGGAAAGGAAGAGAGGGAGATAGAAAGGGGGGGGGGGGGGGGGGAAGTAATAAAAGAAACTCCAAACCATGTCCGCAATAATGCCCCCTCCCCTCCCAACCCAACTTAGGTCCTTCATTTCAGAGACTCCACAAAGATCTTCACCTTTTCTGCAGAGTCAAAGATATATACCATCCCCCCGTGGGTGAAACAAAACATGACTGGGTACCTCATGGAGTATTGGATGTTCAGGTCCCTTAATTGTTTTTTAACATCATCAAATGTCCTTCTCCTCTTAACTCGGGCTCCTGAAAAATTTTTTAAAAACATTATCTTTTAACCTTTCTACACTAAAACTTGTGAATTCCTTCCCAATCTTCTTGCTGTTTCCACTATTAACTGTTTTTCTCTATAATACAGGATCTGCACTAGGACCACTTAGGGGCGCGGGTCTGCTCCACGCTTACCAGGCCCGACTCCAACTCTAACTGCAGGAACTTTGGGAACCATCCCTGCAGGAAGCCAACGAGGTCTTTGCCTTCTTCACGTTCCGGGAGGCCCACAATCCATAAGTTCTTTCCTTCTATTCTTATTTTCTAGATCATTGACTTGATCCTGAAGGATCCAAACCTGGTCTTCCAGCATTTGGGTCCTTCCTCCCGAGACCTCTGTTACACTCTTCGATGCCGCAGTCCTCTCCTCCACTGTGGGGGGTAAAGGCCCACCTTGCCCGGGGGTATGGAACAGAGCCCAGCACAGCAGGCCACTCAGACTGCCGCCATCTTGGATGTCCCGAACATATTAATTGTTAATTTGATAAAGGTATGGAAAGATGTGATTCTCAACTTCTTAATGTTTTTTCAAATCCCTCAATCCCTACAAAAGTGAGGTCAGTTAGCTTGATCACAATGAATATGAAGAGCTTTTTGATGCTATCATGTTTCTCTGATGAAGAGTAGGGAGATACTGGTCCTGTCACAATCAAACCAACAATGTGGCACAGCCCACACTGATTAGGTCTGTCCCAAGCTGCCAAAGGTGCATCTCTATCAAAGCTGAAGAGTATCCTTGAATAAGTTTGATAACATGATAAATTCAGCACAACATGGATCTTGTGACTGGAAGCCTGGCTTGTTCACTTCAGTGTTCCACGTCTTTCCCTGTGACTGAACTGATCACATTTGGACAGGTTCCTTTTCAATGTTCCTTGTCAAGAATGTCCTCAAGCTAAATGACGGAATGATTAAGGATATTTGGCTCTGAGAAGCAAAGTTATAAGTTTGCAAGAAGAACGTAAAACAGCCAAGTTGTGTGTGAGTGTAATGGAAAACTAGCCATTTACTGTGAAATTAATTATCCATTTACTGTGAAACTTGAAAGAGAATGCTTTTCTTTAACTTAATGCTGTATAAGTTAAATAATACTTTGATGAAGGCCTGTAATCAGCTTATTTCTGTTTGAATTCTGTAAACATTCAATTTGACCTTGCGATAGTCGAACTCAGCGAAAGCTAAAGAGCTGTTATGTCTAAGACTAGGGGATTCACCCTTGAGAGTGTGATAAGAAACAGAATAAAGCAAGTGTCTGTACCATGTTAAGGCACTCCTTTACATGAAGGCATCTAGCATTTGTGTACTGGAGTCACTTATGCAGAGGTAACAATAAAGCTCCTTTCTTTGCTCTTGCTAATAGTTGAGTCAAGTCGATTTAATTTCCATGACAGTAAACTTGGGGGTTCGTCCCGGGACCCCACAACTGGGTGAGATTCTGAAGATTCCCTGGAGGTGCAGGTGCCAGCGCCTTGAAGGTCTTTCACTTCATCTCGAATGTTGAATTGGCTCTTTTGTGTGAGAGGACTGGGAAACTGTGGACCGCCCTAGCGCCGGGGTTTCGAATCAAATAGGGTTGGGGTAAAAGTCATGGGTTAAGTAATCCTGTATAGAGACTCAGTCTAAGAGAAAAAATACAGCAGAAAAAGGGTTCAGTGAACTCTCGTGTGGTATTAGAGTAAAACCCCAAGGGGAAGGGGCTTGCCGTCTCTAGAGTGTTTAGGAGACAGCAAGGTTAAGGGCGGTTTTAGACTTGGAACCATCACTGGCTGAGTTGGATTCGCCTAAGACGAACCTGGTACATGGTTTCTTGGTTTACGAAAACCAAGGCATTGAAGCAGATGTGCCCAATGCAAGAGGGAACCTCCGAAGGTAAAAGCAAGTCAAAGGGAAAAGATAACGGTACCACGAGAGTGAGAGAGAGAGAGAGAGAGAGAGAGAGCTGAACACTTTTCCAGTTATACTAAAAATGGGCTCCGGCAAGAGCAGACAAAGGGAGAGTCCACACAGGACTTGGAATGGCCAACCAAAACTACAATACATGCTAAATAATTACAGCCCAGAGTCTGTAAAGCAGTTAGAATTGTGGATTAAGGAATGTGGTTTTCCGGAGGGGGGAAGCTTTAGTAAAAGACAGCTGGAAATGTTGAGATCGAGGTTGGAGAGAGAAGGAGAAAAGGAAGGGAAAAATAGAACCTGTGAATTGGAGTGCTTATAACATGTGCAAGGCTGAGGCTGATGTCAGGGAAAGGAAATTTTAAGTAAAAGATAGATCAAATACGCGTACAAACACCAGTGCACATGCAGACATGTGTGGGAAAACAACCGAATGAAGCAGTACCGACCCTGACTTTGATGACTGCCCTCTGAGACCTGCAGCGCCCCCCCCCACAAGATCCGCCTGGCGAAGGTTCCAAGTCAGCGGCCCCGCCTCAGGGTCTGCTGAATCACTGATAGCATCTTGTACCCCCAACAGATCGAAGCAAGAAGGCCAAGAGAAGTATAATTGGCCAGCCGTAAATGTCCATGCTAGAGTAGCCAACCTGCTAGCAGAAGAGGACGGAGACATGAATGCTTTTGTTGCAGCGCTGGCAACAGCCTGTAGGGAGGCATCCCCCCTGTGCAAATGGACATGATTAAAATAGCAATGTGTAAACAACAAGAAGATGAGACTGAGTCCCAGTACCTCACGTGCCTCACTGAGACCACCTGAGGACATAATGGCAGCAGAAATCACACTGTCTGAAGCACACCTGAGGAGAGCTTCGTCAATAGAATGAAGGATGAAATAGCAAAAAAGATGGTCATCCAGCCGTTGGAGGAAGGTGCTGCAGAAAAAGAGGTCGAGGAAGAGGCGCTGGCAGAGGTAGATCTGGCAGGTGCTTTGTTTGCGGAGGCAGTGCCCGCACAGACAGTCCCAATTGGCCCTGGAGGCTGAGCGACAGCAGGGTGACTGACAGGGGAAGGCAGAGGTGGAGGTGGGCAGCCCACAAGGGACAGGTAAGCCTCTTTCCTTTATGCTTGGCAACCAAGACTCGCTTATGCTAATCTCTTCGACTAATCTTATGGGCACTGAAACATGTCACACCTCTGTGTTGAGCACTGAGATTGCAAAGTGTGGACAGTATGTCCAATATCACAATGATGTATATAAGTCAATACCCACCTCTATGTTATATGTGGAAGGTACATCAGTTATCTTTTTGGTAGATACAGGGGCAACATAGTCAGTCTTTAAATTAAGCCAGTTTACACAATCGACGCAAATAAAGATGAGTGAAAGGTTCCTGAACACAATGGGTGCATCAGGAGTCGTGGTGGGGGAGAGATTTTCCGCATCCCTATTGTGCGAAACTACTAACGGGGAAACATTCTAATTCTCCTTCTTGTTATCGGAATTTTTCCTTTAAATCTGATGGGTTGATATCTCATAGGGAGACTGGGGCTGGACGTGCTCAGTGCTCCGACGGGCTTGCAGCTAATTCAAAGGGAAGATTTACCAGTGCAGGCCGTAAAATATGACCCACGATCCCTGATGTATGTCTATGAGTGGCGATTAAGCCAGAGAGTGATAAGTTCAATGAGCGATTCACTCGCCCTGGAAGCAGCAACCATGTTAATCCTGTTAACACCGGTTTTCTTGCTGGAGATATGCTGCACTGCACAGCACACATACACCGTGACGGCCCTGACGAACCATCTGAGAAGGAGTGGTTCAGGAGATTGAACCAGATCAGTCGTCATTGTGCGAATTTTATTGGAGTGATCACAGATGTGCAGTCAGTGTGAACTTATCTAAGGTATCTGTAACAGCAAGCAGACCCTATCTTTTTAATATGGAAGGGTCCGCTCCTCACGTGTCACTGGCGAAGGGGTCTGGTGACAGGTGGCTGGATTTGGGACCATGAGTGCTAAAGGCACAAAGAACGAAAGGTTGGGTCTTCAGGGACAATGTGGGTATCTGGTTCAATGCAGATATGCGGACACATAAAGAGAAACGAAATTGGCTAACTCAGGCAGAAAGGACAGTCCAGGTAACGCCCGCTAGCCCTGAGAAGCCTAGGGGGATAGTCTGGCGTTTCCCTAAGATAGAAGTCTCGGACCCAAGATTAAAAATGGTCCCTACTGAGTTGTGGGCAAAGGGCAAACATGAGGGGCTCATACGGGGCTGTGAACCCACAAGGATAACCCCGAAGTCTGAGTATCATCCTTACAGCACAATACCCATTAAAATCTGAAGCTATAGAAGGAATTACTCCAGTCTTTGGATCCCTCCTAAAGGCTGGAGTGATAATCCCTTGTGCAAACTCACCAGTGAGAACCCCCACTTTTCCGGTCAAAAAGACAAACATTCCCGGTGAACCGGAGGAATGGAAGTTTGTTCAAGACCTGCAGGCAGTAAATAGCGCTGTTGCCCCGCACGCCCCAAATGTTCCGAACCCCTATACTATATTGGCTCAAATTTCACCGGACAGTAAATGGTTCTCTGATGTGGATTTAGCAAGTGCCTTCTTTAGTACACAGGTACACCCAGATAGTCAGTTCTGTTCGTTTTTTCATTCAAATGAAAATCATATACCTTCATGCGACTTTGTCATGGTTAGTGTGAGTCTCCCAGCATATATAATGAGACTCTGCGCAGGAGTCTGGAGACTCTTGTTCTAACCCAGGGGTCAGCGCTTTTGCAATAAGTAATTGCTTGATAGCGGCACCAACAAAGGAACAATGTGAGAAGGATACCCTTGCGTTGCTCTGCCATCTAGCAAGGGAGGGGCACAAAGTCAGTCTCGCAAAGCTACAATTTGTGCAACAACAGCTGAAATTCTTAGGCCACTTAATATCTGAATAAGGGAAGGCCATTGGTCAAGACAGAGTTCAAGCAATCCAGCAAATTCCAAAGCCTCACACGAAGAAACAGTTACTATCCTTTTTGGGCATGTGCTCCTACTGTAGAACGTTTATCCCACATTACGCAACCCTTGAGGCGCCCCTAAGTGACATAGCCCATGGCAAAGATTTGCAGAACAGAGTCCGTTGCAGTGGACCCTAGAGGCCGAGAGTGCCTTTGTTGAATTAAAAAGGGTGCTCCAAACTACACCTGCACTGGGAATTCCAAACCCAAACAAACCTTTTGTACAAACGGTAGATGAGAAGAGTAGCTGCATGACATCTGTGCTGTTGCAGGATCATGGGGGAAGAATGAGGCTGGTGGTATATTTTTCAGCTAAACTAGACCCCGTAGCGGTGGGATTGCCTAAATGCCTGCGAGCCGCAGCCACAGCTGAAAAGGCTGTTGTAGCTTCCAGGGATATAATCGGCTATGGTGAATTAACCCTTCTGGTCCCACATGCAGTATCCTTACTGTTTTCCAAGCAAAGGACCACACACATGTCAGCAGCATGTTGGCTCAGATACGATACTGTGTTATTGGAGATGCCTAACATTACAATAAAGCGATGTAATGCCCTTAACCCTGCTAGCCTTCTCCCCACAGAAGGAGATGGTGACCCACATGATTGTGTCTCTGTAACTAATGAAATTCGCAGCCCCAGACCAGATTTGCAGGATTCACCACTTCAGAATCTGGATATGGAGTCTTTTGTGGACGGCTCAGCATTCAGGAGCAAGGAGACAGGCCAGAGTTGCGTTGGGTATGCTGTAGTGACTACCTACGAGATAGTCAAAGCGGGATCACTCCCTTCTCATCAGTCAGCGCAAGCAGCAGAACTGATTGCCTTGACTGAGGCCTGTAATTGGCTGAGAGAAATACAGTGAATATTTACACCGATAGCAGATATGTATTCGGGGTTGTACATGATTTTGGAACCCTGTGGAATCACAGGAGCTCCACCGGAAAGCCCATCGCACACCGTGGCCTGATTTCTGAGCTCCTGAAAGCGGTCCTGTTGCCTAAATCAATCGCTGTGTGTAAGTGTGAAGCCCACACAAAAAAATAATGATTTTGTTTCCCAAGGCAGTGCAAGGGCAGACTCGGCAGCAAGAACGGCAGCCCAGCAGCCAATAAGTCAGCAGATTGACATGTGTATGACAAACATTTGTACCCCAACAACAGACATACGGGAGTTACAGTCACAGGCCACACTGGGAGAAAAATGTGAGTGGACGGAAGCAGGATGCAGTGTGAGGGAAGGAGTATGGTGTGGTCCCTGTGGTAAACCCTGTCTACCACCATCATTATTGCCATTCGATGCCAAACTGACACATGGTAAGGACCATGCATCAAAAGGGGGGATGTACGGCAGTATTTCAGCACACTGGTACACTAAG
Organism: Chiloscyllium punctatum; assembly: GCF_047496795.1. Taxonomy (NCBI): domain Eukaryota; kingdom Metazoa; phylum Chordata; class Chondrichthyes; order Orectolobiformes; family Hemiscylliidae; genus Chiloscyllium; species Chiloscyllium punctatum. The sequence goes on from NC_092748.1 coordinate 8,288,943, forward strand.
GGATTTACTCATTAATCCCAGAAATATTGTGAGCGTTGTTTTATCTGTGCCACTCATAATGTGAGGAGGGGAATACAGATGAGTCAGGCAGCACACCCTCAACCCCAAAAACCTTTTGAACATTTACAGATGGATTTCATTGAACTAATGCCCAGCAAAGGGAAAAGGTATTGTCTGGTAATAGTTGATATGGCTCCCAAATGGGTGGAAGCGTTCCCCGCATCTAAACAAGATGCCAGTGCAGTAGCCAAGGCTTTGCTAACTGAGGCATCCCTGAAAGGCTTAGGAATGACAATGGGACACCATTTGTCAATAATGCCTTACAGCAGATCGGTGATTATTTGGGAATAAACATGAGACAACTCTGTGTCTACCACCCAACAAGCAGTGGGGCAGTGGAAAGACAAAATGCTACCTTAACAAAATAAATTGACAAGATGTTGTGTTACTGTATAAAACTCTCTACACTTTTGTCTGAAATACAGAATCAAGTGAAAGCAGCACTACCCCAACCAGCAGGAGGGAAGCTGCATGACCTGGAAGCTGGAGACTGGATAGTGGTGAAAGACTTCAGGAGGAATAACTGGAAGGCAAAGAGGTGGCTGGGACCGTGTCAAGTGCTCCTCACAACACAGACTGCAGTTAAGATCGCAGAAAGAGCCACATGGATACACACTAGCCATTGCAAGTGTGTAGCTGGGCCTGAGGTGACATCGGACAGCACTGGAACCAATTACGTGGAAGTAGTGGTTAGAAACCTCATACAAATATGGGGCTGCCCCAGCTCACACTTTTAGCAAGCGCCCTTGTAGGATTATTCGTAAGGGCAGGGGCATTGCGCGGACCCCACCTGACCATGGCTTTGATGAGTGTGACGTGTGAACATGGGCTGTGTACAGGGCACACCAGAGCAAGTGACAATACCACCACAAAGCTATGTTTCGGGTCGGTGCTATCTGAGGAAAGGCCTGGTGTTTCCTCAACATTTTCTGATGTATTGCTATTCTGGCTCTGTTTTTTTATATTGTTGCTGTAGTTGTCCTTGTTGTCATAAAATGACAAAAAGGGGGAAAATTAATGGAAAATTATCCATTTACTGTGAAATTAATTCTCCATTTACTGTGAAACTTGAAATAGAATGCTTTTCTTTAACTTAATGCTGTATAAGTTAAACAATACTTTGATGAAGGCCTGTAATCAGCTTATCTCTGTTTGAATTCTGTAAACATTCAATTTGACCATGCGATAGTCGAACTCAGCGAAAGCTAAAGAGCTGTTATGTCTAAGACTAGGGGGATTCACCCTTGAGAGTGTGATAAGAAACAGTATAAAGCAAGTGTCTGTACCATGTTAAGGCACTCCTTTACATGAAGGCATCTAGCATTTGTGTACTGGAGTCACTTCTGCAGAGGTAACAATAAAGCTCCTTTCTTTGCTCTTGCTAATAGTTGAGTCAAGTCGATTTAATTTCCACGACAGTGAGCTTTAGATTAAAACAGATGTATTCCATCCTGCCTCATGAGGGATATATCCATAACATAACAGTATAGCCTGAGAGGTTCCAAAGTGTAGTGTGAAAGATCCCAAAGTTTAACATCGGATCAGGATATCAGTCAGTTCTGCTATTTCTTCAATGCGAATTGGCTTAAATGCGATTGAAACATTTAGACCATTATTTGTAGAATGCGAACTTACCTTACCTGTATTGGCTATAATGTGACTTGGGTCTCATTATTTTAAATGGGGTGGCTATTGCGTGATGTTCCTATAATGCGAGACAGCATGAGAACAAAACTATTGCATTATATCAGAACAGACTTATATAATGCAAGGGACTCCAGAATTTAAAATTGAAGACTCCCAGGTGTAGTGTGTGAGATCCAAGTGTTTAATATGTTATATCCCATGGTTTAAGGTGCAAAATGTCAGTATGTAGTATGTTCAGTCTTAATATTTAATGTGAGGGACCCTTGGATGTAATGTCAGAGGTCCCAAGGTTTCGAACTGTTGTAGCCCAGCAATCACTGGCTATGGTTATTGGCTTGTACAGAGAGAAGAGTCAATTCTCTTGTACCTCATAAGTCACTTTCTTAATGTATTGGATAATACACATGTAGCTTATACATTTCACCACAAACTGAAACCTATTTCTACACGCATTAGGATACTCTGACACTCCCTGAGTAGTCGCAGAATATAAAAGCTAATATGCGAGAAGGAGAGCTGCTAATGCCGACAAGGGCTGACTCTAGCCGGGCGCTCCCTCCCTCTCTCTTTCTCGATATTGTCACCATGTCCTTGATGTGGGGTTTGCTTCTGCGATGTTTGGTCTCTGGAGTTTTTGCTGGTTCGAAGCCCGAGAGTCATCCTCTTATTCCTTTCCTTATCTCTTTTGACCTGGGCTGTGTCTTCCCTGTTGGCTCAGATTTGTTTGCTTTCTTGCATGTCTTTACCTTCTGGACCCAGGGACCCAGGGAGCCTCATTACTTCTTGTCCAGATAAGGCATTTGCATTACTTCATCTTCCTTGCTTTCTGCGTACCTTTGTTAGTAGATTGTTTTCTGCATAACTTTGTTAGTACAAACCAGTACCTGGACTCAGGTAATCTTTAGTTCACAAGCCGCTATGTGTCAGCAATTTCAGTATTTTTCTGCAGCTTGTCGGTAGTTTGTATCCCTTTCTCTATCTTCTCCTGCAGCCCTGGCTAAAAGAACTTCTTCCGTTTTGTTATTCTGATACCACTTTTACATATCTTTGTCATATTGTGATCAAGTGGTAGCAGTTCTGGAATGTGGAGATGAAGAGTAGAATGAATATGCAGGTTTTGAGTGAATCCCCATATGTTTGTGCTCATACTGGATTTTGGAGTGGAATACTCTTGAGTTTTCATGTTGAACAGGATATCATTAAATAGCTTTATACATGAGGAGCACAAAACATGATGTCTCAATGAACACCTGATTTTGCTATCATTACAGCTGATGCTTGACTGCTCTAGTGTTTACGGTTACAAAACAAATTAGATTACATGCAGTCCCAACATTTACTCTTTAATCCCCTTTTCACCCCACCCCAGGATGCTCTATTACACTTTTTACCTGACCCTTTTAGTTTATCCAGCACATCTGGGATGTGTGGGCAAAGCATTTTGTTTCAGGATGCAGGTCCACCTGGTAGATGAAGTACCACAGATTTGGTCAGTGGCCAGGGACAACAGGGTGTGACTGTAAGTGAGGCAGGGAGAGGGCTCCTGTATTCAGGAACAGAGGAGTCTCAGCTCTTGAGCTTGTCCAACGGGTATGAGGTACTTGCTCTCTGTGTGGATGAGGAACAGGGCTGTGTGGAGAAGGAGCCAGTGACCACGGCACTGTGATACAGGAGGCTGTTCAAGAACAGGCAGGTGGTAGGTGTAGGGGATTCGATATTTAGGGAAATAGATGGTATCCTTTGTAAGCAGGATAGAGTTTCCCACTTGGTACGTTGCCCACCTGGTGCCAGGGTGAGGGGCATCTCTGACCAGCTTGAGAGGGTATTGGAGAGAAAGGAGGAGGATCCAGTTGTTCTGGTCCACGTTGGGACAAACAAAGGCAAGGCTAGGATAGAGGAGCTGTTCAGGGATTAGCAGGAACTAGGAATGAAATGAAAGAACATGTCCTCAAGGGTTATAATCACCGGATTACTGCCCAAGCCACATGTAAATTGGCATAGGGACATGAGAATAAGGGAAGTAAACACGTGGCTAAAAGACTGGTGTGGGCAAGAGGGGTTCCTTTTCACAGAACAGGAGGGATCTGTACTGCTCGGACGGTCTCCACCTGAACTGAGCTGGGGCCAGTGCTCTAGTGAAAAGGGTAAATAGGGCAGTCAACAGGACTTTAAACTCAAAAATAGGGGGAAGGGAAGGGTAAAACATCTCCCAGTGAGAAACAAAGCAGCAGGTTAACACCTGTAGGGGTGGATTCAACTGCATGGGAGCATATGAAAGAATTGAAAATAAAGGAGAACTCAGGAAAGGTTACTAAAGTCTCTAGCACAGACACAAATAGAACAGTGTGTTTGGAAAGGGTTAATAATTAAACTTCAAGCTCACTAGATAAACGAATGACAATGAGAAGAGGGATGGTCAATATAGGACTGAAGGTGTTATATCTGAATGACTGTAGTACACAAAACAGGGTAACTGAGCTTGTGGCACAGATTGAAATTGACAGGTATGATGTGGTGGAAAGATGGCTACAAGGGGATCAGGATTGGGAGCTGAATATCCAAGGATATACATCCTATCGAAAAGATAGGCAGGTGGGGTGAGGTAATAGCAATAAATGAAGTAGGATCAGATGATGTAGAATCTGTGTGGATAAGTTGAGGAATGACAAAGGTGAAAAAACCATAATAGGAGTTATGTACAGGCCTTCAAACAATAGTCAGGATTTATCCAAGAGATAGAAAAGCTGTATGTAATGGAAAATTAATAAGATTAACATTTACTGTGAAATCTGAAAGAGAGTACTTTGCTAAAATTTTCAGTAGACAGCCTGACTTTGCTGGATTAGATTAGATTCCCTACAGTGTGGAAATAGGCCCTTCAGCCCAACCAGTCCTCAGTGACCCTCCGAAGAGCAACCCACCCAGACCAATTTCCCCTTGACTAATGCACTTTACACTATGGGCAATTTAGCATGGCCAATTCACCTGACCTGCACATCTTGGGACTGTGGGAGGAAACCCATGCAGACACAGGGAGAAAGTGCAAACTCCACACAGACAGTCACCTGAGGCTGGGATGGAACCCAGGACCCTGGTGTTGTAAGGCTGCAGTGCTAACCACTGAGCCATTGTGCCACCCTGGATTTTGTAAGTAGACAGCTTGGCCTCGCAAGTCTTGCAAACAGTCAGAGTCAGCAAGAGTCAGGGAAAACATAAGGGCAGTAAGCAATTATATCAACAATAAAGGAATGAGAAAAACAACTCCATATGTGGAAAGAAGCTCAAATGTTCCCAACTCTTGTCCTTGAGCGTGTAATGAGGTTAAGCGAAATGTAGTATAAAGAGAATATGCGAAAGTTGTTCAGGGACCTTACATAAGGCATTTTTGCCAAATGTATTGGGCCACCTGCAGAGGTTACAATAAAGCTTTTTCTTTGCTGCTTGCTAGCAGTTGAGTCGAGTCGATTTAATTTCAACGACAGAGTGTAAGAAAGGCAAAGTTACAGGGATCATGGGGGATTTCAATATGCAGGTGGACTGGGAAAATCAGGTTGGCAGTGGATTGTGAGGAAAGGAATTTGTCGAATGTCTATGCAACGGCTTTTTGGAGCAGCTTGTGGTGGTGCCCACTAGAGAACAGGCAATACTGGATTTAGTGTTGTACAGTGAGACAGACTTGATAAGGGAGCTTAAGGTGGAGGGGCGCTTAGGAGGCAGTGATCATAATGTGATTGAATTTACTCTGCAATTTGAGAGGGAGAAGATAGAATCAGGGGTAACGGTGTTACAGCTGAATAAAGGTAATCACAGAGGCATGAGAGAGGAGCTGGGTATAATAGACTGGGAGAGGAGCTGAGCAGGAAAGACAGAGAAACAACAAAGGCAGGAGTTTCTGGGAGTAATTCAGGAGACACAGCAGAGATGCATCCCAGGGAAAAAGCAGCGTGATACAGGGAGGATGAGGCAACTAGGCTGATTAGGGAAGTTAGGGATAATATAAAAGGAAAAGAGAAAGCAGATAATGTGGTGAAGGGCAGTCGGAAACCAGAGGATTGGGAAGCTTACAAAGACTAACAGAGGGCAACAAGGAAAGAAATAAGGAGGGAGAAGATTAAATATGAGGGTAAGCTAGCCAGTAATATAAAGGAAGACTGTATGAGTTTCTTTAGGTACATAAAAGGCAAAAGAGAGGCAAAAGTGGACACTGAGCCACTGGAAAATGGCGCTGTAGAGACAGCATTGGGGAACAAGGAAATGGCTGAGGAACTGAATAAGTACTTTGCGTCAGTCTTCACAGTAGAATACATGAGTAATATTCCAAAGGTTCAAGAGAGTGAGGGGGCGGAGCTGAGTATGGTGACTATTACCAAGGAGAAGGTGCCAGAAAAACGGAAAGGTCTGAAAGTGGACAAATTACCTGGACTCAGCCAAGACAGAGTGGATACTGGGGAGATGGTTCCATTGGCAGGATAGACAAGGACTGGAGGGAACACCCTCAGAGTATAGGGAAGACCTTCTAGAACGGAGATAAAGAGAAATTTCTTCAGCCAGAGAGTGGTGAATCTATGGAATTAATTGTCATAGGTAAAATTGGAGGTTGAGTTCTGACAGAGATAGCTGAAGCGATAGTGAAGGCTTTAGTTGTGATCTTTTGTTGTGGAAGAATCACTCAATGTTATATAAAAAAAATTACCAGGAGATGCAGATAATCCTTCACAAAATTAAACTTTAATCTTGCAAAATCAAAGCTGTGGGAACCTGCAAAATGGCTTTCCTGGCTCCCCACAATTTCTTTGTTCTCCTCCAGTTTATATAATTTGTTGGTCCAGCGCTTATCAGATATTATTAGCATGGCCAATCATGCTGGCTTGATTTGTCTTTCTAAACTAATCATTGTCTGCCGCACTCGTTCCTTCCGTCATACCTTACAACACCATCATCTACAGCAGTGTTTCTCAACAGAGGCAGAAGTGCCCCCTGAGGGGCATTTGCCTTCCTTCGGAGGGCATTGAAGTCAAAGGGGGCAGCAAGGGGGCACTGAATGACTTTGTAGAGAATTTACCAAACACTTGGAAGACTGCCATGTCCTTGAAGGACATTGCTGTGTGCAGATGGATAGTCGCATAACACGAGTCTGTTATTTTCCCTGCACCCATGGAGGCGTGTGGTCTGATTGGTTGCTGTGCTATTATTGATAGTCTTCTCTGTGAATGGCAAACCATTTGAACTCATTTGCAGTTGGCACTGATCCTACTGCCAAGATCAATATCACCCTAACTCGTGTTACTTCTAGGAAGATGAAATGCAGCTTTTCAACCTTTCTACCGGGTGGCAGGATGAATGCACATCACAGCTAATTAGCCAATCAAATTTTGCCACTTATCTGAGTGTCTTAAAATTATCGTGATAAGGTAATATCCATGATTCCATCAGGGTATTCGAGTGACAGTGTAAAAATGGCCTCATCGAGTAAGAAAAAGTGCAGGCAGTATAGCATGGACTATTTGCGATATGGCTTTATTCAATCTCCATCTAATAAACAGTTACCACTGTGCTTGCTCTGTGAGCAAAGTTTTTCCATTGAGGCCATGAAGCCTTCCCATCTTATTAAACATTTGGAAAAGAAACACAGTGACAAAATGGACAAAGATTTGGCATATTTTCAAACATTAAAGAATAAATTCAATCAGCAACCAATGATTTCCACTGCTTTTTCAAAGATGGGAGCCACAAGTGTGGATGGCCTTGTGGCATCATACAACGTAGCAAAGCTAATTGCAAAATGTGGTAAATCTCATTCTGTGGGTGAATCGTTGGTGCTTCCAGCTATTGCTGAAGTATTATCAACCAATCTACACCAGGAACCATCAATGACTATCTAGTGTATCCCTCTTAGCAACGATTCCATGAGAAGGCGCATCGATGAAATGGCCTCAAATATTGAGGATAAATTATGTTCCCTTTTGATATAAAAAAAATCACCTTTCACAAATTGATGAAAGTACTATATGCGGAAATGTACGTTTCATCGACAAAAATGAAATAAGAGAAGAACTACTTTTTGCTCTGGATCTACCGACAGATACCAAAGGTAAGACTATCTTCAACTGCGTCAAGGATTATTTTGATAAAAAGTATGTTCCCCTCAAAAACATTGTTGCTTGTGCTACGGATGGCGTGCGTGCTATGACTGGCCAACATCGGAGATTTCTCGCATTATTAAAGAGAGAAGTGCCACATGTTTTCACAGTCCACTGCATTATCCGTCTGGCTGCAAAGAAACTTAGTGAAGCCCTCAACCATTCTCTACAAGTGGTGACAGATGTGGTAAATTATATAAAGAGACATTCTCTGAATGAACGACCTCTCCGCCAACTCTGTAAAGATAACGAAGATGAATTTCTGCAATTGCTGCTACACACAGAAGTGAGATGGCTCTCGAAAGGAAAATGCCCAATCGCTTCCATGAGCTGTTCGATTCTATCATCGAATTCCGACATAGAAATAATGAAAACCTTTGTATGAAAGCCGAAACTGTAAAACACAACTGGCATATCTCGCGGGTATATTCGATAAGTGCAATTCGCTGATCGTGCAGATACAAGGAGATAATGTGAGTTTCATAAAAGCAAGGAATGCTGTTACATCTTTTATTGTGAAATTTGATCTCTTTCATTGGAATATCAGTCGTCGTGAGTTTTACCGGTTCCCGAGTTTAAACAATATCACGGAGGATGTTACTGATCAATTACTTATCTACCCAGCTCACATTCGCGCACTGCAGGATGATATGACAATATGATTTGCTGATCTTATCGAGATGGAGATCCCAACATGGCTGACTGACCCCTTTATCTCATGCGCAGAAGAAATGAAGAAATGATAGAGCTCCAAAATGACACTGCAATGAAAATTGGGTGAGCCCCATTTTTGGATTCAAGTTGCCACCCGATGTCAAAGAGGCAAAGTGGTTTGCATGACCATTTCCTACCTCTTATTTGGTTGGGAAAGGATTCAGTGCCACCACCAGAATACCAGATAAGACCCGCAATTACACGGATGTTGTTCAGCGTGGTGACCTGAGATTGCTTTTAACAAAGATTGAACCAGATGTATATGATGTAGCAAGACACCATGAACCACAAGGATCGCATTGACTATTTTGCTATCACAGACTAAATTTTATACAGAGTGAGCCAAAAGTAGGTGGACAGTAAGAACAGTAATAAATGATAACATTTATTTTTTGTTGTATATAAAACATATTTCACAAAAGTTTTCCGTTTTCAGCATTGCAGTGTATTGCAGTTGTATGTACAAAAACAGACTTTGGTGATTTGGGGGTGTTGCATGATTTCAAGGATAAGAAGGGGGTGTTGAATACGGAAAGGTTGAGAAACACTGGTCTACAGCATTTGCTCATCTCCCAGTGATTTAACTAACCTATCACAATGCACTACCATTATCAGTTACTGGAGCCCAGTAACATGATCCCAGGCATACATTGCAACACTAGGTTAACTACGTTACTGCCATAGTAACTTCCATATATTTCCCCTCTTTGAGACCAACAAAGGTCACACACACAAAGAATACGAGGAGGCTGAACGCACAAAGGCCAAATTGCCCAACACAGCCCCAAAAGCAGGCAATAACAATTTCCAGGGTCCAAACTACAAAGGATTCTCCCTCTGCACCTGGAGCCACAGGCCAAAAACCCTTCCCAAAATAACCGGAACAGGGAAAATAAAGACCCAAAGACCCGCACAGTCTGAACGCGCACGCGACACATGCAAGTCAGGCATCTCCATCGGAACAAGGCTTCAGCACCACAGCAGATGTCAGATCATAGCATTAGAGTGGCGAATCCGCAGTAGAAGAGGGGGCTGGGCCAGCGTCCACTGAAACAACAGGGAGGAAGGTCTCCTTCCATAAACGCATCACTGACAGCCACAGAGGCACCAGTACCCCCATAAGCCTCACTCACCAAAGACACAAGGCCACGTAAAGGAGTAACAAGCCCCAACACGCCCTTTCAACTGTTGCAGCCCCTTCTCAGCCCTCACCTACCTCAATGCTGGAGTCCATCTGTGCCAGTCGGAGTACCCTGGCACACTGATTAAGATGATATCAGGCGGATCGACCCACTATTGGAACGGGAATAGGCGATGCCCTGTTACCGTAAACGGACACTCTCCCCTCAGCTCATTCCACTTTCCCCAGAAAAGCCCATACGTACACCTGATCTCCAGGACCAATAGGCCCCTTCCTGTTACCAGACACTGGCTCCCTCAGCACTTCCTGTATGTGATAGACTCATGAATCATAGTTAGCTGTTGCATGTGCTACTTAATATCAAGTTCCAATCATTCCAAACTAGGCCCATCATACGGACCCCTCCATTCAGACCCTCGGCATGGGTCCACCGGTAAGCTCCATGCGGTGCCAAGGTAGTCATGCAGTTAGTCTGCACACAGTAGCCCATTAATGCCAGCAGCAGTGCATCGACCCAGGTACGATAGGTACTTGCACAAATTACAGTCAACTCAGCTTCCAAAGGACTACCAATCCATTCTATCATACCCTGCGACTGGAGTTGATACACGCAGCCAAACCTCTGCTTAATCTGCAATGTCTGCAGCACCAACTGAACCACCTTCTGGATAAAGGCAGACCCATCATCCAAACTGATCTCAGATGGTGTGGCAAACCTCAGAATAACTTGAGTCGTTAAAAGCCTCACTTCAGCGCCTGCCCCTGAATCTTTTTTACGGGGCCCCTTCTGCCCATCTGCTAAACCTGTCACTGATCACCAACATATATCACTTCTTACACAACGTCTTTATCATGTCCACACAGTCAGTCACCAAAAGCTTAAATGGCCCCTCAGGTACAGGTATACGTCCTATAGGGGTCGCTAACCCTTCCTGACATGATTCTGAGCACAGACATCACCTTGCGACAACATATAACCCACTGAAGCCTGCAAGTAAGGTGACCAATAGCCAGTCCTCATTATCTTCCTCAAAGGAGCCGTGACTTTGGCATACTCTTCAATCCAGTCAGAACTAAAACCAGCCATCCCCAGAAATGTCGTCATCTGTCCAACTGTCACAGGCCTGGGATCCCGAGTTATTGCCTCAATCCGATCAGGTGCTACTAACTCACAGCCCTTAGATACCAGCTGAGCCAAAGACTCAACCTGCTGCTGACGGCAGTGAAGCTTATGCCCAGACACCTTATGATCACCATATGCTAACCGTTCCAAAAGATTTGGAGACACCGGTGTTGGACTGGGGTGCACAAAGTTAAAAATCACACAACACCAGGTTATAGTCCAACAGGTTTATTTGGAAGTACTTGCTTTCGGAGCGCTGCTCCTTCATCAGGTGGTTGTGGAGAATAAGATTGTAAGACACAGAATTTATAGCAAAAGTTTACAGTGTGATGTAACTGAAATTCCATAGTTACATCACACTGTAAATTTTTGCTAAATCAGTTTTTTAGATTAGAATCTGTCTGACTATTGTGGCACAGACAGTCTCACAGGGAGTTAACACCTTCAATACCTTATCTGGGTCAACATGACACCAATTGTTAAAATGTAGTTGAGAATGTAACTTTTAAAAAAGTTTTCCGATTTACATATGAGAGAACTGAAACCAACATGGTCATTCTAAAAGATGAGAGACTTAACAAATAATCTGGGTCTTTTTCAATGAATAATTTCAGTTACATCACACTGTAAACATTTGCTATAAATTCTGCGTCTTACAATCTCATTCTCCACAACCACCTGATGAAGGAGCAGCGCTCCGAAAGCTAGTGCTTCCAAGTAAACCTGTTGGACTGTATCCTGGTGTTGTGTGATTTTTAACTTCGCTCCAAAAGAGATATGGTGTCACGCTCACATTGTCCTTGACTCTCAGAGCAAACTAACAAATCATCATCATCATACTGGATTAGTGTACTCTCCAATGGCACACCCTCCAGATCCAACTTCAACATCTGGTTAAATACATACGGCAAATACTTAAACCCCTGCGGCATTCGATTGAAAATTATATTGCCTTCCTCTGTACGTAAAAGTAAATAAATATTGACAGTCCTCTGCCAACGGAACACTGAAGAAGGCTGAACACAAGTCAATCACTGGTAACCAATCTGCTTTCGGCGATATATTAGTCCGCAGAATATGCGGATTTGGAACCACTGCTGGCCAATCCTCCACCACCCCATTAACCGCCCACAGGTCATGTACCGGTCTCCATTTAGACTTATCTGCTTTTAAAACAGACATCAGTGGAGTATTTCAGGGGCTGCATGTCTCCCTAAGCACCCCAGCTGCCAGCAGTCCCTGTATTGTCACTGCTATTCCCCCGTCTGCCCCTGGCTTCAAAGGGAATTGTGATCTTCTAGGTAAATATGCCCCTGGCTGTAAACCTGATACAACTGAATTTGCTGACTTCACTCTCCCCACATCTGTATCATGTCGTGACCATAAGCTAACTGGCAATGCAACCAGCCAATAATCAAATTGATGGTCACTTCCTCCCGCGAGCACTAGCATACTCCATTGGGAAACCACCTCAACCTCCTTGGGGTTCCCCTACATATTGATACAAGTTGCAATTCGAACATAGTTACCATCGCCAGATTTCCAGACCCCCTGGTGTCATCATCTGCCAATCACTAATCATTTCTACATGCTTCATCATGGGTCCTGGATCCTTAGACAGATGTCCCTCATTTACTAACAGTGTCACATGGGGTAAGGCCACTGGCACACTGTACCATTTCTGCAGAAAATCATGTTGCCTTCTCTGCAATGCTTCTCCCTGCCTCCCCATCACTATACTCAGCTAAGAGCATCAGCTTCACCCTGTAAATGCTGTGGGGTGACAACCTCACAATGCCACTGCTCCTCCAACATTTTACTCTGATTCTCTCTTTGGTAAGATTTTGGAGTCCAATGTGAAGGATGCGAGTTCTGAATACTTGGAAGTGTGTGGTAAAACAGGGCAAAGTCAGCATGGTTTCATCAAGGGGAGTTGTGCCTGACAAATCTGTTAGAATTCTTTGAGGAAGTAACGAGCAGGTTAGACCAAGAAAAGCCAATGGTTATTATCTACCTGGGCCTCTAGAATGCCTTTGATAAGGTGTCTCACAGGAGGCTTGAGTAAGATAAGGGCCCATGGTGTCAGAGGCAAGGTGCTAGCATGGATAGAAGATTGGCTGTCTGGCAGGATGCAGAGAGTGGGGATAAAAGGGTCCTTCTCAGGATGGAAACTGGTGACTGGTGGTGTTCCACAAGAGTTTATACATTATACATTAACGATTTAGATGAAGCGACTGAAGGGCATTCTGGGTAGGTTTGCAGATGATACAAAGACAGGTGGTGGGACTGGTAATATTGAGATAGCAGGGAGGGCTGCAGAAAGATTTCGGCGGGTTAGGAGAATCAGCAAAGAAATGGCAAATGAAATACAGTTTAACCCCTGTATCGCAGATTCAATTTCCATGGTTTCAGTTGTCCGTGGTTTACCACAGCCTGAAAATACGACATGGAATGTTCCAGAAATAATCTCAGAGGGCCGCCCATTTAAATGATAGGGTTCGCTTCTATCTGCAGTTTCGGGCATCCACGCGGATATGGGGGGACACCTGTACAATGTGGGCAAGTGTGAGGGCATGCAGTTTGGGAGGAAGAATAGAGGCATAGACTATTTTCTAAATGGGGAGAAAATTCAGAAATCGGAAGTGCAAAGGGACTTGGGAGTCCTAGTCCAGGATTCTTTCAAGATAAACTTGCAGGTTGAGTCAGTAGTTAGGAAGGCAAGTACAATGTTGTCATTCATCTCAATGGAATTAGAATATAAAAGCAGGGATGTACTTCTGAGGCTTTCTAAAGCTCTGGTCAGACCACATTTAGAGTATTGCAAGCCATGTTGGGCCCTGGAAGGTTGTACTGGCCCTGGAGTGGTTTCAGAGGAGGTTCACAATAATGATCCCAAGAATGAAAAGCTTAACATTTGAGGAATGTTTGAGGACTCTGAGACTATACTCAATGGAGTTTAGAAGGACGAGAGAGGATCTGACTGAAACTTACAGAATACTGAACAGCCTGGACAGACTGTTTCCATTGGCAGGAGAGACTAGGAGCCAAGGGCACAGCCTTCGAGTAAAGGGAAGACCTTTTAGAAAGGAGATAACGAGAAACCTCTTCATCCAGAGAGTGGGGAATTAATGGAATTCACTGCCACAGAAGACTGTGGAGGCCAGGTCATTGACTAGATTTAAAACAGAGATCGATAGGTTCTTGATTGCCAAAAGGATGAAAGCTTACAGTGAGAAAGTGGGAAAATGGGGTTTAAAAACCTATCAGCCATGATTGAATGGTAGAGCAGACTTGATGGGCTGAATGACTTAATTTTTGCTGCTATATCTTATGGTCTTATTAGCCAAAGATGGGAAATTGTCACGATGTGATGTTATGGATATTAGCCCTGACTCACATTTTGGAATTGTTGCCAGGTTTTCAAGGTAAGGGAGATGAAGCTTGTATTTCAGATGAAGCCCAGCAGTAACTTATGAGCCCATCTTCATGCTAAACCCAATTGCATAATGTCAAGAGAAAATGGCTGTCACCACATACAGAGTGGATGAAGTAAATCACTGTTTGGGGCTTTGAGTAAATCTTCCACTGTGAGGCCTTGCTTGGGGCAGTGACATTAATCATACATTCACAGATTCTGGAACAATACCCATTTGCCATCAAATTGGATTGAATTAAAAGTTCATTCTATTGGCACCCATTAACATTACAGAATAAATCATGACCATTACATATTTTATGTCACTTGACCTACTGTCATGTCAGACAGGCAAACTTCCAAGGCTCACTTGGTTTTGCCATTTCTGCATCACTTCTCATCACTCCTCTGTCACAGTCCACGCCCAATTATAAACAAAGAATGAAAATGGTCTGTGATCTTCTAAGGCGGCTTTTTATCTGTGAGGGGCTGCTATGATGATGGAGATATACCTGAATGTATCTCACCCAATGGAACATTAGCATTTTGGATCTGCACTATACACTCCCATTAGCTTACATATGGAAGCATTGTACTGGCTTCCTTGCGAAGGTGAAATAGAGTCATAGAGATGTACAGCATAGAAACAGATCCTTCGATCCAACCCGTCCATGCTGACCAGATATCCCAACCCAATTTAGTCCCACCTGCCAGCATCCGGCCCATGTCCCTCCAAACTCTTCCTATTCATTTACTCATCCAAATGCCTCATATTGTGTGAGGCCGTAACAATAGACAATAGACAATAGGTGCAGGAGTAGGCCATTCTGCCCTTCGAGCCTGCACCACCATTCACAATGATCATGGCTGATCATCCTCAATCAGTATCCTGTTCCTGCCTTATCTCCATAACCCTTGATTCCACTATCTCTGAGAGCTCTATCCAACTCTTTCTTAAATGAATCCAGAGACTGGGCCTCCACTGCCCTCTGGGGCAGAGCATTCCACACAGCCACCACTCTCTGGGTGAAGAAGTTTCTCCTCATCTCTGTCCTAAATGGTCTACCCCGTATTTTTAAGCTGTGTCCTCTGGTTCGGCACTCACCCATCAGCGGAAATATGTTTCCTCCTGCCAGAGTGTCCAATCCTTTAATAATCTTATACGTCTCAATCAGATCCCCTCTCAGTCTTCTAAACTCAAGGGTATACAAGCCCAGTCACTCCAGTCTTTCAGCGTAAAGTAGTCCCGCCATTCCAGGATTTGACCTCGTGAACCTACGCTGCACTCCCTCAATAGCCTGAATATCTTTCCTCAAATTTGGAGACCAGAACTGCACACAGTACTCCAGGTGTGGTCTCAGTGTAACTGCAGAAGAACCTCTTTGCTTTTATACTCAATCCCTCTTGTTATGAAGGACAGCATGCTATTAGCTTTCTTCACTACCTGCTGTACCTGCATGCTTGCCTTCATTGACTGATGTACAAGAACACCCAGATCTCTCTGTACTGCCCCTTTACCTAACTTGACTCCATTTAGGTAGCAATCTGCCTTCCTGTTCTTGCCACCAAAGTGGATAACCATACATTTATCCACATTAAACTGCATCTGTCATGCATCTGTCCACTCACCTAACCTGTCCAGGTCATCCTGTAATCTCCTAACATCCTCCTCACATTTCACCCTGCCACCCAGCTTTGTATCATCAGAAAATTTGCTAATGTTACTATTAATATCATCTTCTATATCATTAATATATATTGTAAAAAGCTGCGGTCCCAGCACTGATCCCTGTAGTACCCCACTGGTCACCGCCTGCCATTCCGAAAGGGAGCCAATTATCACTACTCTTTGTTTCCTATCAGCCAACCAATTTTCAATCCAAGTCAGTACTTTGCCCCCAATACCATGCGCCCTAATTTTACTTACTAACCTCCTATGTGGGACTTTATCAAAGGCTTTCTGAAAGTCCTCGTACACTACATCTACTGGATCTCCGTTGTCCATCTTCAGCGTTACATCCACAAAAAATTCCTGAAGATTAGTCAAGCATGATTTCCCCTTCATAAATCCATGCTGACTCTGACCTATCCTGTTACTGCTATCCAGATGTATTGTAATTTCATCCTTTATAATTGACTCCAGCATCTTTCCCACCACTGCAGACAGACTAACTGGTGTATAATTTCCTGCTTTCTCTCTCGCTTGTTTCTTAAAATGTGGTACAACATTAGCCACCCTCCAATCCTCAGGAACTGATCCTGAATCTATCGAACTCTGGAAAATAATCACTAACACATCCACAATTTCTCGAGCCACCTACTTCAGTACTCTGGGATATAGACCATCAGGCCCCGGGGACTTACCCAACCTTCAGACCTAACAGTCTCTCCAACACCAATTCCTGGCAAATATAAATTCCCTTCAGTTCAGGTCCTTCAGCCACTGTTACCTCTGGGAGATTGCTTATGTCTTCCACAGTGAATACAGATCTGAAGTACCAATTCAACTCTTTTGCCATTTCTTTGTTCCCTGTAGTATATTCCCCTGTTTCTGTCTTCAAGGGCCCTATTTTAGTTTTAACCATCTTTTTGCCTTTCACATACCTAAAAAAGCTTTTACTATGCTCCTTTATATTATTGGCCAGTTTACCTTTGTACCTCATTTTTTCTCTGCGTATTTCTTTCTTAGTAATCCTCTGTTGTTCTTTAAAAGCTTCCCAGTCCTCTGTTTTCCCACTTATCTTTGCTATGTTATACTTTCCCTCCTTTGACTTTATATGTTTCTTAACTTCCCTCGTCAGCCATGGCCACCCATGCCTCCTTCTAGGATCTTTCTTCCTTTTTGGAGTGAACTGATCCTGCAACTTCTGCATTATACACAGAAATATCCGCCATTGTTCCTCCACTGTCATCCCTGCTAAGGTATTACACCATTGAACTTTGGCCAGCTCCTCCCTCATAGCTCCATAGTTTCCTTTAGTCAACTGAAATATTGTCACTTCCGATTGTACCCACTCCCTCTCAAATTGCAGATTGAAGCTTATTATATTATGGTCACTACTTCCCAATGGCTCCTTCACTTCGAGGTCCCTGTTCAATTCTGGTTCATTGCACAATACCAGATCCAGAATTGCCTTCTCCCTGCTAGGCTCCAGCACCAGCTGCTCTAAGAATCCATCTCGGAGGCACTCCACAAAGTCTCCTTCTTGAGGTCCAATACCATCCTGATTCTCCCAGTCTACCTGCATGTTGAAATCCCCCATAACAACTGTAGTAACATCTTTGCGACAGGCCAATTTCAGCTCCTGATTCAACTTACACCCTACATCCATACTACTGTTTGGGGGCCTGTAGATAACTCCCAAGAGGGTCTTTCTACCCTTAGAATTTCTCAGCTCTATTCACACTGACTCTACATCCCCTGATTCTAGGTCTCCCTGTGCAAGGGACTGAATATCATCCCTTACCAACATGTAACATGTCATTGTGATTGAGAGGGATTGGGAATACTGCGACTGGTGTGTTGTTTGTTTTCCAACATTTCCCACAGATTATCTGCTCACTCATCTGAGGTGGAACCAGAGCTCCAAAGATTTCTTGTGGTTGCTGTCTATGAAAAGACAGCATTGAAGGCACGACCACCTGATGAAGGAGTGGCGCTCTGAAAGCTAGTGCTTCCAATTGGATTATAACCTGGTGTTGTGTGATTTTTAGCATCGAAGAAGATATTAATTACAACGTCATCACCAAATACTGAAAGAAGAGGAATCACCGGCAGCTACCTCACTACGTCCAGAGAGACAACCACCAGGGAGTCAGGGGAGAATGACCAGTGCCCAGAGGCATCTGCCTCACTATCATTACAGCTATCAAAGAGTCTGTACAGCCAGAAACTAAGGATGTCAAGAAACCAAAGGCAGAAACTCAAGAGTGTATGTAAATAAACAATTGCAATTGGATATGACACCAAGGTCCATTCAGTTGTGATTGTTTATTTTACAGGATAAGCTGACCTGATCTGGATCATTTCATGGTTGGTTTCAGTGTTCTTATTAAACCCCATTTCAAACAAACGTCCCCAGGATTTGGTGGAATGTAAAGCTTTAATCAAGCCAGTTCTAAAAAACTGACACTGGACCTTAAATGCTAAGTGATTTCTCTCCACAGATGCTGCCAGACCTGCTGAGTTTTCCCAGTGATTTCTGCTCTTGTTTCCGATTGCCAGCATCTGCAGTTCTTTGGTGGTTTCTTGTTTAATCGAGCCTTGTTTACTGACTCCATGGAGGCACTGACAAAATCAGATTTTGTATCTAGGCTGAACAGTGTATTGTAGTAAAGACATTTTTTACGCTAGTGCATTATGCACATGTACATGATGTTTGGAGAATTGAAGCATTTCTTTGTGAACTTGAGGCAGAGCTGGTTCATATTATGGCTAGCAATGGTTTGAATTCCAGTGTAAGGTCAACTGGAAGTATTAATGAAACTCCATTGGCTAAAATCCGTAGTTCGCATAATGGCATTCCTTAGCTGTTGAGTGCATTTAGGAAAAGGTCTCCAAGGGTCTGTCACTTCTCTTTCTGACGAAAGTGGCTGTTTACAGTGAAAAGGCTTTGTGTTCAGCTTATTTGTAATTTGGTGAGGGTCATTTGAAGAAAACACCCTTTGTATTAGTACGGAATCATTTTGATCCAATTCTGGCAAATGAAAATTGGATCTCAAACTTGGTCATTTCCTGTTGTAGTTGATTTTATTCTTGCATCCCAAGTTGCCATAGCCTGCCAATGGGCTAATGAGAGTTGCAATAAGATCACCTGCAAAATACCAGGGTAAACCAATCCTTTGTTTCCATGGGAATTGATTTACTGCAGACTTGTGCTCCCAAACTAGCCAGGCTCTTAGCATGGCTGTTCCTTTACAGCTACAATGCTGGTATCTACCTGACAATGTGGAAAATTGCCAAGGTAGGTCCTGTCTGCTAAAAGCAGGGCATCTCCAGTCTGACCAGTTGCTATCCTCTTGGTCTACTCTCACCTTACTTTACTTTTGATTATCCTAAACGCTGATATCAAGAAGCATTTACTTAGCGTTTGCCTGCTCTTTTCTCACTTTTGTGCTCTGTTGGGGTCATTTAGGTTGAGAACTTAGAATCTTCATGATTCAAACATGGACAGAAGAGTTGAACTCTAGAGATGAAGTGAGAGATTTCCCTTGACATCAAACAGTATTTGACAAAGAGTGGCTTTAATGATTCCCACAAAATCTGAGGGCTCCGGGAATCGGGGTGGGAAGATCTCTACTTGGTTAAAGACAAACGTACACAAAGGAAAATGCTGGTGGTGGTTGCAGGGGGGCAATCATTTTCAGTCCTGGATCATTGTTGCAGGAGTACCTCAGGGGTCTGCCTTGGGCCAAACAATCTTCAGTAGCTTTATCAAGTACCTTCATCCACTGAAAAGTCGTGTAAATGTTGCTGATTGCACAATGTCCAGGCACTTCACATGTTATGCAGTCATACAGTACCGAAACAGACCCTTCAGTCCAACCAGTCCATGCAGACCAAACTAAACTAGTCTCATTTGCATACCCTTGACTGATATCCCTCCAAACATTGTATTCACATACTTATCTAAATGTCCTAAACATTGTAACTGTACCCATATCCACCATTTAGGAAGTTTATTCCATGCGTGAGCCACTTTTAAAAACCAGAATGTTGTCCCTCGTGTCCTTTTTAAATCCTTCTCTCACTGTAAAAACATACCCCCAGTCTTGAAATCCCCCACCAGAGAGAAAAGACACTCTCCATTCACCTTATCTATTGCCCTCGTGATTTTGTGAACCTTTATAAAGTGGAAGCAGTCCACGCCTGCAAAACTGCAAGACCTGGGTGAAGGTCCAATTTGAGTTGATGTGTAGTAATGTACGTTCTGCCCCACACATGCCACGAAGTGACCATCTCCAACAAGGAACCATTGTCATTCTACAACATTTACTGTCACTAAAATCGCCACCTGCAGCAGCCTAGGATTACCATTGAGAAATTGAACTGAACCAGCCATCTAAATACTCTGGTTACAAGAGCAGATCAGAGACTGGAGGTTATGCAGTCACTCTCCTCTTGACGTTCCAAAGCCTATCCACTGTCAGCAAGAGACAGATTGTGATAGAATACTCCCCATTTGCCTGGATGAGTGAAGCTCCAACAATATTCCAGAATCTCAATGACATTCAGGGCAGAGAGGCCACTCCATTGGTAACTTATCCAGCACCATCAACATTGACTCGCTCCACTACCAATGTATGGTGGCATCAGTGTGTACCATGTTCAAAATGGACTGCAGTAATTCCCCCAAGCTCCTTTTCGATGGCAATGATTTTGACAGTGTGAGGACAGCAGATGCATGGGAACACCACCCTGAATAAGTGCCCCTCCAACACACACCATCCTGAATGTGAGCTGTATTGCTGCTCCTTCATGGCCACTAGGTTAAAAAGAATCTCTCCTTTCCCTACAAGATGACTCCAGGGGACCCTGCCCCCTTTTTAACAGAGGGATATAAATTGCTAACATCCACTGCTGCTTGTAATTGGAGTCTGTTCTCTTGGAATGGATCAGCTAGTGAGGAACAGCAGGTGGTCTATTTGGTCACTGAACTGTTGAAGGAGTCTGAATGAAGTAGAATTTCAGTGATATTAACAGTCACATAATTTGTATTGTGGTCTTACACCACACCATTGTCTTAGTGGAATATGGAAGACAGCCTAATTTAAATGATACCAAAACAGGAATTGCTGGAGAAGCTCAGCAGGTCTGGCAGCATCTGTGGAAAGAAAGCAGAGTCTACAATTCAAGTCTCGTGATCCTTTAGTTATTTCAGATCTTCAGCATCAATAGTTTGGTTTTATTTTACTCCAAAAGATGGTGATCACACCTGGCTGTATATACAAGCATTTTCTTTCCTTTCATGGTTTATCGATTCCACCCTAAATTATTTTTGCGGATTTGACAGTGTTATGTTTTGTTGATGTAGTTGGGACTCCTTTATGTCAGGCTGGCTTTGAGGCACGTTACCTTGTGTACTTCTCTCAAATGTGGTAAGTTGCCATGACTTTACTGCATTTTATCTTGTTGCTCTCCTTGGAACAGAGTAAATAAATTATGTAATTCAGTATCTTGCCCTTGGCGTGACACGATACTGATCTGTTGGTGCAGGACAATTATTGACTTTTTGAGTTCCCAGGGCAGAGTGTTTGCTGCAGTACCTGGAAGCCTCTTAGGAAAGAAATTCCATGTATTGGCAGACTCTGGGCCTTGCATACAATGTGCATGGAACATTGCCACTGGGATTAACATCTGCAGTTGTTGAAAGCAGCTGTATGGAAATTCAGAGCAGAGAGAAAATAATGCTAAGTTCAAAGCTCTTCAAGAGCGCTGTGCTTCCAGCTTTTTAAAAAAAGTCTACAAATGAAAGCTCAACACCAGCCTTTAAAACTGAGAGCTGCGTTCAATCAGGTTAACATCAAGGGCATGAAAATGGATACATTCTTGAATCTTCTCTGATCAACTCCTGCCCCAAAATCCTGGGAGAGTTTGTATGGTTATATTGAGTGTCCATGAGAAGCTATGTTACAATTATCCATTTGTCAAAGTACACTGGTTCTCGAAGCACACTGCTCCCGGTGCTACCAGAAAAATTAACTATTTAATCAAAGCGCTAATTTTTGCCTGTCTGATGGAATCGAGTTAATGGAAAACGCAAATCAGGTCCCTGCACTTAGCAAGGACCAGCAAACAAGTAAATTCTAATCACAAAGACAACCATGAATTACCAACATATGGCTCTACTTTTAAAACCTCTATTCAAACATACAGGTGTTGACAAACAAAAAAAAATGTTGACCTTATGGATGTTGGGGAAAAAAATGGGAAATGCAGCTCAATACCATCAGTGCACAGGGTCCATCGGGATGTTCCTTTTGCTCTCTAAGACTTTCTATACTTTTTCCTCATCTCCAGGTTCTTTCCCTTCACAATTAGTACACTAACTACAAAATCTTTCTTATTGTTTCAAAGTCCCAGTTATGGCAGCTGATGGGAGAAAATAGCCGGCTTTCTTCAGGCTTCAAGTATTTTTACTGCAGAGAGGCCACCGGCCTTTCTGACATTCCAAAGGTTTCTCACTGTCTCGTTCACTGCTCCTACAAGCTATTTAGCTATCCAGGAGTCAGGAAGAGTTGTCAGCAGACTGATTATTTTTACCTCCATGCCTGGTAGCTACCAGCTACTTATTTCCAGCTCAATTGCACTGTGAGTATACACCAAAACACCAAGACAGCTACAACCAGTTCCCTCCACTGCGGGAACAAAGCAACAGTGTAGGCACTACACAAGGACTTCCAGTGGCATGCTTTTATATGTATACCAATTCCTTTGGTTTTAAACAGCCCCTTTTTTTTTCCATTTCAGTCCAGAATCAACTGCCTCACAGCGCCAGAGACCCAGGTTCAATTCCCGCCTCAGGCGACTGTGCACATTCTCCCCGTGTCTGCGTGGGTTTCCTCCGGGTTTCCTCCCACAGTCCAAAAATGTGCAGGTCAGGTGAATTGGCCATGCTAAATTGCCCGTAGTGTTAGGTGAAGGGGTAAACGTAGGGGAATGGGTCTGGGTGGGTTGTGCTTCGGTAAGTCAGTGTGGACTTGTTGGGCTGAAGGGCCTGTTTCCACCCTGTAAGTAATCTAATAGTGTTTACATGAGAAATCCCTGGTCTTGTTCCTAGAAGTATGGACGTTAAAATATTTGTATAAGCTAATGGTTATGAAAAATCTAACATTTGAGATTGCATTAAGCTTCATCTAATTTGGTATCCAATCAAAATGGCTTGGATGGGTAGAAGGCAGTATATCTTAAGCACTAATATGGACAGGTGTCCTCATTTTCTTAGTAACAACATCCAACCACTGCAACTTGTTAAGACAAGAACCTCCTCTTATCACTCACTAGTGATTGTTCCTCTAACACTGTAAACCAAAAAGGCCCGTAGATCCAGTCAATGAAAGAAATTTGGTAGCAGTATCCCTCGACTCTCAAATATCTCAGATGTATTAATTAATCTATAATGGTGACACCAATTTGCTATCAGCCATATTACACTGCTGTTGGGAATTGAGGTAATCACTGGTAGTAGGTTACTTCAAGGATTGTGATGTTGAACTTAAGAGCTGGTCACAATGGATCTTCCTTTCTTGTCAGGTTTTCAGTGTTTTCTCACAGACTGGCACATAATTGCAAAAGATGTCTGGGACTAGTACTGTGATTCTCATTGGACTGTTTCCAGACCTGCACCTGTAATGTAACTGGAGAACCTAAGGAGAATAGCTTGATTATACTCGAGCTGAGGTTCAGTACTTGGTGTCGACCTACAAATCCAGTGTTGCTGCTGGCCTTCCTAAACGAATTTTCACTTGTGCATTTCATAATATTCAGTGCAGTGCTTTTGTACATGAATGTTATCTATCTATAATTGACAAGTTAGGGTATATGTTTTGCATTTACTTGTAAATACTTACTTTTGGATGATGTTGTCTTTTGAAGCTTAATTTGTTTGACTTAACTGGTCATTTTCTTTCCCCATGTCTAACTCTGACTCTACATCTTTCAGTTCCTGATGGTGTTTCCAAAATCTGTAATGCTGTTCTCCCCAGTGCCAGCCTATGACATTTGAGCCTTTCTGCTGTACTGAATTTCTCTTGTTCCTTTTATGGTGAGCTTTCACCACTTCAATGCTTAGGGACTCTTTAGTGCGAGTTACTTTTGTGGTGTATCCTGTACTCTGCCTGATGGAATCTGTCCTATTGTTGTGTTCTTGTCTATGACTCTGAAACAGGTGTCCTTTTTGTAAGGAATGTTCCCTTATAAGGGAAAAGGATATGAAGAATCTCTGCATGCATATTCATTGTTCAGATTCCAGCCCTTGCAATTGTTCTAGACCCTACAAACCATTCAGTGCATTCGGATATGCTGTTTCCTCAATAACACCCTTTACCTACGCTGTACCCAATCTTGGGATGATTATGGTTCTAGTAGGCAATATGCTCCCTATTGTCCCATGTGCCAGGACCATTCAACAGTTCCCAACTCCAAACAGTTGTAGCACTCTCTCACAAATGACAAACCTAATCCTTGCTTCCCCCACCCTTTTTTACACCCAAAGTTCTTGTTCAGTATTTTTATTGACGTATGCATCCTTTCCACACCTCTATCATCCTTCCTACAGCTTCCAAAGTCTCATTATCAATCTTGTTACACAGAATAGCTGTCTCTCCTTTTCTCTCCTCTTCACTCCTTTGTCCTGTCTCATGGTTCCTGCACATTGCAGCATGTACTGAATACTGCATTCAATTCTGGTTTCCCTGTGATAGAAGAGATGTTCTGAAACTTGAAAGGGTTCAGGAAAGATTTGCAATGATATTGCCAAGGTTGGAGGGTTTGAGCTTGAGGGAGGGGCTGAATTGGCTGGACCATCAGAGGCTGATGGATGACCTTAGAAGTTTATAAAATCACGAGGGAGCATGGATATGACAAATTGTCCAGGTCTTTTCCTCAGTGTAAGGGAATCCAAAACTAGAGGACATAGGTTTAGGATGAGTCAGGAAAGATTTAAAAGGGAGCTAAAGGGCAACTTTTTCATGCACAGGGTGGTGCATGTATGGAATAAGCTGCAAGAAGAGGTGTTGGAGGCTGATACCTTTTAAATGATGTAATTGTAATTATATGAATAGGAAGGATTTAGGACGATATGGGCCAGAGGCTGACAAATAGGACAAGATTAATTTAGGATATTGGTTGACCTGGTCAAATTGGACGGAAAGGTCTGTTTCTATGCTTTATGACTCGATGTACTGCATATTCAAATATTGATTTTAGAAAATGTTATTGGCCAAATGGCCTCATCGGTGCTGTAATGTTTCTATAGAAAATAAAATAAAACAGGCATCAAACAATGAAGGCCATTGACATTTTCAATCTATTACGTGAACTTATCGTTTTTCATAGGTAGAGTTTTAAACCAAATTACACCCTTTTTCAAGTTATTTTCTAGCTGGCGTTTGCTCTTGGTCGTTTCCTGTGGTGCTGGAAAAGCACAGCAGTTCAGGCAGCATCCGAGGGGCAATAAGATCGACGTTTCGGGCAAAAGCCCTTCATCAGGAATACAGGCAGAGAGCCTGAAGGGTGGAGAGATAAGTGAGGGTGGTGGGGGGTGTGGGGGGCGGTGGGGAGGGTTGGGGAGAAAGTAGCATAGAGTACAATAGGTGAGTGGGGGAGGGGATGAAGGTGATAGGTCGGGGCAGGGGGAGGGTGGAGTGGATAGGTGGAAAAGGAGATAGGCAGGTAGGACAAGTCCGGACAAATTATGGAGACAGTGCTGAGCTGAAAGTTTAGAACTAGGGTGAGGTGGGGGAAGGGGAAATGAGGAAGCTGTTAAAGTCCGCATTGATGCCCTGGGGTTGAAGTGTTCCGAGGCGGAAGATGAGGCGTTCTTCATTAATGGAGATGGAGAGGTCCAGGAAGGGGAGGGAGGTATCAGAGATGGTCCAGGTAAATTTAAGGTCAGGGTGGAATGTGTTGGTGAAGTTGATGAATTGCTGAACCTCCTTGCGGGAGCACGAGGTGGCGCCAATGCAGTCATCAATGTAGCAGGGGAAGAGGTGGGGAATGGTGCCGGTGAAATTACGGAAGATCGACTGCTCTACGTAGCCAACAAAGAGACAGGCATAGCTGGGGATGATACGTGTGCCCATGGCTACCCTGTGGCCCAACATTTCAACTCCCCCCCCCCCCCAACTCTGCCGAGGACATGGAGGTCCTGGGCCTCCTTCACCGCCGCTCCCTCACCACCCGATGCCTGGAGGAAGAACGCCTCACCTTCCGCCTCAGAACACTTCAACCCCAGGGCATCAATGTGGACTTCAACAGCTTCCTCATTTCCCCTTCCCCCACCTCACCCCAGTTCCAAACTTCCAGCTCAGCACTGTCCCCATGACATGTCCTACCTGCCTACCTTCTTTTCCACCTATCCACTCCACCCTCTCCACCCCCCCGACCTATCACCTTCATCCCCTCCCCCACTCACCTATTGTACTCTATGCTACTTTCTCCCCACCCCCACCCTCCTCTCACTTATCTCTCCACCCTTCAGGCTCTCTGCCTGTATTCCTGATGAAGGGCTTTTGCCCGAAACGTCGATTTTACTGCTCCTCGGATGTCTGCCTGAACTGCTGTGTTTTTCCTGCACCACTCGAATCTAGACTCTGGTTTCCAGCATCTGCAGTCATTGTTTTTACCCTCTTGTTTGTTTCCACCAGCCCTCGATATGACTTGCCATTAATATTGTTTAAAAATCACACAACACCAGGTTATAGTTCAGCAGCTTTTGGAGCACTGCTCCTTTATTGGGTAGTTATCTATAAGCTGGTGCTCTGTGATTTTTAACTTTGTCCACCTCAGTCAAACACCGGCTTCTCCACATCATTTAATATTTTTTAGAAGTCCTGCTTTTGATGTTAGTGTTTGGGATAAGGTTATTGCTGATGGAGAACTTGGAATACCAAAAGGACATGTGGATTTATCTTGGATTAGGCTGAATTAAGTTGGGAGTTTTGCCGACAAACGTGAAAATCCATTCCAAGAAGCTGTGATGCTTGGAAGAATACAAGAGCAAAGAGTGAGAGGAGAAAAGCCTATTCCACAAAAGACTTGCTTCGTCAGTGCACATGTTTCACTTGATGAATCAAATGGAACTTGTTAAATCAGTGATGATCCTCCCAGATCTCTACACTGTGAACAAAATGTTGCACTGTGCAGTAAGGCTTGTGTGAAATGATCCGGAAGGTCTGATTTCACGAGTGTATCGTTTCTGAGTGCAGCTCTTCCTGCACGTCTGTGATAAACTAGAACTGACTTGGCCACTGAAACCTACTCCTCCCATTGCCCTGCTGTTACTTCGGGGTTGATGGAGGTCATCATAGCTGCTGGTTTCATCTTGCTGAATTGCCAGTGAATGACCTGTTGATGTGGAGCTGTGACATTTGTTTTTTTCTCTCGCTACAGCTGAACTGTGGCTGTTGCCAAGGTAACATGTGAAGGTGCTGAATTAATACGGAGACTGCCTCCATTCACTGGTTAGAGTACCATGTGTTGGCAACCTGTTGTCAAGTATGTATTCCACCCCTTCCTTAGCTGTTTTCTCTATCCTTGCTCCTCCTGCAAAATAGTCTGGGCAGCAACTAATTGGCATCTCACTTTGGCCATCGATCAGAACGAAAGGCAGCAAATGGGGGAGTCATGGTGAAAATTGATCTTTATGTATGGTGAAGATGGAGAAATCCAAACAGTCTATTCTTCACATTCTCAACCTTCATGGTCTTGTTCTGTGAAGGCTTAGAGATCACCTGCAATGTCCTGCCAGTGCCCTGGCTGGTCAGTCCATTAGGCACAGAGCAGGAGTCATTGTACTGTACCAAATGCCTCATCACTTTCTTAATGTTGAATTAAATTCTACAAAGTTTACTTTTGTCAGTGAGCTTTGGGTTTCCCCTCAGCAGGTTCAATCTGATCATCACTGAAATAGCAACTGAACCTTTTTCAATCATTTAAATCATTACTCAGTTTAACACTACGTAGCGTTGAGGAATCTCCGATGCCAAGTTTTGGTGGATCCTAGCCATTTCTTTTTATTTTCAAAAGTGCCCAGGCTACGTTTTCATGTGAGATTTGAACTGATTAGTGTAATTGATGACATATTTTGGTGTATTCAACCAAATCTTGCTCCTTTTGCATATCTCCTGCCCACTGAGGACACAGATATTATAATGGGAACACCTCCTGTATCAATGTCCACATGAGCACAGTTAATATGAACCTGTGTCTGCCCCATTTGTTTATGGGATGTAGGCATCCAGACCAGACCAGCATTTATTGGCTATCCCAAAGTCTCGAATTAAGAGCCCACCATATTGCTGTGGGTCTGGAGTCACATGTAGATCAGACCAAGAAAGGATGGCAGATTCCTATCCCTAAAGGACATTACTGAACCAGAGGGTTTTTTAAAACAAAAAATTAGATAGTGTTGTCATTTATGCTAACTTTTCTTTTGACTGAATTCAAATTTTGCCACCCTGCATGGTGGGATTAGAGTCCCTGTCCCCAGAGCACTGGCCTAGGGTTCTGGATTACTCAGCGTAAGTGAGCACTGCAGATGCTGGAGATTAGTCAAGAGTGTGTTGCTGGAAAAGCACAGCAGATCAGGCAGCATCCGAGAAGCAGGAAAATCAACATTTCAGGCAAAAGCCCTTCATCAGGAGCTGGATTACTAGTCCAGTGACATTAACCTATGCCACTGCCCCTCTCTTCAGTGCTGGCACTTGGCTCCCATGTTCTGTGTAGATGTGGAGGTTTTTCTTTCCTAAAGTTATGAATTGTCAGGCAGTGCAGCGTGAAAGTATATTTCTGTTCACAAAAGCAAACCTCTGCAGATGCTGGAAATCCTAGGTCAGGGAACATTTCTTTTCACGTACAGACATATTTCAGTTAACAGCACTCCTAGTGTGTCAGACAGAGATTCCCTGAATGCCAGTAATGGTGCTCAAGGGGAGAAATCAATAGCTAACACAAATGTCATCAGAGAGAGGAACAAAATCTTTCGACAAAGTGGCTGAAATATTGTAGACTCAGCGCACCACTATAAGTCTATAGCCTCCCCAACTTATGTTAGCAACATTGGATGTTTATTGCTTGCAAATGCCCTTTAGAAATCCCACACAAATGTGTAGGGATGTTGCTTCATGAGTCTGTCAGATGAATTGTACCAACAGTCTGCTATTGCATGTATTTTTATTTACAGTGTGACCAATAAAGTCTATCTTTTCAAATAATTTTAACATGAAATTTGTCATTATCCGTCAAGTGGCTCAGTGGTTAGCACTGTTGCCTCACAGTGCTAGGGACTGGGTTCAATTCCAGCCCTGGGTGACTGTCTGTGTGTAGTTTGCATATTCTCCCTCTGCGTGGGTTCCCACCAGGTGCTCCGGTTTCCTCCCACAGTCCAAAAGATGTGCAGGTCAGGTGAATTGGCCATGTTGAATTGTCCACAGTGTTAGCTGCATTAGTCAGGGGTAAATGTGGGGAGATGGGTCTGGGTGGGTTGCTCTTCGGAGGGTCAGTGTGGACTTGTTGGGCTGAAGGGCCTGTTTCCACACTGTAGGGAATCTAATCTAATCTAATCATGCTCTTCGATGGAAAGGAAGCCAGTCCACCCTGTTCTCTTCATTTTTAAAGTTTATCATGCACGGGAATACAGATGCAAATTGTTAATCATTCAAGCTTAAAAACATTCAGAGTTTACAAAATCATTCTTGGAAGAGGGCAAGTTTTGTTTTCATTGGATGACTCTCTGACAGTCGGCCCTTTTTTGTTACATATTTACATAACAGTTACATTTCTGATTTTGCTGTAACATACTGACCAAGCTGCAGTGGCTTGGTGTGACACCAACATGGCATTGCGTTTATTTAAGGAGCAGAGACATACTGCTCTTATCGACAATACAGGCTTTCTGTGCCCAATGAAATCAACAAGCTCATCTTCAATTACCTGCAGAGAAAGATGAGTGGTTGTGGCCGATGTAGAATTCAGACAGTCTGGGTCAGAAAGTGCAATCCCACTCAGAAAACTCCAATAGGTTGTAGCTTGCAGCCCTTGAAGTGGCTGAGGAAGGAGGAAAGAGGAAGGGAGGGATGGAGGGATGGAGGAAGGGAGCTGGGGTTCAGACATCTCCTCTTAGAATGTGCCTTTGCAAAGTCGGGAGAGAGACATGGAGTGGTTTGTATCCAGATTTGTTCCGAGCAGCTCCATGACGCAGGACTCTGTGCTCTATGGACTGTTCCCTGATACACACCCCCCCCCCACACACACAATGAAAGAAGCTCTTTGGTCTGCCCGATACTTGTTGGTCTTGCAGTGCAAGAGGTTGACCCCCGTTGCAGACTGGCACATTTCAAGGTCCAGGACTATGTGCTGATGGACACATTAAATCTTGGGTCAGCTGCCGCCAAGGTGCAGCAGGGAAAGACTACTGCCTGAGGTCTTTCTGCTGAAGCTAAAAGTGGGGATCTGTTCTGTTATTGGACGCCCCCACCCGCACCCCGCTGCCTCAAATACAAGTAAATGTCATCTTGCATAAGTAAGTGATGCCTTTAAGTTTTGTTTGTTTTCTTCATATGCTACAGTACAGAACCGAGCTGCGTTAGTGACTATGCATGTATATTTTGATTATGAATAAAGTATATTTTTGAAGCATAAAAATAAAGTTGCTGGAGTTGGTGTAGCCTCATAAAGAAAATCAAGGGGGAGTGCCTTCCCAGTGACCTGACCAATAATTACTCTGTAAATTACATCACAAAAGCAGATTGTCTGGTTGTTTCTCACTGCTACTTGTAGGATCTTGCTGTATCCAAATTGTGGGTTGCTTGCTATATTAAAGCAGAACTGCACTTCAAAGGTTCTTCCTTAACTGTAACATATGGTCAGAAAGATGGAGAAGAAATGCTAGGTTTCTTTTAATGCAGAAAGTGTTTAGAATCTGGAAAAGTGACGCCTGACCATGCGGTGAGGGCAGGTTCATCTGACACTTTCAAATGAGAAACTGGACAAGGAGCTGAAGAGGAATGGACAATACAGTGGGGCCAGGCAAGTTCCTCCTGTAGTGGGCTGACATGGCACATGGCAGGCTGAATGGCCTCCCTCCGTGCTGTAACTGTTCCGTGATTCAACAATAAATCTTACGTTTCAAGTAGTGAACCTGTTCCACTCCGATCTGTTCTAAATACATGGTTAAAAATATTATTTGGAAGTGAGTGGCTTTTTTAAACAGGTGTAGAATAGAAAACACACAAATGGAGCATGAAATCTTGGCAGTTTTCAGGATGGTAATTATTAACAGAATTATGGTTAAATGTTGGGTCTACTTTTCCAATGTCTTAGCCACCTGTGGGTGACATCTCACCATCTAGATCACCCGCTTCCAAATCTGGAACATTATCTGACTTTCTTCCTGTTCCATCTCAGCTGCTGCAGCATCTCTCCTCCGTGCCTCTGTTACCTCTAGACTCGACTATTCCACAAACACTTGGGCAGCCTCTCCTCTCCATAACTCATTCAATATTCTGATACCTGGGTCCGAACTCACACCAGCTGCTGGTCCCATTACTCACTGACCAAACTGGATCTGGGTTCTGGCTGGCAACTCGTTTGGACCTGATTTTCCAATCCCTCCCTGACATTGGCCATCCCCAAATATGCAGGAGCCTCCAGCCTCTGAAATGTCTACACTCCAATCTGAACCTCTTGTGTAACCACGATTTTTAGATGCTGCATTTCTGCCCTGCTGAGGCAAGGTCATCTTCCTCCCAAAGAACTACTGTGAGATGTTTCACTGCATGAAGGCCCTATATAAATGCAAGTTGTTGTTGTCTGCATTTTAGCTTAGGGGTAATACTCTCAGCTATGAGTGTGAAGTTGACAGGTTCAGAATCCAGTGCTGATTTGAGTTTACAAAGACTGAGTGTGTCCTGCTTTACAGATGGATTGCTGAAGTGAGGTCAGGCCAGCCTGATCTAAGAGAACCTTTGGAAAAAGAGCAGAGGTATTTCTTGGTGTCTCAGAAAATGTTTGAGATGATTTACCTGCCTGGCATCAGTTGTGTAGATTTGGGTAGCAGTGTCAAAATGTGTTCTGTAGACTTATCGAGAATGTGCTCCAGTTGCTGGTGGTTTGAAAGGGCTCTTTCCTGAGGTCAGCTCAGCCAGTTGGAGAGTACACTGTATGGTATTTTTGAAGTCCTGGACTCACTGTGTCCACGTGTGCAGGGACTGCACAAACATGGGTGTGTCTCCCACACAAGTGAGCAGAGAGACAGCAGATTTGAACGATTGAACGAATGTGGCTGGAAATCTGGTGAAGGAGGGTGGGTGTTAAACATCTGGGGCATCAGGGCTATTTCCAGAGCAAGTATACAAGCCAGACAGTCCACACCTGAACAGGACAGATTTGGCCATGCAGATTTGAGAAAGTTTAAACCAGATTGGCTGTGGATGTTGCCTCCTTACATGGAGTTTACTAAGGCATTTGACAAGGTGTCACACAGCAGACTCTGAAGAGAGCATAAAGCCCATGGAATGCAGGGGAATGTGGTGGATTGGATCCAAAACTGGCTCAGTCACAGGAAATAAAGGATCATGTTTTTGCCAATAGAAAGTGGTTTTCCAGTAGGTTGCCATTAGACTGAGTGTTGGATCTCTTTGCTGTTTGTGGTATGTTATTGATGCAATTACATGTGGGAAGACCGATTGACTGTGAAATTTACAAATGAACACAAAGACTGGTCATTTAGTTATAAAGGAGGGGACAGTGAGATCTGCAGATGCTGGAGATCAGAGTTGAGAGTGTGGTGCTGGAAGAGCACAGCAGGTCAGCCAGCATCTGAGGGGCAGGAGCATTGACGTTTCAGGTATGAGCCCTTCATCAGGGATTTGGCTCTGGTCCGAATCGCCGATTTTCCTGCTTCTCAGATGCTGCCTGACCTGCTGTGCTTTTCCAGCACCACAGTCTCAATTTAGTGAGAAAGTCATTGCGCATTGCAGCTTGGAAAACGGACCCTTTGGTCTGACCCGTCCTCGCCAACCAGATATCCTAAATTAATCAAGTCCCATTTGCCAGCATTTGGCCCAAATCCATGTAAACATTTCCTATTCCTATACCCATTCCGATGCCTTTTAGATGTTGTAATTGTATCAGCCTCCACCACATCCTCACTCCATACATGCACCACCCTCTGTGTGAAAAAGTTGCCCCTCTGGTCACTTTTAAATCTTTCCCCTCCCACCCTAAACCTATGCCCTCTAGTTTTGGACTTGCCTACCCCGGGAAAAAGACGTTGGTTATTTACCCTATCCATGCCCCTCATGATTTTATAAACCTCCATAAGGTCACCCCTCAGCCTCTGACGCTCCAGGCAAAATAGCCCCAGCCTGTTCAACCTTTCCCTCCAACATCCTTGTAAATATTTTGTGCACTCTGTCAAGTTTCACAACATCTTTCGTAAAGCAGGGAGTCTAGAATTGCACATAGTATTCCAATATTGGCCTTACCAATGTACTGTATAGCCACCACATGACCTGCTAACTCCTATACACAAAGCACCTACCAGGCAAGTGTACCAGACTCCTTCTTCACTACCCTGCCACTCCACCTTCAAGGAACTAATGAACTTGCAACCCAAGGTCTCTTCTTTTTTGGCAACACTCCTCAGGACCTTACCATTAAGTTTATAAGTCCTGACCTGAGTTGCCTTTCCAAAATGCAGCACCTCACATTTATCTAAATTAAACTTCACCTGCAACTCCTCAGCCCATCTGATCAAAGGCCCATTGTACTCTGACATAACCTATTTCACTGTTCACTACACCACCAATTTTGGTGTCATCCGCAAACGTAGTAACCACTCCTCCAATATTCACATCCAAATCATTCATATAAATGACAAAAAGCAGCAGACCCAGCACTGCTCCTGGTGGCACCCTGCTGGTCACAGGTTTCTCATCTGAAAAACAACCCTCTCCCATTGCCCTCTGTCTCCAACCTTCAAGCTAATTTTGTATCCAAATGGCTAACTCTCCCTGGATTCCATATGACCTAACCTTGCTAATCAGTCTACTAACCAGCTATTGAACATCTTACTGAAGTCAATATAGACAAGGTCCTCCATTTGCCTTCATCAAACTGTATTGCCACTTCTTTGAAAAACTCAATCTAGTTAGTGAGATGTGATCTCCCATGTATAAAGCCATGTTGCCTACCCCTAATCCAGACCTGGGCATTTTACTGCCCGTGGTCATTCCTGTCCGGCCCGCATGAGGTCAATCTTAAATTAGAACATAAATGAAAAAGTATTTACATCATGCACGCAATACAGCTGTGTTGCTTTTGTTTTGGAAAGGATGCTTTTTTTTAATTTACATATGGACGCACATGTGCATGTAAAAGTGATGCTTGCTGGCTAGCCCTCAATTTGTCAGCTCACGCCAAGACAAGTTATGTCATGTCCCACAAAATCGCCAGAAACAGTAAACCATTTTCTGATGGAGAGTTTATTAAGGAGTGCTTGTTGGGCTCTGCGGAACTAATATGCCCGGAGAAAAAGGAGGCATTTGAGAATGTGCCCCTCTCCCAACGCACTGTAACGCGAAGGATTGGGGACATCGCGAGAAATCTGGAGCTTCAGCTGCAGCACAGAGCAGTCAACTTTGACCTTTTTTTCCTTGGCTTTGGATGAGAGCTGCGATGTACGTGACTCACCCCAGCTACTCATCTTTGTAAGTGGGATAACTACGGACTTTAACATCATGGAGGAGCTGGCAGCCATGCAGTCAATGAAAGGAACAACAACTGGTATTGATTTGTTCACGGAGGTAAATGCATGTTTGTACACGTTGGAATTAAAATGGGACAAGCTGGCGGGTGTGACAATGGATGGTTGTCCAAATCTAATGGGAAAAAATGTTGGACTCTTAAAGAGAATGCAGGATAAAGTGACAGAAATTGACCCTGAACAGAAATTAGTATTTTTGCATTGTATTATACATCAGGAAGTGTTGTGTAAGTCAGTGTTAAAAATTAACCACGTGGTTGATGTTGTAACTAAAATAGTTGACCTCATCAGGGCAAGAGTTTTGAATCACAGGTAGTTTGTTGCACTTTTGGAGGAAAACGAGACTGAACATCGTGACATAGGCTACCACACAGCCGTCAGGTGGCTCAGCCTGGGCAAAATGCTGAAAAGTGTATAGGACCTGAGAGAAGAGATTCAAGATATCTGTGGGGACAAAGGGAATGGCATTCCACAGCTTTCAGGTGCAGACTGGATTGCAGACCTTGGTTTTGCTGTTGATGTGACTGCACTTATGAATGAACTAAATGTGAAACTGCAGCGCAAGGGCCTTTTTGTGCATGAAATGTACAACTTGGTGAAGGCTTTTAGGAGAAAGTTGCAGCTTCTCTCGAGCCAAATGGAGGGAACCATTCTCACCCACTTGCCAAAATCTGAAGGAAGCCGCACCTTCAGATGATCACCTCGACAGGTACTCATCTACGTTAGAAGAACTGCATGATAATTTTCAAGGTGATTTCAAGACTTTAAAACAGTTGAGAATGGAATGCACACGATTTTTTCCCCATTTACATGCAATGTGGAGAATGCACCTAGTGATGTTCAGCTTGAACTCATTGAGCTGCAGTCTGACACACTTCTGGCAGAGTACTTTAGGTCAGTCTCACTGCTTGATTTTTACTCTTCCCTCAAAGAGGAGAACTTTCTACACATGAGGAGGCATGCTCAGAAGATTCTCGTCCTCTTTGGATCTACCTATATATGCGAACAGACATTCTCAGTGATGAAGTTCAACAAATCCAAATGCAGATCCTCTATCACTGATGATCATCTCTCAGCTGTCCTTTGTATATCCACCTCAGATATTCAACCAGATTTCAGTGCACTTGTTCAAGCCCAAAACAGACTGGGTTTTTCTCACTGAACCAGCAAAATCAACTGAAAAACATCAAAAGCACTTATTGCTTTTTGTATAGAGTTTGTTTTTTGTAATACTGAACAATAATGAAACAACTTTTCATTATTGGTTTGTGAGATTAACATGTTAAAAATAAAATGAAATACTGAAATTATTGTTTTTACTGTTTATTCCTTCTATATTTGACCTACTCCACAATTTCATATCTTTATTGTAACAGAATATCCTTATTCTTTTGATTATAAGTTTCAGTACAAAACTATATAATGTAGTACTTTTTACAATGGGAGAAAATTAATACTGAGCAGAATTATGTTCAACTTATTGTTGGTTCGGCCCTCCAACACAACTCAGGTTTCTTATGTGGCCCCTTGGAAGAATTAATTGCCCACCCCTGCTCTAATCAGTCCTTGCCTTTCCAAATGCATGTAAATCCTGTCCCTCACAATCCCCTCCAACAACTTACCCATCACTGGTGTCACGCTCTAATTCAGTCTATAGTTCCCTGGCTTTTCCTTACCATCTTTCTTAAATAGTGAGAAAAAATTAGCCATACATCAGTCCTCTGGCCCCTCATGGCTATCGATGATAGTGAAGAGGATGTTGTTCACCGCAAGTTGACATCAACAGTTTGGTTCTGTGGGCAGAAAAGGAGCAAATTGAATTCAATCCAGAGACCTGCAAGGTTATTCATTTGGGGGTGAGAAGCCAAGCAAGGAAATAGACAGAGGGTATTCAGAGTGATAGAGGAAGGGAGAGACCTTGGAAGGCATGTCTAGAGGTCCCTGAAGGTGATAGAACAGATAGATAAGGTGGTAAAGAAAGCCAGTGGGATGCTTTCCTTCATTTGACGAGGTATTGAACACAGAAGCAGGAATGTAATTCTGGAATTGTGGAAGATACTAGTCAGGCCACAAATGGAATTTTGAGTACCGTTCTGGTCACCACATTACAGGAAGGACAAGAAAGTTGCCATGGCTTGTAAATTTCAGGTATGAAGAAAGATGGAATAAGCTAAGGTTATTATCCTTGGAGAAAGCTGCAGGAGAACTTAATTGAAGGCTTTGGATACTGTGGACAGACACCCTGAGCAGAGAGGTCAATCATGAGAGGCTTTGAAGTGACTGGTAGAGGGATCAGAGGGGCTTAAAAAGAAAAAAAATTCACCCAGACGGTGGTAGAGTCAGAAATTCACTGGTCAGATTAGTGGTTAAGGCAGAGATTCACAACTCCTTTAAAAGTAACCTGGATGTGTACCAAAAGTGCTATAACCTGCAAGTTACAATCCAGGTAAGTGAATATGACAATAAGTGATTCGCGAACAACAATTGAGTTGACTCTGATCTGCTGTCTGAAATGGCCCTGAATGATACTTGAAGACTATTTGCGATGGGTAATAAATGGTTGCCTTTCCAGCAACATCTGGAAAGAATACAGAACAATCCTGGGGGCTTGGCAAAACCTAGACACTAGGCCTAACTCATCCTCCTGGAAATCAGAATCCTGTGGAATCAAAGGGCTCACTTTAGGGTGTGAAACCCAAATCAAGTCTAATCTTTCACAACCTCAGCTGTGAACAGAACACAAGAGGAAAATGAAATCAGAGGGCATGAAAAAGTTGACATTTCAAAATAACATTTTCGCAAATTGCAATTTCTTGTTATGGAAACTCAGCAAACAGAAATGTTGTTTGACGATAGGTCAAGAATCATTCAGTTGAGTAACAGAGTCTGCTTGCTTCCAGGTTGGTCATGGTGGGAGTGAAGGGATGGAGCCTTTGAAAGCAAGTCTCCAAAATATCCAACCAGAGCTGTTGACTTCAGTGCTCCCATTCCAAATGTTGACCCACCAATAAGCTTGAATATGCAGTTGTATCCTATGCAATAGGAAATAGTTGGACATAGACTTACTGATAGCAGGTATTTCTGAGGGATGAAACGGTGTTTGTTTAACTAAACATGCAGTTCTCTTTTCAGAAGGAGAAGCCATTCACTCTCACAGTGGATGTTGGATGTGGTTCTGGTCAGAGCACCAGAGGATTGGCTTCTCACTTTGAACAAGTGGTTGGCATTGATGTGAGTGAAGCTCACATTGAAGAGGTGAAGAGGATGGATGGCCCTGATAATGTCTCTTACAGGTAACCATCGTCAACTTAGGATTTTACTAAGACTGCAAAGCTTAGAGGTTCAGCTTTGCTCACCTTGTCGAGAGTAATTTTACTTTAGAAAGTTTGATCACATTCAGAAAGATTGATGCCAATAAAAGTTATGATGATGGCAATTCTCAACGGACTTTCATATAACTAAATGGACAATAATGGGAAATGTTAATCTTGGTGCAGATACAAGATTTCATTAGCAAAAGTGAAAAAGGATTTGGATGCGATTATGAGTCATTGACTTAAAGTAACCAGAGTGATGCCTTATCAGCAATCAAGTACTGTTCTTCATACTGAGTTTATTTGATTACAATTTCAATAATATTCTTGTATAATTTATCAGTATGGCCACACATAGATTGTTCACAATGATGGACTGGAAAAGGCTCAATGCTCAATTTAGCCTGTCAATGATGCCTTATCTATCATATTATGTACATTCCCCACTGCTCTGAAACCACATGATCTCCTGGGAGATGCACAAACCTACACAGACTTAGATCAAATGAGCGGAAATCAGGAAATTCCTCTCTGATCCCCTGAAACAATCAAAATGAATCCAGGAGTTTACCCTGGAGCTGGTTTATGTAACACAGTGTTCATCTGTTGTACAAGGTCAACTGACAGTTACAGGCATAATTGGATCACAAACGCACGCACGCACGCACACACACACACACACACACACACTAATCCCTTCATTTTACAAACCTTCAAACAATTCACCCCCAGCTCTACTCTCTCTCATTTCCCTGCTATTCTTGAATTAATCTTGAGATATCTGGAACTTCTCTGAAGCCTCGATATTGCCAATCAGAATATATTCTGAGCTGTCTGTTTTAAATCCAGACTAACTGACTTGCCTAATCTGAAATCCAATGGCCACACATTTTATTTTGTAACATCATTTTCAGCTACCATCAGCACAGTTTATATTGACACCTATATTGGCTTGGATGTGAGTCTCTACCCCATAACCAGACATTATTAAATACTGTGAGCAGTTCAGGCTCAATAAACACTATTATTCTTGTAACCCCCTCTTCTGCACAGTTGTCAAAGTCTCAAACTATCCAGCATGTGGGAATAGCAAAATTGGACTCAGTATCTGGACTGGAATCCATCTGAGTTCTTTTCAAAGACAGCAATCATCATTAATCAGTTTTGGATATTCTGTCTTCAAAGGGACATTGTTGTGGTGAAGAAAGATTAGGGCAATGCAGAGCTCTGATTCATAAAGAGATCATTTACCAAAACAAACCCATGTGGTTAGATGATAAGTGCTAATGGCTCAGAAATCTAAAGTCCTCCCTTGTGCACCATTTTTCCAAGCTTGTATTAATTTTCACAATCTTCCTATTTCTATACTCACTAACACATGATACTGAGAGCAATCCTGAGATTACTGTATTATAGGTTCTGTTTTTCAGTTTCCTGCCTAACTTCCTAAATTTTACCTTCAGAGCTTTATCCCTTTTGCTACAGTGTCATTGGTGCCAATGGTGTGGACCTTGATCACTGGCTCTTCACTTTTCCCTGAAAGACTGACCTGTGGCTGCTGTGCGACATCCTTGACTCTAACACCAAGGAGGCAACATACTGTACCTGAATTACAACCAGGGCCACAGAAATGCCAGTCTGTTCCCCTATCGAATCACCCACTACTCTTCTTCTTCCCCCAAGCCCAGCACTCCTCTGAACCATCACCCTTTCCATTATCCAAAACAGAAACCCCACCAGTGAGTGAGATTGACACTGGACTCCTGCATGACCTACTTCATTTTTCTAAAATGTCTCGCAGTTATCCAAACTCCCCATGCCTGCCTGGTCTTAACCTGCATTGTGACCACTTTATTAAACATACTATTCACGAGGCTCTCAGCTTTGTGTGTGTACCACAATGACCTCAACCACTCCTCAAATTCCAAAGCCCAGGGCTCAAATTTTAGCAGCTGGAGACATTGTTTGCATGTGTGATTACCTCGGCCATGTATATATCTATGACTCCCTGTAGGGTACAGTGTGGGTATTCAAGGCAGCTGAGTTGTCCTACCATTCCTTAAACATACGATTTAAATTGGAAATTAGATTGCAGAATGTAAAATTGCTCACCAAATATTTCCAATGCTCTGTCTTTGACTATCTGTCTCGACTCTTTTCCTCATTTGCTCCTCTAAGGGATGCTGACTATTGCCTTGATATTGTCGTCTTGTCTACTCCTCTCGGTGCTGCTGACTGCCTGTCTCAGGGTCCTCTGCTCTCCCACTCCACTGGAAGGGTGGAGAGCTGGGATGAGGAGCATTAATTAATAGCAGGGACCAGACAACGGAAGCATTTGGCTGCGAGAAGTATTTTCAATTTCAAAGGGTCTAGATGCAGTAAATTAGAGAAAATGTTATTTTCCTTCTGCCATGAGTCACCAGCTTGAGTGGATTAATTGAAGATCCTCCATTTGTTTTTATATTTATTCATCTGTGGGATATGGGTGTTGCTGGCTGGATAGCATTTATTGTCACTCCCTAATTGTCCTTGAGAAGATGGTGGTTTGAAGGAGATCGAGAAAGACTAGGGATTTTTTAAATCTAGAGTTGTTAGGTAGTCATGCCCCAATATAAAGAATGGTGAATTCAGATCCTTAAAAATGTTTTGAACTTAAATGTATTTGGTACAGGAAACAAAAGGCAATTGGGAGCAAGCAGAGGAGTCAGCTAAATTCATTTGCACTTTCAAAGTGCCAAGACAGGTACGATGGAATGAATGGCTGTAAATTTGTTGAATCCTACATCTTGAGTCATAGAGTTATAGAGATGTAAAACATGGAAACAGACCCTTTGGTCCAACTTGTTCATGCCTGTGGAATTCCTGACTCTTAACTCTGGAGACACAAGTTTCAGTTCAAAGGTAGACACTTTATTTCTCGAACAGCCAGTGACAGATTCTGCGTGACACCAGAGGAATCATGTAGCTTACCAGTGGTGGCACCCATCAATGAATATCTGAACATTACATGCAAGCAGTGTATTTTACATCTTATTTGAGAGTGACTAATGCAAAGTTCTTAACATCACATGGCTGATTACATCATGTTGTTAAAGCAGGTATTTCTCAATCTTACAATGACTACTGATTGGTACCTTCCTGTGATAAATAGCGAATTGTGCACAGGAGCTTGCCATTGTATTATTCACAATCTTACGTTAATCTGTAAGGAGGTAGATAATAGGACTTTTGTATTGTTCTCATTGTTGGTCTTCACATACCCTTGTTAATAGGTATGGAAGCTGAAAATGTGTTGCTGGAAAATCGCAGCAGGTCAGGCAGCATCCAAGGAGCAGGAGAATCGATGTTTCGGGCATGAGCCCTTCTTCAGGAATCCCTGAAACGTTGATTCTCCTGCTCCTTGGATGCTGCCTGACCTGCTGCACTTTTCCAGCAACACATTTTCAGCTCTGATCTCCAGCATCTGCGGTCCTCACTTTCTCCTAATAGGTAAGGAAGTATGTTAACAGGAACAGGAGGCAGTTAATAAGGTCTATAATCAAGGTTACAAATCCCACAACACCAGGTTATAGTCCAACAGGTTTAATTGGAAGCACTAGCTTTCGGAGTGCTGCTCCTTCATCTGGTGGTTGGGCTTACCTGATGAACCACCTGATGAAGGAGCAGTGCTCCAAAAGCTAGTGCTTCCAATTAAACCTGTTGGACTATAACCTGGTGTTGTGTGATTTGTAATTTTGTCCACCCCAGTCCAACACCGGCATCTCCAAATTATACTCAAGGCTGACAGGCTTATTCAGGGAAACAACTCTCTTTGCCTGGGACTGGGGGTCAAATACACATGTATGGCTCCAGACCATTTTGACAGTTTGGAGGTAGCCAGCCATCTGATTCCTGATCTCAGCCTGTCAAAGGACAGGTACACAATCGAACATACTCTAATAGGGGATCTTTAACCCTTGAATTCCCAATACTTCAAAACACTATGATAAGCCAGTGAAATGGTATTTTTCTTACTTTTGGGGTTCTCAAACTTTACCATGCTGACCAGATATCCTAAACTAATCTTGTCCTATTTGCCAGCACTTGGCCCATATCCTTCTAAACTTTTTCTATCCATACACCTATCCCAACACCTTTTGAATATTGTGTTTGTACCAGCCTCCACCACATCCTCTGGCAGCTCATTCCACACATGCACCACCCTCTGCATGAAAAAGTTGCCCCTTAGGTCCGTTTTAAACTTTTCACCTCTCACCCTAAACTTACATCCTCTAGCTCTGGACTCTCCCATCTCGATTCTGCCATTCCTGTCAAATTCCTGTTTACTTTTGTCTCATCATCACATGTGGTTTAATGCCTGGGAAATGAGATGTCCCTGGGAATCCATTAAAAAATTTACCGAGATATCAAAGTTGTTGTATTCCTGTGTTTCATGATTCACTTGACAGACAAGGTCTGACAGAAGAGTTGCAGTTCAAGGATGGTTCCATTGACCTGGTAACAGTGGGAACAGCGGCCTATTGGTTTGATATGGAGAAGTTCATGAAGGAGGTTGACAGGGTTTTAAAACCCAAAGGCTACCTGGCTCTGGATTGCTATGGAGTTCCTTATGTTTTTGGTTATAACAGTTGCTCTGAA
Source organism: Chiloscyllium punctatum (assembly GCF_047496795.1). NCBI lineage: Eukaryota > Metazoa > Chordata > Chondrichthyes > Orectolobiformes > Hemiscylliidae > Chiloscyllium > Chiloscyllium punctatum. The sequence continues at coordinate 8,331,621 of NC_092748.1, forward strand.
GACTTAGCCCAAATTGTTGAAGAGGTGAGTAAAATGAAAGAAAGTCCACATTCATAAAGCAACTTTCACAAATCAGAGTTCACTCCAAGAAAAACAAACTGCAAAGTTTCACAGCTGACCTTGGAGATTTGGAACTACACACAGCCAGGAACGCCAGCAGCTAAGTGCTTGTTTTTTTAAGATTTATAAATCTTAATCTGTGTTTTTTGTAAATTTGCAATAAAGAGTAAAGTGAAAGTACATTTTTTTACTGAGATCTGTCTCGATTATTTCTTTTAAATATAAAATATAGGTATTATTGGCAGTGTATTTAGAGAAATAAGAGTGTGCGATTTTCTGGGTCTGTAGATTAAGGTGCAGATATGGCTTTTAGTAGAGTGATGTCCTCTTCTTGTCAAATATCGGAGATTAGAGTGAATTTCAGTGTCCCTGATGATTATGTATACAGGAAGTGTGTTTGGTGGCAAATCCCATCTGATCAGTTGGAGTGGCAGTTAGAGGCAATGAGGAATTTCGAGGAGCTGGGGCTGTGATGGATTGCAGTTTCAGGAAGGTAGAAAAACCATAGGTACAGTCAGGTAGATGAGTTACCTCCAGGAAAGGTAGGAGAGGGAGGCAGGTACTGCAGGAATCTCCTGTGGCTATCCCCATCTCAAAAGCATGCTGTTTTGGAAAATGTAGGGGGTGATGGAATCTCAGCAGAATGTCACATGAACAGCCAAGTTTCTGGTACAGAGACTGGCTCTAATGTAAAGAGGGGTACGTCAGGTTCCAAGCGATCAATTGTGATAGGGGACTCTCTAGTCAGAGGCACAGACAGACATTTCTGTGGCTGACAGTGAGACATCAGAATGGTGTGTTGCCTCCCTGGTGCCAGGATCAAGGATATCTCGCAAAAAGTACAGAATATTCTCAAAAGGGAGAGTGACCAGCAGGAGGTTGTTGTACAAGTTAGTACCAATGACATAGGAAGAGGAAGGGATGCGGTTCTGCAGAGAGAATATAGGAAATTAGGCAGCAGGTCAAAAAGGAAGTCCTCAAGGGTAAATATCAGGATTATTCCCAGTGCCACAAGAGGTAGGCGTAGGAACAGGAGGATAGAGCAAATTAATGTGTGGCTGAGGAGCTGGTGCAGAGAGCAGGGAATTGAATTTTTGGATCATTAGAATCTCTTCCGGGGTAGAACTGACTTGTACAAGAATGACAGATTGCACCTGAATTGGAAGGACACCAATATCCTGGCAGGGAGATTTGCCAGAGCCACATGGGAGTTTTAAGCCAGTAACAGTGTGTGAATGTGCATGTGTACATGTGTGTAAAAGAGAAAAGTCTGAGGATGGTACAGTTAAGAAGGAGCAAATCAAACAGTCAAGGCAGGAAAAAGCAAAGAACGAGATAAGAATGATAAATTAAACTGCATTTATTTGAATGCAAGAGGTTTAACAGGTAAGAGCAGATGACCTCAGGGAAACGTGGGACTGGGATATCATAACAATTACAGAAACATGGCTTAGGGAGGGGCAGGAATGGCAGCTTAATGTTCCAAGATACAAATGCTATAGGAAGGGTTGGGTGGGGGCAAGAGAGGAGGGGGAAATGGTGTTTTTGATTGGGGTAACATTACAAATGTGCTGAGGGAGGATATTCCTGGGAGTGTGTCCAGTGAAGTTATTTATATGGAACTGAGAATAAGAAACAGATGATCACCTTATTGGGATTATACTATAGACCTCCTAATAATCAGTGGGAAATTGAGAAGTAAATTTGCAAGGAGATCTCTGATATCTGTAAGAATAATGGGTGTTGTAATGGTAGGGGATTTTAACTTTCAAACATAGACTGGGACTGCTATAGTGTTAAGGGATCAGATGGAGATGAATTTAAGTGTGTACAAGAAAATGTTCTTATTCAGATGTGGATGTATCTACTAATGGAGGAGCAACACATGGGAAATAAGGCAGGGCAAGTGACTGAGGTGTCAGTGGGGGAGCAGTTTGGGGAAGTAACCATAATTCTATTAGCTTTAAAATAGTGATGGAAAAGAATAGACACGATCTAAAAGTTAAAATTCTAAACTGCACGAAGGCCAATTTTGATAGTATTTGGCAAGAACTTTCAAAGATTAATTGGGAGGTAAAGGGATGGTTGGAAAGTGGGAGGCATTCAAAAATGAGATAGTGAGAGTCCAGAGACAGTATGTTCCTGTTCGTGTGAAGGGCAAGGCTGGTAGGTGCAGGGAATGCTGGATGACTTGAGAAATTGAGGCTCTGGTCAAGAAAAAGATAGAGACATATGGTAGGTATAAACAGCTGGGATACATTAAGGGCAAATGAGTAGCTTGGGGGGGGGAATAGGGCTCCTTCAAGATCAACATGGCTGTCTATGTTTGGAACCACAGAAGATGGACAAATGAGTAAGTCGTGTCAGTATATACAGTGGAGAAGAATATGGAAACCAGAGAACTTGGAGAAATGAGCAATGATATCTTGGAAAGTGTCAATTTTAAAGAGGAGGTGGTGCTGGATGTCTTAAAATGGATAAAGGTGGATAAATCCCTGGGATCTGATCAGGTCTAACCTCGAATGTTGTGGGAAGCTGGGGAAGTGATTGCTGGGCCCCATGCTGAGATCATTGACAGCCTCGGATGAGGTGCCAGAAGATTGGAGGTTGGCTAATGTGGTGCACTATTTAAGAAAGGTGGTCAGGAAAAGCCAGGGAACTATAGACTGTTGAGTCTGGCATCAGTGGTGGGTAAGTTGTTGGAGGGAATCCTGAAGGATAGGATGTACATGTATTTGGAAAGGCAAGGACTGATTAAGGACAGTCAACACAGCTTTATGTATGGGAAATCATGTCTCACTAACTTAGAGTCATAGAGTCACAGAGATGTACAGCATGGAAACAAACCCTTCGATCCAACCCATCCATGCCGACCAGATACCCCAACCCAATCTAGTCCCACCTGCCAGCACCCGGCCCATTTCCCTCCAAACCCTTCCTATTCATATACCCATCCAGATGCCCCTTAACTTGATTGAGTTTTTTAAAGAAGTGACAAGATTGATGAAGGCAGAGCGATGAACATTTTTAAAATAGACTTTAGCAAGGCATTCAACAAGGTTCCACATAGTAGACTGATTGGCAACGTTAGATCACATGGAATCCCGGGAAAGCTAGACATTTGGATACAAAATTGGCTTGAAGAGAGGATTCGGAGGGTGGTGATGGAGGATCGTTTCTTGGGTTGGAGGCCTGTGACCAGTGGTGTGCTGGGTCCATCACTTTCTGTCATTCATATAAGTGATTTGGATGTGATTTTAGGAGGTTAGTAAGTTTGCAGATGACATCAAAATTGGTGTAGTGGACAGTGAAGAAAGTTATCTCATTACAATGGGATCTTGATTAGATTGGCTGAGGAGTGGCAAATGAAATATAATTTATGAGTGCGAGGTTTTGCATATTGCTAAGGCAAACTTAATGGTAGGACCCAGGGAATTGTTGCCAAAGAAGGCATTTGGTACGCCTACCTTTATTGATCAGTGCATTGAGTATAGGAGTTGGCATATCATGTTGCAACTGTACAGGAGGATGGTTAGGCCATATTTGTAATACTGTGCTCAATTCTGGTCTCCCTTATTTAGGAAAGATCATGTTAAACTTGAAAGGGTGCAGGAAAGATTTACAAGAATGTTGCCAAGGCTGGAGAATTTGAGTTATAGGGAAAGGTTGGACAGGCTGGGGCTATTTTCCCTGGAGCGTTGGAGGCTGAGGGGTGACCTTATAGAGGTTTATAAAATCATGAGGGGCATGGATAGGGTGAATTGACAAGGCCTTTTTCCAAGGGTAGAGGATTCCAAAACTAGAGGGTGTAGGTTTAGGGCGAGAGGGGAAAGATTTTAAAAGGACCTAAGGGGTAACATTTTCAGGCAAAGGGTAGTGCACGTATGGAATGAGCTGTCAGAGGAAGTGGTGGAGGCTGGTACAATTGCAACATTTAAAAGGCATCTGGATGGGTATACGAATAGGAAGGGTTTAGAGGGATTTGGGCCAAATGCTGGCAAACAGAAAGGGTGGAAAAAGAGGAGAGGGTGTAGCATTGCTAATCAGAGAGTGCATCACAGCTACAGAAACAAAGGTTATCGAGGAAGGTTTGTCTACTGAGTCAGTTTGACTGGAAGTTTGGAACAGCAAAGGTGCAGCCACCTCATTGGGGATTTTTTACAGACCACCTAGTAGCAGTAGGGAGATCGAAGATGGAAAAATGCAGATTTAGCAGGGTTGTTGTTATGAGTGATTTCAACTTTCCCAATATTGATTGGAACCTCCTAAGTGCAGATGGTTTGGATGGAGCCATTTTTGTCAGGTGCGTTCAGGAGGGTTTCCTTACTCAGTATGTAGACAGACCAATGAGGGGAGAGGCCATTTTGGATTTGGTGCTCGGCAATGAGCCAGGACGGTGGGAGAACACTTTGGTGACAGTGACCACAACTGCCTCACATTTACCATAGCCTTGGAGAGGGAAAGGAGCAGTTACCAAGTGAAGATATTTAATTGGGGAAAAGGAAATTATGCCGCCATCAGACAGGAGTTGGGAAGTACAGTTTGGGAGCAATTGTTCCACAGAAAGGGCACAGCAGACATGTGGAGACTGTTTAAGGAGCAGTTGTTGTGAGTGATGCACGAGTTTGTTCCTGTGAGACAGGTAAGAAGGGGTAAGATCAAGGAGCCTTGGGTGACGAGAACAGAGGAGCTTCTCGTCAGAAGGAAGGAGGCAGCTTACGCAAGGTGGAGCAAACAAAGGTCTAGCACAGTTTTACAGGATTACAGGCTTGCTAGAAAGGAGCTCAGAAATAGACTGATGAGAGCCAGGAGGGGGCACGAGAAAGCCTTGACAGGAAAGATTAGGGAGAATCCAAAGGTATTTTACTCATACGTGAGAATGATCAAGGAGAAGGTAGGGCTGATCAGGGATAGTATAGGGAATTTGTGCATGGAATCTGAGCAGACAGGGGAAGCCCTGAATGAGTTTTTTGCTTCGGTTTTCACTCAGGAAAGGGACAGTGTTGTGAATGAGAACTTTGAGGAGCTGGGATACAGGCTTAAACAGATCAAGATTGATGAAGTTGATGTGCTGGAAATTTTGGCAAATATTAAGATTGATAAGTCCCCTGGCCCAGACCAGATTTATCCTAGGTTACTCCAGGAAGCGAGAAAGGAGGTTGCTAAGCCGCTGGCGAAGATCTTTGCCTCCTCACTCTCCATGGGAGTTGTACCAGAGGATTGGGAGGAGGCGAATGTAGTTCCTCTTTTCAAGAAGTGTAATAGGGAAATCCCTGGCAAGACCAGTCAGTCTTACATTTGTGGCCAGCAAAGTTTTAGAAAGAATTCTGAGGGATAGGATTTATGACTATTTGGAAAAGCATGGCGTGATTAAAGGCAGTCAGCATGGCTTTGTGAGGGGCAGGTCATGCCTCACAAATCTTATTGAGTTCTTTGAGGAGGTGACAAGACAGGTCGACAAAGGTCAAGCAGTGGATGTGGTGTATTTGGACTTCAGCAAGGCATTTGATAAGGTTCCCCATGGTAGACTCATTCATAAAGTCAGGAGGTATGGGATACAGGAGGATTTGGCTGTCTGGATTCAGAATTGCTCGGCTGACAGAAGACAGAGAGTGGTTGTAGATGGAAAGAATTCTGGCTGGAGGTCAGTGGTGAGTGGTGTCCCGCAGGGCTCTGTTCTTGGGTCTCGCTCTTGGTAGTTTTTATAAATGACTTGGATGAGAAGGTTGAGGGGTGGATTAGTAAATTTGCAGATGACACAAAGGTTGGAGGTGCCGTTGATAGTATCGAGGGCTATTGCAGGCTGCAGCGTGACCCAGACAGGATGCAGAGCTGGGCTGAGAAATGGCAGATGGAGTTCAACCTGGATAAATGTGAAGTGATGCATTTTGGAAGGTCGAACTTGAATGCTGAATATAGGATTAAAGACAGGATTCTTGGCAATGTGAAGGAACAGAGCGATCTTGGTGCTCAAGTACATAAATCCCTTAAAGTTGCCACCCAAATGGATGGGGTTGCTAAGAAAGCCTATGGTGTTTTAGCTTTCATTAACAGGGGGATCGAGTTTAAGAACCATGAGGTTTTGCTGCAGCTCTACAAGTCCCTGGTGAGATCACACTTGGAATATTGCGTCCAGTTCTGGTCGCCCTATTATAGGAAAGATACTGAGGCTTTGGAGAGGGTGCAGAGAAGGTTTACCAGGAAGGCAACTTTGCCTGGAGGATTTGCCTTATCAAGAGAGGTTGACTAAGCTCGGACTTTTCTCTCCAGAGAGAAGGAGGAAGAGAGGTGACCTGATTGTTGCATACAAGGTAATGAAGGCATGGATAGAGTCAATAGCCAGACTGGCACAAGGGGTCATGGTTTTAAGATATTAGGAGAAAGGTATAGAGGAGGTGTCAGAGGAAGGTTCTTTACGCATGGAATGCGTTGCCAGCTGTGGTGGTGGAAGCAGAGTCATTGGGGATATTTAAGCGACTGCTGGACATGCACATGGATAGCAGTGAGTTGAGGGGTGTGTAGGTTATTTTATTTTATTTTACGTTAGGATTAATCCTTGCCACAACATCATGGGCCGAAGGGCCTGTTCTGTGCTGTACTTTTCTCTGTTCTGTGTTCTCTGACCCACCGAAAGCCTCATAGAAAAAGAGATAAATTTGGGGCACAGGAAAATCTTGCCATAAACTGGTGGTAAATACGAAGTGGAAAATTATTGGCTGACACCATAGAGAACACATTGGCTTATCTTCAAAACAGCACCGTGAGAACCTTCCTATGCAACTACCAAAGCAAATTGTACCTTTATATTTCATCTGAAAGTCTGTACCTCCAACAATGCAGCAATCCCCCCATTACTGGAATAGAGTGTTAGTTCTACATTTTCTAAATATCTGGAGTGGGGCTTAAGTCCACAACTCCTGACTCTCAGAAGATCCTACAGGTGGTACAGTGGCTTAGCATTGCTGCCTCGCAGCGCCAGGGACATGGGCTCAATTCCACCCTCTGTGTGGAGTTTGCACATTCTCCCTTTGTCTGCATGGGTTTCCTCCCACAATGCAAAGATGTGCAGGTTAGATTCTAAGTTGCCCATGTGTATGTTCGGTGCATTAGTCAGGGGTAAATGTGGGATAGGGGACTGGGTTACTCTTGGAGGTTCAGTGCAGACTTGTTGGGCCAAATGGCCTGTTTCCATACTGTAGGGATTTTCTGATATTCTATTCTATTCTATGATGAACTGACCCATGGGTGGAACAAGAGGGTCAGGCGAGTGACTAATTTCTATTCAAACTATAAATTGTACTCAGTAGAATAAAATTGTAAAGCAGAACATGTTTTAATGTCAGCTATTGTACAATAAAGAATTCCCATCTGTAATTGCTTGATATGGTAACTATGGGGGAAATTTAATCTGTATCAAAGGCAGCTGTATCTGTTCAGAAGCAGCCTCAAGTCAGACCACAGCTAAGTGACTACTTACACTGTAATAATTATTCCTCAATCATATGCATTTTCCCAGGGGATCAAGCTTAGAGTCTGAGAGTCATAAAGATGTACAGCATGAAAACAGACCCTTCGGTCCAACCCGTCCATGCCGACCAGATATCCCAACCCAATCTAGTCCAACTTGCCAGCACCCGGCCCATATCCCTCCAAACCCTTCCTATTCATATACCCATCCAAATGCCTCTTAAATGTTGCAATTGTACCAGCCTCCACCACATCCTCTGGCAGCTCATTCCATACACATACCACCCTCTGTGTGAAAAGTTGCCCCAGAGGTCTCTTTTATGGAGGTAGGACCATTTGGCGCAGCCACTTTGGCGCGAGCGATTCAGTGCAGCTCTTACTTATTCCTTTTCAGGCTTACTTACAAGCATTAATGAAAGCAATAAAAAGAAAAATAATGTTTATCCTCTTCAGTAAAAATAGTAAAAGGAAAATAAAAATGAAAGAAATAAGGCAAATACAAAATTGTTAATGGCATTTTAACGGGTTTTATTTTATTTTAATAATTTGTATATTAATATGTTTAAGTTTAATATATTTTAATAATTAAAATAATAGTAGTTTAATAACTACTACTGAATAACTACAAGACAGTTCTGTGCCAAATGGGTCTGCGCCGAAATATATTTTATTTTAATATATTTTAATAATTTTAATAATTTAAATAATTTAATAATTTTAATAATAGTAGTCTAATAACTACTACTGAATAACTACAAGACAGTTCTGTGCCAAAATGGGTCTGCACTGAAATTGCTCGCGCCAAAGTGGCTGCGCCGAATGGTCCCACTCCGCTCTTTTATATTTTTCCCCTCTCACCCTAAACCTATGCCCTCTAGTTATGGACTCCCCAACCCCAGGGAAAAGACTTTGTCTATTTATCCTATCTATACCCCTCATAATTTTATCAACCTCTATAAGGTCACCCCTCAGCCTCCGACGCTCCAGGGAAAACAGTCCCATCCTGTTGAGCTCCTCCCTATAGCTCAAACCCTCCAACCCTGGCAACATCCTTGTTAATCTTTTCTGAACCCTTTCAAGTTTCACAGCATCTTTCCAATAGGAAGGAGACCAGAATTGCACGCAATATTCCAACAGTGGCCTAACCAATGTCCTGTACAGCCGCAACATGACCTCCCAACTCCTGTACTCAATACTCTGACCAATAAAGGAAAGCATACCAAACGCCTTCTTCATTATCCTATCTACCTGTAACTCCACTTTCAAGGAGCTATGAACCTGCTCTCCAAGGTCTCTTTGTTCAGCAACACTCCCGAGGACCTTACCATTAAGTGTATAAGTCCTGCTAAGATTTGCTTTCCCAAAATGCAGCACCTCACATTTATCTGAATTAAACTCCATCTTAAGAAACACGCCCAGACAAAGGACCATGATTAGATTTTCTGTAGTCTGTGAAGATATGAAATCAGGCACACATGTCATTCTTAACTTGGAGAATGATATTTTGTGACCAAGGAGAATCAAGTCCTAGTGAGGCTGCACTTTGGGGTCAGTGTTAGCCTTTTGCTAAGATGTTAATTATGATAAACCAATCCAGTGCCAAGTGTCACACATTCATGGGAGTTTCATCCTTCCCCAGTCCACACTTCTCCTTAAGTCCAATTCCCTCTGTGGTCTCACTCCACCCTATCTTCACTAGCTCCACAATCCTTCAATATTGCTACACTCCTGTAATTCTGCCCCATGCAGCATTCCCCATCCTCATCGATTCACCCATACTTCCAGCTGTCAAGGTCCTAAGCTCTGGAATTTCCTCCCTATACCTCACCTTGTCTCCACGTTTTTCTCTTCCTCCTTTAAAATAATATCTAAAACTTGCTTTTGGACACCTCCATGATGATCTACAAAGGCTGGGGACATCCTTGTTCATGGGAAGTAATTGCCATCCCAAACCCCAGTAACGAATGAGGTTCAATGGGTTTCCCACAGCGGAGAGCTGTTGAGGATGATTCATTCAGTGTATATCGAAGGCAAAGTCATTTGCTCTCAAACCTAGCCATGTTCAGATTCTCTCAGGGCTGTTTATCTTCTCACTACTGCCCTGATGCCCTCAGCATCATTACCATTATCAGCAGAATCTGCGGGGACAGGCAGCTGCTCTATCTCCCTCTCTTCTAAGTTCTCACCCCAGTCTGGAGCTGGGTTAAACAGAACATTGGAAAAAAGTTACCATTGTGGTGGTTGTGTCCACTGAGTACTGGTGTACTCCTCCTCAGAGGATCAGGCAAGGGAAATGCATCTTCAGAGGAGCAACTCTCTGTTCAATGGTGTGTACATGGGCTGCATTGTAGAGTTGTTCACTGTCAATCTGAGGGTCTTGCATTAGATCATTAACTATGCCTCCCAGGGCTTTCCCTTATCATCCACAAGCCAGCTCTAGAGACAATGTGATGGTGTAAATGCTTAAGGAATTTGAGAGTTGTATGGAATATAATAGTCGTGGCAGCACTCTGAATAGCAGGTGGACACTGCAGGAACTGTTGCCTGTGGTTCCAAATGAGATGGACATTGAGGGAGGAAATCCCTTCCTGTTTGAGAATCTGGCTGATTGATGCCAGAGAGTGGCCCCAGTTTCCAAGAAATTAACAGTTCCGCATTGGAGTTATCACAATATGAGTTGGAGTCTAAAAGTGTGGCGCTGGAATAGCACAGCTGGTCAGGCAACATCCGAGGAGAAGGAGAGTGGATGTTTTGCGCATAAGCTCTACATCAGGAATGTGGGAGGGGGGGGGGGAGGGGAGGAGATAAATGGGAGGGGGGGTGGAGCTGGAGGTAAGGTAGCAGGGATTGCGATAGGTAGGTGATGGTGGGGGTTGATGGTGTTAGCTCAGAGCAGAGGGTGGTGGGGTTAGGTGGAAAGGAAGATGGACAGGTAGGACAGTTCAAGAGGGTGGTGCCGAGTTGAGGGGGTTGTATCTGGGATAAAGTGGGAAGAGGGAAGATGAGGAAACTGGTGAAATCGACGTTGATTCCGAGTGATTGGAGAGTCCCAAGGCAAGATAAGGGTTGGGTGGCTGCAGCATCTTCATTCTACAATATGAGTTAGGCCGACCATCCAATGTGGTAATTCTTTCCATTGCATGTTTTCTTTGCAGCTGTTCACTGATCTTGTGCCCTATGAGACTCCAGAAGCAAAAATTGCATGGAATGAATAGAGACCTATTTGATGCCATCACTTTCCCTGACAAAGAGAAGTAAATGGATAACACGAAATGTCAACACCAACTTCCAGAACGCACTAAAAATGAAATTGCATGGTTTCTAATTCTCTCACCGAGATTCTGGATCAGACAATATTATGATACTTCAAATTAACTGTGCTGGAGCTAATCTGAAAATTATCAACACCAGTCAGACTAGAACCATCATTCAGTTAAATAAAAATGAAGAGAGGAGTCAAAGTGAACATAGGCCTCTTAGAAAATGCATCTAGAGATATAGTTATGGGAAACAAGGAACTAGCAGAGGAGTCAAATAGATATTTTGCATCAGTGTTTCCAGTGGAAAGTACCTTGAGCATCCTGTTAATACTAAAGAATATAGTGGAGGAGTTAAGTCGCATCACCATCACTAGTGAAGTCGTGTCAGAGTAACAAAGGGGACTAAAGGCCGATATATCCCCTGGCCCTGATGGTTTGTATCTTAGGATCCTAAAAGAAGTAGCTATAGAGATAATAGATACATTGGTTGCGAGGTTCTGAAAATGCTTGGATTCTGGAGAAATACTGGAGGATTGGAAAACTGCTGATGTGACACCCCTGTTCAAAAGGGATAGAGGCAAGATGTGGGTAACTATAGACTGATCAGCCTAATATCTATTGTTGTCATCAACTATAACCCCAATTATACATATATTTACTTGCTCAGTACAATGATATGTTCCTTTTAGGTAAAAACAATGACTGCAGATGCTGGAAACCAGAGTCTAGATTAGAGTGGTGCTGGAAAAACACAGCAGTTCAGGCAGACATCTGAGGAGCAGTAAAATCAACGTTTCGGGCAAAAGCCCTTCATCAGGAATACAGGCTGAGATCCTGAAGGGTGGAGAGATAAGTGAGAGGAGGGTGGGGGTGGGGAGAAAGTAGCATAGAGTACAATAGGTGAATAGGTGACGGGATGAAGGTGATAGGTCGGGAGGGTGGAGGGTGGAGTGGATAGGTGGAAAAGAAGATAGGCAGGTAGGACAAGTCATGGGGACAGCGCTGAGCTGGAGGTTTGGAACTGGGGTGAGGTGGGGGAAGGGGGAATGAGGAAACTGTTGAAGTCCATATTGATGCCCTGGGGTTGAAGTGTTCCGAGGCGGAAGATGAGGCGTTCTTCCTCCAGGCGTCTGGTGGTGAGGGAGCGGCGGTGAAGGAGGCTCAGGACCTCCATGTCCTCGACAGAGTGGGAGGGGGAGTTGAAATGTTGGGCCACGGGGCGGTGTGGTTGATTGGTGCAGGTGTCCCAGCGATGTTCCCTAAAGCGCTCTGCTAGGAGGCGCCCAGTCTCCCCAATGTAGAGGAGACCGCATCGGGAGCAACGGATACAATAAATGATATTGATGGATGTGCAGGTAAAACTTTGATGGATGTGGAAGGCTCCTTTAGGGCCTTGGATGGAGGTGAGGGAGGAGGTGTGGGCGCAGGTTTTGCAATTCCTGCCGTGGCAGGGGAAAGTGCCAGGATGGGAGGGTGGGTTGTAGGGGGGCATGGACCTGACCAGGTAGTCACGGTGGGAACGGTCTTTGCGGAAGGTGGAAAGTGGTGGGAAGGGAAATATATCCCTGGTGGTGGGGTCTGTCTGGAGGTGGCGGAAATGTTGGTGGATGATTTGGTTTATGTGAAGGTTGGTAGGGTGGAAGGTGAGCACTAGGGGCGTTCTGTCCTTGTTACGGTTGGAGGGGTGGGGTCTGAGGGCGGAGGTGCGGGATGTGGACGAGATGCATTGGAGGGCATCTTTAACCACGTGGGAAGGGAAATTGCGGTCTCTAAAGAAGGAGGCCATCTGGTGTGTTCTGTGGTGGAACTGTTCCTCCTGGGAGCAGATACGGCGGAGGCAGAGGAATTGGGAAAACGGGATGGCATTTTTGCAGGAGGTAGGGTGGGAAGAGGTGTAATTCAGGTAGCTGTGGGAGTCGGTGGGTTTGTAAAAAATGTTGGTGTCAAGTCGGTCGTCATTAATGGAGATGGAGAGGTCCAGGAAGGGGAGCGAGGTGTCAGAGATGGTCCAGGTAAATTTAAGGTCAGGGTGGAATGTTCCTTTTCGCCCATCCCTGAAGTCAAATATCCCTGGCATTATTACTGTTGATGAATCAAAACCTATTATCATAAATCCTATTATGATCTATTTTGCTTGATCTTCCCTCTATCATAAGCTCAGAAGTGGGGGTGTTCACTGATGACTGCCCAACGTTCAGCACCATTCACAACTCCACAGATACTGAAACAGTCTAAATGTAGCAAGACCTTGGCAATATCCTGGCTTAGGCTGTCAAGTGGCAATTAACATTTGTGACACACTAATGTCAGGCAATGACCATCTCTAACAAGAGAGAGTCTAGCCATGCCTTTGACATTCAATGTTGCTATCATCATTGAATCTCCCAGCTCGGACATCTTGGGGGTTACAGTTGACCAGAAACTGAACTAGATTAGCCATATAAATATTGCAGCTACCAGACGAGGTCAAAGGCTAGGAATCCTGCAGCAAGTAAATCACCTCCCAAAGCTAGTCCATCATCTACAAGGCACATGTCAGGAGTGTGACGGAATACTCCCCACTTGCCTGGATGGGTGCAGCCCCCCCGCCCAACAAATTTCAAGAAGCTTGATACCATCCAGAACAAAACAGCCTGCTTGATTGGCACCACACCCACAAGAGTCCACTCTGGTTACCAAAGTCACTGCAGTGCACACTCCTCCAAGGTCCATGCAGGTAAGAAACTTAAAGGGGATGCTATCCATCACCGACGCTCAGTAGCAGCAGTGTGCCCCATCTAGAAAATGCACTGCAGAATTTCACCAAAGATCCTTAGACAGAGCCTTTCAAAACCATAACCACTTCTCTCTAGAAGGACAAGGGCAGTAAATAGATGGGAATATCACCATCAGCAAGTTCCTCTCCAAGCCACTCACCTTCCTCTTGGAAAGATATTGCAGTTCCTATTGTGTTGTGGAGCCATAATCCTGGAACTCACTCTTTAACGGCATTGTAGGTGCACCCACATCAAATGGACTGTAGCATTTCAAAATGGTAGTCTATCCTGACAGTATTGTAGGTCGGTTAGTTCACATGGTTAGAGCGTGGTGCTAATGCCAAGGTCGTGGGTTTAATCCTCACACCAACCAAGCATACCGCTGTGGTTTGCAAGAGCGATACTTGCAGTGTCAAAGTTGGTCACTGTTTAAGGTGGCACGGTGGCTCAGTGGTTAGCACTGCTGCGTCACAGTGCCAGGGGCCCGGGTTCGACTCCAGCCTCGGGTGACTGTCTGTGTGGAGTTTGTACATTCTCCCCGTGTCTGCGTGGGTTTCCTCTGGGTGATCCGGATGTGCAAATTAGGCGACTTGGTCATGTTAAATTGCCCATAGAGTTAGCTGCATTAGTCAGGGGGAATAGGTCTGGGTGGATCACTCGTCGGAGGGTTGGTGTGGACTAGTTGGGCTGAAGGAATCTAATCTATTCCCTGTACTGCAGCTGCTTCAGGAGTCTAATATCAGACAAATGAACAATACGTCATGTCCAGTGGACGTCGTTTTGAGTGATCTGTTCTGGCAGATATTTCTTTGAATTAAGAGTTTATCCCAAAAATCAAATGCCAAAGATACTGCAGGACTTCCTAAAATATTCCAAAGATACACAATAAATAAAATCTTCAGTGGTGTTTCACGCTTACATGTTCTTTTCTTTATTGTTTCAGGGGATGCACGTGTCACTAGCAAGGCCAGCATTTGTGCCCTGGAACAGAAATGCTCAGTCACTTATAGGGGGCAGTTCAGAATCAGTGCACCAAGTCACTGTAGGTCAGTGACTATATTACCACCTCCCCTGTGGGAATTTAACCTGTACCTCCAGAACACTAGCTGAGGGTTCTGAATTACTCACCTAGTCCAATTACCAACGCACCAGGACCTCTCTGTTGTACTTAATCGTCTGCATCCAAATTAGATTAAGCCAAAGGATTGCTAGTCTGGTGATATAACCACAACAGCACCACCTCTCCTTAACTGTTATTAATCATATCTTCTTTGTCTCAGAGCTGAAGACATTTACATCAACTTCAAGAAGACAATTTCATGGTGCATTGGATTTGTGAAATCCTTGGGTGTGTACCAAACCTTCCTAAAGAAAGATCCAGAAAATGCTGAAGCCTCATTGGAAAATACTAAGCAAAGGTACAAAACTGTAGTTAAACCATATACTCTTCAGCCTGTGATATTCAATTGTATTGTGGAGTTTGGGATTGGGTCTTCCCTGTTGATCCTAATTCATGTTAATGATTCAGATTCAGATTCAGAAAAAACTGAAGAACCAATCAAAGTTATAAACAGTTCACTTCTGGAGACTGACAGATGAATTTGGTCAAATATGTAATCAAGCAAATTTTAACACAGATAAGTCTATTTGAACATACAGGAGCAACATCTATAGTCTAATAGGGAACAGATATTCTTACATATTGCTTGAGACGTAATTCCTCAAGGCATTACATTTCAGTCGTTAATTGATTTCCAGAGGAAATAAATGTAAAGTGAGAAAAATGATCTGTAATGAATACAAATACATTAAACACACTGGAGAGTACAACATGTTTTGAGTTTGAAAGTACCTGCTGGTCAATCTGTGTTGAATTCTGAAATACCTTTTCTAACCCTCACTGTTAATCCACTCTTTTCCTTTCCTTCATGTCAAATGTTCTCAACCATTACTTTGTTCAATCAGCTACAATAACATCAGCTTTAACAAGAGTGTATCCCCAAGATCTTACCTTTGTGGAGACCTCGATCAATTGAAGATGATTACAGGGAGTCCTCTACCTGAAGCAATAGCTTCTTATCAAACTTACAAACGATATTCTTTGTGTCTGTCACAAAAGTACCCTGTCCCTGCTCCTCCTCCTCAAGTTGCCTGCAGCCTTTGACATGATTTACTGCACTAACCTCCTCCATGGTCTCTTATCCTTTGTTAATTTGCCTCGTCCATTGTTATCTGGCAGCTATCAGCCAGAAAATCAATTGTAATGGTTTTTACTCCCACTCTAGTATCATTACCAGGGTCAGATCCCTCGCCTCCTTACATTTCTCATCTGTATTTACTTCGACTCACCCAAGAAAACCAAAACATCAGCTTTCACGTGTAGGCTGAAGACGCCCAGCTCCATCAACCATCACCTCCTTTAGCTCCTCCTCTGTTGGTAAATGATCAGGCTGCTTATCTGACATCCTGGATGAAGAGCATGTTCCTTTAAATTAATATTGAAAAGACTGAACACATTGCCTTTGCTCTCTTGGTCCCTGGATGGAGGTGCAAACCCACCGACTCCCACACTACCGGGATTACACCTCTTTCCACACTACCTCCTGCAAAAATGCCATCCCGTATTCCCAATTCCTCCGCCTCCACCATATCTACTTCCAGGAGGACCAGTTCCACCACAGACACATCAGATGGCCTCCTTCTTTAGAGATCACAATTTCCCTTTTCACATAGTTGAATATGCCCTCCAACGCATCTCGTCCACATCCCACACCCAAACCCCATCCCTCCAACCGTAACAAGGACAGAACCCTCTGGTCCTCCCTACCAACCTCCGCATAAACTGCATCATCCGCCGACATTTCCGCCACCTCCAAACGGACCCCACCGCCAGAGATATATTTCCCACCCCAACCATTTCCGCTTTCCACAAAGACCGTTCCCTCCGTGACTACCTGGTCAGGTCCACGCCCCCAACAACTCACCCTCCCATCCTGGTACCTTCTCCTGCCACCGCAGGAATTGCAAAACCTGCGCCCACACCTCCCTCTCACCTCCATCCAAAGCCCCAGAGGAGCCTTCCACATCCATCAAAGTTTTACCTGCACATCCACTAATATCATTTATTGTATCCGTTGCTCCTGATGCGGTCTCCTCTACACTGGGGAGACTGGGCGCCTCCTAGCAGAGCGCTTTAGGGAACATCTCCGGGACACCCGCACCAATCAACCACACCGCCCCGTGACCCAACCTTTCAACTACCCCTCCCACTCTGCCGAGGACATGGAGGTCCTGGGCCTCCTTCACCGCCGCTCCCTCACCACCAGACGCCTGGAGGAAGAACGCCTCATCTTCCGCCTCGGAACACTTCAACCCCAGGGCATCAATGTGGACTTCAACAGTTTTTTCATTTCCCCTCCTCCCCACCTTACTCCAGTTCCAACCTTCCAGCTCAGCATTGTCCTCATGACCTGTCCTACCTGCCTATCTTCCTTCCCACCTATCCACTCCACTCTCCCCGCCCTATCACCTGCATCCCCACCCCCATTTACCTATTGTACTTTTTGCTACCTTCTCCCCAGTCCTCCCCCCCACCCTGCCTACTCATGTCTCCAGCCTGGAGACTCCCTGCCACCATTCCTGATGAAGGGCTTTTGCCCGAAACGTTGATTTTCCTGCTCCTCGGATGCTGCCTGACCTGCTGTGCTTTTCCAGCACCACACTAATCTAAACTTAGGAAACGTTGTTGAACCAAAACGCCTGAGCTGAGATTCTATGAAATCTCCATATTGGAACCTAATACAACATTGTAGCAGCTGTGGAGACAGTGGTCTAAGGTGGACTGTGTTGAATCCAGGGGAATCTGGACTATTGTAAGGCCACGTTGGCTGCAATGACTACCCTTAGATTTCCTGAGTACACTGACTGTTTATGCAAAGCGAGGTGATGACCTACCCAACATGAGGTAAATTGAGGCATTCTCCAAAGTGATAGCATGTCCACATCAGCTAGGCAATCCCTATCCTTTCCAAAGCCCTGAGATGCTGTTGAAAGACCACTATAGACTCTCAGATGGGAGTTGTGGAAGGTGTGTTTCCCCAAGGAAGGCAGCCATTCCATGTAATTTTGTAGCGTTGAGGGATGACCTTGTCACATGCTTCCTGATTCATTGAGTCTGAACAAGATCCTGAGCCATAGAGCAGGTGATGAAATGGACAAGTCAGCCTGGGCACACGGCATAATGCTGGGGGCAATTTCGTGAAAGACTGAAGTTCAGTTTGAACTTGTAAGTTGGCTAGGCCCAAAGAAATCCACTTCACCCAATAGGAAGCCCAGCAAAAATGAGGAAAAGGTAGCAATCGTCATTTTGGTAGTATTGATAGTGAGGTGCAAGGAAGCACCACAGCTGACAATACTGTCCAGCAGGGGGCATTCAGTGCCTTTACTGTGATGGGGCGACCTTCTGCAGATTTGCAATGGTGAAATGATGAAATAATCTCCTCAAAGTAAATCAAACAGGTCATCTCCAGGGAAAAGGAAATTCCAGCAAATTGAGCAAGAAAATGAAGAAGACATAAAGTTAGGCACTTGAGGAATAAAGGACATATTGTTGGGCCTTTAGTGAATGATGATGTTGATCTGGGCCAAGATAATTGGTCAGTAAGATTGGGAACCAAGAATTTTGTTGGTAATTTTTTTTCTCAGTTCAGCAGCAACTATTACTGTCCTTCCTTGTCATTTGGAATGGCTTCATACTGTACACGTATGACCATCAAGAGTCAACACTGAGGTATGGGAAGTCCAGTTAAAAGGCATTGTAAAATAAAACTTACCTGCAACAGAAAATCTATTATAGGAAAGTCTATTAAATCTAACGAGTCTACTTACACCTTTCAACATTGGAACAAATCCTTGTTAAGTTGGCAAGCATGTCTCCAACAAATCTTTTACAACAGTTACTAGATATTCTAAGACGATAAAAAAAACACTTCATGCCAAGATGGTAACAGTCCATTTTGCGAGGACTTACCACAGCTTCTCTGGCAATGTGAGCTTCATCCACTGAAGACGGTATGAAGCTTTCTCCAGCATGCAGAGTTTTCATGCTGAGAATGTCAGTGATAGAAATGCAGGTCCATTTTAAGGGTCAACCAGAACAGCTCCAGTAGTGATTGGGCACTGTTGATGCTCATTGGATTTTGTCTATAAGAGCTGGGTTCTTAATGGGCTTTGCAGTTAAGTATTGATTTGGCTGCATGGGAGTTTTACTGGTGGTGGGTAGTCATTTAAAAAAACAAAATAAAGTCACAATGATTTTGATGGTGGGAGTGTCGCTCAGTTCAGCTCCTCAACTGAAAGTATTGAGAAAGAGATAGTCCAGTGAAGCAGAGCTGGTACCATATCAATAAGCACTGATCAGCTGGTATTCTGATGCTGCAGCCACTTTTCCTTTCAGTAACAATAGGCTTTAGGCTACAGACATAAATTATACTCATTTTGTTTCAGCTTCTGAAACTCTGGTCCCAAAGACAGCTTTATGCCATCACTCTCCTAATTCATTTCAAACAACCAGATCAGGGAGATCGCCACAGAGCTGACATCTATGAATAATGGACTTCTTAACTGGAGTTTGGGGGTTGGGGGGGGGGGAGGTGATGAAGTTGGAAATACAGTCAATTAAAGGGGAATACTTTTAGTTGAATGTTCCAGTCAACAATTTTAAGAATATACTTTTAGTTAATAATTCTGGAAGCTGAGAGGGGATATAAGGGGGAGTTGGAAATGTTGAAATAGGGTGAATGAATGTGTGGATGAGCCACTGAGGTAAGCACTGATATGATTTTCAGTCGAGCTCTAACTACTCTGCCAAGCGGTTCGAGTGGAGGCTCTTGAGCCTTACCATCATGCACAGCCTATCAATAAATGTTACTTAACAGCAACCAACAAACTCTGGCCTGATATTTCATGAGGAACCAATACTGAAACATGATACAACACGCACGCTGCAGCAATCTGTCATAACACCTTCAACAGCACCTTCACAACCCCATGTCCACTACCATCTAGAAGGACAAGGGCAGGAGACACATGGGAACACCACCCACTTCTCTCCAAGCCACGCCTGACTTGGAACTATGTCACCATTCCTGCACTGTCACTGGGTCAGAGTACCAGAATCCCTTCCCTCACCCTGTGTGCTATTTCCTTCCACAAGAACAGCAGCAGCGTAAGAAAGTGGCTGTCTACCGCCTTCTCAAAGGCAATTAGGGTTGAGTAAATTTACCAGTCATGCTCATAACCCGTGAAAGAACAATTAAAAAGTCCAGCTTGTCTGCTGTGAAATATTGGCTTTGGTATCATGGTCAAGTAGAAGTTCCCAAGCTGACATTGTAAATCTATTTAGGGGTGATGGTGAGAAATGTACAATTTACAGCTGTAACTGTGTGTGTGTTGTAGTTCTGAAAATTTCATACCCTCCCACTTCAGAATTTGAGTTAGCAAAAATACAAGGATTAATTAGTCCAATGTTAAAGGGGATCCAGCTACCTAAGTGTAACCTCTGCAGTTAAATGTATGTGTGGGAATGTGGTTCTTTTAGCCTGTGGTGTGATTGTGCAACAATGATAACTACAGAGATATTTCAGATTGTAGCCTGGCTCCTTAACATCTCTGCGGTCTGGGGAATTGAGCTGTTTGATCTTATGTGTGAAGCCCGAATCATCAGTATGACATGGAAGGTGCGGCTGAAGGAGTTTGAAGCATCTGCTGACAGACACAACCTGGCTTTCAGGAGACGGTTGCACAAATAACACAACAACTGGCCTTCTCGCTGTTCAATGTGAGTGCTTCAGTGAGCAAGACTTTTGAGATGCTGCCTGGCACGGGAGAGAAAAGGTGGATTATGATTGTGCACCAAAAACTTTGAACAATTAAGGGGCAATGTCAAATGCTACATTCAAAAGGCACATTTCCCATCAGATGGGACAGAATGAGGTCCAAATAGTACCTTAATTTGTGCAGCAGATGTTGTTTGGATGCATTTATATAGAAACAGATCTGACCAAACCATGCACCAGAGTTGAAAGATGGGTTTGAGGTACCAGTGGTACAGGTGGTCCACATTGCTGGAAAGATGAACATCATTGTCACAATAACAGAGGGAGGATCGATCAAACAGATCTCTACGAGAGAAGAAAGCTGGATTATTCACGCTGTAGTTAATGCTACAGCCAGAGCAATGACACTAGAGAGATCAAAAGAAAATCAAAGATTTCAGAAGTGAATGGCATCAGACAGCATATCCAAAGTGGAAATGGGGATAATTTCCTAATCAAATTGTTAATCATTGCACAAGACGAATTATACACAATTGGGAAGTATGTTCTCAGAGGCAGCAGACTTGTAGTGGTACAAAAGTTAGCTAATGGGTGGTTGGTATGAAACAAAGTTTGCAAAACCAAAGAATGGAGGCCAAGCATTATATTTAATGAAGTTTCTCTCTCCCTCTCGGCTTCTGAAGGCCATGGGAGTACCCAGTGAGACTGTTGTGGAATTCCGTATCAAATATTTTTGCCCCTTAGCAAGCAAACCTGAGTTGTGTTCTCAGGCTTCCCTCCAGATTCCTTCTATGAGAGAACCCTCTGATTGTCCAAGGAGAAGAATTCAGTCAGAAATGGGATCCAGTTTCAAAATAATAAATAGATGGATGGCTGGAATTGAAAGATCATTAAGGAGCTAAGAATTTGATATCCACTTGATGTGGTTCTGCAAAATTTGTTTTCATTCAATAATTTAAACAGTTCAGGTCATTCAGATTCTGAATTCTGTAAAAGACTTAGAGAACTGTCCTAACACCTCTGTGCCTGGGTACGAACATACGCAGATTGATGTGATAAATGCCTTGCAATGGGAATAGTAATATCAAGGCCCAGGAGAGTGCTCTGGGGCACTGTATCAAATCCCAACACTGTAGCTGGTGAAATTAAAATGTCATTAATCTGGAATTATAAAGGTAGTCTTTGTAATGGTACCACAACACCACCATCAACTGTTGCAAAAATTCACTTGTTCCATGTGTGACAATACTGTCTGATTTATTTTAAAAATGTTTGTACCATATTTTAAGCTTGGGTTTCAATTATTAGCTGGTGACAAATGGGTTTTGTGCATCTGAACTTAACAATTGATTTGTAATTTTTTTCTGTACCCATGGTGATTTATTATAAAGTAGTTTAAGAGAGCTACTTTAAAAACTGTGATGGATTTTTGTTTACTTTAGGATGTTATGACCTAGCAAGGTAGACAAGGTGTGTGATAGCCAGGAATAAACTATAACAGATTTAGGAGCTAAAGACACAGGTGACATAAAACCTATTGAGGTATTAAATGCTTTTGGGTACTCTAAGGGATATGTTTTTTTTTAATTGATAAAGGAGTACTTTTGGAATTAATTGAATTATGCGTATACTGTGTGTTTAAAAATCTTTGAATTTATGTTATATATAAATGGGCTTATTCTACCTTTTCTTTGTTTATTTGGGTTTGTAAGCTTCTGTTTAATTCTTTACAAGCAAAATCTGTGATTTTGCATGCTTATGTCTCACTGAGAGACTACCATATTAAAACAAAATAAAATATGATCAAGCAAGGTTTCAGTCTGGAATCTAACTTGTCCAGTAATAACATCGACTAGGATCATAACACATGTCCTTTAGGGAAGGAAATCTGCCATCCTTGCCCTGTCTGACCTACATGTGACTCCAGACCCATAGCGATATGATTGACTCCTAAATGTTCTGAGGTGGACCCATAAGCCAATCAGATCAAGGGAAATTGGGGATGGGTGGCAAATGCTGGACTATTACTGGGAGCTGTCCAATGTATTTCCAGTTTGTTGTGAAAGAGGAGAAAGGAAGGTAACTGATAGCACTGTCCCCTAACTGCAAGCCACCAGTGGTTGGCACTGCAACATTCAATGTGCATCTCCACATAGATAAGGGACAGGTTGAAGTAACAAAAATGGGAGGGTGAATTGACAAATAAAGACCGTTTGAGGACTCTATCCATATTAATTAACACTTATTTACATATTGCAATTTCACCACGTCAGCACTGCAAATCTGCTTTCCACGTAAGTGTGAGACCTAAGGGAAAAAAAAAAGTTATCTCATCTCTTTCAAAACCTTGCATCACCCGAGGGAAAATGATCAATACTAATGACGTTTCGTCACTGTGGCAGAGTGGGAGGCGATAAGCTCAGATGGCTGAATAGTTAGAATGAGGCGCAGACTAATTCTGTACAGCACAGATCTAATTCCCTGTACAGTACACAACAATAAAATAAAACAAGGAACTGTGGATGCTGAAGGTCTGAAACAATAACAGAAATTGCTGGAAACTCAGCAGGTCCGGCAGCATCTGTGGAGAGAAAGCAGAGCAAACATTTTGCATCTAGTGACCCCTCTTCAGAAGCTCTCTCCACAGATGCTGCCAGAATTTTCTCCAGCAATTTCTGCTTTTATCTCATACAATAGTTGCCCCAGCAGTTTTAGAGATAATCAAAGTGTTGTGAGGTAACTAATATCGGCTCCATCCAAACCAGTTAGGTCCACAGATCGGAACTCCTCATAACTGATTCTTTACAGAGAATAATTTAGATAGAGTCGAGAAAATATTGAATGCACTGTTCATGGGATCTTTCTATCCTGACACCATGTGTTCCACTGATCCCTGTCAGCTGATAATGTGGTAATTTCTTTGTAATTATTTCAGTGTGAAGACAGCCAGAACTGCATCTTCAAACCATGATTTATTTTTTCTGACTTCCAAAATGGTTCACTCAAACATAAAAGCTGCATTAATATCTTTTTCCTCATTCCTAAGGAAGGTTTGTCCCAGTGATAATGTCATGGAAAAGTTTACTCATTCTTTAATGAGAAGAGGGATGGTTAATACAGGACTGAAGGTGTTATCTCTGAATGTGCACAGTATAAGGAATAAGGTAACTGAGCTAGTGATGCAGATTGAAATTGGCAGGTATGACATGGTGGGTATCACGGAGACATGGCTGCAAGGGGATCAGGATTGGGAGCTGAATATTCAAGGATATACATCCTATCGAAAAGATAGGCAGATGGGTTGGGGGGGTGGGGGGGGGGGGGTTTGCCTTATTATTAAGAAATGAAATTAAATCAAAAGTGAGAAACTAAATAGGGTCAGATGGTATCGAATCTGTGTGGGTAGAATTGAAATAATAGATTGAACAGATAAAAATAAAACCTAGTTGGAGTTATGTACAGGCCTCCAAACAGTAGTCAGGAGCTGGGGTGCAAGATAGACTAGGAAGTAGAAAAGATGTGTAGGAAAGGCAAAGTTACAGTGGTCTTGGGAGCCTTCAATATGTAGAGGGACTGGGAAAATCGGGTTGGTAGTGGATTGTGAAAAAAGGAATTTGTGAAATGTCTATGCAATGGCTTTTTGGAGCAGCTTGTGGTGGAGCCCACTAAGGAACAGGCCATTCTGGGTTTAGTGTTGTACAATGAGACAGACTTGATAAGGGAGCTTAAGGTGAAGGAACCCTTAGGTGGCAATGATTATAATATGATTGAATTTACCCTGCAATTTGAGAGGGAGATGATAGGATCAGAGGTAACAGTATTACAGCTGAATAAAGGTAATCACAGAGGCATGAGGGAGGAGCTGGGTAGAATAGACTGGGAGAGGAGCTGAGCAGGAAAGACAGAGGAACAGCAATGGCAGGGGTTTCTGGGAGTAATTCAGGAGACACAGCAGAGATTCATCCCGAGGAAAAGGCAACATGGTACAGGGAGGATGAGGCAACTGGGCTGACTAGGGAAGTCAGGGATAGAATAAAAGCAAAAGAGAAAGCAGTTAATGTGGCAAAGGGCAGTGGGAAACCTGACGGCCAACAGAGGGCAATGAAGAAAGAAATAAGGAGGGAGAAGATTAAATAGGAGGGTAAGCTAGCCAGTAATATAAAGGAAAGCTGAAAGAGTTTCTTTAGATATATAAAAGGCAAAAGAGAGGCAAAAGTGGACATTGGGCCACTGGAAAATGACACTGGAGAGATAGTAGTGGGGAACAAGGAAATGGCTGAGGAACTGAATAGTTACTTTGTGTCAATCTTCACGGTGGAAGACACAAGTAATGTCCCAAAGGTTCAAGAGAGTGAGGACTGCTGGAGTCAGAATCGAAAAGTGTGGCACTGGAAAAGCACAGCAGGTCAGGCAACATCCGAGGAGCAGGAGAGTTGATGTTTCGGGCACAAACCCTACACACAGTCAGGAGTATGATAGAATTCTCTCTATCATCTTGATAAATGCAACTCCAAAGAAGCTCACCACCAGGACAAAGCACTCCACCTTACATTCTCTCCCTTCACCACTGATGCACAGTGGCAGCTGTGCACACCATCTCAAGATGCGCTGCAGCAACTAGCCAAGTCTCTTTCAATAGGTCGGGTGAATTGGCCGTGCTAAATTGTCCATAGTGTTAGGTGCATTTGTAGGGGAATGGGTCTGGGTGGGTTACTCTTCAGAGGGTCAGTGTAGACTTGTTGGGGCCGAAGGGCCTGTTCCAATACTCTAAAGAATCTAATAGCACCATCCAACCTCTACTGCCCAGGAGAACAAGGGCAGAGGTACATGGTGAATATCACTACCTGCAAGTTCCCTTCCATTGAACACACTGTCTTCTCTTGGAAATATATTGCAATTCTTCAGTGGGTCAAAACCCTGGAATTTCCCTCATTGTCTGCAGTGGAAGGAGGAAGTGAGTCATCACCACGTTTTCAAGGACAATTAGGAATAAGGATTAAATGCTGGCCTTGTCAGCAAAGTCCACATCCCATGAACGAATAAAATAATTTCTACTGACTTTTGCATGTATAAGTGTTTCTCAATTTAATTCTTGAAAGATCTTTTTTTAAAGTTTTACACCATGCCCCTGACTTCCCAACCTTTGACAATACCCAACCTCTCTGTCTATCCGCTCCCTAAAGTCTTCAAAACTTCAATTAAATCACCACTTGACTTTCTAAATTCAAAGGAATGAAAGTTCTAGATAAACTAGGGCATTTAAGTATAAACTAAAACATACATTTCTTATTCTCAGCTATGAATTGATTAATGGAAGCCCCGAATTAACAACTAATCTCATGTTAAGAGCTTGCAAACTAATTCTAACATCCAACTATAACTTATATTTACATTGTCTAGTACCATTTTAACAAGTAAAATATTCCAAGGGCTCTTGTCAAACAAAATCTGACACTGAACCACCTAAGTAGATACAAGGTTAAAGAGGTAGGTTTTAAAGGAACATCTTAAAGGACAGATAGAGAGAGACACACAGGGAGGTCTACAGAAGGAATCACAGAATTTAGGGCCCAGGTAACAGAAAATACTGGTACCAATCGTGGTGTGATAATTGGGAATGCTCAAAAGATAGAATTAATGAAAGGTAGAATCCTTGGATCAAGGTGGCACCAGACAGGGAATCAGTGTAGATCAACAAACACAGGTTTTATTCAGGTGAAGGGTTTCATAGACAATGCAGATTTGTGAACAAAGGTATAACACGTTGGCGTGACTGCAGAGTCTGCTAGAATCGGTCACATCTTGTTCAAAGCTCTGATGTGAGTTGACTTGAATTTGTGCTTCAAGACAAGCCTCCACAGCTTGCAGGATGTTCGGATCAATCAACCTGGTCTGAAAGGAAACAGACAGAACCACTCATCTGCCCGCACCTGCAGCCCTTTCGCCGGTGCATTCCAGGCCAAATCAGCAGAAAGTGAAATCCCCCCCTCCCCCTCCGGCTCTTCCACCAGTTAAATTAGACGCTGGATGGACTATTAACAAATGTTTGCACTGGTCCAGTTCATACGGGGTTGCTCGGGGAACTGTTGAGCGTTTTGTGGGCCACATGACACCTAACATTCCTTCTGAGCAAGCGTGTATACAGTATTGGGCTAATCTAGTGGGGCTAGTTTGCTTTTCAGTGTATGGCTTATGATGTGAGTACTGGGAATAATTAAAAAAAACAACGTGCTGGGATTAGTTAGTCAGTGTGCCGTTTTTGATGTGCCCGCTGGGATGAGAGAGAGAGTGTGTTCGTTGTTGTGCTGTTTTTTTTTAAGGAGAGCTGGATTCAGTCATGTGCCTGGACTAGTTATTACACAGTGTGGGCCGGCAGCCTCAGTGTTTGCATGGATCCGGTGAGGCGGACTGGAGCTGCCATTTGTGGGCTGCTGCAGCAGCGCCGGGATGTTCTACTGGTTTAGAGTCAGTGCCTCCTTCATCAAAGCAGTGTGTCCGGAATGAAGACCCTCAGGCAGGCTGCAGCAGAGACTCTGAGCCGGTTAGGTGAGCACTGACTGTGCCCGGTGATTATTTCCGCCCAGTGTCTGTCTGCCCCGCAGTCCCGTCTCAATGTATGCACACACACACACACACACACACTGCAGTTTTGCAGGGCACAATCTCCCGGCTTTTGATAGGCTGCGGATCACTGTTAACCCCGTCCAAGTCAAGGGCAGAGGGTTTGCGTCCTTCTCTCCGAGAGCGAGGAGGAAACGGTGGCGACCCGCGAATTATTGCAGAAAGGACCAAGGCACTTGCAACCCCGAGACCGAGTGCAGAGGTTACTGTGCTACCTGTGATAGCTCAGTCGTATGTGCAACTGAAACACATTCATGGTTTTGAGCAGAGCCCAATCTCCAGCGCTTTACGAGGGGGTGTTTTTTGTGTGTGTTTATGTATGCATGTTTTTCTCAGTATGTTCTTGTCTATGTGTGTAAATATTTGTATGTGGATGTGTATCTGTGTGTTGCTATGTGTATGAAAGTGTTTCTGTGTATTTTTGTATGTGTATCTGCCTGTGCAGATATTTCTCTTGTGTGTGGATTTCTTTTTTTCTCTGTGTTTCAATGTGTGTGTGTGTGTTGATGTGTATCAGCATGTGTGGATATGTATGTGTTTCAATGTATGTATTGTATCTGCATGTGTATTTGTATGTAGATATGTATCTGTGTGTGTGGGTGTGTTTCTATGTATGTGGATATGTAGCTGTATGTGTACCTGACTCTGTGTGGGTACATGGATGGATGTGCGTGCAGGGGTGTGTCTCTGTGTTGGCATGTCTCTGACTCCAGGCCTCCAGCAATATAACTGATTCTTGACTGTGTCTGAAATGACAGGAAGCCCTTCCAGATCAAACCCACTGCAATTAGTTCCTGAAGGCAGTGACTCACCAGCACCTTCTCAGGGCAACTGGAGAGGAGGAGCTGTCAATGGAATCCATGGCTGTGACACATCCTGCAAATGAGTCACCTCCCATGGTGCCATATCTCCAATTGCCATTACCTGAACGTTTGACATTTTAAACTGCAGCCTTGGAATTTTGGTGGGAGAGAGTTCTAGATTTCCACTCCTTGGTGTGTAGGGAATTGTTTCCTGATCATTCCTTTAACTACCCTGAACACTGAAATTCGATCACTACTTTCATCTTCTGTATTTGAGCACTGGTTAATGCAACTTCTCCTCATTATTTTTATCATTTTAGCTCCAGGATCATTCTGATCAACTCCACTCCCTCCAAGGCCAGTGTGATGTTTTTGAGTTGTGGGACCAAGCCCTGCCATCCTCCAGTGTACCATAATCTGCCAGGCCTCAAGCCCCATGAATGAATAAACTTGATCCTTGTGGGGTCCCTGTGGGGCTTTTGACCCCTTGAAGCCATAGAAACGACATAAAAAGCAGGATTAGGCCATTCAGCCCATCAAGCCTTCTCCATCATTTGGTAAGATCATGGTTGTGGCCTGAATACCACTTCCTGCCGATACCTACAATTCTTGACTCCCTTTATTGATCAAAAGGCTATCTCTCAGCCTTGACTGAATTCAATGACCCAGAGCTTCCACTGCTCTCCATTGAAGAGAACTCGCTGAGAAAAGGATTCTTCCTCATTTCCCTCTTAAATGAGGGAGCCCTTAAACTGCGCCCACAGTTTTAGAGTTCCCACACAAAGGCAAACATCCTCTTGCAGTGAATCTGCCTTTACTTTTGCGGTCACTGTACACCGGTCAGGGTTTCACCGGTCCTTCTGTGACCTGGGTAATGTGACCAACACAAGCAACATGTCACTCTGCCAGAGTAAGATGGGGAATTTCGGAATGAAAATGACATGCGGCAGGGTGAAGAAGATTGCTATGGAAACTATAAGGGTTGCCATAGTAAATACTCCTTTTCACAGGAAATTTGTGTTCTTACTTCATGCTTTTAAAGGTGTTGTTCATTGGGTTTTGTGACAGGAATGAGATGACATCAATGTAGCTGTGTGGTTAAAGACCCAACAGAACTGAATTAAAGATAGGGATGCCCACAGCCCCTTTCAATATTAGGCATGGTTCAGCTTGATAGATAGGACTGCACAGTGCTGAATCAGAATGTGATTTAGAAGTTTTTCTTTCCTCATGTATTATCGGCTACTACCTCACTTAAAGCATTTACAGATATCGGACCAAGAACGAGATTGCTGATCGCTGCTGGAGAAAGGGGAAGGCTAGGGAAGTTCAACCTCAAAAATCATGGGAGTCAAGGGTTCAGGTGGCACCTCCCTGAAGATAAGGGCATAAGTCACAGAAATAGGCCATTTGGCCCATTGAGTCTGGTCCATCACTTAATGAGATCATAGCTGATCTGCTAATTCTCAATTTCCTTTCTCCCCATAACCCTTGACACCCTGACTGAACAAAAATCTGTCTTGCTCAGCCTTAATGACCTAGCCTTGACAGCCCTCTGCAGTGAAGAATCCCACAGATTCCCTATTAGAAGAAAAGGAATTCCTCTTTATATGTCTTCAATGAGTGACTCCTTACTCTGAGCTCATGTCCCCTGATCCAATGCTAATTTATTACCTCCAACACAGTGGGCTTTTTTAAAGTGGCCTAATGTGTTGTACCTTAAACATCTTCTGAAAATGCAAATACATCACATCCACATGTAGTGATCTGATTCGTGTTTCTTTTCCTTTCTAAATAAAATGTGTTACATTGACAGTTTCACAATCCTCTGGGACTTTTTCTGTGTTTTCTGTACAGTCTGTCCCACTTTGGATGTCGTTATCCAAACAGCTGCCCTGTAATGCTGCAATGCTCTTTTGCTTTGTAAGCCTACATTTCCCCTCTCCCAAACTCTTTCCCCTGTAAGTCAGACATTTAAACTCCTTGACTTTATTTACCCTAATTCAGTTTGCCTGTGGTTCAGGCAGTAATCCAGAAAACATCATCTTGGAGATTCTGCCTTCTTATTTAGTTCTTAAAAACTTTCAGCAGAACCTCCTTTTCAGTCCTATCAATGTCGCTGGTATCAACAACGAGATCCCTCCTGTCCAACTCCAACTTCCCCTCCGTGTTGGAGAAGATGCCCTTAACCCAGCATTGGGCAGGCATCACATTCTTTGGGACGCCCACTTATGGCTAATTATGGCTTACGCCTAATTATTCTATCCCCTATTTCCTCCCCCACTTAAATGGCTTCCTGTACCAAAGTGCCATGGTCAGTTTACTCATCTTTCCTGCAGTTCCATTGCCATCCTCACAGCTTGCCTCATAACTGTTGGACAACTGCAAGGGTCAAGGCTCCTCAGTTGCAATCCCACCCCCTGTCCTCATACCGACTTTACCCTCTTGACCTGAATTGCAGACCAGTTTTGAGTTATCTAGTCTGAAGGCTGTCTGACTGGTCTCAAGAGCAAAGTGTCCAGGTAACTTTCCGCTTCCCTGATGTGGCACAACAACTGCAGCTCAGCTTTCACTTCCTTACCTCGGATTGGAACTTCTTCATTTTGCAACACTTGCTACAGACGTGTTCACATTGGTGTCCAGCAGTGTCCACATGCTGTAGCTGCAATACATCACCCATCCTACCTTCACCATTGTATTTGGTTTAATAAATAAATAAATTATTTTAGATTCCCTGCATTTTTACACTTTACTGTAATGATATTTTTGTTTCTATAATCTAAAACTCACCAGTACCAATTTGATTCTTAAGCAGCCATGATAAGGAAAGAGAGATGTGAGAAAGAAACCCACTGGGTACCTAAATACAAACTGAAGACCTTACCTGTACCTGAAAGACTAGAAACATTCACCAATCCTACTCAGCTATCAGCTTCTTCCCTTGTTCTCGCCTTGTGCTGTGAATTGTGAGGCTCTCTGGTTATGGTCTCACTGTAGGTTGGCCTCTCAATCCACACCTTTATCCTCTCCCACTTACCTCTTCACTCCTTGTAGTGAAACCTTAGTTAAAGCACCACTGCCCCTTTTTTGCACTGAATTCCCACAATTGGAACCAAATTTCCAAGAGGATAGTGACTCACCCAGCCTTCACCTCACTCCTACACCCTGACTGTGCCCCCTCTTGACATTGCGGTAGAGGAATTCCCTTTCTTATATGGATCTGCTCAGAGACCTCTTTTAGCTACAGTGATCAGCACCTCATTTAGATAAAGGAAATTCATGTGCTTGAATCTTACAGCCAGAATCAGGCAGGAATTACTTCCTTTAATTAGGCTGTTTTAAATTACTTACAAGCCTATTGTCAGTTGAATTCCCATTTTAAACCAAATTTCCAAGTACAGTCTCATTCAGGTTTCATCTCACTCCACTAAAGTCTCCCACACTCTGACCTTTACTGATATACCTGCCACAGAGGAAGCGCAGTGAAGGTTCATCAGATTGATCCCTGTGGCCATGGAATTGGTATCTGAGGTGAAAGGGAGCAGGCTGGAGTTGTGCTCCCTGGAGTTTGGAAGAACCAAGAGGCCATGTCATAGGAACTTACAGAATTCCTAACACGTAAATGCAGGAAGGAAGTTTCCCAAGCTGTGGGTTCGACATCCAGGGGCACACAATCTCAGAATATGAGGCAGACCATTTAGGACTGAGATGAGGAGATATTTCTTCATTTGAAGGGTAGTGAATCTGTAGATTTCTCTACCCCAGAGGATTGTGAAGATTCAATCATTGAATTGAGCTCAATAGGTTTCAATATTTAAAGATATCGGGATATGGGGACAATGTGGAAAAATGTCTTAAGGTGGTTAATTGGTCATGATCTAGGATGGTAGAACCTGCTCAAGGACTTGAGTGGATTATTCCTGCTGCTGTGTTCCTACCATTGACCACTCCAGTGCATTGGTGGATGGTGTCCCATGTTATATCATATGTAAAATTGAGGTCATCCCAATCTGTGCTTCCCATATCCTTTCTTGCACTAAACCCCATTCCCCTACCAACTCTTTGCTCACCAGCTCAACATTGGCTTCTGGCTAAGCAACTCATTGATTTAAATATTTACACCCTTGCTTTTAAATGGCGTCACCCCTCTCTATCTCTGCAAAGCTACAATTCTTCTGGTCTCTTGCATGTTGTGTGTCCGAATTATTTTACCATTAGTAACTGTGGTTTCAGCCAGCTTCATGTGTTCTACGTTCAGTAATTCCTTCCCAAACCTCTCCAACTCTCTACCTCTTCTTTTAATGACATCCCTTAAAACTTACCTTTTTACAAAAAGTTTTTGATCACCTGACCCTATAAGACAAATTGTTGTATTTTTGTTTCGTTGTGCTGTTGTGAAGTGGATTGGGGGGTTTTGTTATTTTAAAGGAGCTATATAATTGTGAGTTGCTGTTGTTGTTGTAACTGTTGGCCAAATTTTGAGGGATGTGTAGTGACATTCTAACATTTGCTATTCTTATTTCTGTTCCTGCTGTTCCTTGTTCTCTTAGTCATTGGCTATATTCACCAAGTCCTTCAGAACACTCACTTTGCTATTTATTCTTAACAGGTCTGACCCAGCGACACCCTGGATACAAAGAGGTAAAAAGTTCTGCTGCTCACGGATAGTGGGATTAAGCCCCTCACTGCCACTGGGTTTTTAATTGATTCTTGGGTTATTGAAGACTGACCTCTATCGTTTATCTCGGGAGCAGATTGAGGGTTTGACGACACTGAATGTGTTGAGCAGGTTACGGATATAGAGAGGATAGTACAGGACTCTTCCTGGATCCTGTCACACCCAACCACAACTTGACTGAATCCCAACTCTGTGCTTGGGCCCACTGGGGTTTATCCCCACTTCCTCACTTCTGGCTCCGTCTCCTCTTTCCCCCAGCCCCGAACCCTCTTAGTTACAGTCATAGAATCGCTACAATGCAGGTGTAGGCCATGTGGCCCACTGAGTCTGCATCATTCCTCTGAAGAGCATCCCACCCTGACCCACTCCCCCACCCTGTCCCTGTAACTCCGAACTAACCATAGCTCATCCATCTAGCCAGCATGTCTAGAGCTCCATCTCTTCTTTTTGAGCTCCACCGTTCCCCCCCCCAGCAGCATCCCCTCTTCCCTAGCCATCCCCAATCCCTCTTCTCAAGCTTTTTCCTCCCAGATTCTGACACCACCCACTCTGGTGTAACTCCACTCAATGATCTCTAGCTCCTCCCCTAGGACCAGGCACCACTCCCCCTGGTTTGGGCTATAGCTCCTCCCTATGCTCTATGGTCCACTTCATTTGGTTCTTGGCCCGGCAAATTCTTTATTGCAGCCCGTCACACTCTGGGCTTAGCCCCAACCCCTATCTGGGCTTTAACCCATTCCTTGGGTCTTGAGCTCCTCCTTGACCGAGGAATGGTTAGTTGCCTGGGCAATAGGTCTCCACCCCCCAGCACCGTTAAGCTCCAGCTCTCCCTCCTTCGGAAATAGCTCCCCGCCCACCCGCCCCCGCCCCCCCCCGCCCCCCCCCCCCGCCCCCCCCGCCCCCCCACACCCCCCCCACCCGCCCCCCCCACACCCCCCCCACCCCCCACCCCCCCCGCCCCCCCACACCCCCACCACACCCCCCCCGCCCCCCCACACCCCCCCCACCCCCCCCCACCCGCCCCCCCCCACACCCCCCCCACCCCCCCCACACCCCCCCCACCCCCACCCCCCACCCCCCACACCCCCCCCCACCCCCACCCCCCACCCCCCACACCCCCCCCACCCCCACCCCCCACCCCCAACCCCCACCCCCCACCCCCAACCCCCACCCCCCACCTCCCACCCCCCACCTCCCACCCCCCCACCTCCCACCCCCCCACCTCCAATCTCTAACTCTTCACCCCTCTCCCTGGCTGTAACCCCACTCTACTGAGTTCCTGTTCCAACCTTCCAGCTATTCCTAAGCAAAGTTCCAAACTAATGCAGCGATCCCAGTCCTTTTCCTGACTCCATCCATTTCCTCTGCCCTTTGCTCTATTGTCATTTTATCTTTCTCACCTCGAAGTGCTCTCTCCTTGTCCCCACTTGCAGTCAATTACCTGTTATCTCATCAGGGTAGCTCCTGAGGTCTTGTCCGATATCCCTGCTTTATTCATTCATCCTGACTGGCCAGGAGCTGGTAAACACTGGGCTTGATGCTTGATCTGTTTTGTCATTTTTCATCTCCCGACGAGAGAGAGAGAGGGGAGGGAGAGAGAGAGAGAGAGAGAGAGAGCCTTGTTGTAACAAATCATGGGACTGTGGCCCTGTGACTGAGTAGTGAGGGATTGACGTCTAGCTGTGAAGGTTCTGTACAGTGAGAAAGATAATGTCCAAGTGGAGAACCTGGGGAAGAATCTGCTGCTGGTCCTGCTCAGCCTCTGACTCCAGCCTGGGGAATGTTTGGAATGGAGGGCAAGCTTCATTTGAGGTAACTCCAGCCTGTTGGCTATCACCGAACAAGGATGTTTTTAAGAGGAACCGTTATGCAGCAGAAGCAAATGGAGAGTTGTGCTGATTGAGTTAGATGAGGAAGGTTTGGGAATAGGCTCAAGTGGAATATAAGTGCTGCTGTGTAGACTGGTTGGGCCAAATGGTCTCTTTTGGAGCCGCAATTTCTGTGCAAATTTCATGTAAAATGTTCCCAGGGTGTGACCACAGGGAGGGAGCAGCAAAGGGGAGTCACAGTCTCAGAGAGACCAAGAATTAAGACAGTGTTCAAAATGACCACAATTATTAATTTGTATTTGAGATCTTCAGATTGAACTATTGTCATCGAATGCCTTGCTTGGGTTTTAACTCTGGAGGTTTGGTGAATTTTTGGCTGTGTATATTTTGAGTTATTAACCTTGTATTCAACAGTTGTTGAATGTCTACAGTATATACATTAGGTTATCCTGGCAGATTGGGGAATGTTGTTCTCAAGCAGCACCTGGACAGCAGGATGTGATCTGTTGTAAAGAGACGGGTCCCAATAGGGGTATTGTTTTAATTGTTTAATCACTGTGGGTCATTATCACTATTTTCAGTCTGGCAATAACTTCAGTCAGAGTCAGAGCTGGACAAACCCTTCCTTAACAACAGGCCCCTCCCACACTAGGAGTTGGGTAACCCACTTAAGATCAGGCCCCTCCCACATTAGGAACAGGGGTAACCACTTCCCTAACAATACATGTCTAGCATATTAGGAGGTGGGGTAATCCCCCTTTGACAACAGGTATCCTCCCCCTGCCACTTGATGCTGGGTTAACTCTGTCCCTAACAACAGGCCCTTCACACATTAGAGGCTGGGGTAAAACCCCACCAACAGCAGGCTCCTCCCAAATTAGGAACAGGGATAACCCCTCCCACCACAGGCTCCTCCAACATTGGGAAATGGAGTCACCTCACCCTTAGCAGGCCCCTCCCACTTTGAACAGTGTAACCCTGCCCCTTACAGGCCCAACCCACAATAGGAGCTGAGATGACCACCCCAACAGGACCCTCCCACTTTGAGCTAAGGTAACCCTGCCCCAACAACAGGGCCCTCCCACATGAGCTGGGGTAACCGCACCCCTAACACCAGGCCTTTCCCTTACTGTAGGAACTGGAAGATCCCTCATTACAACAACTCCCCTCCCTCCTTCCCCTCCATTATGGGAGCCTGGGTAGTCTTGACCTATGTCTGCTTGGATGATGCGCTGAAATCTCTGGAACGGGCCTTGAATCCACGACCTTCTTTCCCAGAGAGAGTGCTGCCCACTGAGCCAAGCTGCAGGGGCAGGAAAGGTGGGGTTGTCACTGGCGATCATGTGATATTGACCAGGGAGGAGGTCAGTGGGCTGTTTTGAGGCTGATGTTTGTCACAGCAATGGGTGATTATTCACCGTATGTCCCAACACTGTCTCGATACGAACGCTGTTTTCTCTTTTTGCAGCTGACTGAGGTTGCTGAGTCGCCGAGAAGTCCGTTTGTCTGCGAGCCCCGTCTGTACCACACACTGCAGGCCCAAAAACCCAGCAGGCACAGGAGCCGCAGCAACAGCATTCCGATAGGGTGCAAGAACTACACCCAGGGCCACCAATGGGTACGCTGCATCAACACTAATCTCCATACAACAGCCACTACCTGTCCAATAGGTTGCCTCCTCCCCAAATCCACTGATCCTTATGATGACTTTTACCGTTGCAATGTTTCCCCTTGTCCCAAACCTGTAGCCCTCCCTGGACCTATCCGTGGGTTGAACAGTGTCAGTTGTGGCTCAGTGGGCACCACTCTCGTCTCTGAGACAGAAGGTTCTGGGTTCAAGTCCTGCTCCGGAGAATTGAGCACAAAAGTCAAGGTCGCAGCACTGAGGGAGTGCAGCGTTGTTGGAGATGTCATCTTTCAGACAGTCCATTAAAAAGGGTGGCCGTGTCTGCCATCTCGGAATAGCTGGCGCATTTTGCCTGGTGTCTTGGCCAACGTTCCTGCCCTCAACCAACATCACTAGAGCAGAGTATTTGGCCGTTATTTCACTGTCAGTGGGAGCCTGCTGTATGCTAATTGGCAGGTACACTTACGACATTACAACAGTAGCTGCACTTCAAAATGTACTTCACTGCCGGTAAAGCACGTTAGAATGTCTTGACGCCATGAAAGGTGCTAGCGAAATGTAAGCCTTTCATCACAAGAAATTGTAATGTTTTTATTTATTCCAGAGAAGTGGCCTACGATTTGGGACTGCGGCCTCTTATCTAAACCTGGAGAAACTGGGGGAAGGATCCTACTCCACGGTGTACAAGGGGATCAGCAGGTTGGTTGTAATATTCTCAGTCATCCTCCTTGTATCCATTTCACCTACCCCTCCAGGCTAGGTTCCCCAGCATTCCAAACCTTCCTCCAACTCCCCAGTCTTCCTCCAAGAGAAGAAATGCACTAAGAAAAGTCGAAACAGATGTTAACCATCCTCTTGGTCTGTGCAGGATAAATGGCAATCTTGTTGCCTTGAAGGTGATTAAAATGCAAGAGGAAGAAGGTGTGCCTTTCACCGCAATCCGTGAGGGTAAGTATAGAGTGAGGGTGTTTGATATATACCATAATGCAATCTAGTAATGGATGCTACAGAATAAGTGTATAATTCAAAGTAGTGGATGCAGGCTGAGGGTGAGTTACACTTAACCATAATTATCTGCAGTGAGTGACTATACCTTGTGCATGTTATATGTACCGTAATTCAATGTGGTTGGGGTGTGAACAGTGATGAGGGTGAGTTATATATACTATAATTAGTGTCATTGTGGGATTATGCAGAATAAGGGTGTGTTATCTATACTGTAGTTAACAATACTAAGTGTGTTTCAGAGTGAGGATGTGTTATATGTACTGTAAGGCACTCTAGTGAGGGGTAATACAGAGTGAAATGTGTGTTATATGTACCGTAAGGCACTCTAGTGAGGGGTAATACAGAGTGAAATGTGTGTTATATGTACCGTAAGGCACTCTAGTGAGGGGTAATACAGAGTGAAATGTGTGTTATATCTACCGTAAGGCACTCTAGTGAGGGGTAATACAGAGTGAAATGTGTGTTATGTCTACCGTAAGGCACTCTAGTGAGGGGTAATACAGAGTGAAATGTGTGTTATATCTACCGTAAGGCACTCTAGTGAGGGGTAATACAGAGTGAAATGTGTGTTATATCTACCGTAAGGCACTCTAGTGAGGGGTAATACAGAGTGAAATGTGTGTTATATCTACCGTAAGGCACTCTAGTGAGGGGTAATACAGAGTGAAATGTGTGTTATATCTACCGTAAGGCACTCTAGTGAGGGGTAATACAGAGTGAAATGTGTGTTATGTCTACCGTAAGGCACTCTAGTGAGGGGTAATACAGAGTGAAATGTGTGTTATATGTACCGTAAGGCACTCTAGTGAGGGGTAATACAGAGTGAAATGTGTGTTATATGTACCGTAAGGCACTCTAGTGAGGGGTAATACAGAGTGAAATGTGTGTTATATGTACCGTAAGGCACTCTAGTGAGGGGTAATACAGAGTGAAATGTGTGTTATATCTACCGTAAGGCACTCTAGTGAGGGGTAATACAGAGTGAAATGTGTGTTATATCTACCATAAGGCACTCTAGTGAGGGGTAATACAGAGTGAAATGTGTGTTATATGTACCGTAAGGCACTCTAGTGAGGGGTAATACAGAGTGAAATGTGTGTTATATCTACCGTAAGGCACTCTAGTGAGGGGTAATACAGAGTGAAATGTGTGTTATATGTACCGTAAGGCACTCTAGTGAGGGGTAATACAGAGTGAAATGTGTGTTATATCTACCGTAAGGCACTCTAGTGAGGGGTAATACAGAGTGAAATGTGTGTTATATGTACCGTAAGGCACTCTAGTGAGGGGTAATACAGAGTGAAATGTGTGTTATATCTACCGTAAGGCACTCTAGTGAGGGGTAATACAGAGTGAAATGTGTGTTATATCTACCGTAATTTAGTCCAGGGAGAAATAATTTGGAGTTAGGGTGTGTTACATATACTGCGTGTCGTTACAATGAGGGGTAGTTCTAAGTGAAGGTATGCAATATATATTCAATACACCGGCAATATAAATCATTGCAGTGTATAGATACAGAATGCAGGTGTGTTATAATAACCTTTAATGTTTAGCAGAGGTGTTTGGGATAAAGTGAAAATCTGCATAATCCACTCCAGTGAGTAATGGTAGAGATTGAGGGTGTGTTTTGTATGTCATAATTTACTTCAGTGAATAATTATACAATGGGGCTATGATATATATAATGTGGTGATGGTAACTTATAATGAGCATGCGTATATTTACTGTAATTCACTGCAGTGAGAGTAGGTACAAAGTGAAGAAATGTTAGAAATACCATTACTCATTGCAGTGAGGGATGGTACAGATTGGGGATATGTTATATATACTATAATTCACCCCATTGAGGATGGCTACAGAGCAATGGTGTATTTCATGTACTGTACATCATTGCGGCAGGGGATGGATCAGAGTGAAGGTCTGAATGGTATATCATAAATCATAGTCGCAAGTGTAGGTACAGAGTGAGGATATGTTATGCATGATGTTATTCACGACAGTGGGGGATGGTACAATGATGGAGTGTTCTCACACAGTTAATCAGTGTAGTTTGGTGGATCAGTGTGAGTGAATGCTGCAGGGTAACAGGGCAGACTTGCTGTTATAAATGACCTTTACTCTATTCCCGAAAAACAATCTTGTCTCTGAATGCTTTTTCCATCATGTCTGCAGCCTCGCTACTGAAGGGTTTAAAACACAGCAATATTGTGCTTCTGCATGACATCATCCACACGCAGGAGACTCTGACCTTTGTTTTTGAATATGTGGTGAGTTTACAGCTGGTGTGTGTGTGTGTGTGTGTGTGTGTGTGTGTGTGTGCGCGCGCGCACGTGCGCGCATAAACCAAACAGATCTGCTGTGTGCTGATTCAACATCAGTTTATATTCAGAAGCAAACATGAAAGGGGAAAGCAATTTTAATAGCACAGAGACTGGAAAGAGTGGACTGTGTAAGTTAGTCATTCGTGAACAAAACTTAAAATTTATACAAAGTCCGTGGACAGAATTTGGAATTTGATGCCCTGAGTTAACAACTTGTATAGCACCTTTAATATAGTAAAACTACACATGGCATTTCACATGAGTGTCATCAGACAAAATGTGACATCCAGCAATATAGGACAGGTTTCCAAAAGCTTGCTCCAGTGCCCTATGTTTTAAGAGATGTCTTAAAGGAGGAGAGGCAGATGAAAGGATCATGAGAGAATTCCAGAGCTCAGGCCCTTGTGAGCTTAGGACATGACCACCGATGGAGGGGGAGAAATAGATTGAGGTTGTACAAGAGACAAGAGTTCTGGGGATGCAGAGGATTTCAGAGACATGAGATTGGATTTCCACTGAAGCAGGAACATGGTGCCATCGAAGGGCGATTCACCCCTCGAGACTGTTTTTCCATTTAGTTGGATTGTGACTGGTCTTTGCATCACACCCAGTAGACGTTGTCCCAGGAATGATGCACAGTTTGTTGACTGTCATGTGGTTGCACATATGCAACAGTTACATGGTAACTGCCAGAACCACCATAGAAGAACAGTTTGTACTCAGACACTAATGAAGGACTAGTGTGGATGTTCACAACGCACAAGAAGAGAAAGAGTTTTGAGAGGATGAGGCACAGATGCCATGTGTCATGGAGATAGAGCACTGTACCATGGAGCTGGGAGGATAGAGAGGGGGTGACTTGCGATCAAGGGGTGGATCAGATTTCCTTGGACGTGCTTGAAAAGGGACGGATGTGACTGTGGATCTTGTTTTGGTGGAAATGAAGATGTAGGGGGTGGGGTAGCAGGGAGAGGGTTTTGATATTTTGGCGCTCGCAGTTGAGAGCTGCCAGTGTCTCAGAGGTGGTTAGCGGGATGCCGAGACTTGCAGACAACATTAAGGATCTTGAAATCTATCCAGCGAGAAGCAAGGGGCCACTGGAGATGGGAATGGCGGATGGAGTGCCTGTTGAGTAGGGGTGAGAAAGGTGGGCAATGTCCTTGTGTGTGTGTGCGTGGGTCTGTGAGTGAAAGCTTTTGGGTGGTGGGCTCAAATCAGCACCAACATGGGTTTGAACGTGTGGGCATCTCCTTGTCAGAGTGGGAAGCTCGAGGGAGCTGGCACAGAAGCAAGTTAGTGGGATCCATAAGAAACCAGCCTCTCTCAGGCTGACAGACACATAGCGGACGGGCCGAATGGCCTGTTTCTGTGTTGTCCAGTTTGTGCCTATAGACTCCTGGGATGAAGAAGTTAATTTCCGGGGAAGAATTGGCCAGTTGGCCCTGTACGCTTTAGAGTTTAGAAGAATGTGAGGTGATCTTAGGGAACATCTAAGATCCTGAGGGTACTTGACAGAATGCATGCTGAAAGGAATTTTGCCCCTTGTGGGAGGACTGGAACTAAGGGATAGTTTCAAAAAAAGAGGTCTCCTTATTGTGACAAATGTGGAGAAGGTCATTAGTTTATGGAACTCTCTTTCACAGAGAGCAACGGCGGTTGGGGGATTAAGCAATGTTTTTGAGGCAAACGTAGAATCAAAATTCTTGACTAACAAGGGAGCTAAATATTTTACAGTGTAGACAGGCCAGTGGATTGAGGCCCAGTCAGACCTGCGATGGTGTTAGTGCATGGCAGAGTCAGCTTGAGGAGCTGAGTATTGTTCCCCTTTTCCTACTCATGTGCTTAAAGAAGAGAGGGAGGAAGGGATACTGAAGTAAATAGAAAATTGCCCTCAGAGGTTAAGATTAAGAATAACAACAAGTAAACTGACCAAGAAAGGTATCACACTGCTACTCAGTGTTACTTACAGCTCATTCCAGTTTCTTCCTCCTTCTAGCAAACTGACCTCGCACAGTACATGACCCAGCACCCAGGAGGCCTGCACACACACAATGTCAAGGTAGGTTGTGGTTCAAGGTGCAGAGTTTCCCCCTCCCATTAACTAAGGCTGGTAATAGTGAGTGAGGGTGAGGACGTGATCCTCCATTCAACCATGAGTCCTGAGTTGATCCCGTAAAATATAGGTGCTGGATTAACCCGACAATAACGTACCTTAACCGCACATCTTACTGTGTTTCATTCACACTCTGAATGTCACTGCCCTTCCCTGAAGGTGCTCACACAAACTGGAGTGAAACTCCATTGCAATTGGTCACTCCATGGTTCCATTAGCAGTGGTGACAGTCACTCGTTAGCTTCATCAGCTTACACTTCTTCCAAGGCCTATACAGGCAGTTCTTCCAAGGCCTATACAGGCAGTTCTTCCAAGGCCTATACAGGCAGTTCTTCCAAAATGCCTTAGTTGTGTTCCTGTGTCACCCAGTAGTGTACAGAAAGCACACAACATAAACAGCACCATAAACAGTGTTGCCAATCCAATCGCGTGATAGCCAACACACGCTTTAGAAACAGCATTCCCTGTTCACCCAATCGCATTGCAGTGATTTGTGTTAATGAAAGATACATTAGAGCAGAACTGATTGTACATCCTGCTTCCAAACACATTCCAGTGACATCAGTTTATTCTGACTGATTCTGTATCAATAAACTATTTTTTTGCTATCTTCTTTCCTCACGTGAGCATCATTTATTTTCAGCTGGCCCTGAAACCATTCTGTAGTTTTAGCCATTCCATCAGCTACTTTTGTTTTTGTAGGTTCGGTATCGGTTTCCCTCAGCTTGTTTGGCAGTGCCCACCACAGTTAGCCGAGGTGTGATCAACCTAAAGCTGGATACAACTGAAGTGTATTTGTTTCCCTTTGTATTCCTGTCCCTTTGGAAAAAGATCAACATTCCAGTAGCCTTTATGATCGAATCCTGACAACGATTCAAATAAACAGGACATGTAGTGAAACCTGTTCTTGTTCCTATGGTGACCATTCCTCATGTCACCCTGCTGGGCCAGGCTCAGCCCTGAGAGCCCTGTTATTGCACTGTTTCCTGAATAACAAACAGGCAGCTCTCTTCCCTTCCAGCTCTTTCTCTTTCAACTCCTGCGAGGCCTAGCGTACATTCATCACTGCCACATCCTTCACCGTGACCTGAAACCACAGAACCTGCTCATCAGCTGTGTTGGAGAGCTCAAGCTGGCGGACTTCGGTCAGTCCATTATATGTGAGTGTGTGTGTGAGAGAGAGTGGGCAAGGGTCTGTGTCTGAGTGCGTGGGAGAAGGGGTTGAGTGTTACAATGTGAG
Source organism: Chiloscyllium punctatum (assembly GCF_047496795.1). Classification (NCBI taxonomy): domain Eukaryota; kingdom Metazoa; phylum Chordata; class Chondrichthyes; order Orectolobiformes; family Hemiscylliidae; genus Chiloscyllium; species Chiloscyllium punctatum. Next base: position 8,374,243 of record NC_092748.1, read on the forward strand.
TGTGTTCACCTCTCTGCCTGCATGTGCGTTATATGCATGCTTGGGTTTCGTCTGTATGTGTGTGTGTATGTTTCTCTCTGCCTGTATGTACCTGAGTGTGCCTCTCTATCTCTGCCTGTATGCATCCGTATGCGTGTCTGTCTGTCTGTCTGTCTCTCTCTCTCCCTGGATGTACCCATGTGCATGCCTCTTTCTCTGCCCATATGTACCTGTGTGCGTGCGCCTCTCTGCCTGTATGCTGTGTGTGTATGCATGTATGTGTGTGTGTGTGAATGTTTCTGATCGACACCTTTCACTGGGAGAGTTGATGAAGAGTTCTCTGCAATAACTGTCCAGACTCTGTGGCCTCGGTTTACCCTGCGCGAACAAATCAATTTTTTTGGACCTTCAATCCTCTGGTGAGCATTTTCGTCGTACACCCGAGCATGCCTGAAACAGATGGCTTCAGCCATTCTATCAGCTCCCTTGTCTCAGAACCAGTTTCTCACAGTCAGTTCTTTCTCTGTTCGGACCAACAGGACTGGCAAGAGCGAAGTCTGTGCCCAGTCAGACCTACTCCTCCCAGGTGGTGACGTTGTGGTACCGACCTCCAGACGTCCTCCTTGGGGCGACCGATTACTCCACAGCCCTGGACATCTGGTGAGGACTCTTCACATCCTTTCCAATGAAAACCTGTGGTGACTCCGGGATACATTCAGGAATATTTGCTCCCTGAGCTGGGTGGTGGCGGGAGCCTTGGAGGTGGAGTCTAGGTTTAGCCCCTCACTGACAGTTAGTAATGGGAGGAGACCATTCATCCCCTGGATAGCCTGCCCCAATATTCCACTAGATCTTATCGAACTTAACTCCATCATCCTTTATACTCTTAACCAACAAACATCCAGCAGCCTCAGTGTTGAAACTTTCAGTTGTCCTGCGGTCCCTATGATGTTTGGGGGCTTGGGGGGGGGGGGGGGGGGGTGAGGTATGTAGTTCCTTTTCTCCCCGTCCTTTCATGTGAAGGTATGCTTCCTGACTTTGACCCTGTATGAACAAAGTCTAATTGCCCAGGCTTGTGATCCCAAACCCCATCTGCATCCACAGATCCACCCCCCGTGTCCACCCCCCCCCCCCCCCCCCAACCCCACCATCTAACTCTCCAGTTGAGGGTAGGCATTCTCCTGTTGTCAATGTGGATAGCACTTGCTAGCAGCATGCTGAGCCAAGAGGCACAGGGTAACAACTGGGGTAATGGGGAGCTGGGCTATTCTTCCAACTCCAAGGTATCGAATTCAGTTCGCAGGCCTGGTTGAGAGGAACTAACTTACTGCTTTCTTGTTTCATTTTGTGAGGCAAATACCAATGTTAAAGATGACAAAATGCAGAAACATGAAGGAGCTGGTTAGGCCTTCAAGCTAACTCTGCCATTTGATAAGAGTTGTGTTCTCAATACCACTTCTCTGCCTTGATGATATTCCAGACCCAGCCTCTAGTGCTGTCTGGAGAGGAGTGTTCCATAGCCTAAACAACCCTCTGAGAGAGAAAAAAAATTCTCATTCCATCTTAAGAGGAAGACCCCTCATTCTTAACCTGTATTCAGTACCTGTGGTTTCTCCCACAAGGGAAACCACCTTCCCATTGTCCACCCTATCATGTCCCTGCAAGATCTTTCCTTGTAGAGTTGGCCTCATTTTGCAGAGTTGGATCCTTGAGTTTAAAGAACTCATGTTGCACAATCCAACATGCCTGCTCAATCAATGATTCATCACAATTCTTTATATTAGGATTCTTAGTGTGTTCACTATTCACGATAAGACTCGGGTACAAAGTGTTACCATGCCAACCTCACACAGCAAATAACTCTAAATGCTTTACTGTGAATACTTATACCAATTCTAGTTTTCAATGCTGACATTCCATATCTATTATCACTAATTTACAATGCATTAAAAGAAACATAATACAGACTTTAGAAAAAGTGGAGCCAAAAAGATGTACTCATGCTTGTCAATCTCTCCCAGTGATACTGTTACCATGGTTACACAATCCACCTGAATGCTTTATCATCACAAAACGGTGTCTTAGTGTCCTAAATGCTTGAATGAATGGGGTCTCTAGTTCTTTAGCATTTCATATTCTAACAAGCCTTTCTTGAGCAGAACTGGAAGCTGTAGGAACCCATCTTACATCAAACCAATTAACTATTACCACTACCCCACACACCCCCACCCCGACCCACCTATCTCAGGGAGATGCATAGGGATTGCATGCCCATAGTCCCACACATTCACCAGTGAGAATACTGATGTGTAGATCTCATTTGTGCCTTGATTTTGCCAAATTTCCTGGAACAAGCTGGATGTGTGACTGTTTCCTGCCTTGTAGTGTTGACGATGGCGAGTAATTGTGTCCTTCCTTGGCAGGGGAGCAGGTTGTATATTCATTGAGATGGTGGAAGGCTGTCCAGCTTTTCCTGGTGTGTCTGATATCATGGAGCAGCTCCAGAGAATCTGGGCAGTAAGTGACTTTGGATATTGTGTTAACCCGGGAAGACACCATCACTGGGGTTTGAACTCCATTCAGGCTAAGGGAGGGCGTGAATCTCCAAACATTGAAACTAGGTGAAGGGCCTTGGTTTGAACTTGGCCTAGAGCAGGACAGTGACTCCTTTTTATTTCCCACAATTCCTTTCAGTTCACAATGAGGCAGGGCTGCAGAGGTCTTAGAGTTCAGAGACTGTAGTGACATGTAATGTCACTTGACCTTGGTTTGCATTTGTACAGATTGGCACAGGCCTATTTCCAGAAATAATTCTGGAAAATAGGATTCCCGTCCGTCTGAAACTCGGTGGGTCAGTGGAATCTGAGACCCTCTCTTTTGTCCCTGACTATGGAGTTCAAAGTACAGAGAGTGAGGTCCCCATTGTCGATGATGAGTCTGAACTGTGCTGGAACTAGATGCACCAACGTAAAGGCTTTGAGAGGGCAGTGTGTGGTCAACATTCCAATCTGACTGGGGAATCTCTGTTTCCAGGTACTGGGACTTCCCACAGAAGAGAGTTGGCCCGGAGTCACAGCACTCCCAAACTATCGCACAGGTAAACCTTTTAATAATCAATCATCCATGTGGAAAGATCTGTCATGAAGGGGTCAGTCTGAGTGAGATATTGGGGTTCAGTCTGTGATATGTTGGAATGCAACCTCACTGATACATTGGGGTTCAGTCTGGGTCATATATTGACAAACGGTCTGTAATGTGTTGTGGTTCAGAATGGGTGAGATATTTGGGTTCAGTCTGAATGATATACTGGGATTCATTTTGGGGTTCAGTCTGAGTGATATTGGGGTTCAGTTTGCAATATCTGTGGTTAGGTCTAAGTGATGTATTGGGCATTCAGTCTGTGTTATATAATTGGGATCAGTCTGTGCTACATGAGTTTTCAATTCCCGCCTCAGGCGACTCTCTGTGTGGAGTTTGCACATTCTCCCCGTGTCTGCGTGGGTTTCCTCCGGGTGCTCCGGTTTCCTCCCACAGTCCAAAAGATGTGAATTGGTCAGGTGAATTGGACATGCTAAATTGCCCGTAGTGTTAGGTAAGGAGTAGATGTAGGGGTATGGGTGGGTTGCGCTTTGGCGGGGCGGTGTGGACTTGTTGGGCCGAAGGGCCTATTTCCACACTGTAAGTAATCTAATCTAATAGGGGTGAAATGTTGGGAATCGCTCTGAGTGATGTCCCTTGTTGGGGTTCAGTTTTGAGCTGATCCATCAGGCTCACCCACAGTAATATGTTTGGGTCTGGCTGGGTGGTGGGTGTAAGTATGTGTTTACTTTTGTGTGTGTTGGTGCTTGTGTGCATTCTGTAAGGGTTGGTATGTGAGAGTCAATGTGTGGGTATATAGTGGGAAAGTTTCTGCTAGATTATTTGGGGTATTCTATGTGGGCTATATGTTTACTTCTGTATATGTGTGCTGGGCTGGAAAGAGTTCTATGAATTGGTTTGTGTGTACACGTGGGTGGATATACTGATGATGCCATTAGATCAGTCCTGAAATGTGCTTCCTCCTTTATTCTTCGCAGAGCACTTTATACCTCACCCACCTCAGAAGTTGGGCCAGGTTTGGAAAAGGTGAGTGGCATTTTTGGATGATTCTACACCAGGGAGCTGCCGTCTGGGATCTGTGACACTGGCACGTTGGGTGAAGAAGCTGTCTCTCCATGTTCCCATTCCTTTCCTGACTGGTTCTCATTTTTCAGATCTTGGCTGTTCCTGAGTTTGAAAAAGTGCCACTGAAATATGTGTGGAGTATATCACCAGCTTAATCCAATCTCAAAATCTCACCTTTCCCCTCTTTTCTCTTGCCCCTGTTTCTTTCTGACTCACTCACCCCCTCATTTGTTTCCTTCTCTTTTTCTTCCTGTTTATCCCTCCCCACCCCCCTTGCAGATACTTTTCCTATTTTGCCTGTGGTGTTAGGGGGAGCTATTCTCTGTCTCAAGAGACAAGATGCCTGAGAGGTCCAATTGAAGATCAGTATTAGTGACCAATAGAACCATTGATTGCTCATCTCTGTACCATCAATAAGTGATGGAAAGAGTTGTCAGTGATGTCCAATATCTGTGGCAAGTGAACAAAAGCTGCAAAACTCAGCACCCACTCGTTTAATGGAATCATAGAATCTCTCAAGCATGGAAGCAGACCATTCAGCCTATCAAGTCCACACTGACCCTCCGAACAGCATCTTACCCAGATCCAACCCCTACCCTATCCTTGTAACCTTGCATTTCCCACGGCCACCTAACCTACATATCTTTGGACTGTGGGGGTAAACCCACGCAGACACGGGGATAATGTGCAAACTCCACACATAGAATTGCCCTAAGCTGGAATTGAACCTGGGTCCCCGGTGCTGTGAGGTAGTAGTGCTAGCCACCGTGCCACCCCATTTCTGACTGGCATCAATGTGAACATTGTTGATGATTCTGACAAAGAACCCACGAGTTCCCGTTATACACCTGTGAGCTGCAGCCAGCTGTGAGATCACCCTAGTCTCTTGAAGGATTGAAACTCCAAGAGGTCAAAGTTGGTGAAGTCTGACTTCACTGGGACCAGTCGGCAGTTCTTGTTCCAGCAGACTGCACATGTCTGACACTGATCGTCATGACTTCCAACAAATTGAAGACACTCCTCTTTTGGCTACAGACACACTGTGTTGGGTATAGTCTCCTGCAAGCTGCATTCCTTTGTTCACCTCGTCTCTTCTGAAGAGATTCTGGTCTGTGAGCAGGCATCTGCTGCTTTTGCTTCTGGTCTGCTCATTCTGATCTGAGGACCCATATACAGCACTCTAAGTGGCATGCGTGTGGATCTGAGAATGCATAGATCCCAACATATTTGAATGAAATTTTCAATTTCACTGCCAAATCCCAACATACAATCAAATCAGTGCAGTTATCCACATTTCTCCTCCCTCGATTTGTGTCTGTTGCTCTCCGTCTGTCTCTTAATCTTCTCTCTAAGTTGCTTCCTCTATTTCAAATACACCTTTGTTTCTCTCTGGCTGTGTCTTTCTGATTGTCTGTATCTCTGTTTATTTGTCTAATGAAGACCTGAACTTTTGAATTCCTCCTCTGGATCTTTCCACCTGTCTTCCCAATTTTTGAAGTTTTTCCTTCAAACCAGCTTCCTTAATTTGATCTCCTAATCTCTTTGTGCAGTTTGGGGCCAGGTTTTATCTGCCGATGATCCTGGGAAGTGCTGTGAAACACTTTACCATGTTAGAAGAGGCTCTATAGAAATGCACGTTGTTGGTTTTGGATTGTGCTGGTGGTGTTTTTGCTGCAGTGTTGCCTTCTGTCTCTCGTAATGGTCCTTTCCTTCCCTTTGCTCAGATTAGGCCTGGTCCCTCAGGCGGAGTCTCTAACATCGCAGCTCCTCCAGTGCTACCCACGGGACAGGAGCTCTGCCGAGGATGCCCTGGCACATGAATACTTCAGCAGCCTACCCCCTGCTTTGTTCCAGCTCCCCGACAGTATGTATATCTTCCTTCCTGTCAGACCCTGACATTGGCTCTGCCTCACCAGCAGATCAATAAATTATTGGGATTGGGTCAGCGATTGTCAAGGAGAGTGGCATTAATGGAAATGTAAGCAACAAAGAGGATTGTCAATCAAACACTCAACAGCTAAAAAAGAAAATCATGACGCGTAATCATAAAGAGAAGGAATTGTAGAACATTAATACATTAATACATTCAGAATGAGAGGATCATAATTAAATGAGTAAACTATAACATAATGTGACTAAATACTCCCCGAACTGGTAAATACTGACAGACTGGGAATGACTGAGTCAACGTCTGGGTGGGTTACAGGGTTATGGATTTTATGTTATTTTCCAGTGATAGTGTGTGATAGAATCCATGCCAGTTCTGATTTATACTTTTCATAGGAGCTTTTGTTGCCATCCCTCCTGTAGAGGTTGTAATGAGGTCAGCCAGGTGGACTTCGTAGACTCTGAGCTCCCTGATTGGCGCTGTTAATCTGGGTTCAATCAAGGAGCCCTGGCTGACAGATGACTGAGCTTGGGGAACGTCACTTGAGTGAAGGTAATTGCACAGCCTCACTCAGGACATATCCTGGACAGTGGGACGTTAGGTCAGCCCACAGCAAAATGTCAAATCAGTGTCAAGCCTTGGTCAACATTTTCTTCAGGATCCAAACTATTATAGTTGCTGCCGTTATATGGACTTGAGACAGCAAGAGTCCGCTTGGACCTAAATTGATTCAGAGAACTAATCGCCTGTATCCAGGAGAGTGCACATCTTGGAAAGTCCACCTACATCTGGTTTGGAACAGTTAAAATACTCAGCAACATCCAAATAAACATCTGGTTAGTTGGTCACCGAGTTCTAATGGACCTCTACACCGGCGGGACTGTTTTAGTGATCGCAGAACCAATCTTTTAACAAAATTCACTTTGAGCACTTAAGTTTGCACAAGGTCTTGGCTAGACTGAGAATGTTTACGAGGAGAATGTTTAAGGGTATGACTTTGGTTCCTGTCTCTTATGAGAAGCAGCTGATTCAGTTACCACTGATAGTAGTTGCTTCTACAGTAGTGTGTTGAGGAACCAACTAGAGATCTTTAGAGCTACTTTAGATTCAGCATTGTTCTGATTCCAGCTAATATGGGCATGGTTCAGAACATGGGACTGGGATATCATAGCAATTACGGAAACATGGCTCAGGGATGGGCAGGACTGGCAGCTTAATGTTCCAGGATACAAATGTAACAGGAAGAATAGAAAGGGAGGCAAGAGAGGAGGGGGATTGGCATTTTTGATAAGGGATAGCATTACAGCTGTACTGAGGGAGGATATTCCCGGAAATACATCCAGGGAAGTTATTTGGGTGGAACTGAGAAATAAGAAAGGGATGATCACCTTATTGGGATTGTATTATAGACCCCCCAATAATCAGAGGGAAATTGAGAAACAAATTTGGAAGGAGATCTCAGCTATCTGTAAGAATTATAGGGTGGTTATGGTAGGGGATTTTAACTTTCCAAACATCGACTGGGACTGCCATAGTGTTAAAGGTTTAGATGGAGAAGAATTTGTTAAGTGTGTAAAAGACAATTTTCTGATTCAGTATGTGGATGTACCTACTAGAGAAGGTGCAAAACTTGACCTACTCTTGGGAAATAAGGCAGGGCAGGTGACTGAGGTGTCAGTGGGGGAGCACTTTGGGGCCAGCGACTATAATTCTATTTGTTTTAAAATAGTGATGGAAAAGGATAGACCAGATCTAAAAGTTGAAGTTCTAAACTGGAGAAAGGCCAATTTTGACGGTATTAGGCAAGAACTTTCAAAAGCTGATTGGAGGCAGATGTTCGCAGGTAAAGGGACGGCTGGAAAATGGGAAGCCTTCAGAAATGAGATAACAAGAATCCAGAGAAAGTATATTCCTGTCAGGGTGAAAGGGAAGGCTGGTAGGTATAGGGCATGCTGGATGACTAAAGAAATTGAGGGTTTGGTTAAGAGAAAGAAGGAAGCATATGTCAGGTATAGACAGGATAGATCGAATGAATCCTTAGAAGAGTATAAAGAAAGTAGGAGTATACTTAAGAGGGAAATCAGGAGGGCAAAAAGGGGACATGAGATAGCTTTGGCAAATAGAATTAAGGAGAATCCAAAGGGTTTTTACAAATATATTAAGGACAAAAGGGTAACTAGGGAGAGAATAGGGCCCCTCAAAGATCAGTCAGGCGGCCTTTGTGTGGAGCCACAGAAAATGGGGGAGACACTAAATAAATATTTTGCATCAGTATTTACTGTGGAAAAGGATACGGAAGATATAGACTGTAGGGAAATAGATGGTGACATCTTGCAAAATGTCCAGTTTACAGAGGTGAAAGTGCTGGATGTCTTGAAACAGTTAAAAGTGGATAAATCCCCAGGACCTGTTCAGGTGTACCCGAGAACTCTGTGGGAAGCTAGAGAAGTGATTGCTGGACCTCTTGCTGAGATATTTGTATCATTGATAGTCACAGGTGAGGTGCTGGAAGACTGGAGGTTGGTAAATGTGGTGCCACTGTTTAAGAAGGGTGGTAAAGACAAGCCAGGGGACTATAGACCGGTGAGCCTGACCTCGGTGGTGGGCAAGTTGTTGGAGGGAATCTTGAGGGACAGGATGTACATGTATTTGGAAAGGCAAGGACTGATTAGGGATAGTCAACATGGCTTTGTGCGTGGGAAATCATGTCGCACACACTTGATTGAGTTTTTTGAAGAAGTTACAAAGATGATTGGTGAGGGCAGAGTAGTAGATGTGATCTATATGTACTTCAGTAAGGCGTTCGACAAGGTCCCCCATGGGCGACTGATTAGCAAGGTTAGATCTCATGGAATACAGGGAGAACTAGCCATTTGGATACAGAACTGGCTCAAAGGTGGTGGTGGAGGGTTGTTTTTCAGACTGGAGGCCTATGACCAGTGGAGTGTCACAAAGATCTGTGCTGGGTCCACTACTTTTTGTCATTTATATAAATGATTTGGATGTGAGCATAAGAGGTACAGTTAGTAAGTTTGTAGATGACACCAGAATTGGAGGTGTAGTGGACAGCGAAGAGGGTTACCTCAGATTACAACAGGATCTTGACCAGATGGGCCAATGGGATGAGAAGTGGCAGATGGAGTTTAATTTAAATAAATGTGAGGTGCTCATTTTGGGAAAACAAATCTTAGCAGGACTTATACACTTAATGGGAAGGTCCTAGAGAGTATTGCTGAACAAAGAGACTTTGGAGTGCAGGTTCATAGCTCCTTGAAAGTGGAGTCGCAGGTAGATAGGATAGTGAAGAAGGCGTTTGGTATGCTTTCCTTTATTGGTCAGAGTATCGAGTACAGGAGTTGGGAGGTCATGTTGTGGCTGTACAGGACATTGGCTAGACCACTGTTGGAATATTGCATGCAATTCTGGTCTCCTTCCTATCGAAAAAATGTTGTGAAACTTGAAAGGGTTCAGAAAAGATTTACAAAAATGTTGCTGGGGTTGGAGGATTTGAGCTATAGGGAGAGGCTGAACAGGCTGGGGCTGTTTTCCCTGGAGCATCAGAGGCTGAGGGGTGACCTTATAGAGGTTTACAAAATTATGAGGGGCATGGATAGGATAAATAGAAAAAATATTTTCCCTGGGGTGGGGGAGTCCAGAGCTAGAGGGCATAGGTTTAGGGTGAGAGGGGAAAGATATAAAAGAGACCTAAGGGGCAGCATTTTCACGCAGAGGGTGGTACATGTATGGAATGAGCTGCCAGAGGATGTGGTGGAAGCTGGTACAATTGCAACATTTAAGAGGCTTTTGGATGGGTATATGAATAGGAAGGGTTTGGAGGGATATGGACCAGGTGCTGGCAGGTGGGTCTAGATTGGGTTGGGATGTCTGGTCGGCATGGACGGGTTGGACCGAAGGGTCTGTTTCCATGCTGTACATCTCTATGACTCTATGATATTACTACGAACAAATCAGATCACAGACTAAAATCAGGTTTTTCACTGACAACTAAGCATTCAAGGCTGAAGATTTGGTTCTAACAACATAAGTTAAAAACATAAACAAAACACAATAAAATAAACTGAGCTATCAAAATATAACATAGTTAAAAAGATTTTAAAATGCACGGTAAAACAAATTCCCATCTACTTTCCAAAAACAATCAATTTACGGTTAATCAAAATCCAGGAAAATGTTCCTCCCCCATCAAGTATATAGGTTTGACATAACTGTTCCTTCTCAGTTCCTACCCTGAAATATGAACTATTTTCCCTTGAATGCACATACAACGGCGAGTTTAAACTTTCCCAGTTTTAAATAATCTGCAGATTTTTAAGCATACACTCCCAGCCTGGAATTTTTAGAAACTGCTCTCTTTCACTGAGAGAACTCAGTTCCTTAACTGCTCTGAACAATCTTTCTTTTCTCAGGAGAGTATGATTGCATCTGACTTTAGTCAAGTCTCCTTCAAACTAAAACCCAAAAAGATTTTGAATTTATTTTAAAATAAACTTGTTCATCTTAGATTTGCTACAGCTAATGGTTTGATTCTTTTTCTATTCTGTTGTAAATTCACACAGCGTAAACAAAGTTCCATTTATACTCTAGCAGTTCTTGCAGCTCCCTGCTATGTTCTGGTTTATAATCATGGTTCTGGAAAGACTGACACAGTTAATTTTTAAACCCCTTCACACAGACCAACACCCATATGTCACTAGTTTGAATTTCAAACCCTCAACAAAATGACATTAGAATATATGAATTGCATACCTTTTATTGCTTGTCCCCAGTTGCCCCGAGAAGGTGGTTGTGAGTGGCCTTCTTGAACAGCAGCAGTCCAACTAGTATAATTAGACCCACAATGCTGTTAAAGAGGGAGTTTCATGATTTTGGCCCAGTGACTGAAGGAACAGTGATATATTTCCAAATCAGGATGGAGGGAACTTGTAGTGGTGGTGTTCTCGTGCATTGGCTGCCCTGTCCTTCCAGATAGGTCCAGAAGGTGCTGCCTTAGGAAACCTGCTGAATTTCTGCAGTGCATCCTATAGATAGTAACAGGAGCAATGTGTACTGAGCATCGAGAGTGGAGGAAGTGGATATTTGTGGATGTAGCGCCAGTCAAGTGGGCTGCTTTGTCCAGAATGGTGTCAAGCTTGTTGGGTGTTGTTGGATATGCACCCATTCAGGGAAGTGATGAATATTCCATCACACTGCTGACTTGGTAAGTCAAGAACTGAGTTACTCAGAGATTCCTAGCCTCTGAACTGCTCTTGTAGTCACAGTATTTATATGGTGAGTCCAGTTGAGTTTCTTAGAACATAGAACATAGAAAAGTACAGCACAGAACAGGCCCCTAGGCCCACAGTGTTGTGCCGAGGATTATTCCTAATCTAAAGTAAAATAACCTAGCCTACACACCCCTCAATTCACTGCTATCTATGTGCATGTCCAGCAGTCACTTAAACGTCCTTAATGACTCTGCTTCCATCACCACCTCTGGTAATGTATTCCATGCATTCACAACTCTCTGCATAAAGAAATGGTAGGTTGTTCAATGGAAATCCCCAGGATGTTAATAGTGGGGAACTCAGTAATAGTAAAGCCGTTGGTTAGATTCGCTCAAGTGGAGATGGTTTTTCCCAATCAATTGTGGGGTGCAAATGTTACTTATCAACCTAGATATTGTCCAGATCTTGCTGCATTTGAACATGGACTGCTTTAGTATTTGAGGAGTCATGAATGGTGCTGAATATTGTACAATCATTCGCAAACATCCCCACTTCTGACCTTATGACAGAGGAAAGGTCATTGATGAAGCAGCTGAAGATGGTTGGGCCTAGGACACTAACCTGATGAATTCCTGTAGAGATGTCCTGGAGCTGAGATGACTGACCACCAGCAACCACTACCATCTTCCTATGTGCCAGATATGACTCCAACCAGTGGAGAGATTTCCCCGGATGCCCATTGATTCCAGTTTTGCTCGAGTTCCTTGATGACTATGCTCAGTCAAATGCAGCCTTGATGTCAAGGGTTGTCACTCTCTGTTTACCTCTGGAATTCAGATCTTTTGTCCATATTTAAACCAAGGCTGAAATGAGTTCAGGAGCATCACGGAGTAGGTTATTGCTGAGCATGTACTGCTTGATAGCACTGTTGATGAAACCTTCCATCGTTTTACTGATGTGCAAGAGTAGACTGATTGATTGGGCAATAATTAGCTAAGGTGGATTTGTCCTGTTTTATGTGTACGGGTATATATTACTTAAAGGCATAAACGCTCAATGGAACAAGAAAATCAACATTGGCTAAGAAAGCAAGTTAAAGATTGACTGACTTAGGACAAAGTAAGTGGCTTATAAGCATGCCAGAAAATGTTCTGTGACTGAGGATTGGAAGAAATTTAGAACCAAAGCAAAGGAGGATTAAGAAGCTTATAAAGAAAGCAGAAAAAGAAGGTTTGTTGATGTATGGAAATTTCAAGCTGAGCTAGGACAAATGTGGGCCTGTTACAGGTGGAGCCAGGGGAACATTCAGTGGAGAACAAGGAAATTAATTAAAACAAAGGAGCTTAGTTTGGGATGACGTTGAGTTTGTAGAGGGGAGAATCTGGGGAATCAGCAAGAATGCATTCAAAGTGCTCACTGAATGGACCTTTCACTAAACACCCAGAAAACCAAGGGTCCTCTTCAAATCAGTTCCCATGAAGAACAACTGCTCCTATTGATTAAAGTCAACAGCAAGATCCTGGAAAATGTGGACAGTATGGACTTGGGAGCCTCCTCTCAATGAAGCAAGACATGGACAGCTAACCAAGTTCTTCATCACCTCCAATGTGCCATCTCAACCTTTTGCCAACTGAGGAGAAAATAAGCATTTGAAGACTAGGATCTCAGGCAGGAGGTTAAATTCCTGGTTAATCGTGCAGTAGTGATCCCTGTGCTCCTGTATATTTCAGACACTTCCACATCCTTCAGCAAACCTCACAAAACAATGGAGAAGTACTATGAGCAGTGCCTTTCTCCAGAACCCATGACAAGAAAGGTGATCCATCTGTAATGTGTCTCCCAGTCTAATATGCCCAGTTCTGCTGGGCAGGACATGATGTTCATCTGCCTGACCCCAGACTCCTGATGCATCTGCACTACTCTGAACTCAGTCATGGCAGGAGAATCAGAGGAAGATAGCAGAAATGTTTAAAAGAATTTCCTCAAAATATCCTTGAAGAGGCCAAACATCCACACTGATATATGGGAGACCCTGGCTTAAGATCAACCAAACTGGAGAATGCCATTCAAGCATAAGACTTTAATAAACAGGAATAAACAGGAAAACAGGAGTAGGCCATTTGGCCCCTTGTGCCTCCTACTCCACTCAATAGGGTCATGGCTGGTCCAATATTCCTTGCATCCACTTTCCTGCCCTTCCCCCATAACCTTTGATTTTTCCTGCTGTTCAAGTGTCTACCTGTCTCGGCCTTAAATACACACAAGGACTCTGCCCCAAAAGATCTCTGTGGTAAGATGTTCCAAAATCTCTCAACCCCTCTGAGAGAAGAAGTTCCTCCTCATCTCAGTTTTAAATTGGTGCCCCTTTATTCAGAGACTGTGCCCTCTGGTCCTAAGCCACTATGTCAAACTCCATACCACAGGTATCCATGTTAGTGAGTACCATTGCTAACTCCACATTGGATGGAGAACATGGCATTAATCTCTGTTTTGTACAAAAATTGAACTTTAGTTACAGTCAGTGGGCCTTGCTGTTGCAATGTGTACCTAAGCTATATTGTAAAGGCAGCCCTGAGTGTTTGAGTTCTGCAGTGCTCTCTGTTCCCTTGCTGACTGCTGCTCCTGTGTCTCTTGCAGTGATTTCCATCTTCAGTGTGGCTGGTGTCCGGTTGGAGCCCGAGGCCCGGAATGCTTTCCATCCCTTTCGGAAGGTCAGATGCACCTCAATCCTTGCCTGACATGGAGGGAGAATGGGACAGGTAGGGAACAGACTGGAGACTGTTCATGGCCCCCAGGAGGGCAAGGGGGAGAGGAAATCAGAAACGGGATGAGTTGTTCTACCCACTTGCCCTTTCTCTGGGAGTGGAGGTTGGGGGCATTCCCAGGATCTGTGAGACGTGGAAGTGACTGTCAGTGTTGGAGGTCATTCTTTCTGAAATCACCCTGGGGCAAGCTTTTTCTTCTCTACTCTATTTGACTTCAAAATGCACAAAGTTCAGGTGGGGAGGCTGACTGAGTCAGGTCTCCAGGCATTGCCCTCATTGCCATGTGCAGTACAAGCCTGTCTGATAATGGATGGAGACAACTAATACAGGAGGTGTCTCTAATACAAAGACAGCCCCTGTTGGTGTGTCTCGACACAGGCCTGAATCTCAGGATTCTCCAGGGGAAAAACTGGGATTTAACAGCAGGGAAAATGAATATGACACTCAGCTTAACCTCCACTTTAATTCTAACTAACCCTGAGCTGCCCGTGCTCTCCTCCCTCTTGCTGTGTCTACTAACCCTAACCCTATGTCTCTGTCTCCACGTGCTGTCCACTCTCTTTCACTACCTCCCACCCTTTGTTGCCCTCTCCCTCTCTGCTGCTCTCTCCCTTTATTTCTCTCTCTCTGTGTCTCTCTTTCCCTCTTGCTGTTCCTCTCTCTCTCTCCTTTTCTCACTCTCTCTCACTCACTTATTCTCTCTCATGATGTCTCATTCTCTCTCTCTTCCTCCTGGTGTTGCATATTCTGACATTCCCATTTGTACCATCACGGACAGGCTTCCACTGGCCTGGGAAGCTCACATGTCTGACAATCGGATACACTTTAAGCTCTGCCGTGAACGTCTTTATAGGTAATTGGGCCTGTAAAAAATTCTCCAGATGACCTTCCCGCTGCCCTCCCACCTGCCTTGACTTCTCCACAGGTTTCTGTGGGACAAGTGAGGCATAGGCTGGACCCAATTGAGCCTCTAAAATCGATGACCACTCGAGGGTCATCTCCCACCCAGCCTCGTCTCTCCTCATGCTGTATGTGTACCTTGTGTTCAAGTGAGTTCACCTTTAAGGATTCTATGAGTTGTGTGTAAACAGTGTTGGAACTATACCTGGGCGTCATAGATGTTCAACATGGTAGACACTGCTGGACTGGCAATTGCAAGGTGTAACAGCATGTCATACAGTCAGTTCTGCTATAACGCAGTAGTTCCGTTCTTGTGCAGAGCCATGATATAAGAAAATCATGCAATAGCAGTACCATTCAAATCAATAGGGCTGGAATCGCATTATAACCAATACACGCTTTAAAGATTTGCATTGTAGAAACATTGTCCCCAATTTGTGAATCATGTTATAGCAAATTCGCATCAGCGAAACGCACGTTATAGCAGAACGACCTGTACCTTACACCAGTGACAAAAATCTGAGATCAATCAAACATCAGGGATCACAACAAAAATTGCAGCATATTATTCAAGAAACACTTGCTGGGCTGCAAGTGAAGGTAGAGTTGGCACGTGACTTTCTCGCAGAGCGGTGGAGCTAAAATCTCAGCTTTTTTCTTTGGAGAGAAAAATGAACATTCTCAGAGGAAGAAGCTGAAAAACTAGTTCGGGATAAAAGTGCAAACGTTTGAGTACCATCCCCTCGATGAGGAGGTCTTTAGGTGATACCTTTACTCATCTCAAAATGAATAAAGAGCTGCAAGTCAAGGAAAGGAAGTGGGATGAATGGCAAGTTCTGTACCATCGATCCGGTAAGAAGATTGCTGGTTTACAGGGTGATCCTGGAGCAGCTCTAACGTAAAACGGATCGGGCTTAACAGGAGCAGCTACAGAAACATCAGCCTGAGCTCAAAATAATGTTGGAGAAAACGACAGACCTGCAAAACAAAAAAAAAAGCTGGGATTGCACAGGGGACACAAAAGGGGTGTATAAAACATTCGTGAGACAGCCCTTTCAGAAATAAATGCCAGCAATGATGCCTTAGTGACAGAACCTAACAGGACAAAGAAGGATACAAACATCCACTGAAGTAGGAATTGTAAAAAGTCAGGATTTCAAAGAAAATCATGGGTTTTGTTAGAATACATTATGAAGGAAGAAATATATTGGACTGACAGAAAGCTAAAATGTTTTGTAGACTTGAAAGAATCTAAGGTCTAAAACCAGCACCTTCAAAATGATGTGGACTTCAGGAACAAAGCAATAAATAAGACGAAGATTCAAACAACTTGGAACAACTTGAGGAACAAGACCAGTCAGTGGCTGATCTGGAACAAAGCTTGGTTCTCGTGCTTCAGGATAAGCAAATTCTGGAACAACAACTGCAATCCATGAAAGAAAATCCTAACGTAGCAAGCAGGAATGACAAACAATATCACTGCCCAGAGATGTGGCTGATTTCACAGTCAAAGTTACCATAATGATACCTGGGCATACAACAAATTACCTATACATTTATTGAAACATATAGACTCGCTTGTTATTGTAAGTATTAAACTTCATTTCAGAAAGGAGGGGACTTGTTGTATGTGTACCTTGAAGTACTCCATGTGCTATGTGTATATAGTGCCGTGTATATATCTGCCTGGCAGTTAGGCTGCTCTGAATCTGAAAGCTGCATACACAGAAATCAGTAGGTTTGCTGTAATCTCATTGTAACTTGTAATGTGTTTTACTGTTTTAAATAAACAAACCCACAGGGTTTACCAATCCAGATGAACAACTGAGTATTGGACCATTATTATTATGATGTTACCTCTCTCTGCCAAGAGACCCCTCACATTTGCCTGGTCCTGGAGTTGAGCTTTAGATTCTGTCCCCTGCAGGGTCTACAGAGCTGCCAGATAGCCCTTAACTCTCTGAGGAAAGGCCTTTCTCCTGAGGGAGGGCAGATGTCTGGTTTTTAGCTAGTTAAAACACTAGTGTGAGTGTGAGGTGGTAGTAGAGCAGCTGTTATTGGTGGGAATGTATTCCCTGACTCATTCCCATGACAGGCAAAGCAATTAGTTATTAACAAGCATTTGGAAACTTGCAGTTTATTGATTTGAGCCTCACCAGTCTGTGCTTTGCTGTGGCATTCACTTGTCTCCCTGTTCACACAAGTGTGGATAATTCTACGTGATAGGATTATCAGTGGCTTCACCTCCCTAACATTCCACTCTTTCCTTTGCAGATTGTTTTCTGTGAATCACTGCCATTTAACCATCCAGAGCCCTAACATCAAGAGACTGAAGACCCCTGAACATGTAACTTGGCTTCATCTTCTAAGTTCAGGATGGACCAGCCTCTCATCCACAATGCTTCACTGTGCTGCATTTGCCCCAGGAATGTTTAATAGGACTGTGTACAAGGAGCTTTACTCTGTATCTAACCCAGTGTTCTACCTGTCCCAGGAATGTTTGATGGGGACGATGTAGAGGGAGTCTACTCTGTATCTAGTCCCATGCTGTACCTGTCTTGGGAGTGTTTGAAGGGGACTATGTCAAGGGAACTTTAATTTCAGCTTAAAAGAGTGGAGATAGCTTTACTCTGTGTCTAGTCCCATGCTGTGCCTGTACTTTGAATGTATGCAGAAGCAGCTTTATTCTACATGTAGTCCCTGTGTGCTGCCCCTGTCCTAGGAGTATTTGATGGGGACCTTATCAAGGGAACTTTAATTTTAGTTTAAAAGAGTAGAGGAGCATTACTCTGTATCTAACCCCCATGCTGTGCCTGTGATGAAGTGTTTGATGGGACAGGTTTAGAGGGAGCTTTACTCTGTATCTATCCCCATAGTGGAAATTTGTTGGGAGTGTTTGATGGGTGCAGGGTAGAGGGAGCATTACTTTGTATCTAATCCCATGATGACCCGGTCCTGGGAGTGTTTGCTGGGGATGGCATTGGGGAAGCTTTACTTAAAGTTTAAAAGAGGGAGATTTACTTTTGGTTTAAAATAGTAAATGCAGCTTTACTGTCAATCTAAGCTTGTGCTGTACCTATCCTGGTAGTGTCTAATGGGGACAGTGAGGTGGGAACTTTACTTTCAGTTTAAAAGAATAGAAACCCTTACTCTGTATCTAACTCTGTCCTTGGAGTGTTTAATGGAACAGTGTAGAGGAAGCTTTACTCTATCTAACTTGTGCTATCCCTGTCCTGAGAGTGCTTATTAGGAACAGGGCTTTACTTTCAGTTTAAAAGAGTAGATGGAGTTTTACTCTATGCTGTCCCTATCCTGGGAATGCTTGTTGGGGATAGCGTAGAGGGAGCTTGGTTTATGTTTGAAAGAGTTGAGGTATTTTTACTCTATTGAATCCCATGCTATACCTGTCGTGGAAGTGTTTAGTGGGGACATTGTAGAGGGAGCTTCACTCTGTATTGAATCCCATGCTGGGAGTGTTTAATGGAACAGTGTAGAGGCAGCTTTATTCCATTTATAACCTTGTGCTGTCTCTGTCCTGGAAGTGTTTAATATGACAGTGCAGAGAAGAACTTTACTCTTTATCTAATCCCACGCTGTCCCTATTCTGTTGTTGTGGAAATAAGTGCCAGAATTTGAGTGCAGTGTCACTTGTTTACTTGTTAAACTCATGACAATTTAAAACACAGCCGAGAGTTTTGGTGGCTGGAGCATGTGTGATCCAGACAGCTGTCAGCTGTGGGCTTGTTGGGGGGGATAGGTTGTAGTCTTTGAATTTTAGTTAGTTTCAGTACTAGATACTGGAGCTGACTTTAAACCATGCCGTGACCAATCAGTGTGCGCGATGCACACCAAGGTCACTTTGCCTGCCCTCACTCTCAATCCTGGCATACACTTGAAGAATGGGACACCTGAATGGGTTATGGAGAATGGCTTTCCCTTTGGACCATATTTTAGCAAGGTGTCTGCACTTCCCCTACCCCCTGAGTGAAGGGCTGAGATGGATTTGGGGTTTTGGGGAGATGTCATACAGAATTGAACTTAATAAAACTGACCCACCACATCGGAACCAGCTTGTTTGTTCCATTCTACTGTGAAGACCGCCGCAGTGTATCGGAGGAAGTTCAATCTGAGTGGCCTTCCCAGTGTGCCCAAGTTGAAGGCCTGTTGCTTCTTTTGTTATTGCCTGCCCCTCTTGGTAGGTCAATGAGCCACATCTGTGTTGGTATCCCTCTCTGAGACATTCCTTTATTCTGGCACCAGGGAGGCAACATATTCTGGAGGGGTGGAGGGGGAGGGGGGGAGGGGTGGAGGGGGGGTGGAGGGGGAGGTGGGGGGGGAGGGGTGGAGGGGGAGGGGTGGAGGGGGAGGGGGGGAGGGGTGGAGGGGGAGGTGGGGGGGGAGGGGTGGAGGGGGAGGGGGGGAGGGGTGGAGGGGGAGGTGGGGGGGGAGGGGTGGAGGGGGAGGGGGGGAGGGGTGGGGGGGGAGGGGTGGAGGGGGAGGGGGGGAGGGGTGGAGGGGGAGGGGGGGAGGGGTGGGGGGGGAGGGGTGGAGGGGGAGGGGGGAGGGGTGGAGGGGGAGAGGGGGAGGTGGGGGGGGAGGGGTGGGGGGGGAGGGGTGGAGGGGGAGGGGGGGAGGGGTGGAGGGGGAGAGGGGGAGGTGGGGGGGGAGGGGTGGAGGGGGAGGGGGGAGGAGGGGGGGAGGGGGAGGGGGAGGAGGGGGGGAGGGGGAGGGGGAGGAGGGGGAGGGGGGGTGGAGGGGGGGGAGGGGGAGGGGGAGTGGAGGGGGAGGTAGGGGGGGAGGGGGAGGTAGGGGGGGGTGGAGGGGGTGGAGGGGGAGGGGGAGGGGGAGGGGGAGGGGGAGGTGGGACCCAGGGAGATCGTGAGGAAAGAGATCAATCTGAGACCGGGACAGTTGAGAACAGAAGTGAGTTAAACAGTCAGGGACAAGTTAGGATCAATAAATTAAACTGCATTTATTTCAATGCAAGGGGCCTAACAGGGAAGGCAGATGAACTCAAGGCATGGTTAGGAACATGGGACAGGGATATCATAGCAATTATAGAAACATGGCTCAGGGATGGGCAGGACTGGCAGCTTAATGTTCCAGGATACAAATGCTATAGGAAGGGTAGAAAGGGAGGCAAGACAGGAGGGAGAGTGGCATTTTTTGATAAGGGATAGCATTACAGCTGTACTGAGGGAGGATATTCCCGGAAATACATCCAGGTAGTTTTTTGGGTGGAACTGAGAAATAAGAAAGGGATGATAACCTCATTGGGATTGTATTATAGACCCCCTAATAGTCAGAGGGAAATTGAGAAACAAGTTTGTAAGGAGATCTCAGCTATCTGTAAGAATTATAGGGTGGTTATGGTAGGGGATTTTAACTTTCCAAATATCGACTGGGACTGCCATAGTGTTAAAGGTTTAGATGGACAGGAATTTGTTAAGTGTATACAAGAAAATTTTCTGATTCAGTATGTGGATGTACCTTCTAGAGAAGGTGCAAAACCTGACCTACTCTTGGGAAATAAGGCAGGGCAGGTGACTGAGGTGTCAGTGGGGGAGTACTTTGGGGCCAGCGACCATAATTCTATTAGATTTAAAATAATGATGGAAAAGGATAGACCAGATCTAAAAGTTGAAGTTCTAAATTGGAGAAAGGCCAATTTTGACGGTATTAGGCAAGAACGTTCAAAAGCTGATTGGGGGCAGATGTTTGCAGGTAAAGGAACGGCTGGAAAATGGGAAGCCTTCAGAAATGAGATAACAAGAATCCAGAGAAAGTATATTCCTGTCAGGGTGAAAGGGAAGGCTGGTAGGTATAGGGAATGCTGGATGACTAAAGAAATTGAGGGTTTGGTTAAGGAAAAGCAGGAAGCGTATGTCAGGTACAGACAGGATAGATCGAGTGAATCCTTAAAAGAGTATAAAGGAAGTAGGAGTATACTTAAGAGGGAAATCAGGAGGGCAAAACGGGGACATGAGATAAGTTTGGCAAATAGAATTAAGGAGAATCCAAAGGGTTTTTACAAATATATTAAGAACAAAAGGGTAACTAGGGAGAGAATAGGGCCCCTCAAATATCAGCAAGGTGGCCTTTGTGTGGAGCTGCAGAAAATGGGTGAGTTAGTAAACGAGTATTTTGCATCAGTATTTACTTTGGAAAAGGATAAGGAAGATATGGAGTGTAGGGAAATAGATGGTGACATCTTGAAAAATGTCCATATTACAGAGGAGGAAGTGCTGGATGTCTTGAAACGGTTAAAGGTTGATAAGTCCCCAGGATGTGATCAAGTGTACCCTAGAACTCTTTGGGAAGCTAGAGAAGTGATTGCTGAACCTCTTGCTGAGATATTTGTATCATCGATCGTCACAAGTGAGGTGGTGGAAGACTGGAGGTTGGCTAATGTGGTGCCACTGTTTAAGAAGGGTGGTAAGGACAAGCCAGGGAACTATAGACCGGTGAGCCTGACGTCGGTAGTGGGCAAGTTGTTGGAGGGAATCCTGAGGGACAGGATGTACATGTATTTGGAAAGGCAAGGACTAATTAGGGATAGTCAACATGGCTTTGTGCGTGGGAAATCATGTCGCACAAACTTGATTGAGTTTTTTGAAGAAGTAACAAAGAGGATTGATGAGGGTAGAGCAGTAGATGGATTTTAGGAAGGCGTTCGACAAGGTTCCCTATGGGAGACTGGTTAGCAAGGTTAGATCTCATGGAATACAGGGAGATCTATCAGTTTGGATACAGAACTGGCTCAAAGGTGGTGGTGGTAAAGGGTTGTTTTTCAGACTGGAGGCCTGTGACCAGTGGAGTGCCACAAGGATCAGTGCTGGGTCCACTACTTTTTGTCATTTATATAAATGATTTGGATGCGAGCATAAGAGGTACAGTTAGTAAGTTTGCAGATGACATCAGAATTGGAGGTGTAGTGGGCAGCGAAGAAGGTTACCTCAGATTATAACAGTATCTTGATCAGCTGGGCCAATGGGCTTAGAAGTGGTAGATGGAGTTTAATTTAGATAAATGTGAGGTGCTGCATTTTGGGAAAACAAATCTTAGCAGGACTTATACACTTAATGGTAAGGTCCTAGGGAGTATTGCTGAACAAAGAGACCTTGGAGTTCATTGCTCCTTGAAAGTGGAGCCGCGGGTAGGTAGGATAGTGAAGAAGGCGTTTGGTATGCTTCCCTTTATTGGTCAGAGTATTGAGTACAGGGGTTGGGAGGTCATGTTGCAGCTGTACAGGACATTGGTTCGGCCACTGTTGGAATATTGCGTGCAATTCTGGTCTCCTTCCTATCGAAAAAATGTTGTGAAACTTGAAAGGGTTCAGAAAAGATTTACAAGGATGTTGCCAGGGTTGGAGGATTTGAGCTATAGGGAGAGACAGAACAGGCTGGGTCTGTTTTCCCTGGAGCATCAGAGTCTGAGGGGTGACCTTATAGAGGTTTACAAAATTATGAGGGGCATGGATAGGATAAATCTTTTCCCTGGGGTGGGGGAGTCCAGAGCTAGAGGGCATAGGTTTAGGGTGAGAGGGGAAAGATATAAAAGAGACCTAAGGGGCAACGTTTTCACACAGAGGGTGGTACATGTATGGAATGAGCTGCCAGAGGATGTGGTGGAGGCTGGTACAATTGCAGCATTTAAAAGGCATTTGGATGGGTATATGAATAGGAAGGGTTTGGAGGGATATGGGCCAGGTGCTGGCAGGTGGGACTAGATTGGGTTGGGATATCTGGTCAGCATGGATGGGTTGGACCGAAGGGTCTGTTTCTGTGCTATACATCTCTATGGTATCACATCTGACAAGAGGGCCAGTTAGGTTTACCAATTCAAACAAAAGTTCCCCTTCCTGTTTACAAAATAAAGTTTTACATGAGCCCAGCTTTCACCTGCAGGTTGGAATTATTCCAAGGCTTGTGCTTTGGGACTGATTGGAGGTGATTTTCCATTACTGCTCTGCATGATCCTTGGACAATTTCTCAATGTACAAGAATCGTTTTACCCTGTGTGTGTACAGGGTCAGAAATGGATCTTCTTTAACACCTTTCTGACTCCCTCAGAACAGAAATAAATGAAACTATTAGCTGCAGCAGAATCGAGGACGAAGACGTTTATTTTGAAAAAGTGTCTGGAAGTTCTCCCCGTTCTGCTGACCCCACCAACATCAATTAATAGATTATTTGATCATGGTCTGCATGCCAGTTGTAGGAATTTCCTGCACAGAAACTGTGGATTGAAATTCCCCCATTAATACCATGACTACACTTCAAAATACTTCATGAGCTACAAAGTGCTTTGGAACACACTGAGGTCATGAAAGAGACTTTGTACATGCAAGTCCTTCTGAAACTATTTCCCAAAATCATGAACTCTCCTAGCCAAATGTGTACCATGTGTTCCATCCTCACTATCCCCATGTGCATCTGATTCCTTGATATGAGAGTTAGCTTGGATGGCTGGTTTCCAATACAATGTGACACAAACAGCAGGGGTTCAATTCCCACATCAGCTGAGGATACCATCTGGGCTTCTCCTTCTCAATTTCTCCCCTTGCTGGAGATGTGTTGACCCTCAGGTTAAACCACCCCACTCTTTGTTTCTCTAATGAGAGAGTAGCCCTGTCATCTGTTAAGATAATGGTGACTTTACCTTTATTTCCTGGTACTGTGATGTTCATCACATCCCATAGTGTGACACAGTCTTGTTGTTGAGAGTTAGGGTTGAGATCCTCTAGCACTGTTGAAGGAACATAGTACCATGTTCATTTAATGACAGCACATTACTTTGCAAGAATGGTCCAGCATAGGTAGAAATTGTCCGAAACACTGCCTCTTAGAGCCTAGGCTGAGGGTTCTGGCCATTATTGGCTCTTATCCATTGTGTCTATACAAAACAAAGGGTGCTGTGAAGAATTCTGTGTCTAAACCTTATCTGATAGGGCTGTCTTCCTGATGCAATTTCCAGTTGGTTCAAGTCAATGAGAACTATTTTTTTACACGTTGAAGGAAGGTGCAGTTAATTCTCTGAGCTGGCAGTCCGATTCGTTTTGACCTATTCGACTCTGTTGCTGAGTTTAGGTCCAACATCCAAGTAATGAGAAATCCCCAGGGAAATTAGCAATTTATATTTTCTCCTTGTGATTGTGGCAGTGCGCTGATCATTTGAAAGAGTAACACAGAGTGACTGGATACACACACACACACACAGTTTTGTTACTCAATGGTTGCCCAGCCCTTTAAGGTGCTGTAGGACCTGGTAATGCAGTAAACATATCGGCAAAGGAATAAGGAATACCTTGGACACTTAAGTGCAGGGTACTCTCTCTCCCGAAGACCAACCCCTTCTCAGATTGGAAACTGGTTCTTATAAATATTTGAATCTGCTAGTTCAGACATGTTATGATATACCTCTGGAGCAGGTAAGACCAGAAGCTAGGCTTCCAGGCTCAGCAGTAGGAACACAGCCATTGTGCTGCAAGATCCTTCTTGAATTGGGTCTTGCATATGTGCCTTAACCCTTACCACATTACTGTCAGCTGCTCTTAGTCACAAGGCAAAAGTGAGGACTGCAGATGCTGGAAACCAGAGTTTAGATCAGAGTGGTGCTGGAAAAGCACAGCAGGTCAGGCAGCATCTGAGGAGCAGGAAGGGATTCCTGATGAAGGGCTTTTGCTCACAATGTCAATTTCACTGCTCCTCAGATGCTCCCTGACCTGCTGTGCTTTACCAGCACCACTCTGATCTAAACTCTGCTCTTAGTCACAAGCGGGGTACACACAGATGCATACTCAACTGATACAACATTAGCACCAATAGCCCAGACGGAGATCTTGTCCAGGAACTGCAATGTTCCTGGACAAGATGTTCATGAATGGAACACCACCTCTAGACTTCCAGACCTCTGGCCTGATGAGTGGGAGCATGTTTCTGCTGGAAAAGCAGGCAGTGAACTTGAAGGACGAGAGGAGACCCATCCAAGTTGAAGATTTAAGGGCGCAGTGCTGGAGGGACTCTTCAGGAGAAGGTGGTGTCGGAGAAAGCTACCTGTAGTTCAAACCAGGCCAGGCTGGTGGGACAGAAGAAAGGATAGGTTAGAGGAGCCACAGGATTCACTGGAAAAGAGAAGCCTTCCGATGATTCTGGAAAACAGGAAGAAAGATAGTAAAGAGGACACTTTAAAAACTGGAAATTGAATGTGAAAATGTCAGAGGGCATAGAGAGAAAGAGAGAGAAAACACATGAATAGGAAGAAAGAGAAAATAACAAAGAAGATAGGAAAGAGAGAGACAGCATGAAAAGTAAAGCAACAACAGAAAAATAGAATATAGGAGAAAGGATGATCACAACATAACAAATTAGAAGCCATTTGACCCTTGGGCCTGCTCCATCATGCAATAAAATCATGGTTCAACGTCACTTTCTTGCTCAATTTCAGATCTCTTAATTGCCTGAATGCTCAAAAGTCTATGGATCTCAGTCTCGAACATACTCCTTGCCTCATCACCCATAGCCATATACGGCAGTGAATTCTAAAGATTTAACAACTGAATGAACAAGCTTCTTTATCCTAAATGGCCAAGCCCTTATTCCGAGACAGTGATCCCCATGTTCGGGACTCCCCAGGCAGAGGAAACAGCCTCCAAGCATGCTATACATTTCAATAACATCAACTCTCATTCTTCTGTGCTGCAGAGAATATTTCGACCATTCTACTCCATCAGTGTTTATAAAACAGCTGTCTCATTCTAATGACCCTTTAATGCATATTCTAAGTCTCCTTGCTATAGGAAGGATGTTGTGAAAGTTGAAAGGGTTCATAAAAGATTGACAAGGATGTTGCCAGGGTTGGAGGGTTTGAGCTATAGGGAGAGGTTGAATAGGCTGGGGCTGTTTTCCCTGGAGCGTCGTAGGCTGAGGGGTGACCTTACAGAGGTTTATGATGAGGGGCATGGTTAGGGTGAATAGTCAAGTTCTTTACCCCAGGGTTGGGGAAGCCAGAATTAGAGGGCATAAGTTTAAGGTGAGAGGGGAAAGATTTAAAAGGGACCCAAGGAGCAACTTTTTTGAACAGAGGGTGGTGCATGTATGGAATGAGTTGCCAGAGGAAGGGGTGGAGGCTGGTACAATTACACCATTTAAAAGGCATCTGGACAGATATATAAATAGGAAAGGTTTAGAGGGATATAGGGCAAATGGTGACAAATGGGGTTAGATTAATTTAGAATATCTGGTTGGCATGGATGAGTTGGTCTGAAGGGTCTGTTACTGTGCTGTACATTTCTTTGACTCTAAAGCAAGAAAGTATTTCCTTTGATGTAAAGACCAAAACTGTGTACAATACATCAACTCTCGTTATAATTTGCCGCAAAAGTTTCCTTACTTATATACTTCTAACTGAGGAAGAATGCAGCTTCCTCTCCCCACTTATGCAGCTTAGTAGCAACCAGATGTCGGGTAATTAATCGCAGTGCATGCACCAACTAAACATCACACAACTAACCACAGCACACTCCCTTCATTGCAGGGAGACCCACCCTTCCTAAGGTAAAGTGTGCAGTCACATTTGTGGCTGGATCCATTCCAAACAGAGTTAAAAGAATTTGTACAGGGTAATAAGGAATTACCAGAGAAAACAAAGAAATACTTGGTGTTTGTCTTAATTGAGGAAAATGCTAAAAGTCTCCCAGGTGTAATGAAGAATCTAGAAATTGCAACGTATTAGTAAAAAAATGCAGGAGCAGTTAAATGAATGGGAACTAAAGTGAATGAATACCTGAATGAATCGATATCACAGAGGTGGCTGCAGGGATAGTCAAGACATTGATGGTCATCTTGCACTATTCCGTATGCTGTAGAATGGGCATGAGGAGGATTGGATGATCAAGGTAACCCCACTATTTAAGAGAGGATGAACAGAGAAGAAGGTAGTCTTGTTATCCTGCAATGTTACAGGAAAAATGCTTGATTCCATAGTAAAGGATGTGATTACAGGACAATTTGAAACTAATGTTAAGGTTAGGCAGAGTCAACCTGAATCTGTGAAAAGGAAATTATGTTTGACCAAGTCATTGGAGCTTTTTGAGGATGTAACTTGCAGTATAAGTAAGGAAAACTGGTGAATGTGATATATTTAAATTTTCAGAAGGCTTTTAATGAAATCCTATGCAACAGGTTAGTCAACAAAGTTATTACAAGATGATTTAAATACAGGAGTAAAGATGTCTTACTGCAATTATAAAGGCATTGATAACCCCAAACCTGGAATATTATGTGTAGTTTTCATCTAAGGCCATTATCTTTCCTCATTGAATCATACAGCACTTTGGCCCATTGAGTCTGTATACTACTACCTACACTAGTCCCACCTCCCTGCGCAAGGCCCAGAGACGTGAATATTATGATACTTCAATGCACATTTAAGTATTGTTAAAAGGTTGTGAGGTTTTCCACCTCATCTACCCTCCTATGCAGTGCATTCCAGACACCCACTACCCCCGAGTGAAAAAGCTTTTCCTCAAAGTCCCTCTAAATCTTAAGCCTTTCACTTTAAATTATGTCCCCTTGTTAATGACCCTTCAACTAAGAGGAGTGTTTGCTTTCTGTTCACCCTGCCCATGCCCCTCATAATCCTATACAGATTAATCAATCAGGATCACAACCCCAACCTTCTCTGACCCAAAGAAAACAACTGGAGCTTATCCAGCCTCTCTTCATACCTGAGATGCTCCACCCCAGGCAACATCCTGGCGAATTTCCTTTGCACCCCCTCCTTTAAGAAACTCCTAACACCTTTTTTGACTAAGCATCTGACTTAATAATGGGTTATAGATGTTACTGTCACTGTCACTGTGTGCCGTTGGTGGAGGGAGCAAATGTCTAAGCTGGTTAATGGTGATCCCCAAAGGATATTAATGATGGGATATTCAGCAATGGTAATGCCAGTGAATGCCATTGGGAGATTCCCTCTTTACTGGAGATGTCTGGCACTTGTGTGACACAAGTAATAGAATGGTATTGGAATAGTAATAGTTTGAAACTGTTCTCTGTGAATGACAACTGATGCTAGACCAATTATTGATCATGAATCTGAGATGCTTAAATTTTTTGTGAACTGAAAGAGCTATGGGGTTAGGTCACAGCTCAGACAGATTGGATCACAGTGATATCACTGAATGGAGAAGGATTAGGCTGAGGGAGTGAAATGGCCTCTTCCTGTTTATGAATTAAACTGGAACACTTTCATCCAAGAATATTTATGTTTTGATTGCCTCATTATCACAGACTAACACCCATACTCTACCAATGTGATACTGTAGTTTGTTGTTTTGACATTAATTGAGGGGACAGATATTTGCTCGGATATGAGGGATAATTCATCTACTCCCTTTCAAAACAGCGCCATGTGTTCATTTTCATACAGCCTGTGCAGATTTCAGTTTAATATCTTACCTGAAAACTGGCATCTCCAACAGTGTAGTTTCTCCTCTGTTTTGTAGCAATGTGTCAGCTGTTACCTGCTTAAAGTGTGAGGAGGGACTTGAACCTGAAACTGCGCAGGTCCAAGGTGAGTGTGTTACCAACTGACCCGTGGCTCACAAGACAATGCAACTCTCGGTATTTATCTTGATTGCGGGCTTGAGGACATTATGACTGAAAGAAGCCTTCCTTAGGACTATTCTAAAACAACTTTTGACGCACTGAGTGAACTGTTTGGAAGCTCAGGAACTAAGTCCAGTTTAAAGCTCCCATTCTGGCTGTCTTCACACTGATATTATTACAGAGAAGCAACTGCAATGTCAACTAACAGGAAACAGTGCAACACATAGGATGGATATTCCTACAATCAGTACATTAAACATTTCCTCACATAAAGGGAAGGCAATGGCCAAGTGGTGTTATCACTCAACTATTAATACAGAAACCCAGAATAATGTTCTGGGGACCTGGGTTTGAATCCTGCCAGGGCAGATGGTGGAATTTGAATTCAATAAAAAATCTGGAATTAAGCGTTGACTGATGACCAACATTGTCAATTGTTGGAAAAACCCATCTGGTTCATTAATGTTCTTCAGGGAAGGAAATTTGCCATTCTTACCTGGTCTGGCCTATATGTGACTCCAGAGCCACAGCAAGGTGGTTGACTCTCAGCTGCCCTCTGAAATGGCCTCGCAAGTCACTCAGTTGTATCAATTGCTAGAAAGTCACAACAAAGTAATGAAGCCGGGCGGACCACCTGGCATTGACCTCAGAATGGAAAAAGACACTGGTAAAGAAATCACAACAGCCTTGTTAACCATGCAAAGTCCTCCTTACCAACATCTGGGGGCCAGTACTGAAATTGGGAGAGCTGTCTTACAGACTAATCAAGCAACAGCCTGACATAGTCCTTCTTACAGAATTACCCCTTACATATAATGCCCCAGACACCACCATTACCATCCCTGGGTATGTCCTTCCCATTGGCAAGACAGACCCAGCACAGTGGTGTACAGTCAGGAGGGAATTGCCCTGGGAGTCCTTGACATTGACTCCGGATCCTATGAAGTCTCCTGGCTTCAGATTAAACATGAGCAATGAAACCTCTTACTGGTTACCACATGCCACTCTTCTACGGCTGACGAATCAGTACTCCTCCATGTTGAACAATACTTGGAGGAAGCACTGAGGTTGGCAAGGGCACAAAATGTACTCTGGGGAATTTCACTGTGCACCACCAAGAGTGGCTCAGCAGCAGCCTTACTGATTGAGCTGGTCGCGCCCTAAAGGATATAACTGTCAGACTGAGTTGGTGGCAGATGGTGAAGGAACCAACAAGAGGGAAAAACAGCAAGTGATAGAGCTAAGCGATTCCACAACCAACAGATCAGATCTAAGCTCTGCGGTCCTGCCACATCCGGTCATGAATGGTGGTGGACAATTAAAGAACTCACTGGAGGAGGAGGAGGTTCCACAAATATCCCCACCTTCAATGATGGAGGAGCCCAGCACATCAGGGCAAAAGATAAGGCTGATGCATTTGCAACAATCTTCAGCCAGAAGTGCCGAGTGGATGATCCATCTCAGACTCCTCCAGTGGACCCCAGCATCATAGATACTAATCTCAAGCCAATTTGATTCACTCCATAAGACCACAAGACCATAAGACATAGGAGTGGAAGTAAGGCCATTCGGCCCATCGGGTCCACTCTGCCATTCAATCATGGCTGATGGGCATTTCAACTCCACTTACCCGCATTCTCCCCGTAGCCCTTAATTCCCCGTGACAACAAGAATCTATCAATCTCTGCCTTGAAGACATTTAGCGTCCTGGCCTCCACTGCACTCTGCGGCAATGAATTCCACAGGCCCACCACTCTCTGGCTGAAGAAATGTCTCCGCATTTCTGTTCTGAATTTACCCCCTCTAATTCTAAGGCTGTGTCCACGGGTCCTAGTCTCCTCACCTAACGGAAACAATTTCCTAGCGTCCACCCTTTCCAAGCAATGTATTATCTTGTACGTCTCTATTAAGTCTCCCCTTAATCTTCTAAACTCCAATGAATACAATCCCAGGATCCTCAGCCGTTCCTCATATGTTAGACCTACCATTCCAGGGATCCTCCGTGTGAATCTCCGCTGGACATGCTCCAGTGCCAGTATGTCCTTCCTGAGGTGTGGGGACCAAAACTGGACACAGTACTCCAAATGGGGCCTAACCAGAGCTTTATAAAGTCTCAGTAGCACAACAGTGCTTTTATATTCCAACCCTCTTGAGATAAGTGACAACATTGCATTTGCTTTCTTAATCACAGACTCAACCTGCATGTTGACCTTTAGAGAATCCTCGACTAGCACTTCCAGATCCCTTTGTACTTTGGCTTTATGAATTTTCTCACCGTTTAGAAAGTAGTCCATGCTTTTATTCTTTTTGCCAAAGTGCAAGGCCTTGCATTTGTTCACGTTGAATTCCATCAGCCATTTCCTGGGCCACTCTCCCAAACTGTCTAGATCCTTCTGCAGCCTCCCCACTTCCTCAGTACTACCTGCCTGTCCACCTAACTTCGTATCATCTGCAAACTTTTCTAGAATTTCCCCAGTCCCTTCATCCAGATCATTAATATATAACGTGAACAGCTGTGGCCCCAACACTGAACCCTGCGAGACACCGCTCGTCACCGGCTGCCATTCTGAAAAAGAACCTTTTTACCATGTGGTAACCTTGATACCATATGGTATCAAGAAATGACTGGTGGCACTGGATACTGCAAAGGCAATATGCCCTGATAACATTCCGGCAATAGTACTGAAGACCTATGCTCCAAAACTCTTCCAGTACAGTTACAACACTGGCATCTACCTGACAATGTGGAAAATTGCCCAGGCATGTCCTGTACACAAAAAGCAGGACAAATCCAATCTGGCCAATTACCGTCCAATCAGTCTACTCTCCATCATCAGAGTGCTTCTCCAGCACCTGCTGGAGAAAATCTGGAATTAAGCATTGACTGATGACCAACATTGTCAATTGTTGGAAAAACCCATCTGGTTCATTAATGTTCTTCAGGGAAGGAAATTTGCCATTCTTACCTGGTCTGGCCTATATGTGACTCCAGAGCCACAGCAAGGTGGTTGACTCTCAGCTGCCCTCTGAAATGGCCTCGCAAGCCACTCAGTTGTATCAATTGTTAGAAAGTCACAACAAAGTAATGAAGCCAGGCGGACCACCTGGCATTGACCTCAGAATGGAAAAAGACACTGGCAAAGAAATCACAACAGCCTTGTTAACCATGCAAAGTCCTCCTTACCAACATCTGGGGGCCAGTACTGAAATTGGGAGAGCTGTTGCTCACTTTTGCCTAGGATTTGGGAGATTCATGGGAGTGCATGGGAATCGTCAAGACGAGAGGTAACAAAGGCAAGTGTAAAGGTTTTAGCAGGGGGGAAGCTGAGACAGGGCCAAAGATGGGGATGATGTTATTAAAAGTGGAAATAAATGGTCTCCGTGATGGTGGGGATATGAGCTCTTCATGGGGGCAAATGCGAGAGCATCACATAACACTTCATTTGGTCATTATCCTGTGTATCTTTGGGATCTTGCTGTGCTCAAATTGGTTGCCGTGGAATATGGGCAGATCCCTCCAACATCAATTTCCAGCCCATTTGTCCTGTCATGTCTATACATACATCAAGGGAAACAATGTTATTAAGGAGACTCTGAACCTCATTTGGGAGAAGATGGTGGCAGCTTTTTCTTTTATTCTTTCCTGGGATGTGGGGCAACATGAGAAAGTCAGCTCTTGTTGTCCATCCCTAATTACCCAAGAGCTGAGTGGCTTTCTCAGCCATCTTAGAGGGAAGTTAAAAGTCAACCACATTACTGTGGTCTGGAGTCACATGTAGTCTGGACCAGGCGAGAACACAAGAAATAGGAGCAGGAGTAGGCCATTCAGCCCCTTGAGTCTCCTACCATTCTAGAAGATCGTGACTGACCTACCCCAGGCTTCAACTCATGTTTGTGCCAGTTCCTCATTTTTCTCAACTCCTCCATATTTCAAAAATATGTCTATCTCCTCTTTAAATATGTACAATGATGTAGGCTCCATGACATTCGAGGCAGAGAATTCCACACATGCACCACCCTCTGGGTAAAGAACTTCCTTCACACTTTAGTTTTAAATCAGTGCACAGATGGGCAGATTTCTCTCCCCCAAGGACAGGAGTAAACCACAATTAATGACGGCTGTCATGGTCACCATTATGAAGACTAACTTTAAATTCCAGATTCAATCATTAAATTTAAGTTCCACATGATGCGGTGGTGAGATTTGAAACTGTTTCCCCAGAGCATGAGCCTGAACCTTGAGATTACTAGTCTCGTTTTTATTTGTGTAAAGGCACTGACCCTCCCATGAGATTCAGGTAGATTTATATCTTTGATAGTTCCAGGAATTCAACTCCTCCCTGCTGACCAGTAAAACACTGTTACTGAAAAGTGTTAACTTCAGTTGCAACCAACCATCTCCTTTAAGCTGCACTGTCATGTTCACCACAGTCCACTTACCATCTCCCACCTTACATGGTGAACTCCTAATAAACAGCATGTGGCTGGCTCTCCTGCTCCATTGCAGTGAAGCCCAGTCACTGAAACTCAATAGACCTCTCATTACCCTCATTGGCCATGTACAGCAAACACCAATATAAAGTGAAATCCTCCATGGGGTCAACATCGGAGAGATTTATCGCATTAGAGACATAACCCAAACAATGTGAGTTGTTCTAGAGGGCATATGTGTGCACAAGTCCCCAGGGCCTGTTAACATGAATGCCAGGCTACTGTGGGAGGTATGAGAGGAGATTCATGGGGCTCTGGCAGAGATATTGAATACTTTGCTGGCCACAGATGAAGTGCCAGATGACTGGAGGATAGCTGATGTGGTTCCTTTGTTCAAGAAGGGCAGTAGGGATAGGCCAGCTCCATCCTTTCCGACTCTGATTCTCCAGCATCTGCAGTGGTCACTTTCTCCCAGTAGGAACAGGCCAGGTAATTACAGACTAGTTAGTTTGATGTCAGTGGTAGGGAAATTATTGGAAAAAAAAATCTGAGGGACAGGGTGAATGAACACTGAAAAAGACAAGGATTGATCAGGGTTAGTCATGATGGATTTGTTGGAGGGAGAGCTTGTCTGATTAAATTAGCTGAGTTAGTTTAAAAAGGTGACTAAATATGTTGACGTAGTGCAATTGATGTAGTTTATGTGGACTTCAGTAAGACCTTTAATATGGTCCCACGTGGAAGACTCGTCCGAAGGTTAACAGCCCAGGGGATCCAAGGTAGGTTGGCAAGCTGGATCCAAAGTTGGCTTACAAATAGGAGGAGAAAGTGAGGACTGCAGATGCTGGAGATCAGAGCTGAAAATGTGTTGCTGGAAAAGTGCAGCAGGTCAGGCAGCATCCAAGGAGCAGGAGAATCGACGTTTCGGGCATGAGCCATGAAATAGGAGGCAAAGGATAATGGTGGAGGGATGTTTTTGTGATCGAAAGGCTATGACCAGCAGTGTACCACAGGGTTCAGTGTTGGGACCCTTGCAGTTTGTTATGTGCATTAACAACTTGAACGTGAATGTAAAAGGTCTTATTAAAGCATATCATTTTCAGATGACAAGAAAATTGGTGGTGGTGGTGTTGATAGTGAGGAGGATGGTCTCAGGCTATAGCCTGATATTGACCAGCTGGTAAATTGGGTAGAGCATTGGCTGATGGAATTTAAGTGCAAGGTGATGCATTTTGGGAGGTCTAATAAGGGAAGGATATGCGCAATGGAAGGTAGATCTGTAGGGATTACTGAGGAACAAAGGGGCCTTGGTGTAAAAGTCCATTGATCCCTGAAGGTGTCAGTGTAGGTAGACAGGTTGGTGAAGAAGGCATTTGGAATGTTTGAGATATACAACTTGATTGAGGTATACAAACTTATGAGAGGTATAGACAAAGTAGATGGTGAGAACCTCTTTCCAATGACAGACATGTCTAAAACCAGAGGACATATACTTAAGGTGAGCAGCAAATGGTTTAGAGGAGATCTGGGAAAAATAAGTCACTACAGGGTGGTAGCTACATGAGAGGGTGGTGGAGGCAGGTACTCTCACACAATTTGAGAAGCATCTGGATGAGGCCTTAAATTGCCATGGTATAATAGACTATGGACCAAATGCAGATACCATATATACTCGTGTAAAAGTCAAATTTTCGAGACTTTTTTTAAAGGTTCAATTTATATGGTCAACCAATACACGGGCACTAGTTTCGAAGGACTGAAATTCATGCTGCAGTTTGAAATATCATATTATTAGCAGAAGTCAGTTTGATCACTCAACTAATCCTAGGTAAAGAAGAAAAGTACAATGAATTACGGTAAAGGTACTTATCAGATAAAAGCAGGAGAAACAAGAATGAATTACTGGTAGTAAATTCTATTTATACATACCGGTACGAAAATTTAACAGGTCAAAGATTCATTGAAATCCTGCAAAATCACACTGTTCAACATTGTCATGGCCTGGTATAATTGCAGACTTAAAATGAAACCTTTATTAAATTCTCGATGTGTAAGTGTCTTGAACCTTCCAGCCAAATTCTTCCATTTCCCTCCCATTTACTCTCGTATGTTATGAACCTCAGCAACATTAACACATTTGTCAAAAGATATATGGAGCTAATATATCTCACTTTTATTCAGATATAATGGCACAATTAAAATGATTAACCTTCTAACAATACTAACTTGTGGATGTATAGTGAACAAAGCGTGGTAAATCCTGATAGACTTAGCACTGGTCTGAATGAATGAACGAATCAAAACGTGCTGTATCAGACCAAATGGGCTAAGTAGAGTTACAAAGAGGTTTATAATGTGATACAGTAGGGTCGATGTTTACATGAGATATATGGAAAATACAAGATTTTTTGGCCAAATGTAAGGGGTTGACTATTATATGAGATTGACTTTTACACAAGTATATATGGAACATGGGATTAGTAAAGTCTAGTGTTTGTTGGTCAGCAGATACATGGTGGGCTGTAGGGTCTGTTTCTATGCTGTATAGCACTATGACTCCATGTTTAAAGGTGACGCATGTTTATTTAATGAAAAACGGTGTTTATTTAATGCAACCACATTGAATGGATTTTCAAATTCCTAGCTGCTGAATGATCTTCCAGCTGCAGCCATCCATCTGTTTATTGTGTTTTAAAACTGGATCTGATTTCTGATTGTCCAAGGAGAAGATTTCAATCAGAGGGTTCTCTGATAGGATTTAGTCTATGTCATATGAAGGATTCTGGAGGGAGGCCTGAGAATATCACTCAGGTTTGCTTGCCAAGAGGCAGTAATATTTGATATGGAATTCCACAACAGTCTCAGTGGACACTCCCATGACCTCAGAAGACTAGAGGGGGAAAATTAATGAAAGATAATCTACAGAATACAACAACATTCAATTCAGAGAAATGTAGTGAAGTGGAACCCCTCAGAGAGTAAAACTTAATTTAAATGTGAAGGAGAGATCATCCAGCCCACTGCATCATTTAATATAGCTATCCCAATTAGTCTCATTCTTTTGATTCTCTCTACATAGCACAGAATTAGTTCCCATTACAGGATTTATGAATTACCTTCTTGTGTAAAAGTAATGTTGCCATAATCCAATTATTAGAGAGAGAGACACGACTGGTGGTACTTAAACCTGAGGGTCACAATGCCTCAGGCAAGGGGTGAGGTGGAGGAGGAGAGTCCTTCATGGTAGCCTTAGCGGTGTGGGAACTGAATCCACACTGTTGGATCACTCTGCATCACACCAGTAATCCAACCAACTGAGCTAACCGACCCCCCTCTGGTACACTGGACAATATCCCTGTCACTGAGTCAGAAGCTCCAGGTGCATATCACACTCCAGGATTTGATGGCCAAAGTCTCAAAACGTGTGGTGCTGGAAAAGCACAGCAGGTCAGGCAGCATCCAAGGAGCAGGAGAGTTCACGTTTCGGGCATAAACGGTGTGTTCATGATGCAGCCAAACAGATTGCAACCTGCAAATCTTTTCAGTACATATCAATTGTAGGCAGTAAGAACAGGAGAGATTCGTGGACATGTGAGTGACAGAGAGAACATTAGAGCCTGTACCCTCAATAGCCAGAGACTACAACAGATATGTAACTGTGTATGTTACCACAGGGACCTGGAGTCCGTGAGTGACATCCCCCAAGTATTTATCCAACTGTTTTCTGCAAGTTATTATTGAATCTACTTCCACTGCCATTTCAGGCAATGCATTCTGAATCATGACTGATTTGATAAAGATTTTCTTATCTCACCTTGTAAATTTGACCCTTCACTTTACTTACGATCTCACTGTTGGAAACAGCTGTTGCCCGCAAATCCCTTCAAAATTAAATTTCCCTTTTACCTTCTGTACTGTCAGGAGCAAAATCCCAGCTTCTTCAGCCTCTCCTGAGAACAGAAGCCTCTTAACCCCAGCTCCATGCTAGTAAATCTCCTCTAGTCTGTCCCAAATCCTCAGAAACCCTTCATAAAACATACAGTCATAGAGTCATAGAGATATACAGCATGGAAACAGACTCTTCAGTCCAACTTATCCATATTGACCAGATATCGTAAGTTAATCAAGTCCCATTTGCCGGCATTTGGTCCATATCCCTCTAAACCCTTCCTATTTATATTACCATCCAGATGCCTTTCAAATGTTGTAATTTTACTAGCCTCTACCAGTTTCTCTGGCAGCTCATTCCATACATGCACCACACTCTGTGTTAAAGTTACCCCTCAGGTCCCTTTTAAATCTTTGCACTCTCACTTTAAACCTATGTTTTTAGTTTCGGACTCACTACCCTGGGAAGAGCCCTTGGCTAGTCACCCTACCTATGCCTCTCATGATTTCATAAACCTGTGACCTTCAAAGATTTGAGTGCTGTCCCTGTGAACTCCTTAAAATATTTCCAGTTGATCCTTGAATACTATTCCCTCAAATTGAGAGAATTAAAGTTCCTAGAACTGAAATCCACAACAAGTTGGTATATCCTGTTGATTGCATTGTAGATTGGACAGGTCTCACTGCCACCTCTTAATATGTTTACAATATGCAACTGGGAAATTCTATCCAAATATGATGTCAAAGATGATACTTGAGAGCAGAAGCGATCCATTTACGGCTGAGACCACTGCTGCAAGGCAATAAATGCTGGCCCTATCTATAATTGTCCTTGAGAAGGTGATGGTAGTTGCATTCATGAATCCCTGTAGGCTGTAATGATGCTGGTCTGCTCACAGTGCTGTCAGGGATGGAGTTCCAGAATCTTGACCCAAGTTTATGACCAGAACAGGGAGAGGAAATCGACTATCCATTATACAGCATCATTCCCATTACTTGGTCGCAACAAATATTTTCATTTTGCTAGCCTGCAGCTCTCACAGTTCAATTCTCTATAATGAACTGGAATTTACAGCTTTTTCAGCCCTGACCAGGAGGATCAGGCACTAGGTCAGGGAAAAAGGCAGCCATTCCAGAAGGAATTAACACATGACACAAGTAGCAAGTTACATTTCTCTTCCATGTTTTAAATAATTGTTTTCTTGAGAAGTTTAAAATATGTCCATAATGAAAGGCAAGTGAGTCTTCAGCCTCTTTAAAAAAGGGAGTGGCTTTCCAAGGTCATCAAAACCAAAACACAGAAGCAGAAGGCATGAATGGGTGAGATTTTGGCTTACCGTGAGTTGGATGATGTCCAATGCACTACCTGCTTGAAAGCAAACACTGCAGGTGAGTTCAGCACCGGGAAATGGGACAGGACTGGAAACGGGACAGGAAATGGGACAGGACTGGAATGGGACAGGACTGGAATGGGACAGGAAATGGGACAGGACTGGAATGGGACAGGACTGGAATGGGACAGGACTGGAATGGGACAGGAAATGGGACAGGACTGGAATGGGACAGGACTGGAATGGGACAGGACTGGAATGGGACAGGAAATGGGACAGGACTGGAATGGGACAGGACTGGAATGGGACAGGACTGGAATGGGACAGGAAATGGGACAGGACTGGAATGGGACAGGACTGGAATGGGACAGGAAATGGGACAGGACTGGAATGGGACAGGACTGGAATGGGACAGGAAATGGGACAGGACTGGAATGGGACAGGACTGGAAAGGGGACAGGACTGGAAAGGGGACAGGACTGGGAATGGGACAGGACTGGAAATGGGACAGGACTGGAATGGGACAGGACTGGAAAGGGGACAGGACTGGAATGGGACAGGACTGGAAAGGGGACAGGACTGGGAATGGGACAGGACTGGAAATGGGACAGGACTGGAAATGGGACAGGACTGGAATGGGGACAGGACTGGAATGGGGACAGGACTGGAAAGGGGACAGGACTGGAATGGGACAGGACTGGAATGGGATAGGACTGGAAACGGGACTACCTGAATTGGCATTTTGAGCCACAGTGCACATCGATGCTGTTATTACTTTATGAAACCAAGGCAAAGGGACAACCACCTGATGAAGAAGCAGCACTTCAAAAGCTAGTGATTCCAAATAAACCTTTTGGACTATAACCTGATGTTGTGTGATTTTTATCTTTGTCCACCCCAGTCCAACACCAGCACCTCCAAATCGTGGAATTTTATAAATACTTATCAAATGAGAGTGGAGCATGCAGAGTGCAAAAAGGGACCAAATCCTGACATAGTGAAAGTTCTCACAGGTAATGTCATAATTACAGCAAAGATGAATGTGTCAGTGATTTCTTGGACGCTGAGGGATGACCTTATAGAGGTTTACAAAACCATGAGGGGCACGGATTGGATAAATAGACAAGGTCTTTTCCCTGGGGTGGGGGTGTCCAGAATTAGAGGGCATAGGTTTAGGGTGAGAGAGGAAAGATATAAAAGGGACACAGGGGGCAACTTTTTCACACAGAGGGTGGTTTGCGTATGGAATGAGCTGCCAGAGGAAGTGGTGGAAGCTGGTGCAATTACAACATATAAAAGGCATCTGGATGGGTATATGAATAGGAAGGGTTTAGAGGGATATGGACCAAATACTGAAAAATGGGACTAGATTAATTTAGGATATCTGGTCGACATGAACGTGTTGGACCGAAGGGTCTGTTTCCGTGCTGTACATGTCTATGACTCTATGTGGCCAAGTATGCAGCAATTACTGAGAGATGGCGCAGCAAAAATTACACCTTTAAATCTGTAGAGTGTATGCTTAGTCATACCAGAAACAATTCCCAGATGAACTGTCCAAATCATGTTTTCATACGCTGATGGTAGACAAAATATGGACATTGCAGTACAAAAAGGTGTTGATTTTGTACATCAAGTTTCGACCAGAGTCTGAACTTGGTTACAACACTGTAATTGTAGGAATTTTGAAACTGTTTGCCTGCGAGCGTGTGTCCATTGTGATAGGAATCAGGAAATTTTATGTTAACAGTGACCTTGATTTACAGAAGCTGGTGTTTACATCAATAGCAGCTCCTGTTGTGCAGGGAAAGGAAGACAGAGCAGCTCCAATCTTGCGACACAAAATCAAATATTTGTCAGAACAATATTGTGTAGCTCACAGAGAAGATCTGAGAGTAGATGATACTTGGAGGCTGGTGTAAATTATGCAAAATATTGATATAAACAAAACCAAGAATTGCGGATGCTGGAATTCTGAAACAAACAGAAATTGCTGGAGAAACCCAGCAGGTCTGTCAGCATCTGAGGAGAGAAAGGAG
Source organism: Chiloscyllium punctatum (assembly GCF_047496795.1). NCBI lineage: Eukaryota > Metazoa > Chordata > Chondrichthyes > Orectolobiformes > Hemiscylliidae > Chiloscyllium > Chiloscyllium punctatum. Next base: position 8,414,463 of record NC_092748.1, read on the forward strand.
AGTTAATGCTTTGGGGCCAGTGAACTTTCATCAGAATCAGGTTTTTCTGGGAAAGTGTGTCTTAGGACAGTGTGTACAATGTTCAGTAGATCAACTGTGAAGAAAGGCCAATTTGAAGATTTGGCCAAAGTTTCAGAGTGTGTGACACAGTGGCATATCGACTTCTGAATGCAGTGAGGTAACTGTCAAGACACTTTGCAGTGAGTGCACTAATTTGAAATTACAATGCCATGATTGAGTACGAGCAAGTGACTAAGTGCAACGATCCAATAATCAAAAATTGCCTGGAGATGCTCACAAAGCCACAATATTGCATTGCATTGACAGCTCTGAATGGGGGTGTCCTTGTTAGAACTGGTATCATTGTGCTAATTCTTACTGAGAAGCTGTCTGACAGCAATTGAACCTACACAATTTACAATAGCCAGGATCAATAAGACTCATTATCGAGGTGAATGTGTTTATTGGAGTGATGAAGTTAACAAAGTTCAGGTTGCTCTCAAAGTGATCTGGACACTGCTACAATCCTTCAATTGACTTGACTACAATGTGATCACCTGGAAAGCAGATTTCCACAAGAGGGATTATGAGAACAGCATGTTTGATCAGGCTGCAATCACCAAGATAGCCAATTATCAATTTGGAAAAGATGGCATTGTGCAACTGATGGTGAAATAGTCCACTTTCTACACCAGACTATGATGGAAGTGTGGCCATTGGATATGTGAGGGATACTTCAATTTCAAGTTTATAGTTGTGGAGAAAGTCAAGATGAGTTCCATTCTGATATTCAGTGATTTGGTGGACTGTGCTCGTAAAAAATGTTTGAAGAAATATCCATTGTTCTGGGCACTTCAGGCATCATGTGCTGATTGTAAACGTGTTAGCCTCATGAACTTGATGAAGTGCAAATCCAGAAAGAGATTAGAAATAGATCACTTGGACAATTTGATGTGAATTAAGTCGTACATGTCACCTGGAAAAAATGTCAACCTGAATGCATTCTACAGTTATTGGGCAGCAAATAAAGATAAGTGTAACAAATCTGTGAATAAGTTACTAGTGGCCTCTCTTGATCACATAATATGTAGTACACATAGCGCTGCCACTAAATGGGTCCCCAGACGTCTGAATTTAGCAAACTATTTTGTTTACTTTAGCAAGTAGACGATTGGTAAATGTAAAATAATGTAATTGCACATTCTTAATCGTTAACACCGTGAAAAATTGTATGCGTGTAGAATGCCTGTAAGTGTAAAACAATATAAATACACACGCTTAATCGCCAACAATTCGTGAAAAATTTACAATATGATTTCCGCTCAATGGATACAATGAGCTGCTGAGACTGCTCCAGGTTACACACAGGCCCCATGAAGGTTACAGGAAACACTGCCATGCAACCTATTCTGCATTCAGATGGAATCTACAGTCCTCTAATCCCACAGCCAAATCATATTCAAATTATCCTGGTGTTTGTGCCCCCATTATCTAACCAATCTGAGCAACTAAAATCTGTTGGTTAAAGCCAGTGGATTCTGCTTCTAGTGTATGTCTGTAGGACCATTCCCGGAAGCTTACAATAGGGGTGAAGTACTGCCACCAATCCTCCTTTTGGTACTGGGTCTAAGGGACTGATCAGTTTATAGTTGTAGAGAATGAACCATTGTGAGTCTTAACAAGAAGAGGCACTTGTCTGAACATGAAAGTGTAGCAATATGTAGCAACACATAGACATACATTGGCTAGTTACTACTATCTAAAGGAGACAGAGCTGACCCCACCAGGATCCAGAGTGGACTCCAAGTTATCACTCAGCACTATAGCACTAACAATTTCTAAACCATTACTTTAACAAACAGACCTTACTGCACTAATGGTCAAGTTGGCTAATATTCTGAAAGTACTCTTCCTGAATGTCTTTGATCGTTGGCTGACCCTGTGTTTTCAGATGATGTTATGAAGGGGCAGCATGCAGATGAGAAATAGGAGCCAGCCAAGGATCAACGATTGAGTTGCTCCGGAGATACTGGAAAGGGGCTGAGAATAGAATCCATTACAGATGATTCTCTGGTTACAATTGGTTACCATTGCTGAATCTCCCAACATCACCAAGGTAGAATGATATTAGACGATATCAAACCACCAGCACCTCCGAAGGCTGGGAGGGTCCAAGCAGGTGAGAATCAGTGCAGAATGCTGGAGGAGGAGCTGAGGCAATGGGATGAGGTGGCAGCCCTCTGCCTGTGGCAATAAGGAGCTACCATAATACACTCAACTCTTTCAACATTGGGATCATTCCAGGCATCACCCGGAGACATCAGTGGGTTCTCCCAGTTGGACAGCTCATCTGTGGGTCCGGTATTTGTTTCTAACTCCCAACACTCACCATCTGAAGGTAACTGCACATTGCTTGACCTTTCCTTAACCCTCTGAGGGACACTGCCTGTATGTTGCATCAGTGCTGCACCTGACATTCTTTCAAACTGTGTATCAGTGCCCACCAACCTGTGTGTGTCTGCGTGGATGATGGGTGCACTGGGCTGATGGTGGATCCTCCTGAGAATTCTCACAGTCTTGCAGTCGTTCTTGGCCATGCCCTTGGCTACTCAACATGTTGGAAGGAGTAAGAGTGATGTGGCCCTGTTGTGATTTCACTCACCAACTACTGCTTGTGCTTGGTGATACAGCACAGAATCAGAACCTTTGATATCAGATCCAACCAATCCATGCTGACTATAATTCCAAACTAAGCCAGTCCCACCTGCTTGCGCTTGGCCCATGTCCCTCCAAGCATTTCTTAGTCATGTACTTACCAAATGGTCTAGAGTTTCCTGCATTCATCAATGCCCACAAGGGCCCTATAGTTAGTAATCCCCTCAATTCAAAGACTCAATGTCTGGATCCATCACTCTCCATACCTGCCTAACCTTCACCGACTGGCTGCCCTGCTACAAACCCTCCTCTATTAGGATTATTACAGCACGCCAACTCCAGATCTCTCTCCTCCCTGGCATTGTGAGCCGACTTCTGTGAGCACAGACTTACACAGAGTCACTCACCTCTTTTCATCCCAATGTGAGCCTCTGGCTCAGCAAGGGAGACCTGCTGCAAGTAGCCTTTCAGTGCTGGTAATGCAGCAGGTGAGGGATGAGTGTGGGTTTCCTCTGTGAGAGCCCCCACATTTCCCTCCTCTCTCCAATCAGACCTGATGCACAAGTAGCTACCTCATCACCGTTTAGCAAGATTTTTATGAGAATGAAACTCACATTGTCAATCCTGGATTTAATAATCAATTGGTTTTGAATTTGCCACCTACCTTGGGGTTGGGATATGAACCCATGTCCCCAGATCTCAGGAGGCTGGTTCTCTGGAATACTCTGGAGTCCAGTGGTAATACCATGATGCTATCATTTCCTCTGGACAGGGGTATGATGCTAAGAAAATAATGTCCAAAGACAACCTGAGACTGTCAATTAGGGTGTGAGTTGGGAAGAGTTAAATCTTTATGTTAACACCAGCTTTCAAGTGAGATGCTGTTGACTTTGTTCAGACAGGAAAACGGATTCCAGTCAGAACTGGTCCAGTTATGGACAGGAGGTTGGCTATCAGGCAGGAAGCAGACAGTGGGCACAAACGGGGCATTTTCACATTGGCAGTCTGTAGCTGATGGAGTTCCATAAGGATCAGTGCTGAGGCCTCACTTACTTATTATCTATATTAAGAATTTAGTTGAAGAGACGGTGAATAATTTATATAAATTTATCAATGATATAAAACTCAGAGGAAGGTGTGTGGGGTGGACACCAAAAGGTTGCAGAGAAATAGACAGGTTAAGTGAGTGAGAGAAAAGATGGCAGCTGGATCATAATGTGAGGAAATGTGAAGTAATTCATTCACTTCGGTGAATAGGAATTTAAGACAGAACATTACTTAGAACCTGTGAAACTTGTAAATGTTGATATGAAGTCAGGACTTGGGTATACTCATACAAAGGAATCAGAAGGTCAGCATGCAGGTACATGTGACACATTGACTTTTATTGAAAGAGGTTTGAAATTACAGGAATAAAGAAATCTCGCTACAATTGTACAAGATTTTGATGAGGCCACATCTGGAATTATGTGTGCAGCTTTATTCTCCATATTTAAGGAAGAATATACTTGCATTGGAGGCTGTACAGTGAAGGTTCATTAAATAATGTCCCCAGGATAACAGGGTTTTCATATGAGGAGGAGCTCAGCCCTCTACTGTTTGGAGTTTAGAAGAATGAGAGGCAATCTCAGTGAACCACATGATTCTCAAGAGGCTTGGTAGGGTTGTCACTGAGGGACTATTTCCATTAGCTCTGGAATCTAAAACATGGGGGCACAGTCTCAGGATAAGGGGGCCAACCATCCAGGACTGAGAAGAGAAGAAATTGCTCACTCAAGAGACTAATGAATCCTTGGAATTCTCTGACCAGAGGGCTGTGGATGATCCATCAGTTAATAAATTTAAGGCTACAATAGACATATTTTTGATCTCTCAGGGAATATGACAGCAGGTGGGAAAGTGGAGTTGAAGATATCGCAACCATATTTAGCTGATGGCTACCATTGATCTACCAGCACTGATATAATTATTGACATGGTTGGTCTATCAAGGCAAGGAACTATGTCTTCGGGTACCACATACCTTTGTAGAAGGCGTTTGCTCCCTGCAACTGTCTTCGATTGATTGACGTCTCCATCAAGGTAAAGCCTTGGAGATGAACTCTTGTTAAAACTGAAGGTATTTTAGCTGTTTGAACAAAGTAATGGTTGGCACCATTTGACGTAATGGAGAGAGAAAACAAAGGATTAAAAGGTGGGGGTTAGAAAAGATATTTCAGAATTCAACACAGATTGACCAACAGATGCTCTCGAACTCAAACATGGTGATGGATGTATTAGATTAGATTACTTACAGTGTGGAAACAGGCCCTTTGGCCCAACAAGTCCACACCGCCCCGCCGAAGCGCAACCCACCCATACCCCTACCTAACACTACAGGCAATTTAGCATGGCCAATCCACCTGACCTGCAAATCTTTGGACTGTGGGAGGAAACCGGAGCACCCGGAGGAAACCCACGCAGACACGGGGAGAACGTGCAAACTCCACACAGTCAGTCGCCTGAGGCGGGAATTGAACCCGGGTCTCTGGCGCTGTGAGGCAGCAGTGCTAACCACTGTGCCACCGTGCCACCCACCCAGTGTGTCCACTTTATATTTATTTCCTAAGAAAGTCAATAAATGACTGAAATGTAATGCCTAGACAATTACTTCTAAAGCTATTTGTAAGAATATCTGTTCCCTAGCAGATAGAGTATAGAGGTTGCTCTTGTATGTTCACATAGAATTATCTACATTAAAAGTTGCCTGATTACATATGTGATAAAATTCATCAGTCGAGAGTGTGGTGCTGGAAAAGCACAGCAGGTCAGGCAGCATCCGAACAGCAGGAGAATCGACGTTTCAGGCAAGAGCTCTTCAGGAATGAGGCTTGTGAGCCGAGGGGGTGGAGAGATAAATGGGAGGTGTGTGGGGCTGGGGGGAAGCTGAGAATGCGATAAGTAGATGGAGGTGGGGGTAATGGTGATAGTTCGGAGAGGAAGGTGGAGTGGATAGGTGGGAAGGAAGATGGACAAGTAGGACAGGTCGTGAAGGCGGTGCTGAGTTGGAAGGTTGGAACTGGGATAAGGTGGGGGAGGGGAAATGAGGAAACTGGTGAAGTTCACATTGATGCAATGTGGTTGGAGGGTCCCAAGGCGTTGGGTGGTTAGGGTGTGGCGATGGAGGAAGTCCAGGACCTGCATGTTCTCGGCAGAGTGGGAGGGGGAGTTAAAGTGTTCGCCCACGGGGCAGTGGGGTTGGTTGGTGCGGGCATCCTGGAGACGTTCTCTGAAGCGCTGTGCAAGTAGGCGTCCTGTCAACTCAGCGTCGAGGACACTGCATCGGGAGCAACAGATACAGTAAATGACATGTGGGGAAGTGCAGGTGATGGATGTGGAAGGCTCCTTTGGGGCCTTGGACAGAGGTGAGAGGGGAGTGTGGGCGCAGGTTTTGCAATTCCTGGAGAGGCAGGGGAAGGTGCCGAGAGGGGAGGGTGGGTTGTTGGGGAGGGGGGGTGGGCGGGGGAGGGGGGGCATGGACCTGACAAGGGAGTCACAGAGGCAATGGTCTTACGGAAAGTGGATAGGCGGGGTGAAGGAAATATACCTCTGGTGGTGGGGTCTGTTTGTAGGTGGCGGATTTGGAACAGGATGATGCGATGTATCTGGAGGTTGGTAGTGTGGAAGGTGAGGACCAGATGATTCAGTCCTTGGTACAGTTGGAGGGGTTCGAGGGCGGAGGTGTGGAAAGTGGATGAGATGCGCTAGAGGGCATCATCGACCACGTGGGAGGGGAAATTGCGGATATTGAAGAAGGAGGCCACCTAGTGTGTTCTGTGGTGGAACTGGTCCTCCTGGGAGCACATGCGGTGGAGGTGGAGGAGTTAGGAATAAGGCGTAACGTTTTTCAGGAGGCAGGGTGGGAGGAGGTGCAGTCATCGAGTCATAGAGATGTACAGCACAGAAACAGACGCTTCGGCCCAACTTGTCCATTCTGATCAGACATCCCAACCCAATCTAGTCCCACCTGCCAGCACCCGGCCCATATCCCTCTAAACCCTTCCTATTCATATACCCATCCAAATGCCTTTTAAATGTTGCAATTGAACCAGCCTCCACCACTTCCTCTGGCAGCCCATTCCACACATGCACCACCCTCTGCGTGAAAATGTTGCCCCTGAGGTGTCTTTTATATCTTTCCCCTCGCACCCTAAACCTATGCCCTCTAGTTCTGGAGTCCCCCACCCCAAGGAAAAGACTTTGTCTATTTATCCTATCCATGCCCCTCATGATTTTGGAAACCTCTATAAGGTCACCCCTCAGCGTCCAACGCTCCAGGAAAATCAGGCCTAGACTATTCAATCTCTCTCCCTATAGCTCAACTCCTCCAACCCTGGCAACAAGGTATCTGTGGAAGTCGGTGGGTTTATAGGAGATATCCGTGTTGAGTCGGTCACTGTTAATGGAGATGGAGAGGTCCAGGAAGGGGAGGGAAGTGTCTAAGATGGTCCAGGTGAACTTAAGGTTGAGGTGGAATATGTTGGTGAAGTTGATGAACTGATCAACCTCCTTGTGGGAGCACGAGCTCAGTCCCCAGAATTGAACTGTCTTTTAACTTTTAGCGGTTTCTTCAGTTTTTCTGAATCTGAACCATTAACATGAATTAGGATCAACAGGGAAGACACGAACTCCAATCCCAAAGCAGGCCATGGGACTCACTAATTCCACAATATGGGGTGGCACAGTGGCTTAGTGGTTAGCACTGCAGCCTCACAGTACCAGGGACCTGGGTTCAATTCCAGCCTTGGGTTACTGTCTGTGTAGAGTTTGCATATTCGCCCCGTGTCTGCGTGGGTTTCCTCCCACAGTTCAAAGCTATGCAGGTCAGGTGGATTGGCCATGTTAAATTGCCTATAGTGTTAGGTGCATTAGCCAGAGGGAAATGGATCTGGGTGGGATAGTCTTCAGAGGGACTTGGACTGAAGGATCTGTTTCCACACTGTGGGGAATCTAATCGACATAATTAAATTTCACAGGCTGAAAAGGATATGCCTTACCTACAATTTTGTACTTTTGTTTAGTATTTTCCAATGAGGCTTTAGCATTTTGCGGCTCTTTCTTTTGGTAAGGTTGATATAAAATTCAGAAATCCAGTGAACCACAAAAATGGTTTCTTCAGCCTGATATAAACGTCTTCAGCTCTGTAACAAGGAAGATGTAATTAATGTCACACTTAACACTGAAGTAGAATTTCACCTTTGTTAGGTGTCACCTTAGATAGTGGTGGGGTATGTGGGAGGCCCTGCAGAGCTTTTTGGTGCAGTGGGTAGTATCTCTCCCTCTGACTGAGCCAGAAATTATGGGTTTGAGGCCCACCCTAGGATTTGATGGTCAAGGAAGGCATATTCATAACATAGCCAAGCAGTTTCAGTATCTTCTTGTAATTCATTCCAACATGTTAACGGTAACTGATAAGACTGGCAATAATTCCCAATCAGCTAAGTGATGAAATGAAAACTGCAGCCTCTACCATCACTATTGATAACTTCAAGCTACATTACGCATATAAAAGTGTATGTTGCCTCAGCAACTCAAGGTCCCTGAATGAACCAGCACTACTGCTTCACGCACTGCATGTGTATGAGAATAAGTGCTTAATCTAAACAATGTCTATAGTTTATGGGTGGCAGGGTGGCTGAGTGGTTAGCACTGCTACATCATGGTGCCAGGGACCTGGGTTCAATTCCAGCCTTAGGTGACTATCTGTGTGGAGTTTGCATGTTCTCCATGTGTCTGTGTGTGGTGTCCAGTTTCCTCCCACAGTCCAAAGATATGCAGGTTATGTGGATTGGCCATGCCAAAATCGACTGTGCTCAAGGATATGCAGGTTAGGAGGATTAGCCATGGGAAATGTGGGGTAATGGGGATGATGTAGGGGACTGGTCTGGGTAGGATGCTCTTTGGAGAGTTGGCGTGGACTTGATGAGCTGAATGGCTTCCTTCCACACTGTAGGGATTCTATAATTCTATACTGCCATAGAATTGTAACAACACATCTATGCTTTGTTTTATCTGGGCATGTACCAAGGGGTCTTCTACATGTGGGAAGACAAAGGACAATTAAAAATGTTAAGAGTCAAAGGAACAGAACCACAAAACAGAGGTGACCACATTCCTATGAGGACATGACACATTCTTTGGATCTGTGGTATGGATTTAAGGAGGACTAGTGTTCTTGGCTTGAGAAAGGATATGGGAAGGGATGGGAACACATTTAACCAGAATTATCAAGGCCAGTGTAAAAGGTGTCATTTTATATTGCTACAGCTAAATTTGCAATCATCTCAGCAACAAGAAAACAACAGGGATTTTGTGTGCCTACTATAGGTAATAAAGTGAAGGCTGTAATTCAGTGGTTGGTCAAGTGATGTTTAGTGGTTTGGAATTATAGAAAGAGGGTTAATAAAGGGGAACTAATGACATGGAGTTATGTGGAGGAAGAATCAATTGTTCCATCCAGGAGATGTAGGCATGTTACTCTGATTTTTATCCAAGGTATAAAAAGGATAAAGCTGTTGCTTAGAAACCATTATGCACCAATCCTCATTTGACCTGAATGAAGTTCAATTACAGTCACCAAAGATGAGTCATTGTTGATTCATCAACTATCCAAGAAAAACTAACAAGAACAACATCACTCTTTGGTGGGAGCACAAACTGGGAATAACCAATTGGATGCTCATTTTACCCCTCATTAGAATTCCTTTCCAAAACAAAACAAGAGAGAAAGAATTGTATTTCTTTAGCACTTCCTGCCGTCTGAGCATATTCATAAACACTTCACAATCAAAAAAGAACATCTGAAATGTAGTCACTTTTGTAGGAAACACGGTGACCAATGTGCACAAAGCAGCATTCCACAAACAGTGATGTGTTAATGGCCAGACAATCTGTTTTTTGTGACTTTGGTTGAGGAATAAATATTCACTAGGAGACTGGGGAAAACTCTCCTATTCTGCCTTGAAATAGAACTCATGGCTTTTTTTTTGGCAATAACATGGGCTACTAGTTAGTGGTCACCTGCTTTATGATATTGTCACAGACTAACTTCACCCACTGCTCACTATGTGAAAAAACAGGATGAAAATAATCATTTGGCATCATTGACGATGATGTTTAACTCAGCTTAGTGACAGTTTCCACACTCTGGAGACCTGAACACCACCTATTCTGGCACTGCTGTGTGGTCCAGTGTGGAAAATGGACTGAAAATCTGACTGTGCTAAAGGTTGTGATAAGCTCCAAGAGCATAAGCATGTGATGGTGCACAGAGGATGTGACTGGTACCATTAAACAGCATAGTCCCAACACTGTGATCGGGGGCAAACTGGGTTTAAATCTTTGGAAATTAGTTTCCAAATCTATTCCAATGTGCACTGTCACAGAACCGAGACATTATTAAACCAATACTAATGTGGCTTCTAAAATAGGATGGAATTAAAAGATTTGTTGGGGAAAGTGTAACAAGAGAGTTTCCCTTGCAGAGATACTGGTACCAACACAACAAGGTGTATGGCCTCCTTCTATATTATAATGTGTTTGTCATGGTTACAGTCCCAATGGAACAAACACAGAGAATACTGGAGAAACTCAGCAGGTCTGGCAGTATCTGTGGAGAGAGAAACAAAAGTTTAAGCTTTGAGTCCAGTATGACTTCTTCAGAGCTGAAAAAGCATGGAAAATGGTTTCATATACATTTGACAGAGGCAGAGACCCAATGCAAAACACAAATGGGGTATGCTAATGCTGGCGAGAAAAGAAAGAAATGCAAATTAAGGTATGAAAGGGAGGGAATGGGTTCTCTCTACAGAGCAAAGCAAACAAGACATAAACAGGACAAGGCAGTTGGGGGGGAGAGGGCAGAGAGAATGTAATACAAATGGATAACAGACATATTGCAATCGGTTTCCAACATTAATGAATTGAATATTGAGGCCATGGGACTGTAAAGTGCCTGAGTGGAGAGGTGTTGTTTGCTGAGCTGCTGTTGTGCTTTGTTTAAACATTCCTGCATGCCCAGGACAGAAATGTTAGTTTGAGAGCAAGGTGGTTTAATGAAATGTCTAACAACCGGGAGGTCAGGGTAATACCTTTGTACAGAGCACAGGTGTTCCATAAAGTGCTCATCCAGTCTGTGCTTGGTTCCATCAATGTAAAGGAGACCATATTGTATTTCAGTATTGAATTCACTAACTTCAAAAACTGCTCACATTATTCTTAGATTCTCTCTGCCCCTTCTTCCAACAGCTTTGTCTTGCTTACGTATAGATAATCCAATCCCTCCCTTTCACATCTTAATTTACCCTTATTTTACAAACCTTTGTCTTTTGCATTGGGTCTCTGCCTCTGTCAAAAATATGGAAAAAAATTACTTTCCCACACCTTTCAATTCTGAAGAGTCAAGTTGCTAACTCTGTTCTTCCCTCCACAGGCACTGCCATTCCTGCTGAGGTTCTCCAGTATTCTCCATATTTCTTCCAGATTTCCAGCACTCACATTATTTTACCTTCATTCAACATTATGTCTGTAAATTTCAGATCAGTACAGAGGAATGACAGCAGAGTTAATTAGAAAAATAATAATAAATAATATCCTGCCCCCCCCCCCCATAAAGATGAATGCTAACATTGCTGTGTGATGTTGGGCAGAAGATAGAGATGTTTGAAAACCCACAGCAACAGATTCAAGAACAGCTTTTTCCCCACTATTGTCAGACTTTTGAATGGACCTCTCATATATTAGAGTTGATCTTTCTCTGCACCTTCTCTGCAGCTGTTCTATTACCCTGAAGAATTTATGTAAGGTATGATTTGCCTATAGCATGCAAAACAGTACTTTTCATTGTATCTTGGTATGTATAGCAATAATAAATCAAATTTACCTTTCTTTCTCAGGAAAAGCGATAGCATTAAATATGTTCCAGTATTCATTCCACACAATTTTATTTGCATTAGTCTCATAGGGTACTAGTGTTTGGAATAGCTGCATTGAGAACATAAAATGGAAAGAGTTGCCACATTTAATACTCAAGTTATACCATATATACTCAAGTTAAAGAGAAACAAAAACTTACTGTAAAAGCTTCTAGAGATACGGAAAAGAAAATGTTTGGCTATAATGGGTGTAGGTCCATTACAGGCAGAGGCAGAAAATTTACCAAGGAGAATAGAGTATTGGCAGAGAAGGTAAGTTAATACTTTGGGTCCAGTGTTCCTTCTAGGTTTTGTGGGGCATGTGGGGAATCTGGAGCAGTCTGAGCAGCTGATTGTACCCATGGAGTGGAAGTCATATTGCCATTTCATTTGCAATTTGTTTATTAACTATTAAGAGTGTGCTTTTATATTATTTCATGATTACAGGCATTCTACCTACATAAGGCAATTTTTAAAGTTTTAACCATTAAATGTGTTTACTTATATCATTTTTACAGTCACACACATTCAACTTGCTAGACTAAATACTTTGCTCAGTTCAGGAGTCCGGGACTCGTTTGGTGGTGGTGCTGCTATGTACATCACCTATTCTGCATGACCTCAAGAGGTCACTAATAATTTATTCACTGTTTTGAGTTTTGCACCTATACATTATTTGCTGCCCAATGATTGACATTTTGTCCAGATGAAATGTACAATTTAATTCACATCAAGATGCCCAAGTCATCTATTTCTAATCTTTTTAGATTCTGTATGGAAACAGGCCCTTCAGCCCAACAAGTCCACACTGACCCTCCGAAGAGTAACCCACCCAGACCCATTCCCCATATTTACCTCTGACTAATGCACCTAACACTATGGGCAATTTACCATCGCCAATTCACCTGACCTGCACATCTTTGGATTGTGGGAGGAAACCAGAGCACCCAGAGGAAATCACGCAGACACGGGGAGAACGTGCAAACTCCACACAGTCACTTGAGGTGGGAATTGAACCCAGGTCCCTGGTGCTGAGAGGTAGCAGTGCTAACCACTGACCCACCGTGGTTTGCATTTCACATTCATGAAACTAACACTTTCACAGTCAGCATGTGGTGCCTAAAATGTTGCTCAAATGTCTAGAAGAATAGACATTTCTTGAACTGGGTCATTTTTTAGAGCACAGTGCACCAACTCACTGAATATCTAAATGGAACCTGTCTTGATTTATCCCACAACGATAAAATTGAAATTGGAGTATTCCTCACATATTCTTGTGACCACATTTTCACCACAGTTTGATATTAAAGTGGACTATTTCACTATTAGTCACACAATACTGTTTTCCAAATTGATAATCGGTTGTCTTGATGATTACAGCCTGATCAAATGCTTGCCACTCTCACAATCGTCTTCTGGATATCTGTTTTTCAGGTGGTCACATTGCAGTTAAATAGATTGAAGGATTGTAACTGTATCCACATCACTGCTGAGAGCAACCTGAACCTTCTTAACTTCATCACTCCAATAAACACGTCTACTAGATTCTGAGTCTTCAGTTTATTGATCCTGGCCATTGCAAATTGTGTAGCTTCAACTGCTATCAGACAGCTTCTTTGTAAGAATTAACACAGTGAAACCAGTTCATCGAGAACTCTATTCAGAGCTGTCAATGAAATGTAATATTGCGGCTTTGTGAGCATTTTCAGGCAATATTTATTTATTGGATTGTTGCACTTAGTCATTTGCTGTCAGCAGTATTCGATCACATTACTGCAGTTTTGCATTAGTGTGTACTCACTGCAAAGTGTCTTGACTTCACTTCATTCAGAGGTTGGAATGTACTGCATCTCACACTCTGTAACTTGGGCAAAATCTTCTAATTATCCTTTCTTCGCTGTTGACTTCCTGAGCTTTGTACATACTGAGAAAGATGTAAAATAAATCTCCCAGAAGTAGAGAAACAAGTGAAGAATTGAGGGAAATTAACATTAGAAAGAAAATTGTACTGGAGAAAGTAATGGGGCTGAAGGTTGATAAATCCCCAGAACATGATGATTTTCATCCTTGAGTGTTGCTGGTGGTGACTATAGAGATAGTTGAAGGATCAGTGATTATCTTCCAATATTCTATAGATTCTGGAATGATTCCTGTGGATTGGGAAGTAGCAAATTTCACCCCACTATTTCAGAAAGAAACAAGAGAAAAAACAGAACTACAGAACTGTGAGCCATACAGAATTAGTAGCAGGGAAAATGTTAGCATCTTATTGTAAAGGACATGATAAATAGACCCTTGAATGTGAAAAAAATGAGGCCATCCACATTAGTAGGAGGAACAGATGTGCAGCACGTTTCTTAAATGGTAAGAAGTTGGAATGTGCCGATGTATAAAAGGACTTAGGTGTCCTTCTTGATAAATGACTAAAGGCTAACATTTAGGTACAGCAAGCTATTCGGAAGGCTAATGAAATGTTAGCCTTTATTGGAAGAGGACTTGAATACAGGAGTCATGATGTCTTGCTTCAATTGTATAAGAGCTTGGTTAGACTGCACCTGGAGAAGTGTGTGCAGCTTTTGTCTCTTTGTCTCATGATCAATGATATTGCCATTGAGGGAGTCCAATGAATGCTCACCAGACTTGATCCCAGGATGGCGGGACTGATCTATGAACAGAGGTTGGGCAAACTCATCTAGAGTCCGAAAGAATGAGAGGAGATCTCATTGAAATCTGCAAAATACTTAAAATGGGATAGATAGGGAAGATGCACAAAGATATTTCCCCTGGCTGACGTGTATAGATCCAGGGCACAATTTTAAAATAGTGAGGTGCCATTTAGGTCTGAGACGAGAAGGGTGTTTTTTACTTAGAAGGCTGTGAATGTTTGGAATTTTCTACCTAGATGGGCTGTGAAAATTCAGTCTTTGATATGAATAAGGTAGATACTGATAGATTTCTGATTACCAATGGTATACAGTGTTATGGGGATAAGGTGGGGGAGAAAGGCATTGAAATGTTCCAGCAGCAGTGAGTGCATTGAATTGTAGGAGCAGGTTCTACGTGATGAGGTCTTAGTTCTGTTCTTCTGTCTTACATTCCTATTAGTCAGTCTGATGCTTAATTGACTTCCAACATTTGGCCCCAAACTCTTATAAAAATATCCATTTAGCTAGTTTTTGGAGAGGAGAACAGCTTAGTGTGTCATCTTCATAACTGTTCTTTACTCATTCAAACTCAGAATTACTGAGTTAGCCAGGGAGCAGCTATCCCTGGCTGCAATCAGCACCCTGGCCAGCAACCCAAGTCATCAACATGACCAGCATTTGGCATTTCCAAAGACCTGGTGTGTACTCCAACTTATTGAAAGTATTATCCTCGTTCAAAAGCCTCAAGAGCCAGATTGATTTAGATTAGATTCGATTCTCTACAGTGTGGACCAACAAGCCCACATTGACTCTTCAAAGAGTAAGCCACCCAGACCCATTTCCCTCTGACTAATGCACCTAAGACTATGTGCAATTCCTCATGGCCAATTCACCTGACCTGCACATCTTTGGATGAGTGAGGAAACCCAGACAGACACAGGGAGAACATGCAAACTCCAGTCACCTGAGATGGGAATCAAACCCAGGTCCCTGGTGCTGTGAGGCAGCAGTGCTAACCACTGAGCTACCATGTCGCCCATACTTTCACACAAGTATATACAATAACATATATTGTGGTAATGCAGTACTCACACATGCTCAGATTCTACTCTCATCTGAACTGTTCCGTCATTGGAATGCAGGACACAGTTACTAGGAAGCAACCTGTTAACATTGCAAAACCAGCCCTGCCTAGGCAATTTGTGGTGGTTACTTGGTGATGTTGATTTAGCTGGATTTGGGATGTTAGCCTTTCCTCCTAACATTAACAGCTTTAAAACAAAATGGAAACCTAGCCTGTTTGGGTGAAGGACAGGAAACCGAAATGGACAGCAGCTCCTTAAAGGCTGCTGCTTGATATTAAGCAAATACACATTTAAAAAAAAATCTTGTTGCTTGCACTGACACGTGGAATGCAACCCTCTGATTTTGGAACACATTTAAAATTTACTTGTTCGCAGAAGTCACTGACCAGGCCAGCATTTATTGTCCATCCTTAATTGCTCAGAAAAATAATTAAATGTTAACACATTACTGTGCGCCTGGAGTCACATGTAGACCAGACTAAATGGCAGATTTTTTTCCCAAAAGGACATTAGATTGGCCCTGTTTGGAAAGAAAGGTCAACATTTGAGGTTAAAGTATACAATTTGTGGATTATAGAAAAAGAAGTGAATCAAATCTCTGAGGATTTGGAAACCTGGGGACAGATCAAGAAAAAAAGGTTTGTAGTTTCAAGATAAGGGACTGACTAAAGGTACCCAATTTAGATCCACTATTTTAATACTGGTTAGCACACATTAAATAAACTGAGCTGAAGATCCCTTGGGCAGCTGTACGGGAGATCATTTTCTCTATTTTTAAAACATTATTGTGTTTTAAATGAGTTTCTGTTAGGGAAGGCATTGCACTGCAATATATCAAGCTTGTTTTTTGTTGTTTTTTTTAATCTTCCATGGAATGTGGAAATCACTGGCAAGAGGGTAGCTTGCTTTGTTGCATACAGCACCCAATTCCAATTGCAAAAAGCTTCTACAGTAATGTGATTGACTCTGAACATGCTCTGAAATCAGTGAGAAGCCACTCAGTTCAAGGGTGATTCAGGATGGGTGAGGAACGTTGGCCTTGCCAGTGATTTTCGAGGAGAAAGTGAGGACTGCAGATGCTGGAGATCAGAGCTGAAAATGTGTTGCTGGAAAAGCGCAGCAGGTCAGGCAGCATCAAAGGAACAGGAGACTAAGCCAGCATTTATTGTCCATCCTACCCTCTTGAATGTAACAGAGTGGCTTCCTTGTCCTTTCCAAGATGAGTTAAGAGTCTAGTTTTGCTTGCATGTCTGCAGTCACATACAGGCCAGATTGGGAAGGACGGCAGGTTTTCTCCACTGAAGGGCACAAAGGAACCGGGTGGGTGTTTGCAATCATTTCAAGGTCACCATCATTGACAACACTTCTGAAAATTCCAGATTCATTTATTTACTCTTCCCATCCCCCACTGTAGGATATGAACCCATGTCTTACTATCATTCACCCAGGCCTTAAGATTATTCCAGCTGCAGCATAGCAATTATGTTACCCTAGCCCCCAAGTAGGTCAGAGGTAGATTCTTACAGTGACAAGTGGTGCATAGCCAAATGAAACTGAGCCATAATGGATCTATGTTACCATTAGATATCTTGCCCATCTGCTAGCTAAACAATATATCAGTGTATGTCCAAGCTTGGCCAACAACTATGATTGACCCATTGAACCCCACTCAGGACAAAGACTTAGGTTTACAATTACTTCCCATATACAAGGAAGTCCCCGACCTTTGTAGATATTCATGGTGGCGACCAAAAGCAGTTTTAAGAAGCATTTTAAAGGAGGAGAGAAATATGGAGAAGTGGAGAGGTTTAGGGAGAGACTTCCAGAGCTTAGGGCCTTGATAGCTGAAGGTAAGGTGAATTGATGAGAATTGGGAATGCTGCAGGCGGCAAAATTAGAAGAGTGTAGAGATATCAAGGATTGTGGAGTGAAAGGATATTATAGAGTTAGGGAGGGATGAGGACCATGGAGACAGTTGGCCATGAGGAGACATGTGGACTAGACAATGATGGAGCTACCCTGAATGTGTGGCATTTGGCACTGGATATACGAAAGTGACAAAAGATATTTCATAATATACAATTGTTGAACAATTACAAATTTGTGAAAGAATTCCCATCTGGAAGAACTTGATATGGTAACACTGGAGGACAATTTAATCTGTGTCTCAGACATAGGTCTGAACCAGCCTCGAGTCTTATACTCCAGGAGATAATTCAACTGTAGCAATGATAGCCAAAAGAACAGGAGTTTCTGACAGGGCTGACATGTGGAATCATGAGATTTTACAGCAAAGAGGGTGGACATTCAGATCATTATGCTTGTGCTGGCACTTTGAAAGTGCTATCCAATTATTTCCACTCTATGCTCCCTCCCAATAATTTTTTGGCTCCTTTTCCTTGCACCAATGACTGTTTCTTTAAGGATCACCATCTTTTACAAAAGATAGGATATATGGCATTAAAACAGGTAATTTGGCTCAACCAATCCCTGCATTTGTTCATGTTCTACTTGAGCATCCCCATCTTTTCTCATCTGAATCTACCACTGTAACTCTCTGTATTCTCCTTCATATGTTTGTCATACCTCACTTCAGCAGTAGCACGTTTCACATTCTCACCATGCTGTTGGGAAAGAGGTTTCGTCTGAATTCCCTATTACATTCTTCTGTGATTATGTAATATTACATGTGCCTCTAATTATGGATTTTCCCTCAAGAGGAAACGTTCTTTGTATCCACTCCACTAAAACCTTTCACAGGTTTAAAGACCTGTGATTCTGGATTAGTGGTGCTGGAAGAGCACAGCAGTTCAGGCAGCATCCAAGGAGCTTCGAAATCGATGTTTCGGGCAAAAGCCCTTCATCAGCCCTTCCTGATGAAGGGCTTTTGCCCGAAACGTCGATTTAACTGCTCCTTGGATGCTGCCTGAACTGCTGTGCTCTTCCAGCACCACTAATCCAGAATCTGGTTTCCAACATCTGCAGTCATTGTTTTAACCTACCTTAAAGACCTGTGAGCCTTTTCTCATGAAAAGGATCCAGCTTCTTTATCCTTCCCTTTCTAGAAGGGCACAGCATGATTTTATAACACTGTGAAAAACACTCTTAATCTTTCCACTCTACTTCAATCAATGATTGTTCAAATTGCTGACTCATGGAACAAAGAAAGTAACGTATTCCCCAATTAACTGTATCCAGACTCTTTGCAATTTCAATCAGTTTTTAAAATGGCTTTTCTCTTAGCTGGTCTTTGTTCCAAAAAAATTCCTTCCTCTTTTTCTGGTGTCTTCTGAAAGTTAACGTTCCTTTTCCGAGATATCACCCCCTCTTCACCTTCATCATGACCATGAATATGACCAATCTTTCTGCATGAGCCAACAGACCACCTTGTTTTAGTAAGTGATCTCTACATCCCAGGATATCTCCAGTCTTTCTTCACCAGAGCAACGTGCCTTTAAAGCCAACATATCCAAAACTGATACGATGATTATTCTGTCCTTCAAAAAATCCTTGGCATTATCCCAGTTCAATTACTGAGCCAGTTCTCTTGCTTCCACAGAACAGATGGTTTGAGACTTTGAGAATTGCGCTGAGGAGGGCTTGCAAGAATAATAGTGTTCCACAGAGATCTTTTCTGAACCTCAACTATTCACTATTTATTAATGACTGGTTATAGGATAGAGACTCTCAGGCAAGTTCAACCAATATAGGTATCAGTTTAAGCAGTGCCAATGGAAGCCCAAAATTACATTAAGAAACAAAAGTGTGCCCACTGGATTTCATAATAGACAAGTCAAACAGTCTGGACCTAAAATAGACAGCTCAGAATGCATTGAGGTTTTGGAAAAGTTCCAGATGTCTCAAGATTAATTCTCAATTCGAAGCACATTCACATCCCTGCATTGCAAGTGGAATAGCAGGAGAATGACAGAAAGAAGACCTGAAGGTTTGTAAAATGAATGGATTAGATTGTGTTTAAGTGAACAGCTTGTTGCAATTAAATGTATTGGGAAGATCAGGGGTCACAATTTCCTTATACAAAGACAGATCTCGGTTCACTATCAGGCAGTGATTCTTTTCCCAGTGAAGAGTGAACCTTTCGGACACGCTGCTGTTTCATTGGCTGTACACTGACCCACTGAATTCCTTCAAGGGAGAGATAGGCCTGTATCTGTCTCAGGTGCAGTTTCCCTTTTACAAGATATAGATACTGTGTTACATTAACCAGGTAGGTTATGGACAGCATGGTGGCTCAGTGGTTAGCACTGCTGCCTCACAGCGCCAGAGACCTGGGTTTGATTCCAGCTTAGGGCGGTTATCTGTGTGGAGTTTGTACATTCTCCCCGTGTCTGTGTGGGTTTCCTCTGGGTGCTCTGGTTTCCTCTCATAATCCAAAGATGTGCAGGTTAGGTGAATTGGCCATGTTAAATCACCCACAGTGTTCAGAGATGTGTAGGTTAGGTGCATTAGTCAGGGGTAAACGTAGAGTAATAGGATAGAGGAATGGGTCTGGGAGGGTTGGTGTGGACTTGTTGAGCCTAATGGCCTGTTTCCACGTGGTAGGGATTTTATGAATCTATGATAGATCCAGAGTAAACTCCTGGTTTTGTTTTGATTGTTTCAGGGGTCAGAGAGAAATGTCTTGATTTCTACTGGTTTGATCGAGGAGATCATATAGTTTCAGGTGCAATGGGGAATATACATAATGTGATAGATAAGGCATCATTATAGTGTACAATAGGCTGAACTGAGCATTGAGCCTTTTCCAGTCTGTCATTGTGGCCATACCAATAAATTAAACAGGAATATTATTGAAATTATAATCAACTAACCACAGTATGAAGAACATTAGATGATTGCTGATAATGCATCACTCTGAGTACTTGAAATCAACGACTAATATCACATCCAAATCTTTTTTCTCGTTTGCTAATGAAACCTGCATCGGCAACAGGATTCACATTTCCTGTTATTAGATTAGATTCCCTACAGTATGGAAACAGGCCCTTCGGTCCAACAAGCCCACACCGACCCTCTGAAGAGTAACCCACCCAGACCCATTTCCCCTACCCTGTATTTACCCCTGACTAATGCACCTAACACTATGGGCAATTTAGCATGGCCAATTCACCTGACCTGCACATCTTTGGACTGTGGGTGGAAACTGGAGCACCAGGGGGAAAACCATAAAAACAGTTGGTCAAGGCAGGAATTGAACCCAGGTCCCTGGTGCTATGAGTCAGCAGTGCTAACCACTGAGACACCGTGCCACCCTATTGTCCATTTAGTTATATGAAAATCCAATGAGAATTGCCATCGTCATGAATTTTATTGGTATCATCCTTCTGAATGTTATTAAACCTCCTAAAACAAAATTAATCTCTTTATATGTATTAAAGCATAAAAGTTTCCTGGGCAATTTGACAGGGTAGACACAGAAAGGTTGATTCCCCTAATGGGACAGTTAAGGCCATAGAAAATAATCTTAGAGTAACAGGATGCACATATATGAGAGAGATGAGGATTTTTTCTCTCACGGTAGTAAATCTGTGGAACGTGTTCCTGCAGATGGCTGTCAAGAACAGATAATTAAGTATATTCAATGCTGAGATAGATGGATTTTAATTAGTAAGGGAATCAAGGGTTATGGGGAAAAGGTAGGAAAGTCAAGTTAAGGATTATCAGATCAGCCATGGTCTTGGTAAATGGTGGAGCATACTCAATGGGCTGAATGGCCTATTTCTGCTCCTACATCTCATGGTCTTATATCAAACGGACAAGTGTGCATGTCTAATTTTTGTAGAGTTAGCAAAATCTTGAGATGACGATGGTTACCTGTCAGAGACATTATCAGGTCCATCCATCCTCTTCGCCTCTTCAATGTGAGCTTCACTCACATCAATGCCAACCACTTGTTCAAAGTGAGAAGCCAATCCTCTGGTGCTCTGACCAGAACCACATCCAACATCCACTGTGAGAGTGAATGGCGTCTCCTTCTGAAAAGATCTGAGTAAAACATCGTTTGCAGTTGCTTACAATTGCATGATACACAACTGCACAATCAAATTGATTCTTCGGATGACAGATGGACCCTGTCGTGAAAGGATGGTTGGTACTCAGGTTGCTGACACTGGTTGGACATTGTTTTGGAGCTGTCACATAACTGCCTGTCTCCAACTGGTCCATCTTCACATACGCAGCATGGCCCTTCATCACGTCTGTTATGGTTCATTTTGAGACTTGGGTACTGTTCATGATTCTTTATTCATGAGCACACAAGGAGAATCAGTCTTAAGTATTCTAAGACCGAACTCTGACAAGAATCCACAAGTTCTCAACTGTTATACACCTTAAATCATGTACTTAATTTCTAATCCTATCAATTTACAACCAAATGTTAACCAGATGCCACTTATTTCCCACAGTACACATATCAGGAAACAAAATACATGTACAAACAAGTTAAAAAGAATCCTGGAAGAAAGAGATTGTAGCACATGAAAAAAACGTTTGTGTAGGATCATACAGCATGGAAACAGGCCCTTCAGCCCAACTTGTCATCCACGTTTCCTAAACTGAACCAGTCCCATTTGCCTGCATGTGGCCCATATCCCTCTAAAACTTTCCTGTACATGTACTTGTCCAAATGTCTTTTAATTGTTGAAACTGTAACCACCTCTACCACTTCCTCTGGCAGCTCATTCCATATGTGCACCACTCTCTGTTTGAAACAATTGCCCCTTAGGTCCCTTTTAAATCTGTCCCCTCTCACCTTAAACCGATAGCCTCTAGTTTTGGATTCCCCTATGCTCAGAAAATACCTTGGCCCTACTAGTCCACCTTATCTATGCATCTCATGTTTTTATAAAACTCCATAAGGCCACCTGTCAGGCTCTGATGCACCAGGGAAAAAGGTCTCAGCCCATCCAGCCTCTCCTTGTAACTCAAACCCTACAAGCCTGGCAACATCCTTGTGATTTTTTTTTTGATACCTTTTCTAATTTAACATCATCCTTTCTAGAGCAGAATTGCACACAGTACTCCAAAAGTAGCCTTGCCAATGTCTTGTGCAACTGCAACATGACAACCCAACTCCTGTACTCAATGTTCTGACCGATGAAGGCAAGCGTGCCCAAATGCTTCTTCACTACCCTGTCTACCTGTGATGTCAATTTCAAGGAACTATGTCTGTTTTTCTATGCATCGTTTTCTTGACATAATCTGTTATTGGCGTTAGGTGAAAAGACTGTTTGCCTAGGTGGCAATGTCAGATGGTCACATGATAAATCTCTGGGACGGGGTCCAAGATTAAATGTTGCATTGAACTCTAAAATCATCAGTGAATAATCCCACACTTTGAAATCTTTAATCTCCAGAAACCTATTAATCTCTGTCTGACATATACTGATTCTCAGTTCATTGAAGTGGAGAATTCTAAAGATTCATCACTCTAAATCTACAGACCCCCTTCTAGAGTGTATAGGCTCAGTCTGTTCAATCTCTGCTTCAGCACTTCCGAACCTCTTGCCTTTTAAGAAATACTCTGAATTTATGTTTTTTTCCTACATTATCTTCCATTTGCCATATCATGCCACTCAGTGTTTATAAATTGCAACTCACATTCCCACCTATTTTTATGTTACCAGCAAACTTGAAATATTCTATTGATCCCACAACCAAACAATCAACATAGATTGTTTGATTTGAAATGCAATCACGTACAATGGTCCTCCTTAATCTGCCATTGTTATATGAACACCTTTATGAGGCACATACATTGGAAAGTCATTTTATAGACACTTCAATAAAGACACTGAACAGACAAGCTTGCTGCCTAGAGATCACAGAACGTAATGCCAGACGTGAAGCTGAGATAGAGTATTAAGGAGCCACAAAAAATAACATGCTACTGACAGAGAGAGAGGGAGAGAGACACAGGAGTATTCAGAATTGTGAAGGGTGCTCCAAGCAACTGAAAGAAAAAAAAACATAGGCCAGAGCTGAAATTTAGACAAGAGTCAATGGATTGCAACTTTTCTGCTCCTTGCTCTGGTCAAAATGAATGGTTAAAAGAAGCAAAGCAGGCAGCTTTTCCACGTACAATGTTTTGTTTTCTGTTCATCAGAGAGATTCAGTGCAGAATACACTTTGAAACGATCTTTGCCCAATAGCAATAAGCATGTAGTTACCCTTAGCTGTTCTGTCTTGTCAAACAGATCTGTTGCTATTTTGTAATCCTGTCATTGTGTGTAGAAAAAGTGCCAGTTTTACTTTATATCACCTCCTATTTGTTTCTTTTGCAAAACAAAATCAAATCTGTTCCCTCTGAATGTGGACTAGTTGGGCCAAATGGTCTGTTTCCACATTTAAGGGGATCTATGTATGATATCCTGCAAATTGTGAAGAGGTCAACTCCCAACTTCATCCATGATCTGTCTGTTTAAGAATGTGAACTGAATTTCTATTTACCCTTCCAGCCACCTCATAATTTTGGAAACTTCAAGCCTTAAAGGCATGCTTTGTAGCCTGAGTGATACATAGACCAGGCACAAACAAGTAATTAGAATCTAGCCAAGGTGAACAGCTATGAAACATTGGCTTATAACCCAATAATTAAATCTCTGATCGCCTTAGTAACTCGCTCTACCTTGTACACACATACAAACAGACAGGCAGGGTTTTCTAGAAAAAAACGCAGGTTATGGATGGAGGGAGAAACTGGGAAAGCAGTTCAATGATTCCTGTTCTCAATATCACTGAATCAATTCTCATGATTCCTGTGTAGATCAGATCAGTACTCCTCAGTCATCCTTCTCTGGATACTTCCACTGGTTTGGAAGAAGCACAGGGTGGCTAGTTCACTTATAAAACGTCTCTGATTTATGAATTAAAAGTTGTAGCTTACAGCAGTTGCTAGAGGAAAGATAAGCTTTTTTCTCCCTGGGGCTTACAGTGGCTTTTCCTGCAGACAACAGAGCGAATTCCTATTCAGATGCCTTTCAGTAGACTACATACACATCAGGAGCCTTTCCCTCATCAACCCTCTCTGTTACCTCTTCAAAATACTCTCGTAAGTTAACCACTCCATGCCTACTTTTCCATGTTAACACACAATTCACAAAATGACCATTAATCCTATCCCAAATAATTGCTTCTGGAAATCCCCTTCCATCAAAGTTAAATGGACATGCTGCAATTGCTGGACATAACCTTGTATCCTTTTCTGAACAAGAGCAGAATCTTTGTAATTCTCCTGTCCTTCTCCTGACTCAGGAGTGGAGAGGAGAGATGCTGAAGCACATCCACGCAAGTCACCAAATCTGAGGAAGGCAAGAAATTGTGCTTTCTCGGCCAAACGGGAGTGAAAAGAAATGAAGGACCTCATCAGCCAGTGCATTGCTTGCAATGAGTCCTAAGCTAGGCAAATTAGAGAGCCACTGTTGGCATCCGATATCCAAGACAGATCATGGATGAAGCTGGGAGTTCACAACTCGCAGGATATCATACATATATCCCCTTAAATGTGGCCCAACTAGTCCACTCTGACCCTCCAAAGAGCAATCCACCCTGACCCATTCCCCTACCCTACTACTCTACATTTACCTGACTAATGCACCTAACCTACATATCCCTGAACACAATGGGCAATTTAGCAGTTTACCTAATGGCCAGTTTACCTAATCTGCACATTTTTGGATTAATTGATCACCCTGACACAAGAGACTACTATTCTAAGGGAGTTTGACCGGTCGACTTCAGTGACTGCTGCTGAGATTGTTGAATGCTTACAACCACACTTCAGTGGTTATAACATTTCCTGACATTGTAATGAGTGATATTAGTGAGTGAAGGATTCAGCTGATTCATAAATTAACGGAAAATTTAACAAGATGCATCACCTTTACACTATCCCCAGTCATATGGGAAGCCTAAGGCTGCAGTGAAATTCACCAAATAAATCAAAGAAATGAAGCAAATCTAGCACAGATATATGCAAGGCAGCTCCTGAGTACAGAAGCATACACACTGAAGGCATGAATAATAGTACAGTGCAAACAAGTTCCTCTTTCAATCGCAAAGCAAAAACTATGGAAGCCAGAAATAGTAACAGGTATGAGGAGCAAAATCAAGAGAAATGAGAGAAAGCCAAATTTCATTTTGACAACTCTGCAAAACAATTGTCAGAGTTGAGCATTGGACAGCCAGTCAGGGTGCAAACTTTCAACATGCTCACAAGAGTCAGAACAAGTGACAACTGGGGACCTGTGCAGATCAGTTGTCATCTCGATCATATGCAATGGAAGTGAATGACCAAATATACAATCACAATGGCAGACACATGCTTACCTCTATGTTCTTTCCACTAAGCTATATTTAATTCATACCAACATATTACCCCAAATCACATACGCTCTAGTATTCTTTACTAACCTCCTGCTTATGACCTTATCTAAGTTTCTCTGGAAATCCAACAACATCACATTTATTGGCTTACTCTATTCTATTCTGCAACATTACATCTTCATAAAACTCCAACCATTTTGGAAAGCATGATTTCCCTTTCATAAATTCACATTGGCTCTTCTCAAACCTCCCATAAGTTTCTGAGTGGTCATTTATCACATTCTTTATTCTAACATTTTCCCTGGTCCTGATGTTAGACTGACAGATCTGTAGATCTCGGTTTTGTCTCTTACCTTCCTTAAATTGTGGGATTACATTTTCTACCTTCCAATCTGCAGGACTTTCAAAGGCCTATTGAATTTTGGAAGATGATCACTAATGCAGCCACTGTCCCTACCTCTTTCAACCTCTTTCAGCACAGCGGCACATAAATCATTGAGTCCCTGGCAACTATCAATTTCCAGTCCTATTGATTTCCCCAGGATTACTTTTTTGTTAAAATCAATTCTAAGTTCTTCCAACCCCTCATTCTCAATATCTCCTTGATGCTCTAGTTCCCCTTGTATTTTCTTCTATGAATTCGAACACAAATTATTAATTCTTTTTGCATTTCCTTATTTCCCATTGTAGGTTCTCTTGTCTCTGTTTATAATGACCCCACATTTGTCATGGCCAATCTTTACCTTTTTAGGTATCTTTGACAATCCATGCTAATGTTTCTCTTTGCTTTACTTTCATATTCTATTTTTTAAAAAAAAACAATTTCATGGCCCTCCGTTGCTGAATTTTAAAAAGATTTCAGTCTTCAGGCTTCCTACTTTTGCAGGAAATTTATAAGTTTCTGCCTTTCACCTGAACAATTTTTTTAAGGTGATCTATGTGCAGCCCATGATGGCAGCATTGCTCTTGTTACACGCATCTTTCATTTCTTGAATATCATGCCCTACATGATCATTCTTGTTTAGTGGCCAATAAACAACCTTGACCAATGTTTGTCGTCCCTTTGTTATTGATATCTACATGGACCACAACTAATGAATTCTCCCCCTCTCACTGTAATTTCCTCTCCAGTCCTAAGTTGATGTCCCACCCTGGCACCAAGCAGGAACAGAGTCTTCTGAAAATCCATCCTTGGCTGCACATAACAGTGTCTATCCCTCTGACCATACTATCTCCTATTACTGCTAAGGTCCTGTCAACTCTCCCAAACTGAATGGCTTCTGCAGCCCTCATGTTCGGCCACACAAGATGTAACAGCCACAACTCTGGTTTCTCAATTTCAAGGACTGTGCCTTCTCCATCCTATTTTCTTACGCCCCTTATCGACACAAGTTTCTGCCACACCCTTCTGTCCCTGGCCATCGACCAAATCAGGAGACCCCATCTTAACAGGCATGACTGTCTCTAGCAACAAAGTATCCTCCAGCGTGCATCAGTGTCTATAGTTCAGCTTCCAGCTCAATGACTGAGCTGAGACTCCTCAGAGACTCCTCCAATCAGACTGCAGATGTATTACCTTGGATCATGTAGGTGTCCATTAGCTTCCTCACTCTCCAGCCACCACATATCAACTCTTCGGCCATCTTAATAGCACTTCATTAATTAATTCCTTTACAGGTTAAACTTGAGTTCCTGTCTATTGCCTTGTCTGTGCTTGTTCTTAACGTTTTAATAAATGTTACACTTTCCCATTGAAATTCCCTAGTTTCCCCAGGAAGTACTTAGTAAATCTTATCTAATAATGATTTGGAGGTGCTGGTGTTGGACTGAGGTGCACAAAGTTAAAAATCACACAACACCAGGTTATAATCCAACAGGTTTAATTTGGTAACACTAGCTTTCGGAGTGCTGCTCCTTCATCCACCTGACGAAGGAGCAGCACTCTGAAAGCTAGTGCTTCCAAATAAACCTGTTGGACTATAACCTGGTGTTGTGTGATTTTTAACTTTACCTAATAATAATACTTTACTGTCATTAATAAACTATCCCTGCTTTGAAAGATAAATGAAAACAACACACACCAACCAATCACTTGATAATCATATCCATAATGTGTTATTTATACAGCTCCTGGATGCAGGGAAGGGTAGAAAGTAAAAGAGTATCCCTACGTCCTCTACACTGAATTTTCACATGAACTAATTTTCAATGACATAATTGATCTACATCTCATTAGAAAACACCATCTTCTCTCGTGTCCTTGTCTCGCTTTTCACCATTTGGTTTTATTCCCATTCTGTAAAGATTTGACATAACTGAGTGGCTTGCTAGTCTGTTTTGGCTGGTGGTTAAAAGCCAAACAGACTGCTGGTTCTGCTATGTCAGCCAGCCCAGGGAAAGTCGGCAGATTTCCCTTCTTGAAGAACATTAGTGAACCAGATGGGTTTTTATTACAATCCAATAGTCTCATGCTCACTGAATTCTTTTTTGTTGTAGAACTTTTAAATAATTTAAATTCTGATAGCTGCAATACTGTGGTTTGAACCCTTAGACAGAAGTTTACCAACCCACTCAAGGTGGGGATACTTCAAAGGTGAGGCAGGGTGAGGAAGAGGGCTAAAACTGCAACAATTTCAAATTTGTATTCGGGCGACTATGGCCCCGATCGATGTCGAACACTGACAGTGTAGCAGCTTCAGTGGGGGCTGAACTGTTCTTGCAAAAACTTCACATGTAGTGAAGCAAGAGATTAAAGATCCACCACCCTCCAGATAATCTAGTCTTTCCTTCTTGCTAAAATTCTTCTCACATTTGTTCACAGACAGCAATAATTGGCAGAAATATTCTCAGGAGAATGCAGGGCTTACAGTGGCTCACTGTTGTGGAAGTTTTTCTGTTGATGAATCAAATGGTTTGTCTGTGAGGTATTTAAGCTGATAATGACCAGGATCTGGGAGATCTTCGATCAGTTACTTTGTGAGATATTGACATGGTGGTATGCTGCTCTGAATCAGAATTACAGACTTTCTGCACCCAGTGAAAGCCATAAGGCCTGGTTGATGGCACTCTGACCTACTATCCCATTTTAAATGGACTTTGTTAGGCCCAAAGGTAGCTGCCATAACCCTGAAGTGAAGAGTGCACTGGAAATGAAGCTCCACTTTTCCACGAGCTATCACAGATGCGTAAATGGCCATTTGAAATACTAATTTGGATCATTTGCCTGAATTCGACCACTGTCTAAGGTGAAAGTAGTTCATAAACAAGAACACAGACCTTGTTTATTAAAAAAGAAACATATCCTTTAACAAGAGGAAAATGGATTGTTAATTGCTAATATATTCCTTTGAATCCCATCATGCATGCACATTCATTTACAAATAGTTCAGACAACAGGGACAGTTCTGCAGAAATATTATGAATAGCAAAGACAAAATGGAACAAATTCTCTGGATGTAGAATACAAACAACAAAAATGGGTTGAAGTAACTTTCACACAGTTCTGTTGACTTCTGGAAAGAACAGCCCGGTCGTGGTTGGTTGCAGTGATCCTCAGTTCCGAACCAATTGATTGGACCTGGATTTGCAGTTGAGTTATGAATTCTTCCTTCCAGAGTCATTGTGTGTTATTTCCTTTCCACTCACAGAGGGATTGAGATAGAGAGAAACACGGCTTAGTTTTCAGTTTTTCATCAGGTCTGCAACAAACTGCAACTTAAAACAAATCCAAAAGAAGTTCCTGGGTAGACTGTTTTCATTTCGACAGCCCCTGGCATCAGCCAGTCTTACAAAAGTACCAAATCCAGCTTCTCCAAAAATTATGCGACCTAGCGTAAGCAATAAGTCAACACCACACAGTTCCAATTTTAACCTGTGAGTTGCAGAAAAACAAAACAGTACTTTTGCCTCAACACAGCAGTGCCCAACCTTCCATTTTGCCAGGTTAGATGCCAAATAACATATTTATAGTCTTTACACAGCATTGGCAATAATTCGCACCCTGAACATAAAGGTCTCCCAAATGGATCACTGGAGTCTTTCACACTAACCCAAGGGCCTCCTGCACTGAATCTTGATCGTATGATATATGACCATGTGAGGCATGTTTCAGCTCATCTACTTGCATCTATAACATAAGTTCCAATTTGGGAGCTTTGTTATTATGTTATACAAAATACATTGTGTTCCAAAGCTCAAACCCCACTTATCAGTGACATCTGTCTAAGGGACATTTCTGTATTATCAGCAGTACAAATTGTACTGTATTTTTCACATCCACCAGGACCACTTCAGATGATCCGGCTGCATTACATGGTCATTGATTACCTCGGGGACTCCCTGGCTCTACATCAGACCTCTCCATACAAAGAGTTGATTTCTATATTTTCCCCATGTTCACCTTTGTCCGTAGGTAGTTGAGGATGAGGGTGAGTCTTTCATTGGGTGAAGAAAGCCCGTATTTCTGATACAGTGCAGCATATCTCTGCTCTTCAAAAAAGTACCTTGCCATTGTTGGTGTCTCAAGAATGACTGCACCTCTGTCACAACCTGTTTATTCTTATCTTAAAAATGTCAGAGGAAAATCGTTTGCATTATCAACTCGCAGAAAGGCATGCCAATAAAAGCCCTTAATATCTTACTGTTAATATTATAATCTGTCAACTCATGTGTGGAGAATTTTTAAATGAAGAAAAGTGATTAGACAGTTGGAATTACAGATAACCAATAAACAATATCTTTAAAAAAAAGCACAACACATTCAGGCTCTATTGTTCATTGCAAGCCTGGTGAATGACCACCACATTAAATAGAGTCATAATGATATACAGCGCAGAAACATAGCCTTCGGTCCAACTCATTCATGCCAACCAGATATCCTAAATTAATCCAGTCCCATTTGCCAGCACCTTGCCCATATCCTCTAAACCCTTTCCATTCATATATTCATCCAGATGCCTTTTAAATGTTCTATCAGCCTCCAGCATTTCTTCTGGCAACTCATTCCATCCATGCATCATTCTCTGGGTGAAAAAGTTACCCCTTATGTCCCTTTTAAATCTTTCCCCTCTCACCTTAAACCTATACCCTTTAGTTTTGGACTCACCTACCCTGGGGAAAAGACCTTGTCTATTTATCTTATCCACGCCCCCCCTTGATTTTATAAATCTCTATAAAGGTCACCCCTTAGCCTCCTATGCTCCAAGGAAAAATGTCCCAGCCTATCCAGCCAAACCTTCTAGTCTCTAACATCCTTGTAAACCTTTCATGCACCCTTTTCAGTTTAACAACATCCTCCCTGTAGCAGGGAGACGAGAGTTGCACATGGACTGCAAATGTGGCCTTAGCAATGTCTCGTACAACTGTACCATGACGTCCCAACTCCTGTACTCAATGCTCTCACTAATAAAGCTGAGAGTTCCAAAAGTCTTCTACACTACCCAGCTACTTGTGATGCCACTTTCAAGGGACTATACACCATCATCCCGCGATCTCCCTGTTCGACAACATTCCCTGGGCCCTACCATTAACTGTCTAAGCACTGCCCTGGTTTGTCTTATCAAAATGCAACACCTCACATTTATCTCAATTAAACCCCATCTGCAATTTCTCAGCCCACTGGCCCAGTTGATCAACATCTCATTGTAATCTTAGATAACCTTCTTCACTGTCCACTATACCACCAACTTTAGTATCATCCACAAAATTACTATCCATGCCTCCTTTGTTCTCATCCAAATCATTTATATAAACAACAAACAACAGCAGTCCTAGCACCAACATATAATTCAGTGAGAAAGAACTATCTTAGAAGAAGGACACACCATCTGTAGCTAACTATGGAAATTAAAAATAATATCAAAATTAAAAGCATACATTTACACAAGGATTAGTGGTGGTCAGGAGATTGGACAGAACATTAAAAAAAACAAATCAAAGAAATAAGAGTGAGAAAAACTGTGAGCTTGAAAAATAAAAGCAGATAGTAAGAGATCTTACAGGTATGTAAAAAAAGGGTAAGTAAAGCGAGTGTAGACCCTCTAGACAGTGTCTCAGAAATTAATAGTGAAAAAAGTAGACACGGAGAATGAAATGGACAGGTATTTTGTGACAGTTTTCACTGTAGGTGATACAAATAACATTCCAGAAATAATTATAAATCAGTAGTGAAAAGGAGAGAGGAATTTAATGACCAGGGCCTAACCAATTGGAAAATAGTGAACGTAATTCCTCCGTTCAAGAAAAGAAGGAGACACAAAAGCAGGAAACAGCAGGCCAGTGAGCTCACCATCTGTCAAAGGAAAAATGCTGCAATCTATTGTTGAGGAGGTTACAGCAGATCACTTAGAAAATCTACATGCAATCAAAAACAGTCAACATGGCTTTACACAATTTATTAGAGTTCCTTGAAGCACAAGCAGCATGGATAAAGAGGAATCTGTTAATATGATGTACTTAGATTACTCAAAGACATTTGACAAGGTGCCACCTCAAATTTTGCTGCATAAACCGAGAGCTCATTGTGTAAGGGTGTAATATTTCAGCATGAATAAAGGATTGGTTGGCTAATGGAAAACAATGTAGGTCTGAATTTTATGGATGGCAAAATGTTATGGTTGGCACCTCAACTGTTTACAAACTACATCAATGACTTGCATGAAGGGAAGAAACGTGTGGGAACTAAATTTGTTGATGGCATATAGATAGTATGAAACCAAGTTGTAAAGAGGATTTCAAGGGTCTGTAAAGGAATGCATAGAGGTTAGGTGAAGGGGACATTTTGCAGATGAATAATGCAGGAAAAAGTCAAGTTGTGCAGAAAGAATTGAAATACAACTTATTTAAAGCGAGAGAGATTGCAGAACGTGGTCAGAGAGAGGAATCTGGTGTCCCGGATATGAATCACACAAAGTTTCAGGTACAGCAAATTATTAAGGTGGGAGAATGATTGGGATATAAAGAGAGAGGAACTTTTACTGTAGTTGTATAAAATGTTAGTAAAACCACATCTGGAGTCTATGTACAATTTTGGTCATCTTATTTAAAAATGATATATTTGCATTTGGAGCAGTGCAGAGAGGATTCTTTTGATCTATTTCTGGGTGTGTGCACGTGTGTGCGCGCAGGGGTAAGGGGGGGGAGCGAAGGTGCTAGTCAAGGTTGTTATCTGGGACAAGTTGGCTGTGTTTTTAAGAGTCATAGAGATGTACAGCACGAAAACAGACCCTTCAGTCCAACTTGTCCATGTCAACCAGATATCTCAACCCAATCTAGTCCCACCTGCCAGCACCCGGCCCATATCCCTCCAAACCCTTCCTGTTCATATACCCATCCAAATGCATTTTAAATGTTGCTATTGTACCAGGTTCCATCACTTCTTTTGGCAGCTCATTCCATACCCGTACCACCCTCTGCCTGAAAAAGTTGCCCCTTAGGTCTCTTTTTTCTTTCCCCTCTCACCCTAAACTTATGCCCTCTAGTTCTGGACTCACCCACCCCAGGGAAAAGACCTTGTCTATTTATCCTATCCATGCCCCTCATAATTTTGTAAACCTCTACAAGAGCACCCCTCAGTCTCCAACGCTCCATGGAAAACAGCCCCAGCCTATTCAACTTCTCCCCATAGCTGAAATCCACCAATCTTTGTAAATCTTCTCTGAACCTTTCAAGTTTCACAACATCTTTCCGATAGGAAGGAGACCAGAATTGCATGCAACATTCCAGCAATGGCCTAACCAATGTCTTGTATAGCCTCAACATGGACCTTCCAACTCCTGTACTCAATACTCTGACCAATAAAGGAAAGCATACCAAACACCTTATTCACTATCCTATCTACCTGTGACTCCACTTTCAAGGAGCTATGAATCTGCACTCCAAGGTCTCTTTGTTCAGCAACACTCCCTTGGACCTTACCACTAAGTGTACAAGTCCTGCTAAGATTTGCTTTTCCAAAATGCAGCACCTCGCATTTATCTGAATTAAATTCCATCTACCACTTCTCAGCTCATTGGCTCACCTGATCAAGATCCCGTTGTAATCTGAGGTAATCTTCTTTGCTGTCCACTACACCTCCAATTTTGGTGTCATCTGCAAACTTACTAACTATACCTCTTATGCTCATATCCAAATCATTTATATAAATGACAAAAAGTAGAGGACCCAGCACCAATCCTTGTGGCACTCCACTGGTCACAGGCCTCCAGTCTAAAAAACCCTTTACCACCACCCTCTGTCTTCTACCTTTGAGCCAGTTCTATATCCAAATTGCTAGATATCCTTGTATTCCATGAGATCTAACCATGCTCACCAGTCTCCCAGAGGGAACTTTGTTGAATGCCTTACTGACGTCCATATAGATCACATCTACACTCTGCCTTCTTCAATCCTCTTTGTTACTTCTTCAAAAAACTCAATCAAGTTTATGAGATGATGGCCCATGCACCAAGCTATGCTGACTATTCCTAATCAGTCCTTGCCTTTCCAAATACATGTACATCCTGTCCCTCAGGATTCCCTCCAACAACTTGCCCACCACCGAGGTCAGGCTCACTGGTCTATAGTTCCCTGGCTTGTCCATACCACCTTTGTTGAATAGTGGTACCACATTAGCCAACCTCCAGTCTTCCAGCACCTCACCTGTGACTATTGATGATACAAATATCTCAGTAAGAGGCTCAGCAATCACTTCCCATAGTTCTAGGGTACACCTGATCAGGTCCTAGGGATTTATCCACTTTTATGTGTTTCAAGACATCTTCTATAATATGGACATTTTTCACAATGTCACCATCTACTTCCCTACAGTCTATATCTTCCATGTTCTTTTCCAAAGTAAATACTGATGCAAAATACTCATTCAGTATCTCCCCCATCTCCTGTGGCTCTACACAAAGGCCGCCTTGCTGATCTTTGTGGGGCCCTATTCTCTCCCTAGTTACCCTTTTGTCCGTTATGTATTTGTAAAAACCCTTTGGATTCTCCTTAACTTTATTTGCCAAAGCTATCTCATGGCCCCTTTTACCCTCCTGATTTCTCTCAAGTATATTTTTTGTTGGAGTTTAGAGGTTATCTTAAGGAAAGATGTAAGATTTTGAGGGGACTTGACAGGATTAAAGGGTTCTTTCCCTGTTGGATAGACTAGTTTAAAAGTCAAGAGTCTTCTATTTAAGATGGAGGTTTGCGCGACTTTGGAACTCATTTCCGTGGAGAATGGGGGAGACAGGGTCTTTGAATAAGTTTAAGGCAAATGATAAGGAATTTAATCCTGTTATGGAATTTATGAAATTACGGACTTTAACCCTGATAAATATGAGGCAAACCTGATAGAAGTGTTTAAGATTGTGAGGGGCACGGACTGGGTGAAGAGAAAGCAACTGTTCACTTTAATCAAAGAATCAATAACAAGGTGGCATATTATTAAAGTGAAAGGCACAAGGTTTATAGGAGATCGAGGAAAAACCTTTTCACCCAAAGTGGGTTGGCTGTCTGGAATGCAATGCCTGGGAAGGTAGATGAGGCAGGAAACCTCAAAAATGTTTTAAAAATACTTGGATGAGTGCTTGAAGTGTGAAAGATTCAAGGCTACGGGCCTAATGCAGGAGAGTGGGATTATAAGCAGTCCCCAGGTCGCAGAAGCGTTCTATTCTGAGTCTGTTTACAAGTGGAACACAATTCAGAATAAGGGCTGTTTTCCATTGTCAAGTACAGGTAATGTTCATTTGTTGGATCTTTAAATTTACACCCCCCGTAAAGGATCGTGTTTGTAAGTACAAATGTTGATAATTCAGACTTTTGTAAATTGGGGACTCCCAGTAATGTAGGTAGCAGTACATTTCTAGCAGTACAGATTAGATGAACCGAATAGCCTCTTCTATACTGTATGATTCTATGACTTTAAGGGAGTCAACAGGTATCAAATGACATTGGGCAAAAGCAGATGGTTCCTTTAGCATCGCCATCATGCCTGAGTGATCTCTTGGAAGGACAACTTGTTCTATTAGTGGACACAAGATTCCATCTTATCGGCCCAGTAATGTCTACAGGAAGATCTGTACCTGATCAATGATGTAACATGGAAAACATCCTGCCTGAAAACAAGGGACCGTGTATCTATGATATCCCCTGCAGAGACTGAAGTGTTCTTTGAAACTGTGACACAGAGAAAAGGAGAATGCCACTTCTTTTAGCTATTTGACATAATTTCCTTCAAATGCCAGCAACAACCAGTGAAGCAAGGCACTATCAGGAATATATGGCTCCCAGACTCCAAATGGAAACATGGCATCATTGCCAAACACAGACAACCAACTCAGCAACCATTAGAGCATGCAAAAAAAACCCCTAAATGATCACACAATCCATTAACCAGGTATGATGTGAATGCATGTCCTCTGGATCTTGGAGGGGGTGGGGGTTGGGGGTAATGTCCAGAGAGAGAGCAGGGGATAAAGGGAGACCCTTCAAATTAGAGATTGATCATGTCAGGGGTGATGTGAGGGAGTAGTTATTCACACAACTTCTCTTCCTTTTGTACTTACTTAATTCACTGCATTTGCAGTGGATTCTATAATTCAGAGCTTCTTGTACATCTCCAAATATCAGACTGAGCACAATGGAAAGGAAATGAGAGATCTGGCTATCCAAAGATCAAGAGGCCCTAAGTACATTACAAGTCTATATTCCTTCCTCCCTAATAATTAATAAGATTAAAATGTTCCCACAACTTGTGCTGATATCTACTCTAATAAATCAATTTAAGGCAGAAGCATTCATTTTTGGCAGGATGGAAACAGCAAAGGCCTAAGATTATCCTCTGCTCACAAACCATGCCTCATTGTCCATTCAATTCAAAGTTAACAGGGACCATTTTAACTCATCAATAGTAAACTGGTGGAGTGACGGAGGCAGAGGCTCCAGGGTAGAGTGGGGAAGGGGATCAAAGGGGGAGTTGAGGAGAGAGGGGTGAAGATGCTGGTGAAGGGAGATGATGGAGGAAGATAGGAACCAGGTGGGTGAGGGGGAATGGGGTGAGAGGTGAGATACAGGTGAAGATGGTGCTCCAGGTATGGGGGAGGGGTAGGATGAGGAGGAAAGAATGTATGGGGGAGCATGGGGTGAGCTGGAGTGAGGTGCAGGTAACTGGGGAAGCGATGCTGGTGCAGGGTGGTGAGCATCCTGTTCATTTGAATGATGGACAATGAATGTCTGGTCTCAATAGACCTAGTATCATAGTACAGTACAGCAAGGAAACAGACTCTTCAGTCCAGCTCATTCATATTGTTCAAATATCCTAAATTAATCTAATCCCATTTGCAAGCACTTGTCCCATATTCCTCTAAACCCTTCCTATTCATATCCCCATCCAGATGCCTTTTAAATGTTGTAATTGTACCAGCCTCCACCACTTCCTCTGGCAGCTCATTCTATACACGCACCACCCTCTGCATGAAAAGGTTGCCCCTAAGGTCCCTTTTAAGTCTTTCCCCTCTCACCTTAAACCTATGCCCTCTAGTTTTGGACTCTGCTACCGTGGAGAAAAATCCTTGGCTGTTCACCCTATCCATGCCCCTCATGATTCTATAAACCTCCTATAAGGTAACCCCTCAGACTCCGATGCTCAGGGAAAACAGCCCCAGCCTGTTCAGCCTCTCCCTATAGCTCAAACCCTCCAATCCTGGCAACATCCTTGTAAACCTTTTCTGTACCCTTTCAAATTTCACAACAGCCTTCCTATAGCAGGGAGACCAGAACTGAACAC
The DNA here is from genome assembly GCF_047496795.1 of Chiloscyllium punctatum. Classification (NCBI taxonomy): domain Eukaryota; kingdom Metazoa; phylum Chordata; class Chondrichthyes; order Orectolobiformes; family Hemiscylliidae; genus Chiloscyllium; species Chiloscyllium punctatum. The sequence continues at coordinate 8,451,900 of NC_092748.1, forward strand.
TGTATTCCAAAAGTGGCCGAACCAATGTCCTGTACAGCTGCAACGTAACCTTCAACTCCTGTACTCAATGCACTGACCAATAAAGGCAAGCATACCAAACACTTTCTTCAGTATCCTGTCTACTTGTGATCCCACTTTCAAGGAACTATGAACCTGCACTCCAAGGTCTTTTTAGTCAGCAATACACCTCAGGACCTTACCGTTAAGTGTATAAGTCCTGCCCTGATTTGCCTTCCCAAAATGCAGCACCTTACATTTATCTAAATTAAACTCCATTTGCTACTCCTCAGTCCATTGGCCCATCTGTTCAAGGTCCCAGTGCACCTTGAGTTAATCTTCTTGGCTGTCCACTACACCACAAATTTTGTTATCTGCAAACTTACTAACCTATGTTCACATCTTAAAGGATATCTTACAAGAGGATCATCACCTGAGAGACTGGGGCTGTCTGGAGGTTACCAGAAACAACATTATATTGAAAACATAGGGAGCTCCAGAGGGTGCAGTGTTGAGAAAGAGGGTTTGGTAGGGTATAAGGTGTGGGATGGGGTGGGAGGATTGCGCAGGTCAATAATGCCTTAACCTCTGTCATCTTTTCTTTATTGGTCAGACCATTGGCAGTTGGGAGGTCATGGTGTGGCTGTACAGTACATTGCTTAGACCACTGTTGGAATATTGTGTGCAATTCTGTTCTCCCTTCTATTGGAAGGATGTTGTAAACTTGAAAAGGTTCAGAAAAGATTTACAAGTTTGTTGCCAGGGTTGGAGGATTTGAGCTATCGGGAGAGGCTGAATAAGTTGGGGCTGTTTTCCCTAGAGCACTGGAGACTTAGGGGAGACCTTACAGAGGTCTATAAAATCATGAGGGGGCATGGATAGGATAGACAAGGTCTTTTCTGAGGTGGGCGAGTCCAGAACTGGAGGGCATAAGTTTAGGGTGATAGGGGAAAGATATAAAAGGGACCGAAGGAGCACTTTTTTTCACGCAGAGGGTGGTGGAATGAACTGCCAGAGGAAGTGGTGGAGGCTGGTACAATTACAGCATTTAAAATGCATCTGGATTGGTATATGAATAGGAAGGGTTTACAGGAGTATGGGCCAAGTGTTAGCAAATGGAACTAGATTAGGTTAGGATAACTGGTCGGCACAGATGCTTTGGACTGAAGGGTCTGTTTCCGTGCTATACATCTCTATAACTACATCAGGCCCTGGAAGAGGACATCGATGTTCTTGCCCTGAAATAAGCTCCATCATTCAGCATGACCCTTATAGAAACAATGCATTACAAATTAAGCCCCATTAGTCTACACATCATCACAAGCTGTGAAATATGACCAATTTCATCTTGAGGATAGTTAACGCCTGACCATGACCCAATCACAGAAAGTTTCATTAATAAACAAGAATGTTAAACATGTGGCATAAACAGATTAACTTTGAATGCAAACTGAAAATTATACTCCTTTTAAATCCAAACACACATCATGCAAAGGTAGAACTGAGAGATGAGACAAATTAATTAGATTAGATTACTTAGTGTGGAAACAGGCCCTTCGGCCCAACAAGTCCACACCGCCCCGCTGAAGCGCAACCCACCCATACCCCTACATTTACCCCTTACCTAACACTACGGGCAATTTAGCATGGCCAATTCACCTGACCTGCACATCTTTGGACTGTGGGAGGAAACCAGAGCACCCGGAGGAAACCCACGCAGACACGGGGAGAACGTGCAAACTCCACACAGTCAGTCGCCTGAGGCGGGAAATGAACCCGGGTTTCTGGCGCTGTGAGGCAGCAGTGCTAACCACTGTGCCACAATGCCACCCACAAAATCTTGTTAAGAACATCACTTGGTAGAAAATACAGGCAAATAAATAGGCAGAATTCTGTGGATTAAAGGTTGGAATGAGATGACTTTACTGAGTTTGTTTGGGTTTAGGGTTATGATAGCACGGTGATGTTGACTGCAGTGAATCTCAACTTGGTAGCTGGCTGTTGAGACTTGGTTCTTGGCTGGAACTTCACTTTCTTTTTGCAGAATGTTTGAATGCTAATTCTTTTCCAAGTGAAAAGGGACAATGCATTACCACTTACTGTGGATCTGTGCATGAACTTGCTTTCTTTCAGATTAATGGTAACTTGCTGTTTTAAACCAATCCAAACCCGGTTGCTGGGCAGTTACTTTATATCATAGACACCTTGTGCCAGTGTACCTGACAAAAGTATCAAATTCAGCTTCCAGCAGCAATATGGTCTGGTGTAACAATTAAGTGACCACTGAGGTACATTTTTTCCTTAGGTTGCAAAGGATAGTAACAACTGAAAATTCACTTTCTGGTTCATACCTATTTTTGCTAATCAAGCTGCTCAGAGATGTTATTACACATCTTTGAAACAGGTGAGCCTTGAACCCAGGCCTTCTGGTCCACGTGCAGGGACACTACCACTGTGTCACAAAAGGGCGTTTCCAAATTAAACATGTGCCACCTTCACAGAAGTTAAAATTATGGCAGGGTACTAAGGAGTATGACATGAGAGACTCCCAACTCACGTTCGCTCACAATTAAGGTCTTGTCTGAGTCAAAGAGGTCACTCAGTTATTAGATTGCTTACAGTGTGGAAACAAGTCCACACTGACCTGCTGAAGCGCACCCACCCAGACTTATTCCCTTACACCTAACACTACAGGCAATTTAGCATGGCCAATTCACCTAATCTGCGCATTTTTGGACTGTGGGAGGAAACTAGAGCACCTGGAGGAAACCCATGCAGACACAGGGAGAATGTGCAAATTCCACACAATCAGTCGCCTGAGGCGGGAATTGAAACCGGGTCTCTGGCACTGTGAGGCAGCAGTGCTAACCACTGTACCACTGTGCCATTAGAGACAACACAGTAAGTAAATTGCTCAAATCTTAAAATGGGGGAAGAGTTTATAGCAGTCTTCCAAATACTGCCAATTCTTGGCCACGCTCAAGATAAACTTATGAAATACTTTGACACCATACTCAAGAGAATGGAAATAGACTTGATGCAGTTGGAGCTGGGAGACCTGGTTTCAGATCTCACTCAGGGTTTGCTTGGCAGTAAACAGAAAGCAGTCCACTTCATTTTCAATAACGTTGCCCTGGATGAAACTCCAAGGGAGTGAAATTACAATGTAAAATTGCACAAACTTGGGTTGTATCACTGAAATTTAAAAGAAACAAGGATGATTTGATTAAAGTTGTCATGAACTTCTGGGATGTTAGCTTGCTGCTGTCTTTTGTATATTGCAAACTGATGGTGTGACAGTGGCTGCTCTTTAATGTGAAGATTTGATGTCCTTTGGAAATCTGAATTTCTTTGTCACCTTGTCCCTTGTTCACACTTTACTTATACACCTTCATGGCTGTTTTTCCTCTTTCGGAACACAATAGCCAACATCTTGCGCCATTTTATACTGGTTCAGAGTGGCCATTTTCTCACCAAATCTTTGTATCGTCACAGCAAGACTTCCTTTACAATAAAGGCCAACACATGACTTACCTTCTTAATTGTTGGCCATACTAACACACTTACTTTGCAATTTGTAAGCCAGGACACAAAATCTCTTTCAATACGAATATTTAACAGCATCTCATCACTTAAAAATAGGAAACAAAGTCGATCCTATTTCACACTCGTCCTCAACTATATCAACCTGTTCATTTATAAATAGACACAAAGTATTCATTAAGAATCAGCTTATGTCTTCTGCTTCTACACATAGATTCCTTTTAGTTCCTAAACCTCTTCCTTAATATTTATTAAATATCTTTGGATTTTCCTGTATTGAATTTACTAACATTTCTTCATGTTCTCTCTTTGCTTTCCTTAATTTCTTTTTGAATTTTGCCCCTGCACTTTTTCTGTTCTGCAGTACATTGAGTGCTCAATATCAGACAGCAGCTTCACTTATTTTGCCTTATATCATCTTTTACGCTCCTCAGTATCCAAGAGGTTCCAAAATTGTGGGAACATAATTGTTTTGGACTCAATGACCCTATTCAGACATTGATTTATATTAAAGTAGATGGGTTTGGTTCACATTTGCTCAATACAGATTAATGAAATTGGCATTTGTCAAGTTACAACTTTTTAACACAGTCATTTTAATGCTTTCCATGACTTTAAGTCTAAGGGCTGGTCATTACCACTACGATGCTGCCCCACTAATAACCCTTGCATCTGCCCAACTTTATTCCTTAAAACTAAGTCCAGAATTGTCCCATCTTGTCGGTTTTATATTTTAAAGGTGACAAACAGATCACTTCTCATTTTTAAATTTTTAATTCTTGAAAATTGATTCATAAAATAGACAGCAAAGCAGATGACGGGTGGATGCTAATAGCATGCATCGTGCCTTAATGTTCCAACACAGTGTTATAAGTTCAGAAACGGCAAAATCAACTTTTCACATACTAACAGTAAGCAATGATATAGAAGTGTCAAAAGCTGGCATTCTTGCATTGTGGACGTGTGAATTATCTTTGTACAGTCAAGACATAGGGTTGTTTGAATGGAGATACAGTCTTGTTTGATTGAAGAAACTTGACTGTGTTCCTTGCAAAAATTGCTGCAACAGAATTAAATGGTTTACCAATACCTCGGTAACTTTCAAAATCTTCAGACACATGAAGGAGGCAGAGAGACTATCATATACAAAATGTGAGACTTCAAAAGCTTATATGATTTTTTTCAAAACAATGCAATTTTGTAACTTATTGTGAAGATTTCATGTTTATCCAAACCACAAATTAAGGCAACTCATTGACAATAGTCAGTTCTGCAAGTGTTCCATTGATTGGAAGGAGACTTTACAAAGATCACAAGTGGTACAGCTAACAGAAATGAGAATTAGGACATTGGCCGGGAGGACCAGATCCCAGAGGGCTAAATGGAACCAAACTTGCCAGCATCATGGACAAGGAATATAAAAATTATCAAACTACATTCAAAGCAAACATTTAATGAACACTGTAGCCTGGGCTTGAACTATTCATCTAAGACATCAGCTAAAACGATATGACCAGAGTATTATGTACAGACAGTTCCATCACTTTGATGATTTACTGTTTGAAAACTCAGGATTGTTAATGCAGTTAGCAAAGGAAGACTTCAATCCATTCTGCATAGTACAGCTGGACTTCGATCTGATAATAGACAAGAAAATTAAATGGGCCTTAATTTTTATTTTTAAATTGTATTTCAACACCAATCCATTTATGTTGTTGTTCAAATTGCGTGGAGAGGCTGTTTATCATTCAACTTCCACATCACTCCAATCCTTTCTGCTTGTAAGAAAAGTCAGTGGGCACATCACTGAAAATTTAATTTTTAAAATGAAGACACTTTATTTTTAAAATTCTTAATTATTTTGGTGCAAAAATTCTGCAACAGTCCTTACAGTTAACATCTGCACAAAACACAAACACCCCAACCCTTATAATCCCACCTTTATTGCCTTGAGTCCTATTGGTTCTGTATACAAAGCTAATCTGATAAATTTGTTATGTACAGATAATGTGTACATCAGAGCTTTACATTTTACAATCTGCAGTACCTGAAAAGTGCAAAAAAGGTCACCTTCAACAAACACACTATACATATATAAAAAAAAATCAAATATACAAGCGCAGAAGTGTGTTGTTAAATTACAAGTCAATCTGAAATACAAGGTAGAATCTGTCACCTCCTGGGCACTGCACAAAACGTGGCTGGAAACATGGTAGATGGAGATTTTTCTTTAAAAAGCACAGAATAATAACAATATTATACACAGTACACTTTCACAAATCAGATTAAAAATCAAGAGATTTTTAAAGCACTGAAACACTCCATTGGCATAAAACATTCCCCAAAATGAAATGTACATAAAAACCTATTTTTGCAGTGAAATGCCAAAGCAGTTATTGGAAAATATATAAAAATTTGAATATTTTGCTCAACTTATTTATGTTACCTTAAATAGCTCCTTAAAATACAATGATATGCTATGATCAAATAATGCTTGCATGTTATAATTTATGGGAACCCTATTTTGAATAGTAAATTACTGGTGCCACATGAAGGCTCAGGTTAGGTTTGCAGAAATCTTTATGCAAGTAGAGTTAAATATTAGATCCAAGTTGCCAATTTAATCTGATTCATAAAATATGGTACAATGAATCGGATTCAACATACAGAGGTATGGAGAGTCTTGCACATCTCTGCTGTTGCCATACAATAAAGTTAGCACGACTATTGATATCCTAACAGCTGCAAAGCTTGATAGTTCATTAGCTACATCAAGTATGCAAACTTGATCTAACTGACAACTAATGTAGTCCACTTCACATTGTAGCTTCTAACCTCGTGAGGTTAACATTAATGTCATTACTTCAGCTGCAGTAGCAGACTTTTCAGTGTAGCGCGTGGTGAATGAGGTGTGCATCTAACCCTAGATAAATCTATCTTACTCAGCAACAGTTGCTCTTCCCCATATTTGCATCTAATGACAATGCTCCAATAAGTTGCCCATCAGAACACAGCACAACTCCTCACAATGTCTGAGGCTAATTACAACAGCCCAACGGCAGGTATCCAGATTAGGAATCTCATTAAAACCCATTTTTACATTAATAAAATAGGGAAACGCTTTAACCAGTTGCTTAAAACAAGATAAAATACAGCTGGTCAGATGAAAGACATGTTTTCATATTTGTTTATTAATGCCACTTGGCATCTCAGCCTAACGAACAGAGTTAGCTCCTGAGTCACTACGAAGTGAGAGTTTGCAATGTTTTTCACGAAAATGCTGCTAATCAAAATTTCTCACTTTTATACACAATTGTTAATTAAAGGCAAATGCAAATTGAAAGTGGCTATAACTTGGATAAGTTTCCTTCTGGGGTTTCATGAATCAAAACTACGAGCAATGCATCTGTTCTGAAACATCTTTCTATTCATTCCTTTAATAAAATATCAGCTCTACAAACAATCATTGTAAGTATACTTGTATGTAATTAATTTTGTATCGAGAACTCAGCTTCACTTGTCAGCACTCTGAGGTGAAGCGGCATTTGATTCAGAATAGAACAGAAACAGTGATAATTATGTTCCCTGCAAAGTGACAAACCTTATTCCTCTGAAAGGCTATTTTAAAAAAAGAAATCAGACTTGCCTAATGCACCATGCTTTTACTTTTTAATAACTCTGTGACTGTATGTTTTACTTAAGTTCTTCGTAAGACTATTCCATTTTAAAACAGCTTGTCCACCTTCTAAATTTGCCAATGCTCAGAATAAAATAAGGTCAGACTGTTCCCACCACCAATATACTCTGTGCTTTGTTGGCCCATACAGGTCAGGAAGTGTCTATGGTATACCTTGATTGATGAGACTTAATAAAAAATCATTATTCAATTTTGCTCTCCCTCCCACACAGCTTCTTCCAGCTGTAAATGGTACAGGGCCCTTACACAATTCTATCTGTCCAATCTCTTGTACTCATCATATAGTGACAAGGAAAAAAAACATCCTCAAAGCTAATGGCACAATACAATGGTGGACACGCGTAGTGCCTAATGCCAGTATGCTATTCTCTACACAATAAACCATTTTTGTGCCTATGCGGTGCCATATGCCTATGAATGATGAGGTCCTGATATGCGACATCTGTACTTCCAACTCCAACACGTCCTGAGATGGGAATTCTGTACTCCCAATCCCAACACCTCTCCTCTCTCTCTCTTTCACTCCCTTCCCCCGCTACCAATGTAGTTGCTGAAGAAGGAGCAAGCCAACTACCCCACAATTCATTATTCTATCCCCGGCTCCTTATCAAGAGGTAAACTAGGTTGCAGGGTTGGTGAGGAGTTAAACATAATTAAATCCTGCATGGATCACTTCTGCTAGCAGCTGCAAAGTGGTTTACACTTTAGGCAAAGTAATAATTTGGAAGAAAATGTTAAATAAAAATAATTCCGATTCCATAAATTATGTTTACAATATAAAGTGCACACAGAAGAACAGTACATCTGGGAAATAGAGGATAATGCATTTACGTTTGTGCAACAGTACGGATTGACACAAGTAAGCAATTCATATCAACATGAAGTATTATGCTTGATTATCATGAAACTGATCTAATGATTTAAAGAAAGCTTTGTGAGGCTAAGAAAGATAGGTAGGGGTATGTTACAAAGACAAAATCATTCCAACAATGCCAGTTTGGCAATCACATTGGAAGTATCTATTATTTCCACTGTCTTGGTTGAAAGTCAATGCACTGAGCATTAAGAAGACATTAACCATGATCTCTTGAGCTTTAAGGGAAAAAGGATGCCAGGCAGCAAGACTGGGAGACTGTCTCCAGTTGCAAGATTTTTCCTCACAGGTACATAGTAGCTGGAGCATCACAGCGATTCTATTCCAGAGAGATCCCGATGAGATGAGCTCTCTATTTCTGCCCTGGCTACCAAGATAGTGAAATTTTGTTGCCTCAACACTTGCGATACAAACCAACTTCATTCTTAAGTGATCCTTTTAAGTGTTTTAAAATGCTGAAGAGAGGAGGTATCTTTTTAGAGACATCTGCCAGTGCTACGATCCTTCAAGGAAAAATACCTTTAATTAAAAAGTAACCGGACTGCCTTCTTTGCACAGAAGCATAATGCTTCTTTTTGTTTAGGGTAGCGGTGAGTGAGCGAGCTCCATTGCTATCTGTAACAGGAGACAGAGGAAGGTTCAGCACATTGAAATCTGTGCTACATGATCAGAAATGGACATGCTGATTTGTTGCATAGTCTCCTACGGCTGACAATCAGATGGAGGACAGGAAAAACAGAAATGATCAGTAATAGCAGACAGGAAGCCACAGGACTTTTGTTTTCCTTCCGGTGTTATGACCCCATCACTTGAGCTCACTTTGGGGGTTGTATTCGGTTTCTCCAGACGAGATCTGATTCAGACGCTTGCTGGAACCCCAGAGCTTCCTGGAAAGTTGCCCTGATCGCATCTATTTGTGGAAGGAAGAGAAAAAAAAAGCAGAAATAGAGGGAAAAAGGTCACCAGTACGAAGGATCCAGTAAACAGAGACCTCAAAATAAGCGTCTCCATCATTCCTCGTTCAATCTGACAAACCTCCATACCTCTTTTTAAAAAACAGATATATTGGCATTGTGCAAAGGAAATGACGAGAATGAACCAGCCAAGGATTCAGTTAGATGATGATGGAAAAAGTGAACATGCTGAAATCCAAACATTTTGCTTCCATTTTTAAAGTAACTTTTTAAATGTATATGTTTTTCAAGGATTAATATTTAACTGCCTCCTTTCAGAGTTAGGACATGGAAATTTCTTCATGGGTCCTGAAGGCACAGAATAAAAATGGTTGCTATATTTGAAATGACAATCGTCAGAGAATCTTATGATCTCATGTTGGGAATAATGAATATGAATGATGAATAATGGATGGATATCAATATAGCAGCCCGATGTGAGAGAGAACTGATGCAATTTGAATTTTTAAGCAAAAACTCACAAACCAATGTAACTTTTTTTTTCAAAATAAAATTTTTGATAAGATATTCTTAATTCATTTGTTTCCTTATATTTGATGTCTACAAGCAGCTGCACACCTACAAGAGCCATGCCCTTCATGGACAGAAATTTGCTCTTAATTGGATTTATTAATTTTTGTAATCATGAAAATAGATGACACTAAACTCTGGATAATCCAACTCTTTACAGGAATGAAACCTTCCCTTTCTTTTTCTGGTTCTTGTCGTCGGTGCTCTACATCCTCCTGTTCCTTCAATATTACTCCTTTCTTTCTTTTCCTTCCTGAAAGGGTGTAGCATCATTCAAAAAGGCAGCCAGAATATGGAACCACTCCTGCCTTTGGTCACCCCGAATATTCCTAGTTTTACTTTTCTGACTCCTTGTCTGACGCTGGGAACTGAAACCTGTTGCACTGCTCCAAGTGTTGGCTGGGTGACTTTAGGTTGAGCTGAGATAAAAAAGGCAGGTGGGAGCTCTCCACTGTCTTGTAGATGTAGCTCAGAACTGTGGACTTTACCTCAGCTGGCTTGCCCACGCCGACAATGATCAGTTTGCCGTCCTCCAGTCCAACGAGGATGTGGCTGTTCTCCTTGGTGATGGATACACAGTGAATTGGCAATCTCATTGCCAGTGGGACTGCACTAAGCTTCAGACTGAAATGAAATGTTTCAGAAATGTTAGCTCTTCAACTTCAGTTACTGTCATTAAAAAGAGATATAGAAGAATCGGGCGTTAGTTTCACGACTTCTAGATGTGCTGAGTACTTTCTAGCCAATAAAATAATTTTACAAACTTTGCAGTGAGGTCCTAGGATTAACTATTTGTGACCAGGAAGTGTGTGCTCTTTTTAAAGAGGGTTGGTTAAAGGAGGATTTTGCAAGTTACAGCTCCATGCTGTGAGAGACTTATTAAGGACTCACATGTGACTCCTGAACTTGATCGATCAAATGCATTTCAATGTTAATTAAATCACTTGTTACATTTCTATAAACTGTAATTGACATTCTATTTATGAGAAATTATCAGTTAACAATATCTTTGTAAAAACCTGTAAAACCTTGTTGAAAAGTATCTGTCATGTTTTTCTTTATTGTTGTCATTTGAGTAACACGATGAGAATTAGTGCCTTTCCAGTCTTTCATTCACCCATAACCCATGTATTTTGGCTGGTGATGGTGGAGTTTTAACTTGCAGAGTTCTATGATGATGGTTCACAATTGTTTAACTTTTGCTAGAATTTATTTATTTGTAATAAATAGTAACCCTTTTCAGAATATAAACCTGATCCATACTTTCTGTTCAACCCGGGTCTGAAAAACTGGTAAATCGAGCATTTTGCACACTTATTAGATGTTTTAACTTTATGAATACTCTGGGAATAGCACAGTTTGATTTCCAGCACACCACCCAAATCAAGTGCAACAATATATCACTGCTATTGTCACTCAATAGAGGCTGCAGTCGGGAGGGGCAGACAAGCAGCCAGCAAAGCACCGAGTGTGGGAGATCACAGACGCCAAAGTAGGAATATAATATTATATCAACCTTAAAGCTAGATTTCAGTTAAGTTAAAAAAACACCATCTTCATGTGTACAACTTGCCTTAATATAAAATAAAACATGCCTGAGGATGCTTCACAAATAAACAAACTCATTAAGAATAACAAATATATTTAAGTTTGTTCTCAATGAAACAGGGGTTGGAGGGGATTTGAAGAGAAATAAAATGGTTCATTTAACACAGTTGCAAAGGAATGTCTAAAAGCCAAGTAGCCAGGAACAAGGAACAAATTAATTCAGCATGCGCTCAAGAAACCCTGAATTACTTGCAAACTGAGTAATAAGTATTAAAATGAAGTTATGCATGGATGAAAATAATTTCAGTGCTTGGTTCACGAAGAGATCTAGTGTTAATACCTGAAACTTCTGTCAACCATTGCAGCTATGCTTCACACGTGGCAGATTAAAACAAATATTCATAAATAAGCTGCTGTCTCACATAAGGGGGCTACTGTTAGAATTAGGGCCTGTTAATAATACGAGTTAATAAAACAATCAACAATATACCCAAGTCAAGTCTGGGATTAATTTTATTTTCTGGCTCCTGATGTTTGCCAATAATCACCTTACCTGTACAAATCCCGAATAGAGAGAAATCCCTCCATGCTGCCAAGGATAATATGTTCACCACTGACAAGCAGGTCAGTCACTTGTTCTTTTATAATCTCACTTGCCAAGTGTTTGCCGTTTACAGAGTATAGGTGTAGAGCATTCTTATCCTGCAAATAAAAAATGGTAGGAGGACGGTAGCCCTGAGAGAAACTTAGCTTAATGCTCTCCAACACACAGTTAACTAGATTTTAATATTCCCATAATCCAGCTAGTTCAGCAACCTCTCCCTCTCCAAAATTTCAGGAGTTTGTAGGTGGGAAGGAAAAGTCGGAATCTGCGTGTAGCCGAAGCTATTCTTGCCAGTTCTTTAGTGCACTCTATAAGCATGTCCCATGGGAAGTTTCTAAACTCCAACCAAGAGTTCAAGCTGTCGTGTCTGAAAAGCCCCGGTGACTTAGTCTCTACTGAAATGTCAAATTCAAACAAAAGAGTTAGTTTGCAAAATAATTTTAGGGTCTGGGGGAGTAGAAGAGAGTGGAAGAGAGTTATGGCCATAAGAAACAGGAATAGGAATCTCTCAGCATTTATCCCGTAAAGCCCCTTTAGAATCCTGTACATTTCATAGAACATAGAACATAGAAGAATACAGCGCAGTACAGGCCCTTCGGCCCTCGATGTTGCGCCGATCCAAGCCCACCTAACCTACACTAACCCACTATCCTCCATATACCTATCCAATGCCCGCTTAAATACCCATAAAGAGGGAGAGTCCACCACTGCTACTGGCAGGGCATTCCATGAACTTACGACTCGCTGAGTGAAGAACCTACCCCTAACATCAGTCCTATATCTACCCCCCCTTAATTTAAAGCTATGCCTCCTTGTAATAGCTGACTCCATACGTGGAAAAAGGTTCTCACTGTCAACCCTATCTAACCCCCTAATCATCTTGTACACCTCTATCAAGTCACCCCTAAACCTTCTTTTCTCCAATGAAAACAACCCCAAGTGCCTCAGCCTTTCCTCATAGGATCTTCCTACCATACCAGGCAACATCCTGGTAAACTTCCTCTGCACCCGTTCCAGTGCCTCCACATCCTTCCTATAGTATGGCGACCAAAACTGCACACAATATTCCAGATGCGGCCGCACCAGAGTCTTATACAACTGCAGCATGACCTCAGGACTCCGGAACTCAATTCCTCTACCAATAAAAGCAATTACGCCATATGCCTTCTTCACTGCACTATTTACCTGGGTGGCAACTTTCAGAGGTCTGTGTACATGGACACCAAGATCCCTCTGCTCTTCCACACTACCAAGTATCCGACCATTAGCCCAGTACCCCATCTTTTTGTTACTCTTACCAAAGTGAATCACCTCACACTTAGCTACATTGAACTCCATTTGCCACCTTTCTGCCCAGCTCTGCAGCTTCTCGATATCCCGCTGTAACCTGCCACATCCTTCCTCACTGTCTACAACTCCTCCGACTTTTGTATCATCCGCAAACTTGCTCACCCAACCTTCTAACCCTTCCTCCAGGTCATTTATAAAAATGACAAACAGCAATGGTCCCAAAACAGATCCTTGCGGAACACCGCTAGTGACGGCACTCCAAGATGAACCTTTGCCATCAACTACTACCCTCTGTCTTCTTCCAGCCAGCCAATTCCTAATCCAAACCTCCAATTCACCCTCAATGCCATATCTCTGTATTTTCTGCAGTAGCCTACCATGGGGGACCTTATCAAACGCCTTACTAAAATCCATATATACCACATCTACCGCTTTCCCCTCATCTACCTCCTTAGTCACCTTCTCAAAGAATTCAATAAGGTTTGTGAGGCACGACCTGCCCTTCACAAAACCATGCTGACTATCCTTGATCACATTATTCTTATCCAGATGTGCATAAATCCTATCCCTTACAATTCTCTCTAAGACTTTGCCCACAACAGAAGTGAGACTCACTGGCCTATAGTTACTAGGATTATCCCTACTCCCCTTCTTGAACAAGGGAACCACGTTTGCTAGCCTCCAGTCCTCTGGCACTACTCCTGTAGACAAAGAGGACACAAAAATCAAGGCCAATGGCTCTGCAATCTCCTCCCTTGCTTCCCAGAGAATCCTAGGATAAATGCCATCAGGCCCAGGGGACTTATCTATTTTCACCCTTGCCAGAATTTCCAACACCTCTTCTCTACATATCTCAAAGCCATCCATTCTACTTATTCGTGCCTCAGTATTCATATCGACAACAATGTCCTGTTCCTGAGTGAATACTGATGAAAAGTATTCATTCAGTGCCTCCCCAATCTCTTCAGCCTCTACCCGCAACTTCCCATTACTATCCTTGATTGGACCTATTCCTACCCTAGTCATTCTTTTATTCCTAACATACCTATAGAAAGCCTTAGGGTTTTCTCTAATCCTACCAACTAAGGACCTTTCATGTCCCCTCCTTGCTGCTCTTAGCTCTCTCTTCAGGTCCTTCCGGGCTACCTTATAACTCTCAATTGCCCCTATTGAACCTTCACGCCTCATCTTTACAAAGGTCGCCCTCTTCCATTTAACAAGGGTTTCCAATTCCTTATTAAACCACGGCTCCCTCACACGACCCTTTCCTCCCTGCCTGATAGGTACGTACTTATCAAGGACACTCAATTGTTGCTCCTTGAACAAGTTCCACATATCAATTACGCTCTTGCCTTGGAATCTACTTTTCCAATCCACACATCCTAAGTCATGCCTCACCGCATCATAATTTCCCTGCCACCAGCTATAACTCTTGCCCTGTAGTACACACTTATCCCTCTCCATCACTAGAGTAAAAATCACCGAATTGTGGTCACTGTCCCCAAAGTGCTCACCTACCTCTAGTTCTAATACCTGGCCTGGTTCGTTACCCAGAACCAAATCCAGTATGGCCTCACCTCTTGTTGGCTTATCTACATATTGTGTCAGGAAACTCTCCTGCACACATTGGACAAACACTGACCCATCTAACGAACTCGAGCTATAGCTTTCCCAATCAATATCAGGAAAGTTAAAGTCCCCCATAACAACCACCCTATTACTGTCACTCTTCTCCTGAATCATCTTCGCAATCCTTTCTTCAACAATTCTAGGACTATTAGGAGGCCTGTAAAAGACTCCTAACAGGGTGACCTCACCTCTCCTATTCCTAACCTCAACCCAAACTACCTCAGATAACAAATCTTCGTCCATCTTCCTTTCCACCGCTGTAATACTATCTTTGACAAGCAAAGCCACACCCCCCCCTCTTTTACCCCCACCTCTGACCCTACTAAAACATTTAAACCCTGGAACCTGCAACAGCCAATCCTGTCCCTGATCTAGCCATGTCTCCGTAATAGCCACAACATCGAAGTCCCAGGTACCAACCCACGCTGCAAGTTCACCTACCTTATTTCGTATACTTCTGGCATTAAAGTATACACACTTCAAGCCACTCTTCTGTTTACAGGCACCCTCCTTTAAGATTGATGCCATATTCCTAACCTCCCTACACTCCAGGTCCTGCACCCTAAAGTTACAGTCTGGGTTCCCATGCCCCTGCAGAGTTAGTTTAAACCCCCCCCCAAGAGCACTAGCAAACCTCCCCCCAAGGATACTGGTGCCCCTCAGGTTCAGGTGCAGACCATCCTGTTTATAGAGGTCCCACCTTCCCCAGAAAGAACCCCAGTTATCCAAGTACCGAAATCCCTCCCTCCTGCACCATCCCTGTAGCCACGCATTTAACTGTTCTCTCTCCCTATTCCTCGACTCTCTATCACGTGGCACGGGTAACAAACCAGAGACAACAACTCTGTTTGTTCTAACTCTGAGCTTCCAACCTAGCTCCCTAAACGCCTGTCTAACATCCTCAGCCCTCCTCCTACCTATGTCATTGGTGCCAATATGGACCACGACTTCAGGCTGCTCCCCCTCCCCCTTAAGGACCCGGAAAACACGATCAGAGACATCACGTACCCTTGGACCTGGGAGGCAACATACCAAACGTGAGTCTCTCTCGTTCCCACAAAACCGCCTATCTGTGCCCCGAACTATCGAGTCCCCAATTATTATTGCTCTGCTCTTCTCCACCCTTCCCTTCTGAGTAGCGGGGACAGGCTCCGTGCCAGAGGCCTGAGCCCCGTCACTTACCCCTGGTAAGTTCCCCCCCCCCCACAAGTATCCAAAACGGTATACTTGTTCTTGAGGGGAACGGCCGCAGGGGGTCCCTGCACTGGCTGCTTCCTCCCAGTCCCCCTCACTGTCACCCATCTATCTGCCATCTATGGAGTTACTACTTCCCTAAAGCTCCGATCTATGACCCCCTTTGCCTCCCGAATGATCCGAAGTTCATCCAACTCCAGCTCCAGTTCCCTAACACGGTCTTGGAGGAGCTGGAGATGGGTGCACTTCCTGCAAGTGTAATCAGCAGGGATATCACTGCTCGTTCTTCTAAATTCCAATGAATATAATCCCAACCTATTTAACATTTGCTCATAAGACAATCCCTCCATACCAGGAATCATTTCAGCAAACTTTCTCTGAACTACCTATAATGAAATAATGTAGTTTTTTCTAAATAAGGGGATCAGAATTGTTCACAGGTACTCCAAATTAACTTTCATTGTATTTAATTACAGTAAATGATTCAGTAGTTCAAGTCTGGGATTTCTTTAAAAACTGTTTTCTGTACCACAGTTCTTGATTGGAAATTTGAGAGGCTCAGGCTATGCAAAGGGTTGGCTACCCCACTGATCTGGCACACAATTTATTCAAATCTATAATGTTACACAATTTCATTCTTTTTTCCCTTCTTTCTGGACTTGTTGGTGCAGGAGGTCTCCACCCTGTTGTGGTCTCTCTCACTTTAGCTGGGATGCAAATGGCAGACATAGGAGGTACAAAAAATGGATTAATAATTCCATAATTGCACCAAGCGATTCATGTTTTTATATCATAATGTTTTCATACATTACAGTTACCCGTTCACAGTTCACTTAAGGCGGTAAATCCACACTGATGTTGTACCTTAAAATTTGATTTTCCCTCTATCACAGTGTTGACAATGATGTGCCCCTCCAAAGATACGGACAGATTGGGAATGGAGAGGGGGAGTGAGCTCACACAGGGCGGTTGAAGCGTCCTCATATACTGCCCACGCCGAATGGTATGAATGATCACAGTTCCATCCTGGAGGAAGTGCACAAAGGGAATCAGACAGTCATCTGCTTATTTAGCCTTCAGCAACTGGTCAACATCAACTTGAAAACCAAGATAACAATCTTCACACGGCTCTGATGTAAAATAAAGGTAACACACAACCATCAATTATCCTCCCAAGGTGTGCTATTCAGAATCTTCAGAATTCCTTGTTGGATTCCTTGGTGATATTGATTGAGGACCTCTAGATACTTTTTTTCCCCAAAAAAGGAAACATTATTTCTCTTGCCATTCTGTCAAAGCTTTAAATAATTTTAACAACCTGCTATTTGGGTCACCCTCAGCACTCCTTTCTCAAGAAGCAACAAGACACAGCCAATTCTTTTTTGACACATTCACTACTTTGATTAGATTCCCTACAGTGTGGAAACAGGCGCTTCTCCCCAGCAAGTCCACACTGACCCTCGGAAGAGTAACCCACTCAAACCCATTTCCCTCTGACTAATGCACCTAATACTATGGGCAATTTAGTATGGCCAATTCACCTGACCTGCATGTCTTTGGACTGTGGGAGGAAACCAGAGCATCCGGAGGAAACCCATGCAGACATAGGGAGAATGTGCAAACTCCACACACAGTCACCCAAGGCTGGAATTGCTGAGCCACCGCGCCGCCTCTTTGGAAGAACCTAAAGCAGCTGCAAAACAATAAAATCTATTATATTAGTTGATCGCTTGGATAATAAAAAAATAATTTTTTCCTTTTTTTTTAAGTGTTAAGTGTAACACAATGAGTACTTGGAGCCAGAAGTTAATACCTGTACATGGAATCAATTCTCTGGCCTGTACTGGTGGCCATCTCACCAGTTAATAATTACGACCTGCTGGACTCCTGAACCTTACCTTGGAGCCCGAAACAGCCATATCCAGCTCTGTACTGATAGCCACACTCGTTATCTCCTCAGTGTGCCCATATAGTATCTGCATGGGCTTCTGCGCTAAACCAGTGGCTATTCCTCCCTGAATCGAAAAGAAGTTGAAAACACATCAGTGAAGAATATCAGTTTGCAGAAAGACAAGAATAAACATGCAGCCAAATACAACAGAAAGCCTTGAATTAACACAGTGCTTCAGACGGCTTCAAATTGCCCTACTCAGGCGATGAAGTGTTTTTGACATATAAAGTGACTATTGTATGGCAACCAATAAGGCCCCACAACCAACAATGTACTAATGGGCAGATAATCTATACTTAGGCCTCATTTTATACATTATCATTAGGGAATCAGTCTACAACTTGTCCTCAAGTTTCCCGAATAGGATTTGAATTCTTTGCCTTTCAACTCAGGAGAAACTCCTAATCTAAGAGAATTAAAATCAAATATCTGTGGTCTTGCTATTGCCTTGGTTGAATTCACCAGTTCAGCGTAAAATATATTGCTGAATTTCATCATTAGTGAAATATTACCAAGCTGGCTGAGGAACAGCAGGTCTGGTTTATAATGAACACAGTCTCATAGTTGCATCTCACTTTCTGCAAATATGCACCACTCCTAATCTGTTTGGTGACTGAAACTAGGCGTCCACCTGATAAAACCTAGAACCATGGACGTTCCTCAAATAGATGTTCTATGGGACTGTTGTAGATTTTTATGAATTTTTACATCAGCCTGAACATTGAGAACTATGACATTATTCTAACAAACCTAGTGTGAAAGGTTTGTGTGCAGCTAGGTGATATATCTCAATGTTCTGGACTGACTTGAGTCAAATGTAAGCAGATTCATGTAGTTTAACTTTTAGACAATCTAAATATCACAAGGCTCTAAAATGCTGTAGTTTGCAAAATGCAATGGAAACAAAGCTATAAGTACAGACCTGCTGCAAAATTTGCCAGATCATACATGTTGTGTCACGTGAGCCTGATATCAAATGGATTCCGCAGTAATCAGTTGCGAGGCAGGTCACAATATCTAAAATGAGAGCAGAAAATGTGATAAATGACACCCAAATTGGAAAGAATGAGTGGCACTAAACTTCCTGCAAAGACAGGAAGATCTTTTACTTTGTTCAAAGGATACTAGCCTGTCCACCACAGCATGTCTTTGCTACGTATATTGCTCAGTGGAAGATTACGTCTGGCATTGCTCATTGTGAACTGAATGATAACAGTAAAATAATATGATAACTATGTTGTAAAAGTACATGTCTCAGGCAGAATGGATACAATTGCATTGTTAGCCATCAATCACTACTGTACAGCTGCAAGTGTATTAGGCTGACTTTACCCAAATAATTGGTATAACTATCCACTGTGCTGCAATTTACTGCAGAAATAATAAGTTAGTAATGTAGTAGCGATATAACTGGCTTTTAGTGGGAGACTTCCTCTCATTGGTTATGTTTACAATAGCTTGTATAAATACTTTTTAAAAATATTTTGTTTGCAGTAATGTAGATTTGCTATAAGTCCTGCTATAAATCCTATCCCACCAGTATCGCTTTGACTGACAGGGACATTAATCCTAACATTTTAATGGAATGGGAAGATGTGTTTGATGGAGACATTGTGCTAGAAGGGGTGGAAATTATATCATTGGTGCAGTTGGCTCGTGATAGTTTTGATCATTCTTGAAGACTGCAAGCAATAAAGCCCTAACTTTATATTAAAAGGTTTACAGTTTTGAGCTCGCTTACATTATCATTTCCTGATAATTCCTCAGATTCTCTCACATCACACCAGTCTATGCTACTTCCCTTTATTATTTATTCAAGGCGAGAGGACATTGCTGATCAGGCCAACATTTATTGACCAGCTCTAAGTTTCCTAAAGAAGGTGATTGAGAGTTGCCTTGTTGAACTGTTATAATGCTTCTGACTTAGGAACATCCATAATGCTGTTAGGAAGGGAGTTTCAGGATTTTGACCCACAACAGTGAAAGAATGGTGATATAGTTCAAAGTCAGGATGGTGTGCAACTTGGAAAAGAAATCATGATGTTCTGCTTTGACCTGGATAGAATCAAGCTACTTGAGTATTGCTGGAGCTGCATCCACTTAGGCAAATGAAGAATATTCTATCATATTTCTGACTTTTGCCTTGTAGATCGATGGTGGACAGGCTTTGGTGAAACAGGATGAGAGTTATTTGCTACAGAATTCCTAGTCTCTTGCCTGCTCTAACAGTCACAGTATTTATATGATTGCTCCAGTTCAGTTTCTAGTCAATGGCATGATGTTAATAGTGGGAGATTCAGCAGTGGTAATGCCACTGAATATCAAGGGGCAACAGTTAAGTATTCTCTAATTAGAAATGGTTATCTCTTGACACTTATGTGGGGTGAATGTTACTTCTATGGAATCTCAGATCACCAAGTTAGCTTTTCATGGGAATGTGTCAAACATACACCACTGTAGCTCCTAAATGGCAGTGGATGATTTGTTGAATGAAGAAACTGATTGGTTGGAAATGGAGGGAAAAGGGAACTCTATCATGGTAATGGGAAAGAAGTGAAGGGGTGAGAGCAGAAGCGGGGGAAATGTAATGGACAATTTGAGGGTCTTGGCAGCAATAGTGAGTGGGGGGCGATTACTGGCTGAGGAAAATGGAAGCACTGCTATGGAAGGTAGCATTTCAGAATTAATGTGATGTCAAGTCCTGGAGAATGGAATAGGATTCTTGCAGGAATCTGGCTGTGTCAAAGAGGTAATCACAGTAGCAGTGGGTCTGTGGGGTCATCACAGGGATTGTTTGAAAAGTCTAACCCTTGTTACCAGGTGTGTTGATATCACTTACCCATGTGTCTGATGTGTTGTCCAGAAAGCTTGCCCTTTGCAATGGAGGTCACCCGAATGCTATTATCCCAATGCCCTGCACTGAAAAGCAGTTTCCCATCATGTGACACCACAAACAGTTTTGAGTTCACTTCCAGCCCAGGAGTAAAGGGGCCATTGACATTACGCTGGGTTCTGTAGGCATGTACAAACAGAATGATCTTTTAACAAATGGCTGAACTACTGATAGATTATAGCAGCATAGGTCATCACAGTCAAAGAAATTCATTGTTGAAACCATCACACCAAGTAAGATGAGTCTGCACAGAACTGCACAGTAATTACAATAAATGGGCCATCTGATTCCTGTCAGCATTCATTCACCACATAAGCAACAATCCTTACACTACTAAATTCAGTTCTTTGTTTCTATGCCTGCCCCAACCTGAAAAATCTTTCAAATTACCCTTTTAACCCCTTCTACTCATAAGAGAAAATGGCTCAGGATCTCAAATCTTTGTTTGTTTTCTGAACATTGCCCACATTAATTCACACTATCTACTGTCTCGATATGAAACAAAATATACTACATTATCAAAACATATATGAACGGACATTGAAGTCAATGGTGATATCAAGAAGAGTGTTGAGGATGTGAAGAAAATAAGTCTAGAACAAACACCAGTGGACAGTGGCAGCACTGCTGCCTCATAGCAATAGAGACCCAGGTTTGATTCCAGCCTTTGGTGACTATCTGTGTGGGGTTTGCATGTTCTCCCCGGGTCTACGTGTGTTTCCACTGGATGCTCCAGTTTCCTCCCACAGCCCAATAATGTGCAGGTTAGGTAAACTGGCCATACTAAATTGTTTGTACTGTCAAGGGCTGGGTGGATAAGATGTTGCAAAGTTAGGGTTGTGGAAATAGGATAGGGAGTTTAGTTGGGACCCTCTTCGGAGGGTTGGTGCAGCCTTGATGGGGTCAATGGCCTCTTTCCACAATGTATGATTCTATGATTCTACCTCTTAACTGGCAGGTTGGACTGATGAGAAGGACAATTGTTAAGATTCATACAATTTTAATACATTCTAATGATTGCATTGCAAAGGATTATATGATGGCAAGCTAATTACTTTGAGGTTACACACAAAGAACATGGAACAGGAAAGGACGTTTAACTCTGAGTCTATTTTGCTATTTGGAGGCCTAACTCCAGATACTTGATTTGCCCTAGATATCTTAATGCTTTTGATTTACAAAACTTTATCAAGCTCATATTTAAAATTAATAATTGCTATTCCATTATCTAAGTGATTAATACACAGTTAAGAGCATAGCACAGATCAATTCAGCAGTTGAGTTCTGCTAATTTAAATACCTACGAGGTAAAAACAATATGCTACTTTCTCCCCACCCCCACCCTCCTCTAGCTTATCTCTCCACGCTTCAGGCTCACTGCCTTTATTCCTGATGAAGGGCTTTTGCCCGAAACGTCGAATTCGAAGCTACTTGGATATTGCCTGAACTGCTGTGCTCTTCCAGCACCACTAATCCATAATTTAAATACCTGCCCATTATTCCTACTATCTCCTGCTCTGAAATATATTGTTTGAAGATGCATGTAACCTCAACTTGGTGTGATGAACACTCAGCTGGCTAAGATTTACTTACTTTGAATTAGTTACTGTCGGATCCCGGGAGAATGTGAAGTAGTTGGAAATGTTTTTATCATAAGGCAGCCATCCATGAGTTCCTATCAGACAATTCTGACTCAAAGTCACCTACAGATCCAAAGCACAGACACTTAGGAGAGAGTCTGGTTTCACAGATGTTTGAAGAATACATTAGGCTAAAACCATTCGAAGTTACACATTGAACACCTAGTGACACCCCTTAATGGTGCAGATAATAGCTCCAACTATGTTAATTGCATGTGATTAAATACTCCACAAAAGGTAGGCAGAAGTGAAGGGGTGTCATTGATGCTTTCATCAGCCCATAGTATAACATTTTCTACACATGGTTAATGTATGTTGCATTGTTTGTACTTTTCTACAATATATCCAATGTGCTTATAGACTGATTTATTGCTGGTGAACATTTTGTGCGAATTGTAGAAATTGCGTCTCAGTTTTCATTAACCTTTTGGTTGAGCTGACAGTTTTGAGGTTTTCAATTTGGAATTGGGTATACAGCATATCTTTTTCTGTCCAATGCCTAAATAAACACTCAGAAATCACAGCCAGAAAACCCTTGAACTGTGCACCAGCTACTGGAATCAGCAGTGATCCCTTTTGCAAGGCAGACGGACAGCAACACCTCACAGACGAAGACTGCGGCTAAAAATCGACAGCATCCATTTCAGTAGAACAGGTCAAAAAACAATGTAATCCTGTACAAAGAAATAAGTCATTGCTTGTCCCACAACCTAATTGAAGGTAGCAACACAGTTTTAAACTAGCTCTCTCAAAGCATAAATTTTCTTGTATTTGTAAAATATAAACTCCTTTGGTATACTGAAACAAAAGGCTGCAGGCTTCTAATCAACATTAAACTTAGAGCTAATTTCCCAGAATGGCACTAGCACTTGTTAGACAAGGTGAAACTCGTGGACAACAAAATTACTGAACATTTTAGATCAGTCATTGTGCTTTCCCCAGTATCTGAGACTTTGCAAAGCTTTCCACAGTCAATCTGCTTGGCTTTTTATCAATGTCATAGATATTTTGATTCCAGAGTCAATGAGGCACATATTTCTTCCTTTCCTACTTCCCAGTCACTCCTGACAACTGTCCAACACTAAAATTCACTGTGCTACTCTTTACCTCTCCTACCCCACCCAATGCCAATTCAGGCCAGCACTCAGCACCAATTTATTCATACCCACCCTCCACTGCTTCCACAACATTCTCCATTTCCTTTTGGAATCATTGATTCCTCCAGCAGCTGAAAGGATGTAACACTGATCTGAGGCAGGAAGTCTCAAGTTAAGACATGCAAGACTTCTTCGAGAATGCCCATGCATACTGCTCCATCCTTGGTAATAGCAAGTGGCACCGAAGGGTGGAGTGAGGAAAGCAAAGGCAATTGAAAGCTACTTTCCCCTCAGAGTTAAGGTTTGTGTTGAATCCACCTAACAAAATTCCAAAATATGAATGACATGAACATGTGCATTCCTGATTTTCATCACTCCATGACTGGTGATTATTCTTTCAGCTATCTAGGTTCCAAGCTCTGGAATTCTCTCCCTCAGTCTCACTCTCCTCCATTAAGATGCTTTTTAGAATATACCACTTTGAGAAAGCTTTTGTTCATCTGTCTGAATATCTCTGCATGTGCCTTAGCATCATACTTTGTTTGCTAATGCTCCTTTAAAATACCTTAGGATAGCTTATAAATGTTAACGAAGTTTGGAAATGCAAATTGCTATTTGAGCATAGATTCCTTTAGACATTTACTGCTTCTTGTAACACGGTGGCACAGTGGTTAGCACTGCTGCCTCACAGCGCCAGAGACCCGGGTTCAATTCCCGCCTCAGTCGACTGACTGTGTGGAGTTTGCACATTCTCCCCGTGTCTGCGTGGGTTTCCTCCGGGTGCTCCGGTTTCCTCCCACAGTCCAAAGATGTGCAGGTCAGGTGAATTGGCCATGTTAAATTGCCCGTAGTGTTAGGTAAGGGGTAGATGTAGGGGTATGGGTGGGTTGCGCTTCGGCGGGGCAGTGTGGACTTGTTGGGCCGAAGGGCCTGTTTCCACACTGTAAGTAATCTAATCTAAAGTAATTTAATCTAATCTACAAGACTTCCAAATAGAGGTAACTAAGGTGCAATTTTGAGGGTTGTTTTGTATTTACCACAAATGTGATAGGGGAGGTTATTTTGCCTATTTACTATAGGTTCATCTAAAAAAGAATCTAAAATTCCACAGGACCCATCAGTTGTTTCTTCATGAATTCCATCACATTTTCACTAACCTACTTGGATCACAGTAAATCGTTCATTTTTTAGGCATCATTTCTAAATGTGCCAGTTTGAACACTTTGGGTGGATCTTCCCCATTTCCCATTAAGGTGTTTGGTTGAGTGAGATCCACTCTGGCTTGGAGTGACCTTTTCTCATTCAGTCTTCTGTTCTTCACCTCATTAACCATTCAACTGGGTTTCAGGTACCTTTCACGGGGAATTTCTTGGTCTTGGAGTGGGAGTTTCTGGTATACATGCTGCTGTGCTATGTTTAAAGCTCAGCTGCACACTATTTGAGACACTGCCAGCCAGAGGCTGACCCTCACACTGTGATGTTTGATCGCTGGTACCAATGACATGGCCCAAAGTCAAGCAACTCACTCGCTATCCTTTGCAGTCAGAGACTTGGAAGTATCGGTGAACAATGTGGAGACACCAGACATAGCCAGCTTAGCCACAGATTTCAACCTGGTTCAGAGTATGACCCTGCAGAAGCAGGCCGCCCAGCAGTGTAGGAGGAAGATCAATGGTCTTCTGTGCTCTGTAACGATAACAGCCACCATCTCTTCTCTGCTACTTCATACCCATTGTGTCAACACTCACTCTCACTCTATCACTGCACACGCCTCTCCCCAGGGCTCATGAACCACAACTTGCAACATCATGTCCACTCAATGCCCCCTGCTACTACTGATCCTTCCTGCCCTCTGCACTTCCTACTCACTCACTATGAATACCTCACCAGTTCTCCTCTCACTGTCAATTGTTCCTCTATCATATTTGACTCCTTCTTTGTCTCATTGCATGAAACACTGGATATCACCAAAGCACACCCACTGACTTATGTGTACTTCTCAAAGTAGCTGCACTTAACCTGCAGGACTGGCCATGTCTATCCTCATGCACTAGAATGTGATGGCACAATGGTTAGCATTGCTGCCTCACAGTGCCAGGGACCCAAATTTGATTCCAGCCTTAGGGACTGTCTGCGTGGAGTTTGCACATTTTCCCCGTGTCTGCTTGGGTTTCCTCCAGGTGCAGGTAAGGTGAATTGGACAAGCTAAATTGCCCATAGTGTTCAGAGATGTATAGGTTAGGTGCATGAATCGAGGTAAATGTTGGGGAATGGGTCTGCTTGGGATACCCTTTGGAGGGACAGTGTAGACGTGTTGGGCCGAAGGATTTGTTTCCACACTGTAAAGATTTTAATTCTTATAGGATTACTGACTGTGGCAGTACCCTTCTGACTGACTGTAGTCTTCACCACCAACTGTTCCCCTTCAATTTTCACCTATGGCCGTTTGCTTGAATTATGTTTGCCATATAAAATGCTGCAGTTCTGATGCTCTCATAGCTCTGTGGCATACAACGTGTTCATCCACTTGACTGATCAATGCTCCACATTGTGGCAAGCTGCCTGCGCTCCATCTGTCTATTTCACTTTGCTTGTTAGCATAGAAGTTGGCATCTTCCAAATAAATACAAGCAAATGAGGGCAAAGAAAGTCAGCTGAGAGCCCTAAGATGCATGCTATGTATATGCATGAGGTGCTTGTGTCCCTGCATTCAAAGTGACCAGGCAGAAGCATACAAGTCCCTAAGTTTCACAGTAAAGTGGCAAACAGTCACTGAGAGCTGGTTGGAGAGCAAGTATCCTGTGGGGAAGCTGGTGACTTGCCAATGGCGATAAAAGAAGTCACTGCTCAATGGTGAAATTCTGAAATCACCATTTAAAACTTAAGGGGAAAACTGGAAAACATTTTCTTAGCATCAAGATTCCAATGTTTACAATGTTTTCTCAGTATTTTCCCACCTTTCTCATGATTACTAATACCATAGCAGGGAGGAGAAAATTCTGCTTCATCTCAATACTGCAGTTCAATTCAGTAGCATTTTCATACTGATTACCATTTTGTGTAACCCATGAGGGCCCAAAGGGATAAAGCTTCTCCCGTCTTCCCTCATACCTCAGTCCTTCGAGGCTATGAATTAGTTTTGTAATTTCCACCTACTCCACAGGATGAGAAGTCATTGGGCTCTTTGGTTTTTAGATTTAGTTTATAACGCCCTTCAGCTCCTGCCCTTAGTTGTGTGGTTGTGCTCATGAGGGTTGCAACAGAAGACTTACCAGGGTGTCAGGACTTCCCTGTGACATGAAGGAGCGAGCCTGGGTTTTGGGCACCATTGCTTTCACTATAGGAACCATGTCGCTGATTCCCTTTGGAGAAATAAAAGATAATCAAAATCCATTAAATTCACTGTTTCCTCACAGAATTTGTTGAGGAGTGATTATTCTCAGGATACTTTTTTTTAAACAAAGTGCACAAGGGCAAGCAATACTGAGCGATGTTAAAAACCAGACTGATTTTTGCTGTCCTTTATTATTTTACAATTTTTAATCAAACTCCTCTGGTGAATTTGTTAATGGATTTACTGAAGTAAATTTTCTTACAAATTACAGCAGCACATGACATTAATAGGTTAAAAAT
Source organism: Chiloscyllium punctatum (assembly GCF_047496795.1). Taxonomy (NCBI): domain Eukaryota; kingdom Metazoa; phylum Chordata; class Chondrichthyes; order Orectolobiformes; family Hemiscylliidae; genus Chiloscyllium; species Chiloscyllium punctatum. The sequence goes on from NC_092748.1 coordinate 8,478,974, forward strand.
GATCAGTATGATATCTAGGGTCTTATTTATCTCCAATTCTGAGAATTCAGTACTCAACAAATGATGCATCCAAATTATAAAATATCTTATACTGTCCATAAAAATGATCCCTTTCGAGAGTATTATCATGGAATTAGTTTGAATCCTTTTATGTATCAGCAAACAAAGCTGAAAGGCAAAAACAGACCTATCAAAATTACTTATACAGATAACATCATGAGACAATTGATAAAGCTTCCAATGTATACCTCCACAAAGAAGGACTTGAGCTCAGTTAGGTGCTGGAAGATATTCAGTGGGCAGTTGTCCATTTTAGTCTGTCGCTTCAAAGCTTCATCAGCTGACAACCTGGATGGATGTGGCTCCTAACAGATGGTGACAATAGGTCAGATAATGCTTAGCAGACCTAATTGAATATGTTTGCTCCTAAAGCAGTGAGACAGCGCTGTAAAGGAACTCAATTCATTCTGATCATTTTCCTCAGCTTTTTAACCAGAACAAAGTGTCTATGTTCAGAAATAGAAGACAGTGCCAATAAGTATCTGATACAGCAATATTTTTATTGCTGCAAACATTATTTATAACAGAATGGCTAATGTAACAGTGCTTTTGCTGCTTCTGCTTACTCTAATTTCAAATGACATTACAGGTTAACTTCTAAGTTTGGTGAAATATCTATGCTTCTCATTAAAAACCTGTGAAGTATTATTTATAGAAGCACACAGCATAGAAACTGACCATTCAGTCCAACCAGTCCATGCCAAACATAATCTCAAACTAAACTAGTCCCACCTGCCTGCTCCTGGCCCCTATCCCTCCAAATCTTTCCTATTCATGTACTTATTTAAGTACCTTCTAAACACTGTAACGCTACTTGCAATAACCACTTCCGCAGGAAATTCATTCCATATGTGAACCACCCTCTGTGTAGAAAGGTAACCCCCAATGTCTTTTTGAAATCTCTCTCCTCTCACCTTAAAAAACATGCCCCCTAGTCTTGACATTTCCCGCCCTAGGGGAAAAAACACCTACTATTAACCCTATCTATACCTCTCATGATTTCATAAACATCTATAAGATCACCTCTCAACCTCCTACACTGCAGTAAAAGTTGTCCCAGCCTACCTTTATAACTCAAACCTTCTTTACACAGCATCATCCTGGTAAATCTCTTTTTGAATATCCCTCCTATAGCAGGGTGACCAGAACTGAAAACAGTACTCCAGAAGAGGCTTCACCAATGTTCTGTGTAACCTCAACATGACTTCCCAACTCCTGTACTCAAAGGACTGAGTAATGAAGACAAGCATGTGAAATGCCTTTTTAACCCGAGTTTTAAAAAAGTGCATTAAAAATTAAGACCATTTGTAGCTAGAATCTGAAATAGTTGGTTGAATATAGGCATTCCACCTTTCCCACGCTTAAAGCTCACACTCCAACATTATTATCGCATCTGAATGACCATAAGACTGTGGTATGTGAGTACACTGAGATCATTCAAACTTTGTGATAGGAAGACAGTGAAAGAATAATTAAAATGCAAGTGAACTAGAGATGGAACAGAAATTGTGGTTACAGCCTCAGATCAAACCTTCTGCCAAAACTTTCTTGCTTTGGTGTCCCCTACAAGAAAGGAAACTCCTCCTATTTCTCATCTATGTGTTGCCTCAATGATATGCTTCACATTTCACATATACACTGGTGACACCCAACTGCACCACATGGACACCTACATCTCTTAGCCCTCCAGTGTTGCCAGGTTGTTGGCTTGACATCTGGTACTGGATAAACTACCATTTCTCCAATTACTGGCAAGGCTGATGTCATTGTCTTTGACCCAGACCACAAACTCCCATTGTCTGCTTAGTAATTCCATTCCCTTCCCTGGCCACGGTTTCACGCTGAACCAGACTAATTATAAACTCTGGATCAATGAGCAAAATACATGGGAGTCAGTGGGCAGATGTGTCCCTGAAAGTCCCTAATAGCACCTGGAAAAATTCAATCACTGGGAAACCAACTGGATAAAAGTTGCCCCCAGTGAACAGAATGGACACAATTTGTCAGGAGCTGCTGCTGCTCCAATCAGAGACCAGCTCTCTTTTGTGAGTCTATCAGCAGCAAAAGCAGAAAAAAAACCAGCTCGTGTTGGGAGCAGCACACAGGGAAGTGGCAGCTGTGAATAAGGCTGCTAGGCCAGAGGACATGGGGTACCAAGGTCAGAAGTAGCAAGGCCATATGCTGTAGGGGGCAGGGAAGCAGAGCTGGGTGATTGGGTAAATGTGAGACAGCAAAGGAAAAGAGGGACCCTAGGGGAGGGCAGGGGAGGGCAGGGGAGGGGTGGGGAAAGAAAATTAACCAAGTGTGGAGAGTGACAACAGAGAGGAGCGAGGCAGCAAAAGGGGAGGAAAGCTACAAAATTGGAGAAGGCCGGATTAGGGATGTCAGGATCTGTAAGGAGTGCTGAGAAGATGATCCATTTTGTTCTTTACTTAGGTCTTTAGCAACACTGATGTCAGTCTTCAACCCAGTGTGGCTCACTCCATATGACATTAAGAAACAGCTGAAGTCTGGATACTGCAAAAATTATGGTCTTTGACATTATTCTGGCAATGATACTAAAGACTTGAGCTCCAGAACTAACCATAGCCCTAGCTGAGCTTTTCTGGTACAACGCTGGCATCCACCTGACAATGTAGAAAATTGATGATGTATACTACCCTGTGCACAAAGAGTAAGACAAATCTAGCACCTTGTCAAGCAATAAATGATGACTTAGCCAGCGTCACCCACATCCCATTAGAATAAAAAAAAACGGGGAAGAGCATTTTTAAACTTTTAATAGAATATTCAGCTACCTAGAAACCAGAAAATCTTGACATAACTAATGAAATAAATTCCTTGCAAATTAACATGGAATCTCTAGAAGGTCAAGAGAAAAATGTAGTTGATGCTATTACATTGAACACTGTGTCAATTAGATAATTTAATACTGAACAGTTTTGTCCTATTGTATCTGAAACAGTCTCCTCTACTGTGAGGTATGTGTGATGCAGTGACTGCATTAGAGACAGACTTGCAAAACAGTTCACTGTGACCTCACCAGTCCACAGAAAGCACCATTAGAGTTGTGTGTGTAAAAGTGTGCACAATTACTTTTTTAAAAAAAGGTTGTTAACTTATGCTTGCTCTCTTTAAATATTGCGATGTCTAGGGAATTAATTTTTGCTGATGCGTTGCAGCATGAAGTTTCATGGAGCAGTGATGAACATCAAGGGCAATCTTCTAATCCTGTTACTGTGTGAATTCAAATGTCCCATACGCCAACACAAATGAAGCTGACAATATTGCTGAGAGCGCATCACCTAATAAAGCGGTTTGCAAGAATTAAAAAGGAGTCCTAAAAATCAACAAGTGTTCCTTGCGAAACGGTCAAGAACCTAAAACTAGAATTTTTTGACCCCTGCACAGCATCCTAATTTGACACAAAGTTCAGCTTCCGATACAATATGCCCTGTGTCAGGAAGAATCCTGTAACATAGCCTAACTTCACTTTGCCCTGCCTCAGCCACATGCTACAACCCTTATCCTCGTCTTTGTTTCCTCCACCCTCCACTACTCCAATGAGCTTCTATTCAGTTTCCATTGCCACCCCATATAAAGTTGGGCCTTGCTGTCCCAAATCTAAACTTGGACCGTGGATCAAGTGTTCTGACCTATAAAGATCTCAATATTGAAATGTTTACACCTGGGTTCTAATTTCCTCAAGGTCTTGCCTCTCTCCAACTCCAACCTCAACCTACTCCAGTTCTATCATTCTCTGCCAACACAAAACTAGTCAACACAAGCCACTTATGAGACCCTGCTTTTATTTGGTGGCCATACCTTGAGCTACATAAGCTTTTAAATTTGGAAATCACCTGCCTATACCTCTGCACCTCCCCCTGTAAGATCCTCCTTTAAGTATATCTCCAGGGCAAAGCTTTCGGCCACCCCAATTAAGATCCAGTCCTTTGACTTGTAAATATTTGACAGATTATGCTCCCCTGAACTGTTTTAGATCATTAGCCCGTGTTAAAAATGCTTTATAAATGCAACATTATGGAAATGATAAAACAATACCTTGAGTAGCTGACAGGGAGTCTGCCCAAAATTACTGATCATCCCTTCCAATGCCTTCCGTTCTTTCTCATCTGCAACTGCATCCAGGTCAACAGCTCCTGTAAAATGTCACAATAACATTTACACCTGTTACATTTCTCACACTTTCTTCCCCCCACGTGACATACTCTTATGAAAAGAAAGAATTTGACCTAAAAGAAATTACAACACATAAGTAACTCACTGGACATTGTTAGTTACCTTCGTACGTGCAGTAATAAAAAACATTCAGTGCTTCAATTGCATCTGGTCCCCTTTGTTTATATCCAAATATCAGATCAATCCACTCGTGAAGATGAGCAGATACAAAGTCAGACTCCTGAGGGAAGAGGAAAATACAACTCTGAGAAACATTAAAAAAAACTCTTAACAGCGACTCAGTTAAATTCCTTTATTAAAATCTTGAACTGAAAGAGTGAGACATCATGAGGAAAGTCAATGGAATTTTCTAATTTAGTTCTCACCACTTATATGGATGCATTCACATGAACATGATTTGTTGGCTGTAAGTGATGTCTACTATAATAGGAAGTACTATTACAATAATCAGGATGCATAACATGAATGTTTCTTTTATTGGACAACTTTTGGCCCAGTCGTTTCTAGCTCCACTCTAACCTGCAGTTGCGTTTAGACTGCAATTGGTGCACATTACAAATTGTAACCTCACATCATTCAGAAGGAATTAAAAGAGATTTAATTGTACATAAGGCAAGTGGACATAAGTGGACATAAAATCAAGGCTTGGGTTTCAAATATAAATATACTGCAGCTAAAAATGCTTGGAATACACAGCAGGTCTTGAAGAATCAATAGAAAGATAAAAAGAGAGAAAACATTTCATATCAATGATCTTTCAGCGTCTAGAAATCCTAACCATCAGTCCTTCCACAGGTCCTGTCTGCTGTACTGCACATTTTGTGTTTTCTTATTTTAGGCATCTTTGCCCTTGCATTCAGTGCACTTAAAACAGGTGCAGACCAGTGAATAAGGGTATCCACTGTTGCACAACTAAGTGGAAAGTATATGATGTTATCTCAAAACTAACTGAATAAAATTAATCACACCAGTTCAGATGGCTGTCTATTCTAAAAATATCCTTTGAAAAAGTAGCATAATTGGATAATGAGTTATGGGGAAGTTAAAAATTATAGATTTAAATATTGCATATATTTAGCATGCAGCAAAACATATAGACTGTGGTGTAGCCCTCACCAGGGCTTTCCTGTGCTTGTAGATGAAGTCCTCTGGTGATGTAGCCCATCTCGGAAGTATCACGTCATTAACCCGCTCCTTGGAAATTTGTAAACGTCCCAGATCCAGCTCTTTAATAGTTCAGAAATATATGAGTTAGTCCAAGCTATCAGTGTCTGTGCACAAGACACCTCAAAATAAGATTGTGCCTTTGGGAGATGCACTCAGGGAATTGGTTAGCTCAGTTGGCTGGGTGGCTGGTTTGTGATGCATGTGATACCAACAGCTTAGATTCAATTCCTGCACCAGCTGAGGTTACCATGAAGGATTCTCCTTCTCCACCTCTCCCCTTGCCTGAGGCATGGTCACCCTCAGGTTAAACTACCATCCATCGTCTCTCTCTCGCGCGCTCTCTCTCTCTCTCTGATGAGAGAGCAGCCCCATGGTCCTCTGGGACAACGATGATTTTACCTTTACACGTGTGCTACTTTACAAAGTATATCATATGATTTGTGCACCCCAGCAATGCATCAAATAGGCCCATTATTGCATAAATTTCTAAGATTAGAGACCTGGGAAAAGTGATGGGTTACTGCATGAAGTAAAGTGCGGCAGATTCACACAAGCTTATACTAATGAGGGCATATTTGAGTCCACCAGATATTCTGCATTGTTAACTTTAAGCAGAGAGTGAGAAACAACAGATTAGAGTCTCAATTCTCAAGATATTTAGCAGTATTCTCTAAATTCAAAGATTGTTTGTTGCCTAGAAAAATGTTACAGGGCTAAGGAGCTAAGCAGGAATTATTCCTCTTTTAAATGAATCAAATATCACATAAGAAGTTTGCATGCAGCTGCGCGACATCTCTAAATAACAATCAGAAGCAGTGATTGAGGAGGACTCTCCTCTGGTATCAGCTCAGCCGGAGTACTTACGGTTCTGATTTTCTAGAAATTCTGGAAAGTAGAAGAATTCAGGAATGAGTTCTTTTACATCATTGGGATTCTCCATGAGAGCCTGCCATGTGGCAGGAATGGAATGGAATTGACGATCTGCACAATCAAATCTTGAAGAGAAAAGGAACACAAAAATGCATAAATTGACATTGTACAGTTTACAATTCATTAAATTACGTATGATGCGCAACACAGAAACAGGGCATTTAATTCAAAAGGCTGATTATTCACACCCTCCTCCAATACCTCCTCTTCTAATCCTATCAGCATATCTTTCTATCAGTTTCTCCCTCTTGTTTTTGTGCCTTCCCCTTAAATGCTTTCCTTTGGTTTCTCTCAAATACTCCTGCATCAATGATTTCATCCAATCCTACAATGTAAAACCAAGTAAGTCAATCTATTTGGCTATCCATCTGGCAGAATGGATTGCCAACTCTGCAAGATTATCACCATTTCTCCCAAAAATTGAAAATTATTGCTGAGGATGCAACTATGAATGATGAGAGAGAAAAATTAGAGACAAATTAAAAATAAACTGTTTTCTTTATAATAACAAAACAGGTATTGCAGACAGATTTATGAAGGCTACTTGACGGATTGTCAACCATCATCCATGTAGAAATCCAAGGGGCATTATCCCCTCAGAACAAGGCACCAATGGTGGAAGTGAGGGGGAGCTTGGGTAGTTGGAGGTCATGTGGTAAATCTCTACATCCAACCAGAGTTGACAACCGTTACCACAGTCAGAGGACAGATAATGAACCACTGACATTCCCATTATCCATAAAGAGCCACATTTAAAGAGCACTGAAAATATTGGAAATTCAGAAGCCAACAGAAAAGCAGCTACATGAAGATCTAGTTTAACATTTCAGGTACAACCCTTTGTCAGACTTGCTGATTAGCTATTTACACCACTCTCCCAGCAACAAAGACAGGTTGAAAAATTTAATGTGAATTTACACTGTCTTTCAGCTGAATCCAGCGAGTAGAAACTGCCTTGTCAGGGAATTGCTGTCGGTTTTCTTCCCCCGTTGTCCTACTGTCACCAGTGCCCAGCGGTAGCCCTTCAGCATTTATTAAAACTAATGGAGCCACAGAAGCATTAAATCCAAAACAACGCCAAGCATACAGTTGCCAATATGAGATAGTGTCATGACAACCATCTTCATGAAAGGTTCTCCAAACACCTCAAGTAAAACCATTAGAACAACCTCTTCCCCACATATTAAATAATGCACTATGTAGGGGTGCACCCACTGCGCTGTTATTGTACTAATGCTGGTAATCAAATACGAGAGACATCTTGAACAGCTTCACCTGCCACTTTGTAGCTGGATGTGCAAAGTAGTGAAGGGCTCAACCCTTATCATGTAGTGCATGACACCAGCTGCATTGGAGTAGTGAGTTCCATAGTGGAATTTGTCAATCGTCCCTGTCGGGTCCTCAAAATTATCAAACCTGTAGGACAACCCGAAAGAGAGAACGTCAGAGATCAGTGTTTTGTGGGAACTTCAAAGAAAACAGCCTGATATGGTACACGCGTACAAAATGAGATCAAAGAATGATACTGTCCACCAAGACAGACAATATGGTGGAGTTGGTCTCTGAACACGTCTTGTTGATTTGTCATAATACGTGTGATTGCAGGAGTGTAAAAATGGTAATCTGGCAAACATCAGCATCAGACTAGACTAAACTAGACTGGTACCAATAAAGTTAGAATACACATGAAGATTAGTGAATCAAATGCATCATATATCAAAAGTTAATTTTAGTGGATATCTATTTTACATTGCAGTTCAGTTTTTTTTCCAATCTCTCAAATACTTAAAGAGCCTTTTATGCCTCAAAGTACATAATAAGCAATGAAATGTTTTCTGAAGCCTACGCACAGATGTAATGTAGAAAAGTCAGCAGTCAATTTACCCACAGCAACTTCCCATAGGAATGATGTAATAATGACTAGATAATCTGCTTTTAAATATGCTGTTAAGGGATAAGCATTGGTCTGTACATCAGAGGAGCCACTCCTTGGATCATCTTTGAATAGAACCAAGCACAATGGAGAGACAGGACAGTACAGTTTGAGGTATAATTAATTGTCAGTACATCTTTTTTTAAAAAGACTGGCCTTGACCTCCTTTCAACCCGAATATAGTGTGGATTAAAGTGAGCAAACAATTTATGCAGATCCCGCCAATAATTGAGGGGAGTTCAGTAATAGCAATGGACTGAAATACAGTTCTGCAGGTGCCTCCTTGGCAGCAGGTAAGTTTCATTAGAAAGAAAAGTATGGGAACAAAAACATTAATTAATTTAGTCTGGAAGCAGAAACACTCACTTTTCCCGAACAGCTTTGGCATTCTTTTCATTGGCAACTCCAATGGGTTTGGAGAGATCTCTGAAAACTTCAGGGTTGTTCAAATCCAGCTCCTCTGAAGTGTAATCACTAAGAATCCAAGGAAACTGAAATCAAGAAAAGTGACTGTCAAATGTCTGAGATAAGACCAGACTCTATCTTGCTGTTCTTTTAAAATATATATTTCAAAATGTAACACCTAATCCCAGAACAGTGAAGCATCAATAGTCAGAGGTTATACAACAAGAAACACATGCACAAGATATAGGAAGCTGGAAAGTCCAAACGTGTTACAGAATTTCTTTTGATCTGATTTACATGGTGCTTTTTAAGATTTAGCGAAACTACACACGATTATGTTGAAAACAGTACTTCCACTTCTTGTAAAAGCTATTTCCAAAAGATAACCAATTTATTGACAAAAGAAATGTGTTGTATTGGTAACACACTGCCTAATGGGATGGTTAATAGAAACATTTGGAACATCAAAATGCAATGACACAAGAATTGCACCAATCCAGAACTGTACAAACTAGGTTCGGTGTTCTGAATTTAAATCAATTTGGATTTGAAAACTAGGTGCAAAATCTTCACAGCAATGCCAGCATACGAGCCAGAGTCAAAACTTCCCCCAGAGATAAAAAGAGTATGCTAACACTATGCATCTTTACTTTGGTAGATTAGAGAACTGAGAGAAATCATTTGATGCAGTGGCTAGTGTCCCTGCTTCTGAGCCAGAAGTTTGGAGTTCAAGTCCAAAGCTTGATGTTCAAGGAAGATGCGATTATAACTCAGCTAATTAGATAGATTATCAAGCTGAAAGTCATCCCATCATACGTCTGTAGGAGGCGGTAAGACCAAGAAAGATTCCTGGTCAAACCGAACCTGCAGAGGACAACAGCAAACCACTGTAAAACCTTTCCAAACGTCACCGTGGACCGATATATGGAAATTAGAGACAGCGAGAGCGAGAGAGAGAAAATGAATTAAGGGCAACTGATGAGATGACCCTAGTAAAAAGGGCAGAGATTGACAAGCCTCCAATTTGTCAGGTGCAATCCATGACAGGGGACAATATGGGATTAAATGTCAATTTGAAGGCACTAAACTAGTGGCTGTTTGTGCAGCATTCTGAGGTTCATTGAGAAAGACACGTTGGTAATAGTCACAGGTAACCCACATTACTCTTCATAAAACATACAGCAGTCAGTCAACAGCTGGTTACACGTACATGTTGCATTTGAAAAAAAAAATGATTCTACATACCACTGGATACTGAGCAAGATCATTGTAGGTCCTTCCTGCAATAGAGTTTAGTTGTATGAGGTACTCGAAGTTTGAAATTTCTCGGTTGACCCATTTCTGAAGGGAAAACAACAAATGCCAGTGAGTTTTCCTTCTCCTTCTGTAGCATTACTTTACAATAATGTGCAGGATAATAAAACATCAATAAAAAATATAGACACAGAAGAAACACACAGGATGAAAATTAAGGAGGACTCGCCCTCGGTGCCAATAGCCATGAGCATTACACTCTGCCAACAGGTTACTGTGACTCTCATTCTTGAGGGGAGTATGATGAAGTGCTATATAAACTCAATGCTGCTTTTTTCAAGCTGAAGCATGAATCCAACTGCTCACAGCATTAGAAGATGATTCACTATGTATTTTAAGAATGAACTCTATCACTCCCTTATAGCCGTGATTAAGTCACCACTATTTGCTTTTCAGTGCACAAGTTAAGGATTCTGGGTAATCCAAGATGGAGGATAGGAAAAGGTTGGGGCACTAAGAGCTGCTCCTTTTTTTTTGATTTGGAGATGCCGTGTTGGACTAGGGTGTACAAAGTTAAAAATCACACAACACCAGGTTATAGTCCAACAGGTTTATTTGGAAGCACACTAGCTTTCAGTGCACCACTCCTTTATCAGGTGATAGTGGAGGATACAATTCTAAGGCACAGAATTTATAGCAAAAATTTACAGTGTGATGTAACTGAAATTATACATTGAAAAATACCTTGATTGTCTGTTGAGTCTTTCACCTGTTCGAGTACGATGATAGTTTCACTTCTTTCATGTGTAAATCACAAAACCTTTATTAAAATTTGCATTCTCAGGTGAGCTGTAACAATGGGCATTAGCTAGACAACATATTGTCTAGCTAATGCTCATTGTATCTATCATGGTATTCGAACAGATGAAAGACTTAACAGATAATCAAGGTATTTTTCAATGTATAATTTCAGTTACATTACACTGTAAATTTTTGCTATAAATTCTGTGCCTTACAATTGTGATCAATTGTGTTTGGGGACTCTCTAGTTACAAGGGCAGAGATTGATTTGGGAACAAGCCAAGGCACCTAAATGGGCTTGGAGGCACAGACAGACATTTCTGTGGTTGACAGCAAGACATCAGAATGATGTATTGCCTCGCTGTTGCCAGGATCAAGGATATCTCGCAAAAGGTGCAGAATATTCTCAAAGAGAAGAGGAACCAGCAGGAGGTTGTTGTAACATTGGAAATAATGACATTGGAAGAGAAAAGTCTGAGATTCTGAGAAGAGAATATAGGACATTAGACAGCAATTTAAAAAGTAGATCCTCGAAGGTCGTTAATATCTGGATTACTCCCAGTGCCATGAGCAAGTGAGGATAGGAATAGCAGTACAGCAGATGAATACATGGCTGATACAGGAAGAAAGGATTCATATTTTTGGATCATTGGACTGTCTTCTGGAGTAGAAGTGACCTGTAGAAGAAGGACAGATTGCACCTGAATTGGACTGTGACTAATGTACTGACAGGGAGATTTGTTAGAGCTGCTCAGGGGGATTTAAACTAGTTGGGACCCAAGGAGGGGTAAGGAAAGAGATCAGTCTGACACTGGTAGAGTTGGGAAAAGCAGTAAGTCAAACAGATAGGGTAGGTGGGAACAAAGTAGAGAACGAGGGAAGACTGATAAATTAAACTACATTTATTTCAATGCAAGAGGCCTAACAGGTAAGGCAGATGAACTGAGGGCATGGTTAGGAACATGAGAACATATCATAGCAAGTACAGAGACGTGGCTCAGGGATAGACAGGACTGGCAGCTTAATGTTCCTGCTACAGGAAGGATCAAAAGGTGAGACAAAAGAGGAGGGGGAACTGGTGTTTTTGATTAGGGATAACATTACGCCTGTATTTACGGAGGATATTCCTGAGAATACGTCCAGGGAAGTTATTTGGGTGGAACGGAGAAATAAGAAAGGGATGATCACCTTATTACGATTGTATTATAGATGCCCCAATAGTCAGTGGAAAATTGAGACGCAAATTTGTCAGGAGATCTCAGTTATCAGTAAGAATTATAGCATTATAATAGTCGGGGATTTTAACTTTCGAAACATAGACTGGGACAGCCATATTGATAAGAATTTGGGAGGAGAGGAATTTGTTATGTGTGCACAAGAAAATTTTCTGATTCAGTACGTGAATGTACCTACTAGAGAAGGTGCAAAACCTGACCTACTCTTGGCAGGCAGGCAACTGTGGTGCTAGGGAGCATTTTGGGACCAGGGAGCATAAGTCTATTTGTTTTAAAATAATGATGGAAAAGGACAGACCGGATCTAAAAGTTGAAGTCCTAAATTAGAGGAAGGCCAATTTTGACGGTATTGGGCAAGAACTTTCAAAAAATTGGAAGTATAGTGGACAGCAAAGCAGATTACCTCGGAGTACAACGGGATCTTGATCAGATGGGACAACGGGCTGAGGACTGGCAAATGGAGTTTAATTTAGATAAATGCGAGATGCTGCAATTTGGAAAAGCAGATTAGAGCAGGATTTATACACTTAATGGTAAGGCTCTGGGGAGTGTTGCTGAACAGAGAGACCTTGGAATGCAGGTTCATTGTTTCTTGAAAGTAGAGTCACAGTAGATAGGATAGTGAAGAAGGCATTTGGTATGTTTTCCTTTATTGGTCAGAGTATTGAGTATAGGGGTTGGGAGGTCATGTTGCGGCTGAATAGGACATTGGATAGGCCACTATTGGAATTTTGTGTGCAATTCTGGTCTCCTTCCTATTGGAAGGACACTGTGAAACATGAAAGGGTCCAGAAAAGATTTACAAGGATGTTGCCAGGGTTTGAGCTGTAGGAGAGGCTGAATAGTCTGCGGCTGTTTTCTCTGGAGCGTCAAAGGCTACGGGGTTACCTTATAGAGGTTTATAAAATCATGACGGACATGGATAGGATAAATAGACAAGGACATTTCCTTGGGGTGGGTGAGTCCAGAACTAGAGGGCAAAGGTTTTGGGTCAGAGGGGAAAGATATAAAAGGGACAGCTTTTTCACACAGAGGATGGTGCATGTATGGAATGAGCTACCAGAGGAAATGGTGGAGGCTGGTACAATTACAGCATTTAAAAGGGAGCTGGATGGTTATAAGAATAAGAAGGGCTTAGAGGGACATGGGCTAAGTGCTGGCAAATGTGACTAAATTAGGTTGGGATATCTGGGTAGCACAGACGAGTTGGACTGAAGGATCTTATTCTGTTATGTGCATTTCTATGTCTCTATGACTAAGTCAGTATCTTCATGATTTCCTAAAACATGCCAAACGTTGTGGTGACCTTTAGTACACATCCATCTTAAATAACTTAATGATGCATTTGCCTAATGCTCCCACTGTCCCCTTTAACTGGAGATCCAAACCAAAATCAATCAAGAATGTAAATTTGACATTACAATCAGATCAGATTTGAGAGGTCAACTGACCCACTCCTGTTCCTTGTTGCTGTGTCATACAGAACACTTTCCTCCAAAAGAACTTGGGATTAAATGAAAATTTCAAAACTGAAATTTGTAAGATTTTTCTTAGCTTTCTTTTTCCAAGAATATGGAATGATGTCTGGTAAATAGAGTCAGCAGACATTTCTGTTTAAATCTCACAAGTGCAGATTGAAAGGCTGAATGACTCCTCCTGTTCCTGTATTCCTAACAAACTTTAATAAATTGGTCTCTTAATTCAGGCAAGGTTAGAAACGTATTTGTCCGTGAGGAGGAGTGACACACAAGACCAAAAGAATTGACTTTTACATCCAAAATGACTCTCATGAACAATGTGGAGATATTTCTATCGTAAGACACAAAGTGCTCAAAGAATATGCCCAGATAGGGTAAATCAAACCAAGATACAGCTCAGTCTTATCTGTCCAAATGGAGGAGCAAGGCAGAATGATTAAAAGGCCACTTCCTTTTTCCATTCTCTTACTTGCATCATCTGCCCCAAGTTTTCAGAGTCAGACTTCATTGTTATACCACTTATTTTATTTGAATTCAAGGACTGAACTGCAACATCTTTCCCTATTGTGTAGCCTCTTGTTGCAATGAGAAAATCATGGAGCCTTATGCATTTTCCTTCATGTTGTGACAACACTGCTGCTGCTAAAGGGGATTTCTGGCTGGTGTTGAATCCCCTTGATAATAATACCTGTGTAAGTCCTGAAGCTTTCAGCAGTTCCTGGGGTGATCGCGTGCCATATAGATTGGGTGGTCGCAGAGACAATATACGGCTGTAGACTTTGTTCCTCACCTAAAAGTGAAGTGGAAAGAAAGACAAGACTGTGTGACAAAAATGGCAAATGACAGTGGGAAACACAACCCATTCCTGATGAAGGGCTCCAGCCTGAAACGCCGATTTTCCTGCTCCTCGGATACTGCCTGATCCGCTGTGCTTTTCCAGCAACACACTCACAAAACTAGTTTGAACCATGCTCTACAGAGCAATTGGCGGTGAAGAGAAATCTACCAATTCCACTTTATGATTTGGATTAGTCAGTAATTATTTCTCGGTTTCATAAAGAAGTACCCCTTCTTCTCCAGTTTCCCTGAGGCTGATAGCATGTCACATTGAGCAGACCTAACTAAATCGCTAATGGCTATTGAAGTTATAACATTCAAACATAATGATTTAGCCTAACATGTGCAGTCGGGACATTGTTCGAGTCTCTAATTAAGGAGAGAAAGACTGAACATTTCAAAGATCTCAAGTATGGATTTGTAAAGGGAACATGGGGAGATGGTGACATAGCTGTAATGTAAATGTCATTAATAAAATATGGAACAGCAAGTTCATTTTAATAATAGTGATCATTAATCTATTATCAATTGTTATGAAAACCTATCTTGTTCCCTAAAGAGAAGGCAATCTACCATCCTTAATTGGTCTGGCCTACATGACAATGTGGTTGAAATAACGTCACAAATCACTTCAGGTGAAATTAGTGATGAGCTATAATTACTGGCTTTGCCCACATCCTAGAAAGGAACAAAGGGAAAAAAAAAAGTCATACCTGATGAACATGACAGGGAAATTTTGAAATGATAACTAAAGTATGAAAATCCAGAAGATAAGTGATAAAATCGCTCATAACATAATGTAAATTATAACCAAAACCAGGGAAGTGAAGGCAAGTACTGACCTGGTTAGGAAATTGACCAAGTGGCAGGAGACAGAGTAGGGATAATGAGCAGGTACGTTAATTGACAAGACATGATTAGTCATGCCCAGCAAGGATCCTTATTGAGATCTCACCTATTCATTGTATTTATTAAAAAGAATAATGGGGCTGAGGGCCACATACCCAAATTTGCTGATGACAAAGATGTAGCTGGAAGCATAACATCATTGCGTGGAGAAAGTGAATTTTAATGTTCACAAACTTGAGGTCATCAATACTGGACTTAAAAGGATAAAATAGTGTGCTTGAAACTGATGAAAAACTAGAATTAATGGAGAACCAATGAGACTGGTGGCCCCAGTACATAGAACCTGAAAATGTCATGAACAGACCTAAACATAATTTAAAAAGGAAATGAAATGATGGCCTTTACATCCAGTAGAGTGGAATACAAAACTTTGAAGTCATGCTCCAGCTATAGAAGTACTGATTAGATCATCTGAAGTCCTGAAAACAGTTTTGGAAAATACTCCTTAAGGAAAAGTATACAATGGAGGGATTGCAATGTAGGCTTAAAATAATATCTGGATTCCCAGGGCTAAGTAATGACGAGAGATTAGACTGGAGCTCTCGTCCTGGAATTTGGCTGGTTAATCAAAACTTCAAAATATAAGAGATCTGACTGAATGATGGTTGCTTTTTGTTGGTTGGGGAATCTAGGACAAAAGGTCATTATTTAAAACTTAGAGTAAGATTTTTCAGGAGTGAACTTAGGAAACACTTCCACTTGCAGAGGATGATGGAAGTTTATAACTCTCTTTCAAGAATGGTAGCTGCTGTTAGATCTAACCTTATTTTTAAACCTGAGCCTGAGATTTTTATCACTCAAAGGTATTAACAAACATGAATCTAAGGTGAGTGTACAAAGTTGAGTCAGAGGTTAACCCTAATCCACTGGTGGAATAGGACACGTCTCTGATCGTGTTTTCTGGGTCCTTAAGGGGGAGGGGGAGCAGCCCGAAGTCGTGGTACACATTAGCACCAACGACATAGGTAGGAGGAGGGCTGAGGATGTTAGACAGGCTTTCAGGGAGCTAGGTTGGAAGCTCAGAGTTAGAACAAACAGAGTTGTTGTCTCTGGTTTGTTACCCGTGCCACGTGATAGAGAGTCGAGGAATAGGGAGAGAGAACAGTTAAATGTGTGGTTACAGGGATGGTGCAGGAGGGAGGGATTCCGGTATCTGGATAACTGGGGTTCTTTCTGGGGAAGGTGGGACCTCTATAAACAGGATGGTCTTCACCTGAACCTGAGGGGCACCAGTATCCTTGGGAGGAGGTTTGCTAGTGCTCTTGGGGGGGTTTTAAACTAACTCTGCAAGGGCATGGGAACCTAGACTGTAGCTTTAGGGTGCAGGACCTGGAGTGTAGGGAGGTTAGGAACATGGCATCAATCTCAAAGGAGGGTGCCTGCAAACAGGAAAGTGGCTTGAAGTGTGTATACTTCAATGCAAGAAGTATACGAAATAGGGTAGGTGAACTTGCAGCATGGGTGGTACCTGGGATTTCGATGTTGTGGCTATTATGGAGTCATGGGTAGAGCAAGGACAGGATTGGCTGTTGCAGGTTCCAGGGTTTAAATGTTTTAGTAGGGTCAGAGGTGGGGGTAAAAGAGGGGGAGGTGTGGCATTGCTTGTCAAAGATAGTATTACAGCGGTGGAAAGGACGATGGATGAAGACTCGCCATCTGAGGTAGTTTGGGCTGAGGTTAGGAATAGGAAAGGTGAGGTCACCCTTTTAGGAGTTTTCTACAGGCCTCCTAATAGTCCGAGAGACGTAGAAGAAAGGATTGCGAGGACGATTCAGGAGAAGAGTGAAAGTAATAGGATGGTTGTTATGGGGGACTTTAACTTTCCTGATATTGACTGGGAAAGCTATAGCTCGAGTTCGTTAGATGGGTCGGTGTTTGTCCAATGTGTGCAGGAGGGTTTCCTGACACAATATGTAGACAGGCCAACAAGAGGTGAGGCCATACTGGATTTGGTTCTGGGTAATGAACCAGGCCTGGTGTTAGAATTGGAGGTAGGTGAGCACTTTGGGGACAGTGACCACAATTCGGTGACTTTTACTCTAGTGATGGAGAGGGATAAGTGTGCACTGCAGGACAAGAGTTATAGCTGGGGGCAGGGAAATTATGATGCGGTGAGGCACGACTTAGGATGCGTGGCTTGGAAAAGGCAAGGGCACAATTGATGTGTGGAGCTTGTTCAAGGAGCAACTATTGAGTGCCCTTGATAAGTATGTACCTGTCAGGCAGGGAGGAAAGGGTCGTGTGAGGGAGCCGTGGTTTAATAAGGAATTGGAATCCCTTGTTAAAGGGAAGAGGGCGGCCTATGTAAAGATGAGATATAAAGGTTCAATTGGGGCGATTGAGAGTTATAAGGTAGCCAGGAAGGATCTGAAGAGAGAGCTAAGAGCAGCAAGGAGGGGACGTGAAATGTCCTTAGTTGGTAGGATTAGGGAAAACCCAAAGGCTTTCTATAGGTATGTCAGGAATAAAAGAATGACTAGGGTAGGAATAGGTCCAGTCAAGGATAGTAGTGGGAAGTTGCGTGTGGAGGCTGAAGAGATTGGGGAGACACTGAACGAATACTTTTCGTCAGTATTCACTCAGGAACAGGTCTTTGTTGCCGATGTGAATACTGAGTCACAATTAATTAGAATGGACGGCTTTGAGGTATGTAGGGAAGAGGTGTTGGGAATTCTGGAAAGGGTGAAAATAGATAAGTCCCCTGGGCCTGATGGCATTTATCCTAGGATTCTCTGGGAAGCAAGGGAGGAGATTGCAGAGCCATTAGCCTTGATTTTTATGTCCTCAATGTCCACAGGAATAATGCCAGAAGACTGGAGGATAGCAAATGTGGTTCCCTTGTTCAAGAAAGGGAGTAGGGATAACCCTAGTAACTATAGGCCGGTGAGTCTCACTTCTGTTGTGGGCAAAGTCTTAGAGAGAATTGTAAGGGATAGGATTTATGAACATCTGGATAGGAATAATGTGATCAAGGATAGTCAGCATGGTTTTGTGAAGGGCAGGTCGTGCCTCACAAACCTTATTGAATTCTTCGAGAAGGTGACTAAGGAGATGGACGAGGGGAAAGCGGTAGATGTGGTGTATATGGATTTTAGTAAGGCGTTTGATAAGGTGCCCCATGGTAGGCTACTGCAAAAAATACGGAGGTATGGCATTGAGGGTGAGTTGGAGGTTTGGATTAGGAATTGGCTGGCTGGAAGAAGACAGAGGGTAGTAGTTGATGGTAAAGGTTCATCTTGGTGCAGTTACTAGCGGTGTTCCGCAAGGATCTGGTTTGGGACCATTGCTGTTTGTCATTTTTATAAATGACCTGGAGGAGGGGCTTGAAGGCTGGGTGAGCAAGTTTGCGGATGATACGAAAGTCGGTGGAGTTGTAGACAGTGAGGAAGGATGTGGCAGGTTACAGCGGGATATAGATAAGCTGCAGAGCTGGGCAGAAAGGTGGCAAATGGAGTTCAATGTAGGTAAGTGTGAAGTGATTCACTTTGGTGAGAGTAACAAGAAGATGGGGTACTGGGCTAATGGTCGGATACTTGGTAGTGTGGATGAGCAGAGGGATCTTGGTGTCCATGTACATAGATCTCTGAAAGTTGCCACCCAAGTAAATAGTGCAGTGAAGAAGGCATATGGCGTACTGGCTTTTATTGGTAGAGGAATTGAGTTCCGGATTCCTGAGGTCATGTTGCAGTTGTATAAGACTCTAGTGCGGCCGCATCTGGAGTATTGTGTGCAGTTTTGGTTGCCATACTATCGGAAGGATGTGGAGGCACTGGAACGGGTGCAGCGAAGGTTTACCAGGATGTTGCCTGGTATGGTAGGAAGATCGTATGAGGAAAGGCTGAGGCACTTGGGGCTGTTTTCATTGGAGAAAAGAAGTTTAGGGGTGACTTGATAGAGGTGTACAAGATGATTAGGGGTTTAGATAGGGTTGACCATGAGAACCTTTTTCCACGTATGGAGTTAGCTATTATGAGGGGGCATAGCTTTAAATTAAGGGATGGTAGGTATAGGACAGATTTTAGGGGTAGATTCTTTACTCAGCGAGTCGTGAGTTCATGGAATGCCCTGCCAGTAGCAGTGGTGGACTCTCCCTCTTTATGGGCATTTAAACGGGCATTGGATAGGCATATGGAGGATAGTGGGCTAGTGTAGGTTAGGTGGGCTTGGATCGACGCAACATCGAGGGCCAAAGGGCCTGTACTGTGCTGTATTTTTCTATGTTCTAGGACTGAGAAGCTAAATTGCTAACTCCTGATTCTTACCTGCTCTTTTAAAAGTATCATTAGTAGGAAAATAATACCACCTCAGACAAGAGTGATAAGCACAACGCGGGGGAGCCAGTGGTGAACTAGGGAGGACAAAGTTAAAAATCAAACAACATCAGGTTATAGTCCAACAGGTTTATTTGGAAGTAATAGCTTTCGGAGCGCTGCTCCTTCATCAGGTAGCTGTGGAGCAGGATCGTAGGATCATAAGAATTTATAGCAAAATATTACACAGTGTCATGGAATTAAAATGATATATTAAACAAACCAAGATTGCTGTTAAGTCTTTCATCTTTTCAAATGGGTTACAGGTTTTGGTTCACTAATATGTAAATCTCAGAACTTTTTTAAAGTCACATTCTTGGGATAACTGAAGGTTTTGTTAAAAAGGTGACATCTCAGCTCAGAAAATCAGAGATTAGAGTATGTCTGTATCCGAATGCAAGTCACCTTTTTCTTATAAAACCTTCCGTTATCTTGAGACTGTGACTTAAAAGAAGTTCTGGGATTTACATATTAATGAACCAAAACCTGCAACCCATTCTAAAAGATGAAAGACATAATGGCAATCTAGATTTGTTCAATATATCATTTCAGTTGCATGACACTGTAATCTTTTGCCACAAATTCTGGGTCTTATGGTTCTGCTCCACAGCTACGTGATGAATGTATTAACAAACATGAATCAAAGGTGAGTGTACAAAGTTGAGTCACAGGTTAAACATAATCCACTAGTGGAATAGAACTGAGAAGCTAAGTTGCAACTCTTGATTCTAACCTGCTCTTTTAAAAGTGTCATTAGTAGAAAAATAACATCACCTCAGACAAGAGTGATAAAAGCAAGACGTGGGGGGAGCCTGTGTTGAACTGGTGAAGGAGCAGCGCTCTGAAAGCTAGTGCTTCCAAATAACTCTGTTGGACTATAACCTGGTCTTTACGAGTGACAAGAGCAAAGGGATGCCCAAAACATTTTGTGGCAGGATAGCCACTCACTTGAGGCAATGATTGCTATTCTTGTGAAGGTTTTATTTTGGTCTCACCTCTTTTTTGAAGTTGAGAAAGTAGTTGGTTTGGTCAATCAGAAAGATCTCCAGTGCCGACCTTCTCAAGTTGTAGCGGCGCAGATGAATCTCACGCAGCTGAGAGAGAGGCCACCTAAAATCGTAGCCTACTCCTGCAGAGTAAAATAACCACACACTTCAATCTCAATTCTTCAGTAAAATAGAGGTGCATTAATGATTGACACGTATACAAGTCACACATCCTGAGGAGTCTTAAAAATCCTTTTTATTACCTTTAATACAATTGCATACTCCAAAAAGACACACTTGCCTTTTGCAAATGATAAATAAAGTAAGGAGTTTTTCATTTGATGTCAGTCCTTGAACGAGGTTGCCAATTTTATTCCTCGCAGTCTCATGACACCGCATTAGCTGCAACACCCTGTCCCAACAATCCTCCCACTGAACCTCCAGGACATCCATGTGCAATGTGATGCAATGTCTTTCTCACTAAGTGGAAAGCAATTACACTCTTCAATAACAAACTGGGTGATGTTTGACCATCAGTTTATTTTCCTTTGACAGTTTTTTTTTATAACTAATAATTGATTTATCGAGAAATCATTGTGGCAGCAGATGCTGAATTGTCATGACCGTTCAAGTGTAACAAACAATCATAGTTCATAACATGGTTATGCACAATTAGGTAACTTCATCACGCAATTAATTACACCAGATTGTAAAATGTAGATCCTCTTAATTTATAGAATAAGTGAAAAGTCTGTAGCTCTCTGTAATGTTTATTAAAGATCACAGACCATAGGTCATGAAATTGCTTTCACAGAATTTGTAATCATTTGCATACTGTTCATAAATGTTATTATTAATTTTATTAAGTAGTGATGGGCTGTCTCCTCGGTTATTTATGTCTTATTTGTGGAATGGTTTACTTAAACAATCTTTATTTTTTCTTCCGAAAAATACAATTTTAAGGCCGCTACAATATTTTTCTAGAGTTACTTACAACTGAGATCAATTCCTGGAAGGTTGGTGACTCTGGTATGTTTCAGTTGCTCAATACATCCCTTTCCTACTTTTAATACAAGGCATCCTCTGTGCTGTTCTTCCCAAGTTTGTTTTTGTTTAACAAATAGCCAACCAACCACACCTGACTCTTAGTCTGAGGTTATTCTAACACCTTTCCAGCTACACATTGTACCTCTGGGACAGCACCTGCCAATAGAAATCAACTTCTCCGCACACATGCGTCAGGAAGACAGCTTTTGATTTTGCTGCGTTTAAATAGTTTTTCTCACTGTCTTCAAATTGAAGTATATTAAGAAGGCACAGGTAGCATTTCACAATAAAGTCTGAAATTAAAGAAGCAGGGATGAACTATTTCTAACAGCTATGGAAATGGGCTATTCAACAAAACAACCATAGGGGAGATTAACAGATTTTTTTACCTTTAGCTGTTGTGATCTGGAATGTACTGTCTGAAAAGGAGGTGGAATTTGATTCCATTGTAAATTGCAAAAGTCAACTTGTACAGCTCTATGACTCTGTTTACAACCTTCGATGAATAAAACTTCTGGTTAACAATAAGACCTCAACAAGTAGGATATTTCCCAAGACAGAGCTTTCCCAAGTTCATTTCTTACCTTCTTCTTTGTCCAGACTCCCATCAAAAAAGTTAATGTGTTGGGTGGTGACCTCCAGTCGCCCAGAAACAACATCCATGATGGTGATCAGGTCACAGTCTTCAGCAATCACCAGCTTTTCTTTCTGATTCTGCTCCTCTTTCTCGTTGCTGAGGGAGAAAACAGAAAAAGGCAGGATTGAATTGGAAATCAAAGTCAAATTATGGAACTGTATACATTTCACTCTCACAGTGACCAAGTCATTAGTACAAGTGAAATTGGTTTTACTATAACACAAAGCTCAGGTTACACTGGGTGGAAGTAATCCCTGTTTCAGGCAGGTTTTACTTTTGTTGGGATTCATGAGTTAGATTTGCCAGGAAGACATTGGTATGAAGGACCTTTTTCAAGTGGAGTGACAGTTCTTTGAGCTGAGAAGGCAAAGGTTAGAGGGGCTTGAAATTGTGAGGGTATTTATTAGATTAAATGAGGAGAAACTGTTCTCAATGATAGGAGGATCAGTAAACAGAGGATAATTGTCAAAAATAAGAAAAACGCAAGAATCGGGAGAATTCTTTTTACACAGCAAGTTTTAATAGTCTGGAATTCATTATCTGAAAGGACGGTGGAAGCTGATTCACTTTCAAAAAAGGAAACTGATAAATATTTGAAAATTAAGGGATTAATCTGAGTGGATCGAAGTAAACAAGTCAACACAGATACAATTGGGTAAATTACTTCCTGAGTGCATGATTAATGATTATTCCAGTCCATTTGCTCAACTAGAAAAGCTGGCATATTTCTCAGTTCCTTCTTGGCTGAGATAACACTGATGGCAATAGGAAAATAAGCCCCTCAGTCACATTGTGTGTTATGCAGCTGATGAGAAATATCAGAAAAGGAAACTCCAGAGTGAAAAGGCAGAAAATGTGATTTTGAAAATGTACTGTAGGAAATAATATAATTTCTGTCTGGAATATTAAGTACCTGGTACAGACTCAAAGAATCTTATATAGTATTGTCCCAGCCCCAATACTATATTAAGATTCAAATCCAACAATATTGAGAAAATATCTTTTAACATATTCTCAAGTGTGTTGTCAAACAATGTAAAACTTTACTGTCAGCAGGTGGTGGTATTTCACTTTGTATAGTCATTTGGGATGATTGAATACAATACAAAACATCTGCACAGGCATAGTGAGGCGTGAGGAATCAAGGCAGTTTTAAAAATAAATTCTTACAATTTTGAGAAAACGCAAATTTATATCACATTCTACAGTCTTCAATCAATTGAGAGGTTCACTGTAACTAAAGTTAAATCTCCCTGTAAGTTAGGGTTAAGGAGGAATATGTTACAAGTTTAAGAAAGAAACCACAGCGGAGGACTAGAAAATATGTATGTACAGTATATGCCATAGCATGAATGTTGATTATTATTAAATGTAATTTTCATTAATTACAAATCACAGCTGAGAGGAACAAAAGAGTCATTAAAAACAGATGAAAGTTCTAACAGCAGAATTACTTAATAATTCTTGAAAGTTTTAGTTATCTTTTTGAACATGTTCTGTAACGAGTGCATAACCTACTCAAATGGTTCTGTTCATCCCTATTACATCACAACCCTCAGAAATTTACGGCTTCAATCACACACAGGCTTTTACAACAATTTTTGGGACTGGGGGAATTCACAAGAGCTTCCTAGGCTGTCCTTCTCAGACAAAGCAAACTTACATGTTACTGAGCACAGTCAGATCTTCATCCGCTAATCGATCATCCTCCAGGTCATTGACCTTAGCTTGCTTTACTGCTTCCAGCAGCAAGGAATCATTGGACGGTGCTGACTGCTGAACTCCTGTACAGACACAGAAAGGTTTAGCCTTACTTATTCACAGAAAGCCAGCAAGATATTGGTTACCCAGAAAGAGCCAACAAGAACTACCTCCCCATGTGGCCATTTCAAATTCTAGCCAAGTTTATCACTAATATTTTGAATATTCAGGGGCAGTTAAAACAAAGCTAGTCTAACTTGATCCAAGAGTGCACATGCTTCATTACAATGCAAAACAAAACATGCACAGAGACATTGGGTCTGCTGGGAATGTAAGCTCTTTAGAGGACTAGAATCTTATCCAAAATCAGCTAGCACTGCTGTCTCAGAGCGCCAGGGACGCAGGTTCGATTCCTGCCTTGAGTGACTCTCTGTGTGGAGTTTGCACATTCTCCCCGTGTCTGTGTGGGTTTCCTCCGGGTGCTCCGGTTTCCTCCCACGATCCAAAGATGTGCAGGTTAGGTGAATTGGTCATGCTAAATTGCCCATAGTCAGGGGTGAATATGGGGAATGGATCTGGGTGGGTTACTCTTTAAAGGGTTGGTGTGGACTTGTTGGGCCTAAGGGCCTGCTTCCATACTGTAGGGGATCTAATCTATTCTAATCAATCCAACCAGGTTTCAACAGGGTCGACACAAGAAGGATGTTTCTCCCAGCTGGGGAGGCAGCTCAAAACCGGCGTCAGAGTCTCAGAGTAAGAGGAAGACCACTTGATGAACCTTTTGCATTCTGTACCCCAGCAGACTGAGAGCAGTCATTGAACATGTTCAGGGCAGAAATCAATAGAATT
The DNA here is from genome assembly GCF_047496795.1 of Chiloscyllium punctatum. Taxonomy (NCBI): domain Eukaryota; kingdom Metazoa; phylum Chordata; class Chondrichthyes; order Orectolobiformes; family Hemiscylliidae; genus Chiloscyllium; species Chiloscyllium punctatum. Next base: position 8,503,713 of record NC_092748.1, read on the forward strand.
CTAAACAGTCAAGACACAAAAGGATATGGGAGTAATGTGGGTTGACAATCAGCCATGATTGAGTAGAATGGCAAGTGTACTCGAGAAGGCTGAATGGCCTACTCCTGCATCTATTTCCTATCTCAAATAGTAAATCCGAACCAGTAAGTGAGGCAACTTTCCAAACATTTAGTAGTATGTCTGGTTCACATCATTTAGATCAATATTAAACCAAACCCCAAATGGTCCAGAAGCTCACCAAAGTTGTCACGGAGTGCACTGGCATCAGAATGAGGGTCAAAGTTGTAGTCCTGGACCAGCTTCAGCCTCATGCGGGAGTAGTTTTCCACACTGGACAACTTCCAGTGCATTGGTCCCGGTTTTCTACCAAGAGCAAAAAAGAGTAAATGATCCATTAATTCAGATATGGACAACAATGTTAATTTATACGGTGACTTTACAATAGAAAATTGAGGAAGAACAAAGTTTAAGATATAAGGAAAAACGCAGTAGGATGACATTAAATGGCACTTTCCAGTAAAATTTATAGCAGGGTATGTTTTTTTAAACAGGGGACAAAACTACATTGCAAACACAACATGATTAACTTAATTCACAATAACATGAATGCACACATTGAAAGAAAATTATTATATGACCTGTATTATTAAAAATAATATGTAACCATAAGATGCTAGCCCTGATAAGCAGAACTATATTCAGATAGAAGATCAATTGGCCTCAAATCCTATTCGCATGCTGCCAACCTACTATATTGACTCGACAAAACTGACACACAATTGCTACTGAATCAGTTTTTCTGAATAAATTCAAAATAACATTGCTTAGAAATTGAATGGGCACCCTCATTATAAAAGGTGGTCCTTTCAGCAAATACGGGATAATAATTTGGGATGGTTCACCTGTCTTCAAATAAACATCTTCCACATAACCATTAAATACACAATTTCAATAATTAATTATACTTATCTACAACCATGACTGAATAACTGAAGATTTGCTAGCATTGTTTAGGTTTGCTTTAGATTTGTTTGACTCTAATCAGTCTCATAAACATTGGGATTGAGGTAACCTTAGTTTCACGTCTGAAGGCAATCCTTAACCTTTTTTTTAAAATACTGCGTATCTGTAACAACTTTAAACTTTGGAATCCCTCATAAAAGAAATAAATGTAGTAGAACCCATGTATCCATGGATTTGGTTTACATGGTTTACCATGGCCCGAAAATATTACACAGAACATTGCAGAAACAATCCTGGGGGCTGCCGGGGAGATAAATTTCCCATCTAAACAATAGGGTTTTCTACTATCCACAGTTTTGGGCACCTGCAGTAGGTTTTGGAACGCATCACCTGTGGATATGGGGGGGACACCTGTATCCCACTTCAGGCTTTTGCATGCTTTCTTGCCACAAACTGAAGTGTTTTTAAAATTTAAAATGTCTTATCAATTTTCTGTATCAAAGTGCTCAGTGATCCCAACTCCTTTTTCTTTCCATTAGGGGAATATTTACCAAGGAGTTTCACTTTGCACCCTTTGTAACAAACAGGCAAATTACTACTAAAGCTAAAACTTTAACTGAAATTTAGACCCATGATGAAAGGTGAGAGATTTACGTACATTGATATTTGTTAAGAGTTTGAATTTAAAATAGTGGTGTATTGCTTTACTGTTTTGCTATGTGTTTTGAAATCTTTAACACTGGTCTATATGTAGATAGTTTGGTTCTATAAAATGTTATTTGTATTTCTTTTGTGGAGTAAAACTTCTGTTTTAGTGTTAAAATCAAATCTGTAGCCTTGTGTGGAGATGTTACATTGAAAGCCACATTAAATTGAAAGAAATGTGATCCATCAAGCCAGATTTCGTTCCAAGATCAGACTTTTCCAGTAGTAACATTAGCAGAGATCATGGCTAAAATTCTTAGCTGGTTTGCTGTTTTTATGGGAGGAATACACAAGAGGTAAGTGACAGAAGAATGAAAGACAAAGAATGGCAGCGGGAGGATTGTAGAGCTGGAGGAAGATTGGTGGGAGATATCATGGTGTAATTTAAACACGAGGTTGTAAATGTTGAACTTCTTGAATCAAGGGGAGAAAATGGAACTCTGAACGAGTTTACAAAAGGGAAAAGGACTCGATGTCAGCCCAATAGTGCAATGCAGAAACTAAACTTCTAAGCAGTGAGAACATGGACTGTTCTTTATTTGCTGATGAGATGAGGGCGCTGCTGGCTCGACTAGGATTTATTGCTTATACCTAATTGCCTCAAGGCTAGTTCATTGCAGTGAGCCTAGAATCACATGTGGGCCAGACCTGGTACGGTAAGGTAAGGACGGCTTTTATTTTTACAACAGTTGTCAGTGGTTATCACTAAACTAGCTTTTTATTGTAACCTTTTATTGAATTTGTCTGCCAAGGTGGGATTTGAAGCCATATTGCTGAATCATTAGCCTGAGGTTCTCAGTTGCTTGATCTGGTGACATTACCACTGTGCACCGCCTTCCCAATGGAAGAGAGTATCAGCATTAGTTATGTGAAGGTCAAGGTGCAGATAGGCAGTTACCATGAGGGTCAGGAAGGTGGCTATTCAGCAATTTAATAGCAATGGGATTCAAGGAAGCTGAATGATAGTTTAACAGAAAGCAGCACTTGCATTTATATATTACAGGGCCTTTCCTGAGTGATCAGCACTGCTGCAATTTAGAAAGGAATGTAGCTAATTTATATCTGCAAAGTCCCTCAAACAGCAAACAAATAATGACCAAATAATTTGTTCTTATTTGTTAATTAGGAATAAACACTATCCAAGATACTGAAAATAATTATCTTGCTCAATTTGTACAGGACCATCTTTAACATTCACTTGACACAGAAGACCAGGGTTCAGATTAACACCTCATCTGAAAGATGACACCTCAGATATGGCAGTACTCCCTTGGTGTCAGATGGATTACAAACTCAAATTGTTAGAATGGGACTTAAACTCAACTCAAGAGTTGCGAATGCTGCCACAGAGATCACACACTAAGCCACAGTTTATATCTTAGCTCCTACACAATCCAGAAAGATGTGGTGATGTAATATTTCAAATGATATTGGCTTTGTTTCAAATCAAGTACTTGCCTTCATAGTGGGGCAAAGTAAATTACTTGAACTATTTAATTAAAAGAAATAGACTAACACCAGACACATAAAATGACCAGCTAGCAGTTAAAACCGCAAATGGTTCACAAATAAAAACAAATTAGATTAGATTACTTACAGTGTGGAAACAGGCCCTTCGGCCCAACAAGTCCACACCGACCCGCCGAAGCACAACCCACCCAGCCCCATTCCCCTACATTTAACCCTTCACCTAACACTATAGGCAATTTAGCATGGCCAATTCACCTAACCTGCACATTTTTGGACTGTGGAAGGAAACCGGAGCACCCGGAGGAAACCCACACAGACACAGGGAGAATGTGCAAACTCCACACAGTCAGTCGCCTGAGATAGGAATTGAACCTGGGTCTCTGGCGCTGTGAGGCAGCAGTGCTAACCACTGTGCCACCGTGCTGCCCACAAACACAGACCCTGCAAGGGCAAACCTACCACTTGTGACCTCCAATGCTACACTTGGTTAGTGTGGGGATTGAACCCACAACCTTGGCATTATTAGCACCACACTCTACCATCTGAGCTAACCAACCATCCCCTTCCCTATGTCAAGTTTGGCTTTTAAAATCGCAGCTCCTTGCTGATTTGATGTACTTTCCAATGGTATGGATTGCATTGAGGGATGAGAAAGTAATATGAGCCTGACACGTATTATTCACATTCCAGGAATAAATAAAGCAAAAAGTGTAAACCTAAAACCAGACTCCTTTAAAATCCTTCTAGGATATTGAACCCCCCAGAAAAAAACTCTGTTGTGTCATAGAAATTATTGTAAGCCACCTACTTATCAGCCCATGGTCCACGCTCACAGGTTAGATAGTGCTGGGCTGCCTTCCACTGTCTCAGCGTCGCAGTGTGTTGGCTGTTGAGTTGCTTCAACATGCTATTAAATCGCAGGTTCTCTTGCCTGGCCTTGCGGGTGAACGGTTCAACAAAAAACTCCTAACACCAGATAAACCAAACAAACACTGGTCACTATCCAATAGGAAACTGTTCACTAAGTAACAACTGACATGTGGGGTGAACCAGAGAGTGGGGGTGAAACAGCAGAGGCATATAATTTAATACTGTAACATGGAGGCAGAAATAGAACTAGGTGAAAGTGAAGACTGCAGATGCTGGAGATCAGAGTCTAGATTAGAGTGGTGTTGGAAATGCATAGCAGGTCAGGCAGCATCCGAGGAGCAGGAGATTCGACGTTTCAATCAAAACTGTTCGTCTTATGAAGGGTCACTGGACTTGAAACGTTATCGCTGCTTTCTCTCCACACATGCTGCCAGACCTGCTGAGTTTTCTTAGCAATTTCCATTTTGATTCAAGTTTGTTTTGGTGCATAATTTTATAGGTAAATATGTGGACATCTCAGTTGCCATTTTGGGCACATACAGCACAGAAGGAGGCTATTCACCTCATTGTGCCTATGCTAGCACTTTCAAAGAAATACCCAATTAGTACAATTCCCTGCTGTTTCCCCTTAAGGTCTGAAATCTTTTTCCTTTGTGGTATGTTCAGTGTCCAATTCCCCTTTGGAAGTTGCTATTGAACCATTGCCATATAAAACAGATTGCACATCTTAGCAACTCACCACATAAAAACATTCTTACATCCCTCTGGCTTCCTCTGATTACCAAACCCACTGCTAACAGTGGAAACGGATTAAGGTTCTGGTACCTTCAGAAGATGCACACTTGATGTAAGTGGTATCATGGCAGACAATGACCAGATGCACATTTTATTATTAAACCAAGTACTCAAATGTGTGTCGGTGAGTAAACTCATTACCTTCTAGGAATTCTTGTTGTATGGCAAGTCTCTCGTTCCAGACCAACACCTTTTAGAAGCACATGCAAGGACAGGTTAAGTCAATGGTGACTCAAATGTCACCATTGCTTACCAATAAGTATGCTTACAAATAAGTAAGTATCCAAATTTATGCAACATCAATAAAATGTATTTATATTGTGCCTTTAAAGGTATGTCACAAGCTGTCTTGTCAGAAACAATTCCATATTTGCTTCAAAAAGTGGCTTGAAGGAAAACAGAAGGTAGGGGATGTTGACAGAGGGGATTTTAGAGCTCAGGCCCAGACAGCTGAAGGCATGGCCACTAATAGTGGAGAAAGGAAACTGGCAAAGCACAAGAGACCAGAATTGGAGAAACACAGCTTTCAGATACTGACAGGAAGTTACAAAAGTAGGGAGTGGTTAAGGTCAAAAAGGCATAAATACAGAAGGGAGAACTTTAAATTCAATCTGTTACTGGGTTGAGTTAGTATAGGATAGCAAGCACTCATCCAGCATTATTGGCTGGTGGAAACAGGAGGTGGTTGTCACTTAAGAATTACCCCTCCCACTCCATCAAAGTCCTGGGCCTCATCCATTGCCAAATCCTAACCATCTGACTGGAGGAAGAATGCCTCATCTTCCGCCTTGGTGCCCTGCTCCCAACTGCTGGATTTCATCAGTTTCCTCATTTCGCCTCCCCCAATCCTATCCCAGTCTCAAGCCTTCAAATCAGCACCGCCCTCTTGACCGGCCCGACCTATCCATCTTCCTTCCCACCTATCCACTCCACCATCCTCTCTGACTTATCACTTGCACCTCCACCTTCATCTACCTATCACATTCCCAGCTACCTTCCCTCCCCCATCCCCATCCCCCCTCCCATTATCTGTCAGGCCCCCGGCCCACAAGCCTTATTCCTGATAAAGGGCTTATGCCTGAACTGTTGATTCTCCTGCTCCTTGGATGCTGCCTGACCTGCTGTGCTTTTCGAGCACCACACTCTCAACTCTGATCTCCAGCATATGCAGTCCTCACTTTCTCCTCAGACCAGGGAGGAGGAACTGGGCAGCTCGCACACTGCCCTTTGAACACAGGATGATAAAATCATTCTGATAATCTCTCAGCACTTCAAAATTCTCATGAACAACAAAAAAAAAGTGCATCTCAGGATTGAGAGCTTCTAGGTTTTCTGCAGCTTCCTCTGTCTTTGCAGTGAATGAGGGTAAATGCAGGTGGAAAAACACAAAATAAGAAAAGGCTTCTTTTTTTTAAAAACATCAATAATTTGCATATTCTGCCCACCCACCTGGAATTTGAGTTTGCTTTCTCCTTTCTCGCGATCTCTCTTGTGCAAATTCACCATCATAGTTTCATAGCATTCCTTCCAGAAGATTGCCATACGCTCGTGGCCTTTGCTGAATGTTTCCACTTCATAACGCTTCATCGAGGGGATGATCTGGAAATGAGGACAGGGTCACAATGGTTCACAATAAGACAGAAGAGAACACAAGAATTAGGAGCTAGGACAGGCCATTGGCCCCTTGAACATGCTCTGCCATTCAGTAAGACTGCGACTGATCATTGTGGCCTTAACTCCCCTTTACAGCCGCTCCCCATAACCCGAGATACTTTTTGTCCAGCAAAATAAAAACTATCCAGCTTAGCCTTGAATGAATGCAATGCTGCTGTCTTCACTGCTCTCTGGGGAAGGAAATTCCACAAATGAACAAGCTTCTGAGGGAAAAAAAAAATCCCCTCTTCAAAGGGAGATTCCTAATCTTTAAACTGCACCCCCTTTTTGTAGATTCCTCCGTAAGAGCAACCATCTTATCAGCCTCCACCCTGTTAAGTCTCCACAGGATGCTTCAATAAGATTACCTCACATTCTTTTACACTCTACTGACCATAAGCCCAATGTGTCCAACTTTCCCTCATAAGGCAATGCTTCAGCCCATAATCAGTTGAATGAATCTTCTCTCGACAGTTTTTCACGTTAGCTTATCTTTTCTTAAGTAAGGACACCAAAACTATTGAACAGTAATCCAGATATGACCTTATGAGGGCCTTATACAGCTGTTCACTACTTTCATACGTGGTCATTCACTTTTGTCCCAAATGACCAATTTAAACTAGAAAGTAAAACAAGAGACTTGTGCAGAGAATGCAAGGTTGGTAATGGTACTACGTACATATTTGTCAATGTAAACGCGCCATTCACTGGATCCGCAGTATTCCTGAAAGTCCTCAAAGAAAGAAGGGCTGCCATTGCTTTGAGGCAGAGCTGGCAAATGTAGGTGCATGTACAGCAGCTCATAAATTTTGGATACCAAAGTTCGTATGATTGGGATTAAAAAAGAGTAGGTTTCAGTTCTCTCTCTTATGGACTTGGTCAGGGTTTCCTCCAACTTGCCCAAGAGGAAACAAGCTTCATCTCGGTTGACTATCTCTTTAGTCTGCAGGATGGTGTTGAGCTTTGCTGCTGCCATGGCACACACCTAATATTTAAAAAAAACAGTGGCTTCTGATTAGTCAAATTTATTCACATAAACATGACAGATAACATCTCACCTGCACTACTGTTTTGGCCCACTTTGCAGAAGATTGTGGCATAATGGTAATGTGATAGGACTGGCAATCCAGAGGCCCAGGTTAACGATTCAGAAACATGGGTTCAAATTTCACCATAGCGGCTGATGGGCCTCAAGTTCAATGAATACAGCTGGAATTTAAAATTAGTCCCAGGAATACACCTACGACAACTTTCACCAATTTTCGTAAAAACCCATCTACTTCATGAATGTCCTTTCGGGACGGAAATCTGCCATCCTTACCCGGTCTGTCCTTTGCCTGACTTGGAAATGACCCACGTACAAGGGCAATTAGGGATGTGCACAAAAGCTAGCATTGTCAGTGACACTCACATTTCATGAAACAAAAGAAGCATGATAATGTTAATAACAAGCAGCAGATTTAAACAAGGAAAAATAATTTTTACAAACCAATTGGTAAGTTATGATGAATTTATATCTTCAGACAGTTCAAAGATGGATTAAAGTATTTGCTCTCAATGCTGTGATTTCTACAGATAGTGACAATTTGACAACTATTCACTATTTTGGAAAAGAAATTGCATTTGTGGTACACCTTTCATGACGTCAAGCACTTCACATGCAACTGAGTCTTTCTGAAGTGTAGTCTTGAAGTGTAGTCATTGTTGTTTCCTTTTCACAGAATCCCTACAGAGTGGAAACAGGCCATTTGGGCCAACAAGTCCACACCTACCCTCTGAAGAGTCACTTAACCAGATCTATTCCCCTACCCCCTTATTCTACATTTACCCCTGACTAATGCACTTAACCTACACATCCCTGGACACTATGGACAATTGAGCATGGCCAATCCACCCTCACCTGCACATTTTTGGATGGTGGGAGGAAACCGGAGCACCCGGACGAAACCCACGCGGACACAGAGAGAATGTGCAAACTCCAGACAGACAGTCGCCATGAGGCTGGAATCGAACCTGGGTCCCTGGTGCTGTGAGGCAGCAGTGCTAACCACTGAGCCACCGTGTAGCCCATCATTTCCTGTATTGCAGGAAATGATGCAGCCCATTTGTTAGCAAGATTCCAAAAATTACAATACGCAAAAGACCCAAATAATCAACTTTTTTTAAAGTGACTTGATGAAAGGACAATTATTATCCAGGGAAATGGAGAGAAATCCTTTGCTGCTCTTTAAAACAGTAAAATGGGAAATTGTTTGACACATCTCCGAGATGGTGGATGAGACCTTGATATGAAGTCTGTTCTGAAAGTTAGCTCCTCCAATAGTGCAGCACGCTTTCAGTACTGCATTGGAGCATCAATCTTGATTTCACATTCAAGGTTGTGGAGCAGGCCTTAAACTCTCAAACTTCTGAATTCGAAGTGAAAGCACAACCAACTGATTGACCATTTACCAACTGAACTAAATATCTTGGATGGACATAGTCGTTGCTGCTTCCTACCTGAATGTTATCCTGTGCAATAAATCCAAGGAGAAGACGCACTCCGAGTTGTGAGAGTTGCATCCATTCTGATCCAGATGAGTACCAGACCATTAGGCTGTCCATTAAGGTGACCATTTCCTCCAATACCTGCACAACAACAATGGAAATCACTCTTAGAGTCACAGAGTTGTACAGCAAGAAAAAAGACCCTTTGGACCAACTCATCCATGTCGACCAGATATCCTAAATTGATCTAGTCCCATTTGCTAGCACCTGGCCTATATCCTTCTAATCCCTTCCTACTTACATACCCATCCAGATGCTTGTACTAGCCTCCACTACTTCCATTGACTGCTCTTTACATACCCACACCACCCTTTGTGTGAAAAGGTTGCCCCTTAGGTCCCTTTTATATCTTTTCCCTCTCACCCTCAATCAATGCCCTCTAGTTCTGGACTCACTCATCCCAGGGAAAAGACAGTGTCTATTTATCCTGTCTCTGCCCCTCATGATTTTATAAACCTCTATAAGTTCATCCCTCAGTGTCCAAAGCTCCACAGAAAACAGCCCCAGCCTGTTCAGCCTCTCCCTATAGCTCAAATCCTCCAACCCTGGCAACATCCTGGTAAATCTTTTCCGAATTCTTTCAAGTTTCACAGCATCCTCCCTATAGCAGGGAGACCAAAATTGCACACAATATTCATGAAGAAGAAAAGCTAATTAAATTTAGTTCAGCTGAAAGTAGACCAAAACAAATATTATACTCAACTTTCTGGATAATCAGGGTCCATTTAGTCCTTAGAATAGCAATATGCTGTGCTGTTCCAAGATAGTCACCATTTTATTAGTAGGAAATCAAGTTTCTTTGCAATTCTGCGCTGCCCAATATTGGGACTCTTTTTCAATCAAGGTTCTGCCAAGTACCACAACTCTCCAACTGTACGTCATCTCAACTCAGAAAACTGTTGCTTTGCTGATGGTTCTATTCTTTAATCATCAACCTCCTTCTGTTCACGCACAATCTCAAATATGTTGTTATATTTTACAAGATAATCATTCCCTACTGATCTTCTCCGCGCTATTTAACATGGTATCTGTCAATGAGATTGGATAAAAACATCTTTCTTGCCTGACAATCAGTCAGCATTTCTTGTCTTATCATCTCCAGCCTCTACCTCTATTGACATCCTGGTGTTAAAATCACAAATATATGCAGCACCCCATTGTTATGGCTGCATTCTGCTTTTCTGATGGACACTATTTTTAAACCTCAAAGTTCTTCCACACTGATACAGATCTAATGAATTGGAGGTGCTCTTTGAAAACACTCTGACAAATTCCAGGCCTTAATAACAGAAACTATACGTCATGTCAGTAAACATTTCTCTCTTTAATTTCTAGCCTGCAATTACCATCTCTCGTTCAAGCTTCGCCTTTAATTGAAACACTTACCCAATGACTGTCCCATCAGATCTTGCTTACATGCCCTTGCTCCAAATATTAAGCCCACATGTTTTTCCTCCTTGATATATTAAGGTGGCATGCTGGAAGATCAAACTTCCTGCCTGGTCCTTGCTATCCTGTTTATGCGTGACAGTCAGTAGTCAGCCTTTGACATCTTTCAGTTCCACTGACGGCTTTGACAAAACTATGCTGTCTCACCATATGCAGGAGTATGTAGTGACATGGCACAGAGCTGCAAGCAGGATCCTAATGTCAACTGTGCATTTTCATCAAGGGAGAAAGAAAATGAATCAGGCAACTCCTGTTGCTCACAATCAATTGCAGAACAACATGAAGCGGTGCTTGGCAGTGGGTTGCAACATCTTTAACGAGATGGGCAATTCTGCCTCAATATACAGAAACTAAAAAGAAAGGCAGATGACTCAAGTGCTGTGTTAGGAAAGGGGTAAACACTACAGCAGGTATAATTAAGTACCTTATCAGTCCACAACGCAGGATTCACCAACCCCTCAGCCTGGAGGAAGTCCTGAACAATATAAAGCAATCGCACTGCATTCTCAGTGTGAACCGGAAGGGCAGCTGCTGTTGCCTCTTTGTTGTCAGTCACAGCCCATTCCAATATCTTCTCAAGAAGTCTGAAAAAGACCAGTTTCATTACGGGATAGTCTTGACTTTACCCTAGCTGTAAAGACCATGCCTTTTTATTGTTTGCATTTTTGATTGTGGACTGAAATGGGAAAATAACTTTTAAAAATCAAGAATTTCTGAAGGATTACTGCAACTCTTGAAAACAAGTAACCAGATACTCATTGTAAATGCTGTTTACACAGCTGCTGCTAGTTCAAACAGTAGATGGTTTGCAGACCAGTTAGAACCAGGGCTGCGTACAAACAGATATTCAGCCACCAACAAGTAGCCAACTGGACTGATTGATTCGCAGGTAGCTAAACAGGTTAGGTGAAGGCTGGGGAAAGCCTTCAGATTTTCACCAGCTCAGGAGCTTTCTCTGCTCTTTGCATTAAAAGTGACTTTAAGCCTGAAGAGAACCAGTTTATTTTCCCTTAAGTTGCTGTAAGCGGTGACTTTTAATTGCTAAGTCAGAAACTTTTTTTAAAAGATCTTTTCTACTGCAGCTTGAACCTGCAGCATGCACAATTTCTAATTGTGAACCAGTCACCAAGTACCTCTTGCAAACCAGTGGAAGCATCCAAGGAAGAAAGAACGAGAAGCAGCATTCCTATCAGCACAAGAATCATCTCAGCAGGTCCGTGAATGGGAAACATTGAAATGCTTTCCTAACCCTTCCGTCTACCTATAATACCCTGCCTGCATATGTGTTAATGCATATACTCTGTATGCTGATGGTTCATAAATACACATAGCTAGAGCATATTTACCTGAAATGAAGTGATTCTTGTTAACTATGGAAACCTAGCTTGTGCTTTCTGTCAACAAAGGTCTAGGCATAAGGTAAATTGGTAAATTCTGATATTTTCTTTAAAATCTGTGATGACTCCAGGAAGTTTGGGACTTGGTTTTTGGTGCACTACTCCATGAGGTCTAACATAGCTTCAGTCTCTTAGTTATGACAAATCAGAGATCCTCCAATATGAAGGTTACCCACACCCCAAGCCACCCTCAATGCATGCAAACCGTACTTCAATTTGATTTCATCTGATGGAGAAAGCAGTTCATTTGCTGTCCCTAGCTTTGTCAGTGCTGAAAAGACTTGGCCTCGTTCGATCCAAGCAGCATCATCTGACCCATCCAGGCCACGCCACATAATACAGAGGAGGATGTCCATCAGAATTCGACTTAGCTCTTCCTCACTTTTCTGAAAGGGAAAGAAAGCCAGTTCCATAAGCAAATGCAGTTCACTAAAGTTAGATTCAAGTGATATAATGTTTGAGGCCACACAACAAGTCTTTACCATATTGATTACGGATTGCTGCTATAATGCGAGTATATAGCAATATGAACAGGAGCTCTACTATGTTTGACTTAGCAATTTTACAAGCAGAAGCTAATAGGAATGAAAACACCAATTACACAAATTTTCTTGATATTATTAAATGGGATTACAGGGCACACTTGTGAGCTGCTGCCATTGGGTCAGATGCCCCTCAGAATTAATATTTGGTGGTTCAGCAGTGATGACATTCCTTATCGGGTACACCTTCCCACTGGGAGAAGCACTTCAATTGAAGATCAATTGAAACAAATGTTGAGTTTCTTAATCAGAGACCAACAACCTGTAATACAACTACCACTAGTTATTTAGCAAGTTTGATTCTTCCCCCCACCCCCACCCCCGCCAATCCCTCAATATAAGCATTAATTATACCTGCTTTAAAACAAAACAAACATGGCACAAAAATCATTTAACAAATTACCTCTCCACTTCCAGAGACTTCATAGATTGATGTATCATCCATATAACTTGAATCATCTGTGCTGCTAGGTTCCTTATCAAACTGTGCACCAGGAAAGTGTTTGGGCATCTCAAGTGGAGATGGGGTGCTGGCTACGCTACCTGGTGTCTGACTTTCAATGTCACCCATTTCATAAGAGGCCATGCTCGACAGGTCCAGTGTTAGGCTTCTCCCCTTTGGAGTCCAGTCCTCCAACTGAGCCTGATTTTCCACCAAATTTTCTGTGAGGACACTTTCATTTGAGGCTCTGTCATCTGAAAACATCTCAGAGGAGTGGCTTGAGTCAGTGAATCTTTCAACCAACCCATCAAAATTTCTGTTATCATAGAACTTGTTGAAGGGCACATTGTCGACTGTATCACCATCTGACAGCTTGTCATCCTGAATATTTGATTCTTCGTTAGTGCTTCTTAACTGTTCTATGCTGGGTCTCAGCTCTAGCTGGGAATCAGCTTGTTTACCAAAATCCAAACTGTTGTTGTTCAAACTGTCCACACCAGCACTCTCCTTGCTCTCAGCATTTTCCTTCAGAAATAACCGCACAAATGTTTCTTGCCAACTGGTCTGCTTTGCTATCTGCTGGGCTGCATCCTGTTGGGACTGCAAGTGCTGATAAATCTAAAACAATTCAAGGAGAAAGGAAGATTGCTTAAATGTCACCAACAAAACAACTGATATTTTTGCTTTCTACTGGTCTTTTAAAATCGCTGTTATTTTTCGTATTGCTCACTAATCAATGTCTGTATGGCAAAGTAATCAATTTGCACCAAAACAGAAACAGCAGTACAAGATCTTTTGTGATCTTAACACTCAGTTGTAGCTGATACTTAACCTGTCAGATCCAAGAGTGACAATGGACTGGCGAATCTCACCATCTGCTCAGGGCACAACTCCAGCATCCAAGGTTGCAAAATAATCAACAGCATAGCCTTGGTCTCAGGATCAGGTTAAAAATGTTTGTTCCTTACTATCCACAAACTTTATCAGCCTTACAATAAAGGTGAAAACCTATTTACTCTTGTTGGCTGAGAGGTGGTCACATTACTCATATGCAAACAAGAAGAAAGAGATGGCCACTCAGCCCTTTGAGCCTGCTCTTCCAATCAGTAAGATCACGGCTGATCTGATTTTGACCTCAACTCTAAATTTCGGCATATCCCCAAGAATCTTTCATCCCCTCGGTCACTAGGAATCTATCAGCCTCTGTCTTAAAAATACTTAAGATTCCGCATTGGTTCTCCTTTGAGGAAGGGAATTCCAAAGACTCTCAACACTCGGTGGAAAATAAAATTTCTCATCTGTTTTAAATGGCACCCCACCCTTAAATAAGGTACAGCTGAAGTAGGGCTAAGAAGTATCCCATTGCCCCTGTGTGCAATGTGCTCAGAACAGGACTTTGTAGTTTGGTCTGCAGGATTAACTAGTAATTTGACAGTCAACAATCTCTGCAATATCTGGTTAGCCATCAAAGGATCCTCTTTGAAGCTAGAACTGGACAGTATAACATTCATCTTTTTCATCAGACACTGCACTTGCTTTCATTTAAATAAGTTCACACACAGTACCCACAATGTTCACACACTGCCCAAGCTTCATGCAGCAACTGAACAAAAATGTTTATCTTTCCTCTCTTGCCATTCTTTTCCTGAGGTCACAGCAACCATCACTGGAAATGATGCTCCAAAAGCAGCAACTGAAATAGCATTTCAGACCAAGGTTCACAAAGGATTTGATCATGGACACGACGTTCTCCCTTTCCATATTTATGGGAAGATTGCCCACATTTTCTCTAAGGCCTTTGCATATAAAAGATTAGGAGGCATATATTTTTCATTTCTCTCTCTCTCTCTTTCCTTCATAGTCATTGAACAAAGATGCAAGTCTATATAATTTTCTTTCTTCAGCTCCACTAAGGAGTCTGCATGATCCCAATTCTAATTCATCTTGTTTTTTACATCTGGTTTACTCTGGATCCTCCAACAAACATACACTGATCAAGTCATTTACCTGGCTTCTCATTACCTAGCCAAAAAACACCAACTCAATTGTCATAGCACACAGTTGGTGATATTATGTTAAGCCACAAACTTAGAGTATACATAATTCAGGAACAAGGAATATAATAGTCATAGATTTGGTTTCAGCATTAAAAGGTTGACTGATAAAAAATGAACATATTCTTGGCACTTTCTTTGGTTTTCTATGATTCCAGAATTTTCTTGCATGAACCTCAAAGAAAGTGTGAATCATTAAAAGGAGGAGAAGACTGACCTTTCGGCAAACAGCAAGCCTCACGTTGACTCCTGCCTTATGCACTAGGTGAACCACAGCCATTACATCTTTATAATTCACCACAGAGTCTGAAACAAATGGAACCAGAAAAAAAAAGTTATTCATTGCATTTAATTCTGCATAACCACAGAATTAAGAACTGTCACAGTACAGAAGGAGATCATTCATCCCATCACCTGGAGCCATTCTCCTCTCTTCTCCCTATAGCCTTACACAGTCTTCCTTTTCAGATAATATGCCAATTCCCTCTTTATTATTTGAATCTGCCTCCGCCAAATGAGGAAATTCACAGATAAGTGAATTCACAATTTGATTTCAGAAGTAGACAGCCTTGTCAGAAGCAAGGTAACAAACGTAAAAATACCAAATGGATGATTGGACTTTATCTCACTCCCCTTGTAACAGCTGCTTCATAATGTCCATCTTCCTAGTCAGGACTGGCAAGTAACCAAAAATGAAGAAAAAATGGTCTGCAAGTCTGATCAAGTTCAGACAAATGCTCTCGACCACGAACACTGTAGAAGAACACAGATTCAATATCGGCGAACAAGACATTCCGTATATATGTCCTCAGTAGTTAGCTCAAGTACAGCAGTGACAGGGAGGTTGCTGATATGTGCTCTCAACTGGTTGAGGAATGATGCCAACCATGTGGGAAAACCGTTAACATATCTACTTTCTGTTGCAATCTATAACCTATGCACCTCTCCTGCATACACTTCACTGGCAGGACTAGAGAGCAGTATATTTCACCATAACCTCTTTACAAGTGAACACAATGCCCTTCAAAACATGTTTTGAGAAAAAGAAAATCATAATTAAGCTACTTTTCCCACATTATGGATAACTAACATGTTTGCATTATTGTGTCACGTTGCCTCAAGCAGCAATTCTATATTGGATATTTGAATCAGTCAACGATGAATTGTTTGAGTCCAGCACCTCAATCCAAACGTACCTCCAGGAAGTCACAACGTTAAGTTTATTGTGCCCCAAAGGGAGTTTTGTGATGAAATGGTAATGTCCCTATCTCTGAGCTAGGAGGCACACAATCAGTGGTATGTAATAACATCTATGAATAGGATAATTTTTAAAAAAATTACCAACAAGGTATAGGCCCTCAATCAATGAGACAAAACACATTGGCAGTCAATTATCTCATTTGTATAGTTCAAGTCTTCACTGTTGCAACAAACTCTCAATTTACCTGCTTGTAGGATTTGATGCAAGAGGTTTTTGACCAGGGACACAGTAATCAGGGAATCATTCAGCAGCATGATGAGTCCTGAATAACCCACATCCCTCAGCTTGATGCGCTGCTTGTTCCGTTCATAAACTTTATCGCACTTTAACATCCTCTCAAATATCTATCGAGGAGCAGAATTTAGACATGTTAATACTATGTTTAGGTCTGAAAAGTGCAAACTGTTTGAAACTTTATAATATGAAGACAGAAATTGGATATATTTCCACAGGCCTGGGCAGTCAATGATGACCATACCATGACTGTGTCAGACTTTGTGTGGGTGTCCAGACAGTAGGCCTTAGCAGGCTGTTTGAATGCAGAAGGAAGGACATAATTTGATTCAATCCTCAAGGTGCTAAGCGTGTAATTCTTCCAGCACTGTCTGATGTAAATGGCTACTAACAGAAACAGAACAGCTGTGGGGCAAAGACAGAGAGGTTCCGATAGGGGAAAGAGAAGGAACCTGGTTTTTCTGGTGCATGATTCCTGAACAACAGGGTATAATCTTAAAATTAGTGCTCGGTTGATCAGGGTCACACCAGGAGGAACTTTTTCACACAAAACACGGTGGAAATCTCTCCCACAAAAAGCTGCTGAGGGTCAGGATCAATTTGAAACTGTCATGGGCAGAATTTTTTTAAGTTAAGAGTACTCACGGTTACAGAACTAATGCAGATAAAACGGGGTTAATGTACAAATCGGCCATGACCAAACAGAATGGCATAACCGCCTTGACGGGAGGATAGACTCCTAAGTTCTTAACATCAATTACAGTGCATCAATGGTAACATGATTTAAAGAAATAAACACAATTTATTTTCTTGTTAAAACTGCTTTCACCACTAAACTCAGATGTCTTGCTGTTTAGTGTGCCATGGGATGTGACAACAGAGGGCAGATAGTTACCTCAAAAATCAGATTGCTATGACTTCTGAGGCATTGGAGATTTTGTATTTAGATCACAGATTTCTTGCTGTAATGCTCCTGCTACAAATTCAATTCCTCTCGCTATTAGTGAAATCACAGATGATCTGTATCGCAATTACAGCTATTCACCTTGGGTTCATTATCCTCTTCTACCATCGATTTGCAAACTCTATTAATCTCAAAATTAACATTGTTAACCGAGTTTGTTTGAAGTGTCTTCTAACTTTGCTCCTGAATGCCCTGACTCTGATTTTAAGATCATATCCCTTGTTCTCGATTCCCCTTCAGCCTGCTGCCCATTAAAGCAGTGAAACAAGTTTCTCTGAAGCTGTTCTGCCTATTAAAAATAATAAATATCAATTATCCAATTACCTTCCAGATTTCAGGAGTACAAGCCTTTCTCTATGTGCTCTCGGCTTATAATTTAACCTGTGAACCCTGGTAACACTGTGCTGAATTCCTCCTCCCAAGGCCGTTACATCCTTAGCTTTGGTGTGACAGCTACATCTGTACTCAGTACTTCAGACGTGGGCTAATTCAGGCACAGCACAGCTATGGAAAACCTTCGCTCCTTTATAATCTAGTGCTCTATACCATTAGCATTTAAAATTCTTTTCATATTGACTATGACATTTTACTGATTTCCTTCTCATTGGAATTCCTGATGAAGGGCTTTTGCCTGAAATGTCAATTCTCCTGCTCCTCGGATGCTGCCTGACCTGCTATGCTTTTCCAGCACCACGCTCTCGACTCTAATCTCCAGCACCTGCGGTTCTCACTTTCACCTGATTTTCATCTTAACTTTGTTATCCACATTTGCAATCAGTTGAGATACAGACTAGTTGCAATTCCAGTGGGATACCACTTTTCACTTCTTTCCAAATCAGTTACATATCCATTACCCCAGCTCTGTTGTCTGCTAGCTATGCAAAGTCCTAACCAAGTAAATAATTTGCTTTCAATTCCATCAGGTTTAATTTTAAGTAACTTGCTTGGCTTCAACTAATTGGCTTTCAGCTACTCTTCTAGGACACACAGCTCCTGAGTCCGGAAACATGTATCCCACTCCTGCTTCTTTTACCTCTAAGATTGGAAGCAACTGAGAATGGCTTTATCAATGATTTAGAGTGCCGATGTTGGACTGGGGTGGACTAAGTCAAAAATGACAAAACCCTGTTATAGTCCAACAGGTTTAGTTGGAAGCACTAGCTTTCAAAGTGCTACTTCTTCATCAGGCGATTGTCCTGATTAAGAAGCAACACTTTGAAAGCTAGTGCTTCCAAGTAAACCTGTTGGACTATAATCTTGTGCGATTTTTAACTTTGGCTTTATCAAGTCAGCCAAGTGTTCAAGGCTGAGATCTTCCCAACTGAATGGGAACGAAGTGTTGTTGATCATTGAGACCTCAATTACCAAACCTAGTCACCAAATCTCAGTCAGTATAATCCTTCTTGCAAAACTTGTGTGATATGTTTCACTTTAAAAATGCAGTCACTGAAACGCAAGTGTTTTCCAATGGTCAATCACAAATTAAGGTCAACAAAACTTCTTTTGCATGAGGTGCATTGTCAAATATTAAGGGTGCAGAGTACCTTGAAAACGAGTTCACGCAATGTGTCAGAATACTTGCTCGTCAGCAGCAGTGCATACAGAATGTCAGCATGCCCTGGTTCAAACAGCAGCAGGTAGAGCTGGTCCCGAGCTGAACTAGTCTGAAGGAGATTCAGCAGAATCTCCAGGATTCCAGAGAGCTACAAATACACACATCCAAAATAAAAATCAGCAATCAGATCCAAATTCTGCCTGCAACAACATGCAGTGCTTATATTATTGTCGGAAGACAAACAAATGATTTCAACAATTTTAGGTTTCTACTGCTTTTCATGACCAAATCTGGTCAGCGAATAACATTTCGACTGGGAATCTAGACTTTAATATTAACATGTATACAAATGCACACAAATGTCATATTCTATCATTTTATACAAAATACTTTACTTCCCTTCAAGGAAGACTGCATTTATGTCACAAATTTCACAACCTCACGATGCTTGTTCCAAAGGGCTTTACAGCCAATAAAGTACTTATGAAATAACTTGTAATGTAGGAAAGATAGCAGTCAATTCCCACACAACAAGATTGCACAAGCAAAAAAAATGCTAACAGCTCATCCATATTGGATCATTTTTTTCCTGCTCGTTATCAGAATAACTTCATTTTTGTCCTCATCGGGACAGAAAGTACCTTGACTAACTCCATCCAAAATGGGGTGCCACCAACAGTGGAGCATTCCCTCAAGGCCAAAGCTTCACACAATGCAAACTCTGTCAGAATTACTTGCAGGTTTCCAAGAAATGGCATCACTTGTTCAAGGGCACTCAATGCCTGGTAGAGGAACCAATCATTGTGGACATGTGTCGGAGTGGTGGGGGAATGTTAGAAATCATCCCACTTCTCTTGCTACCGACTCCCCTTGCCACATGTGCCATCACTCACGAGTGGCCTAGATCACTCAGGAATCCTGGAAGTTGCTTGGGTACCAAGATAAATGCCTGGCTGGCACTTCATTCAGTAGGCATTCCCCAAAACACAAATCTCTCACCAGCTTTCCAGCCAGCAGGTAAGACCCATTACCTAGATTCAATACTGCTCCCTGGCTTCACGGCAGAAGATAAACATTCAAATAGATTAGAGCATATGGATGACTAAACTATTCACTCTATGTCATCCGAGTCCCCTCAGATTCATGGCTGTTGTTGATAGATCAAAAACCTGGAATTCCCAAGCTTTCATCGCTATGGATACACTTACACCACATGGACTGCAGCAGTTCAAGGAAGCAGGTCAACATCATGGTTTCCAAGGGCAGTTAGGATTGGGTAATAAATATGGTCTTGGCAGATTTTTCCATGTCACATGAAAGAATACAGAACAAATAGTTATTGTGTAGCATTTGAATAAGCCGCCTGAAAGAGTCGTGGACACAGGTGCAATATTACCTTTCAAAATGGAATTGAATAAACTCTTAAACGAGTGAAAGGTGCAGCTTTTTTGGTATGGGACAAAGTGTGTAGGATTATTAGCTTTTTTAAAAAAAAATCACTCGCAGGATGTGGGCATCAGTTGGTGACCAGTATTATTGCCCATCCCTAGATGCCCTTGAGGTGGTGACGACAACCTGCCCTCTTAAACTGCTGCAGTCCATGTGACGTTGGTACACCCACAACACTATTAGGAAAGAACTTTCAAGATTTTGACCCAGTAATACTGAAGTAAATTTCAAAGTCAGGATGGTGAGTGGTTTGGAGAAGAACTTACAGATGCTGGTGTTCCCATGTAGCTAGCTATTTCAATTAGTGGTATGGCCACAATGAGGGAAAAGATGAGCTTAGTTGACGTTTTTCATCTTGTACTTGTCAGGACATTTTTGCAAGACAAAGAGCTTCGACAAAATGTGTCTTTTATCACCAATATCTAAGCTCAGTATCACCAAATGACTGTGAGGTAAAGGTCTTGTGGAACAAAGCAAAATCCCTCTTTTACCTGCTGTTCATCACTGATAGCAGCAATGTATCCCATGATGCTCTGGACCTCTTCCTGTATCACCCCTTTGCTGATGAAGTACTTAATTAGCCCATACAGAGAAGCGCGGATAGTCTTCACGTCATCTGCGGACAAGTCACTGTCTTTATCTGAGCTGTTCAGAGAAGTGCCAAAGAACGGGAAGCAGTCAGGTATTTCCACATTGGATTGAGGGTATTGAGTTGTTGCTTAGCGTCTATAAACCATATTCATTCTTCAAATAAAAAAGGTAG
Organism: Chiloscyllium punctatum; assembly: GCF_047496795.1. Taxonomy (NCBI): domain Eukaryota; kingdom Metazoa; phylum Chordata; class Chondrichthyes; order Orectolobiformes; family Hemiscylliidae; genus Chiloscyllium; species Chiloscyllium punctatum. Next base: position 8,524,826 of record NC_092748.1, read on the forward strand.
CAGAAAAGAGAGCAGACACTCTACCTGTAACACATCCGGATCACATCAAGCAAAAATTGCACCCCATATTTCTTCCTAAATAGCTTCCGATTGTCTTTGATGATTGTGGATAAGTACTGAATATGGCCTGAAATAGAAAACTGGTTACCCTTTTATGACAGACCTCAATAAAAGACAGTTGCAAGAGAGTCAAAAAGATTAGGTTTAGGATTTGCCACAAAGGTCAAAATGAGCAACTTAGAAAGCCCCCCAAAATCCATATTTGCTTAACTCCTCTCATAATCATTTATTTATACAGCACAAAAACAGGCTTTACAGAATTTAGGTGTTAAAGCAAGCATTACAACGCCATAGTAGGATGACTGCTGCAAAGTTTGGCAAAAGGAATGTACCTTCATATTACTTTCACAACGTGTAAAAACAAGCTTTTACACTTCCAATTTTTATAAACTGAGCAAAAATTTTAAAGTAAGGGAGTAACATATGGATCAATTGTTAAGGTAGGTACAATGTTACTTCTTAGTTTTAAACAAACATGGTGGTGATTATTTTTGTGTCCATCCAATGAGGGGCATCAATACGGTGGAATTAAATCTGATGCCACTCTGGGGGACCAAAGTGAGAATCAAATATTAAATGGCAAAATGTTCAGAGGGAGATGAGAGAATTACTCTATACTGTCTGGGGCAGCATGGTGGCTGAGTGGTTAGCACTGCAGCCTCACAGTGCCAAGGACCGGAGTTCAATTCACACCTCGGGTGACTGTCTGTGTGGAGTTTGCACATTCTCCCCGAGTCTGCGTGGGTTTCCTCCCACGATCCAAAAAGATGTGCATGTCAGGTGAATTGGCCATACTAAATTGCCAAGTCAGGGGTAAATATAGGGTAGGGGAATGGGTCTGGGTGGGTTACTCTTCAGAGGGTCGGTGTGAACTTGTTGGGCTGAAGGGTCTGTTTCCACACTGTAGGGAATCTAATCTAATCTAAACCATAAATGTCTAAGAACGCACTGCAAGAAAAGATAGTGGAAGCAGATTCAATGCTAACTTTTAAAAGCAAGCTGAATAAATATTTTTTAAAAATGTGCAGAGCTCAACAAAGTAAACAGGGATAGTTGGATAGCTCTTTCAGAGAATCATAAAATAAAGCATAAATTGGTCAACTGGCCTCTTTTTATGCAATTTTATTAAGTATTATGTGACAAGCTAAGAATAAAAGTTATTCCTAATAAAACTGCCCCAAATTTAAACTTTGGACATTTTTCTCATAAGACAATGTGCATTTACCATTTTCTATACAATTTTATGAGTCAAACTACAGATAATTTAATACTGCAGGGACAGCTTAGAATAATTTCCTTTTGGATATTTGGGCAATGCTTAAAGAATTGCAAACTAAATCAGTCTATAATCCAACTCCACCCTAATTAAAATAATGTTTGGCAGCCAATGATATCCAAAATGTAATTGTATATTCTGTGCAAATGTAAACCCAGTATTAAAATTATACCCATTATATTCATGCATATTTATTTTGATTAAACATTTGAAAATTGTTAGTTTCCATCTGCAAGGTAACAGAACACTTTCCTGCATCAAGCAAGGAGTGGAAGAATTGTCAGTGATAGCATTCTAACTTTTGAATCTAAAGGTTTTAGTGTAAGTTCCACTCCAGGGACTTGAGCACAAATTCTCAGCTAACATTCTGGTACATACCAGGAGTCACTGGGGGATGGAGATTTGCTCCATTGTAAAAGGTAACACCTTCTGGATGAAACTAGGCTCCACCTAATTTCTTGGTGGGCCATGGAAGATTCCACAGGAGAGCTTTAAAGAAAAGAAAGCAAGTTCTCCCCGATTAGTCTTTACCACACAACTAAAACCATGAAAAAAAGATTATCTGGACATAACGTCATTGTGAGAACTTGGGAGGCAGGAAATAGCTGCTGTATTTCCGACATCAAAGCATATCTCCAGGTCAAAGGGGTGTGTGTGTGTGCGTATTAATCTATTTCTCTACATTGCATCTCAATTGAGTTACAGTGGCTGAGAAAATGCACTTGCCAATTCGGAATGGGAAATCCCCACGGCTCCAGATTCGAAAGTCAAACAGCAGATGTTGGTACATCTGATGCAGGAGCTGTGTATTCTTCTCTACGTTTGCTTGTTCAATCAGTAACTGCACAGCCACCAGCATGTTCACATCCGCTAAACTATTTGGCATCTGTCACACAAGACGTTTAAAATACATTACAGTTTGACCCCCTTCAAACAGATACCCAAGTGTAAAGAGAAACCACTACAAATCAGTGTGTTATACCAGATAACAAAGTACACACTGCGAAGGCTAACTTGGCTTGAAAGCTTGCCCCTTACAACAACAAGCAGGCTTGAGCACAAGCTGGTTTTTTTCTCTTACTGAATTTTGCACATATGGTGTAGCGTGAGGCAGCCTAGTGGTAATTTCACTAGTCACTCAAAACCCAGGGCTAATGCTCTGGGGACATGGCTTCACATCTTATCATGGTAGATGTTGAAATTTAAATTTTGAAAACCATTTAATGAAGACCATTTAACCACTGCTGATTGTTTTAAACAAACAAACAAACATCTGGTTCACTTTCGAAACATATTGGCCATCCTTACCTGGCTTGGTCTATGTGACTTCAGACCCATAGAAAACTAGTCGACTCTGGGTAGTTAGTGATGAGCAATAAAAGCTGGCCCAGCCAGCAATGCTCACATCCCATATATGAGTAAAGTAAAATACCCAATTCGAACCCTTTACCATCTCTTTTGACTTCTCTTACATCTCTAAACTGTCTACCTACCTATAATGGATAAGCAGAAATGTCATCTACATAATTACTGGGTAACCAAAAGTTGCCATCTTTAGTCTCCATCACAAATTCCTTTCCCTTATCATTCATTCACTCTCTTTCTCTGGCTACTACTTTCATAGAGTTTTTATTTGTTGTCCAAAAAATAAAATACAATCACAACTACAGATTGAGTCCATGATTAAGAAAGCGAATGCAATGTTGTCTCTTATCTCAAGAGGGTTGGAATATAAAAGCAGAGATGTACTACTAAGACTTTATAAAGCTCTGGTTAGGCCCCATTTGGAGTACTGTGTCCAGTTTTGGTCCCCACACCTCAGGAAGGACATACTGGCACTGGAACGTGTCCAGCGGAGATTCACATGGATGATCCCTGGAATGACAGGTCTCGCATATGAGGAACGGCTGAGGATACTGGGATTGTATTCGTTGGAGTTTAGAAGATTAAGGGGAGACTTAATAGAGACGTACAAAATAATACATGGCTTGGAAAAGGTGGATGCTAGGAAATTGTTTCCGTTAGACGAGGAGACTAGGACCCGTGGACACAGCCTTAGAATTAGAGGGGGTCATTTCAGAACAGAAATGCGGAGACATTTCTTCAGCCAGAGAGTGGTGGGCCTGTGGAATTCATTGCCACGGAGTGCAGTGGAAGCCGGGACGCTAAATGTCTTCAAGGCCGAGATTGATAGATTCTTGTTGTCTAGAGGAATTAAGGGCTACGGGGAGAACGCTGGTAAGTGGAGCTGAAATGCGCATCAACCATGATTGAATGGCGGAGTGGACTCGATGGGCCGAATGGCCTTACTTCCACTCCTATGTCTTATGGTCTTATGGTCTTACAAATGGAGAATATTTGTTTTATCTTGTACAGTATGATGCACTTTACCTAATAAATTCAATTTAAAAATTTGTTCATTTCATGACATACCTCTTAGATGCATTAACAGCTGTTTAAATACCTGTTGCATTGACTTCTATTAGCATTACAAAAATTTTCTCTCAGTAATTACTTTAAGATGTACAGGATAGAGATTCCCTACCTTTTGCAGCAAGGCACCTAAAGTGGCAACTCCATGCGAGTGAAGCAAGTTCTCTTGATTGATTGGATGCCTTCTTATGAAGTGCTTTATTGTCAAGAGAAAAGTAGCTACAGGGTTCTTCTCTAGTCTGGCCTCTGTAAATCACACACAGACAATCACAGCCACAATATGTTAACACATACAGTTTATGAGAAATGAACAATTTCACTGATGGAGGAAAGCAAATTCCTAGACTCCTTCCCTGTCTATCTGAAAAATCTTCTGCCATTTCTCATCCCTGAAATATTTGCAAGTCCCTGGAGTTTGAATGGCCCAAATTAAATACGTTCAGTTTTTTAAACTGAGCTTGAATAATGATGGTTTCACATTTAATAACTTTTATGCACTTGAACTAGAAGGCGTGTGGAGATAACTGGATTTTTTTATTTTTAAGTTTTTTGAAAGATACACTGGAACTTCTTGTTTAACAGCAAATTTCTTGGCTTTCACATGGTTCTAGGTAACTGTTGAGTTTGGTTGTTAGAATTCACTTCAGGGAAAACACGACTGTTTTCACAACTGGGTTTTATGACCGCTCTTTTTCATACTTTGTAGGCTTCCAGATGGTTCAGGCTTTCAATTTTGGGAAGTGCCTGCTAATGAACTAGCTGTGAAGCTTGGTTCTTCCATTTCATAAGAACATCTGTGGTGAATTCAGTATGAAACCTGATGGTCCTCTTGTACAGCAACTGGAAAACCTCTCTGTACTGTGTTTCCTGAGCAAAATACAACTGGCAAAACCCCAGACCCTGCCTACGTTTGGTGACACCTGTCTACAAAGGACAGAATATCAGCCATTTGAACATCTCAAGGCTTATTAGCCAAAGGTGTACTTTCCCCACAAAGGTGAATTTGTGCAAATAAATCCTTTTCTTCTACTTTACCCAGCCTGTGCATTTTGGGTAATTTAGAGGGTAGATTTATATATCAAACTACATGCATTAACCAGCTTTGCAACTTCAATAGAACAGTAATTTTGAATTTATTAAAGAACTTGGCTGACCTGTGTTTTTATTCTAAGTCTAATAGGATTGGTCATATCAGGAACTGGGTAAAACAAACTAAATTCTGTGTTGTTGTCCTGGAAATGGTATGTCTAGAGAAAGATATTGCACTCCTCCTATCTTGGTCATAACACATGGCACATGCAGATAAAGCCATTAGGATTTTTGGTTTCCACCTAGAAATATAAAATATCAAGACAAGGAAGTAATATTGAACTTGCACACGACTTAATTAGTCTGCAATTGGCAGTACCGTATCCAATTTGGAGTATTCACTACAGGAATGCAACAACCACAGTATATATTAATTACGATGTCAGTAGTAATGTGGGATTACAGTTATGAAGAAAGTTGTAAGAACAATCAGCATTTGATCTGAGAAGGTGGATGAATTTAAAGATAAATGACACCGTTAATAGTAAGACATCCACACAAGGAGGTCACAATCGAACAAATATATTATCAAAAAGATGAATATATTTTTAGTGTGTAGCTTGCGATTAGAATGGGAAAATTCCTACCAGAAAAGATGAATTCAGAAATTTGTTTAAAAGGGAATTAAATAGTGCCTTGGAAAAAGGAGGACATTAAACAGCATAGCATGCAGCAACAGAAATACACAATAATCCCGATGGAATAGACTAATGGGTGTTTTCTGCAATGCAAGATTCGATAATTCTAAGCCACAGTCACAAATGCTATCTTTGATGAGATGTTAAATTGGATCCTTTACATATCTGTGCAGTTGAATTGAAAAATATTTTCAAAAATATTCAGGAACTCTCCAGTGCCCTGGCCCAGATTCTTCCTTCAACCAACTCCACCAGAGAAACAAATAACTTGATCATTTATCTCAGATGATTGTGTATTTCTGTTTAGTGCAGTCCCATTCACCTGCTGCATGCTATGCTGTTTCATGTCCTCCTTTTTCCAAGGCACTATTTAATTCCCTTTTAAATAAATTTCTGAATTTGTTAGGCATAAACTGCTGTATGCATTAAAGTCAATCAGTCCTGAAATGTGACAGTAACTGCTAAACATTTCGGACAATTCTGAGATAGATGATCAGGTGTTCTAAGAATGCAAGCTCTACTTGGCTTTTTAAGAGTCTTTACGGAGGACAGGGTCAGGTAAAATATGGGAGTTAGTTATTTGCATGTCTTTTTGGCAATAATTCCCATAAAGGTCACTACCAATGTTGTAATCTTCACAATCTTTTCTGAAAAAATATAGAAAAATGAGAAGAAACGTTAAAATAAATGGAAGACTTGTCTTTGTGGAGCAACTGTCAAAACGAGGCAGGGTGACTCAGTGGTTAGCACTGCTGCCTCACAGTGTCAGGGACATGGGTTCAATTCCAGCCTTGGGTGACTGTCTGTATAGAGTTTCCACATGTCTATGTGTGTTTCCTCTCATAATTCAAAGTTGTGCAAGTTAAGTGGATTGGCCATGCAAAATTGCCCATAGTGTCTAGGGATGTATAGGTGGATCAGCCAATGGAAACGTGGGGTTAGAGAGATAGGGTAGATCTGGGTGGAATGATCTTCAGAGGGGCGGTGTAGGCTCAATCAGCTGAATGGTCTGCTTCCTCACTGTAGGGATTCTTAAAAACCTAAAGGTATTTTAAACTGCTTTATAGCCAGTAAAAGTACCTGTTGAGGTTCAGTCACTGCTGTAATTAGGAATGCAATGTTGTATTGGTGTGGGAGTGTTTCAGCAGTATGTGTCACTAGAGGCAAGAGAATAAACCAAAGAGTCAGCCATGATTGCTCTAGATCAAAGGAAGGAAGGAAGGAAGGAACAAACACATTTGGACCAGTGACTAGGAAGAAAGTTAAGTTTCTAATTTACTTCAACAATTTCCATTTATAAATTCCACTGTATTCACAGATTCATGCATAATGTGAGAACTCAAGGGCATGTTATTTTTAAATGGAAAGCCCTGTTGGCAGGAACCACTAACACTCATACAGTATGACAAATCTGAACTGCCATCAGTTTTAAACAAAACCACAGCCTCCTTCAACAGTTAGTCCTGCATCCACTGTTCCTTTAGCACCATCACATGGCTGAACTGAATTATTTATTAGAAGCCTTCATTCCCCACAAACCTGTCATCAGCTTTTACTTTAAATAAAAATTGACCAGCAAAGAAAAATAAAGTTAAACCAACAACCCCATGAAGGTCGCTAAAGTGAACTAGAAAAGACCCGATTTTTGAAAGGAAGAACCAATAGGGAGGTTTGTTTTTAAATCCTCATAAAAAAAGCATTTCTCCCAAAAACGACAGAATCTCAGAATAAATTAGTAGCAAATAAAAAGTAATATTTGAAGTAATATTTAAAGTCTGAAGATTTTTCACGGTATTCGGCATCAATCTTTATGAGAACATGTGTTTAATATCTTCATATAAAGCAAAAGAATGCTGTGAACAAGACAAGCTTGAGGCTGTTATTTTCTTGCTGTGCCTTTATAGAAGTTGTGTAGGAGATGCTGATGACTATGCAGCAAGTACATGTTAAAGAAGTGAGGCAACTTTAAAAACTGAATCATCTTTGGGAAGACAGCTGAATACCGACACTACGCAATCAACATCGTGATACATTTATTTTTCACTCTAGTTAGATTGTGATTGGGAAAGTAAATAAACCTTTTGGATAAAATCAGATTTAAGTGAAGTTTGGAAACTGAACAGCCCACTGAACTAGCAAGATAAACCTGCCTCCCCTCCTCCACATACTGGATAACAGCAACTTAAGTTACTCAGCTGGGAACATACATGGATGATCTTGCTCATTTTAATAGAAAGTAGATTGGATTCAAGGGTGTGAATGAGAATTATATAAAAGATGTTAAAATGTCAATGCAATGGTTAGACCTGAACAACATTTGATGTGTTAACAATTTTTACTTACCATTAGTGAAACTTACCATTTTCACTAATCAACTACATGATTCCTGATCATTGCTTAAAAGCTTAACAAGTAAAAGGACTACAAAGCTTCCAACCTTTAGATTGAAAATCTTCTACACAAAGGTGCACTAAGCTTGTAAGTTAATTGTGCATTGGATGAATTCATTCTGCATTGATAAATTTCTCACCGTTTCACAACTCAGCAGTCTCCTGAGGGCCTGCACTGAAAACACTAGGCAGATGCATGACCTTACTGTATTGGTAGACACCAATGAATGAAGTGAGTAACAAGGTAAGAGGAGACAACAATGCATCTCTCAAAGGAGGGGAAACCCAGGACAGGGGTGGGACATGCTCTTCTCCAAAGCAAAAAACTCAGAGTCATACAGTGGTCCATGCTGACCAAAATGCCCATCCATGCTAACCCCATTTCCTTACACTTGGCCCATATCCTTCTAACCCTTTCCAATCCAGGTATTGGTCCAAAAGTCTTTTAAATATTGTTAATGTATCCACCTTAATGACTTCTGCTGGCATCTCCTTCTATAAGCGCACCATTTTCTATGTAAAAAAGTTGCTCCTCAGGTTCCCTTTTATTCTTGCCCCTCTAATCTTAAACTGATGCCCTCTAGTCCCCAACTCCCCAAACATGGGAAAAAGAAATTCACCCTAACCATGCCTCTCATGATCTTATACACTTTTATAAGATGCCCCGTCAGTCTCCTACACTCTAAAGAAAGAAGTCCTAGCTTGTCTAACCTCTCCCTATAACTCAGACCATTGAGTCCTGGCAATTTCCTTGTAAACTTCTTCTGCACTTTTTCCAGTTTAATAACATCCTTCCTATTGCAAGGTGAACAAAACTGAACACAATACTCCAAGTGCGGCCTCATCAACGTCCTGTATAACTGTGACATAATTTCCCAACTTACATACTCAATGCCCTGACTGATGAAGGTCAGTCTGTTAAAAGCCTTCTTCACTACCCTGTCTATATGACTCCACTTTCAGAGAACCATGCACCTGAACTCCAAGTTACCTCTGTTCTACTACACTCCTTAAGGCCCTACCATTTACCATGAAACTCTTACCTTGACTTGACTTTCCAAAATGCAGGACCTCACACTTATCTATATTAAACTCCATTTACCATTTCTCAACCCACTTCCCCAGCTAATTAATGTCCTGCTGCAATTTCTGATAACTTTCCTCACTGTCCACAATACGTTCTATTTTAGTGTCATCCGCCAATTTACTAATCATGTCTTATACAATCTCATTCAATTCATTGATATAGATAACAAACAGTAATGGGTCGAGCACAGAACCCTGAGGGACTCTACTAGTCACAGGCCTCCAGTCTGACACTATTACCCTCTGCTTCCTACCATTAAGCCAATTGTGTATCTAATTTGCCAGCTCACCCTGGATTCCATGCAATCTAACCTTCCAGAGCAGCCTACCGTGTGGAACCTTATCAAAGGCCTTACTGAAATCCATATAGACTATGACTATCACCCTGTCCTCGTCAACTTGCCTTGACTAAAATTCGACTAAAAAAATTAAACTAAAGAAAACAATACTATAACCAGAGTCTTAAGACACTGCATCATCTTAATATATAGAAAAAGGACAAGTTTTCCAGGGCTGGGGAAATGAAGGATTTCACACTAAAAACTACAAGTAGCAAAGAGAAGAACAGGTCTGCAATGTGGCAATAGATTATGATAATGCATAAACCTAACCTAATCATCGATTTCAAAATTAACATGAACTATGAAGTCTTACCAGAAGCTCTAGTTGAAGGAATCACCACCCAGTCACCTTCAGCAGGGGAGGAGGCTTCAGGTGTCACAAAGTCAGAGATGCCATGATAGTCTCCATTTCTCACCAATCCCTGGCTCCCAAGATTGCTCATTTGTTCCAGCAGTGGGAAAAGAACATTCAGACCACCAGTGCAATTGATCATATCCTGCAAGATATCAAAACTTTATTATCTAGTCATAAAGACACATTTAAATTGTACAATGAGACAAGCATAATTCCAACACTTCCTGCCTGCTTCAGCAGGACAATACTAACTGAATCTCAAGCTCCAATTTCTTAACTGAGTTGCACCAGCTACTTCCATTCAATGTGCTGCGTAGCAGGGCAGTACTCTCACTTGGACTGTATGGCAGTTGAGAAGGAGAATTAACGTGGAAGAAAAATGGGGCAGAGCAAAATTTGAAGCATTTCATACTCATGCTCAATAGTATTTTCACATTGGTGGTTACTTGATGATCTAGCAGACAAGCATTTATTTGACAACAGACATTCACCACTTAGCAACTGTTTCTCCTAATTGCTCACAACTGCATCCAGAATTGCAGTTCTAAGTGTATGGTTCAAATTATTAGAAAATCTGACTTTGGTTAAAATCAGTAGAGTTTAAAACTGCCAATACAGGGTGAACTTATTATAAAATAGTCAATATGTTTAGAACATTCCAAGCAGTGGTTTGTAGCCTAAGCCATTCGCAAACAGTTTGGACCACTGTCCTGATTGGGTCTGTCCATTCAGTTTAGGTGTTAGGGACACAGTGTTGGTTGCCTTCAGGGATCATTTGGAAGTTGAGTCATAGAATCAGAGAGACGTACAGCACGGAAACAGACCACCTCGGTCCAACTTGTCCATGCTGACCAGAAATTCTAAATTAATCTAGTCCCATTTGCCAGCATTTGGCCCATATCCCTCCAAACCCTTCCTATTCATATACCCATCCAGATGCCTTTTAAATATTATAATTGTACCAGCCTCCACCACTTCCTCTGGCAGCTCATTCCATACACGTACCACCCTCTGTGTGAAAAGGTTGCCCTTCAGGTCTCTTTTAAATTTTTCCCCTCCCACCCTCAACCTATGCCTTCTAGTTCTAGACTGCCCCAGCCCAGGGAATAGACCTTTTCTATTTATCCTATCCATGCCCCTCGTGATTTTATAAACCTCAGTAAGGGCACCCCTCAACCTTCAGCGCTCCAGGGAAAACAACCCCAGCATAGTCAGCCTCTCCCTATAGCACAAACCCTCTAATCCTGGCAACATCTTTGCAACTCTTTTCTAAACCATTTGAAGTTTCGCAACATCCTTCTGATAGGAGGGGGGACCAGAATTGCACCCAGTATTCCAAAAGTCCCAGGAATGTCCTACAACAACCAATTATTGTCAGCACCAATGGGGTATTTCTACTACATTGGTTTTGCCTCCATGTGGTTGAAGGAAAAGGTTATGGTAACTATACAGGGCTTGGAAAAAGTGAGGGGAGTAAGCAGAGGGAATGGATTGTTCATTAAGGAGTTATTTCAAAACATGATTTAAAATTATCTACCGTATGCACCGCCCCATTTCCGGTACATTTTCAGTTTTGCAGCATTTCAGATCCAGAGAAAGAATGATTTAAACTTAATTAAGTTTAATAATTTTATCAAATGTCTAGTTTTTCTAATGCAAAATCTGGATAACTGTCACTTTCTCAATAATAACTGTGGTCAATAATTCAACTGACTAAAATACCTTAATGTCCCAGTTGACAACTTTATGCCCAGTCAATCTCCCATGAAGGAGATTTGGAGACAAATCGAGGCAGATGGGACTTTTGCAGGCCTGTAATAATGCAGAAAATATTTATAGCATTTAGTTTTGAAATACTGAGCTGTAAAATAATCTCATAGCATTAGGAACTTCAGAACAAAACACTGAGTCGCCATTCCTTCTTCATCTTGGAGCAAAATTCTGCAATGTTCTTCCTAAAAGCACAACGGATACACCTACACCACACACACTGCTCAAGGTAGCAACTCATGTCTGAAAGGTATTTTGGGTTGAGGAATAAATGTCTACCCTGGCAGTGGTGCTTATAACCCAGTGACTTTTCATATACATTAAGAAAAATCAAAGTAACGCAGATGCTGTAAATCTGAAATAAAATGGAAAATGCTATAAATACTCAACAGGTCAGGCAGCATCCATGGAGAGAAAAATAGAGTTAACGCATAAATTTTATGAGTTTCTCTTTCCATTAATGCAGCCTGACCTGAATACTTCCAGATTTATGCATTTATTTCTAAAGTAGTTGCTGGTTTGAAGCCACCTCAAGAGTGAGGATGTAAACAGCTCTGAAGCCGAACCTTGGTGTCAATTCCCTGGATTAAGGATAGCAAATTGAACCAAGTTTCCATTCTCCAGCACTCTCGTGAATTCTGCAATCGCAGACATCCACTGAACATTTTACAACTTTCCATGCCTTCACCATAGAAGTGTCTGCTGCTCAGGAAAGGGGTCTGACAACTTAAGGGATGCGTTACCATAATCATCCAGTACCAATGGGATCATGACCCATATCAGGATCAACAACTTCTGGAAGTGGCAGCACGCAAAGACAAAGAAAGGAAAATCTTAAAAACAACACGATAATCCTTAAAGATTATGGGTTTAGATGTACTTACTTTTGGTGTATAATGCAGAAGCAGCTTACTTGTGAGGTCTGTAAGCTCAGACTCCTGAGATTTCAATGGAGAAATGCAGTTTGGACCTGTCACCAGGGAAAAAAAACGTAAGTAATTTTTTTAAAGAAGTCCCTATCCAATATTTCAGGCAAAACCTTGCCCTGGTATGAACTACATTCAACATTATCAGCCATATCTGGACGGTATAGCATTGCCTTCTCAAAAACAATTAGCAATGGCCACTAAATGCTGACCACATACCATAAAGAATGAAAAGAAAAGCACTGGACAGCTCTCAGCTAGAGTACTGAATCCAACTTTGACATCACACTTCAGGAAGAGATCAGGATCTAGGAGGTGGTGCAGAGATTTACTAGAATGGTACCAGGACGAACAGTTTCAGTTCTATGGAGAGACTAGATAGCTGAGACTGTTCCCCCCCTCAGAGCAAAGACATTTAAGGGGAAATACAATAGGAGTGCTCCTGAGTACATATGGTTTTGATAAGTTGTATGAGACGAAATTTTTTTTCTGGCATCAGGATTGGGAAGCAGTAAAAATTTATTTTAATTTAAGTTGCATTAAAAAATCTGACGATGAGAAGAAAGCATTTTAAAGCAGTAAGTAGGTATCATACAGAACACACTGTGGTGGGCACAGATTCAAAAATAACTTTCAAGAGAGAATTGGACATACTTGAGACAGAAAATTTCACACAAGGGCATAGAGCAGGGGAGCGTGGTTGGTTTGAAAGAGCTGGCACAAACACAAAAACCAACTGACAATCTCCTGCATTCAAGAGTCTATGAAGAGAAATTTTAAAATAGCAAAATAGTTTTATTAATATAACTCAGATACACGAAGTGCTGGGGCCAATGTAAGTTAATTCTGGGTGGTTATGTTCAATCATTAGTTGAAATCTAATTCTCACCTGAAAGATAGAGAGCCTTCACTTGGGAGTACTGTAGTGCATCATGGAAGACAAGAACAGAACCCAGTTGACCCTCCAGTGAAGTGGGCGAACCCCATTCACTGTCCTGAGTTCCTGCCGAAATGAGTTTCGTCACCGATTCAGGTTTTCCTGCAACTCCACTCCAGGCTGACGAGGAAAGAATTGCACTCAGGGACGCCCGCCCAGAGGGAATGGATAATGAGAAAGGAGGATCCGGGATTTGAGAGGGTGGAGGGGTCGTGGTCCTCTGACCAGCTGATCCAATGCAACACGAGGTAAAAGGCTGAGAAAGGGAGGAAACATTTAACAGGATTTTAGTGTGAACTCGACACGTTAGGAATGCTAAAGATTTTGCCCTAGACTAGAAAATTACACTGATGTTGCTTCCAATTTCTTTACTTCTATTATCTTCATGTGGTCCATCTCCAACTCTCTCCTGATTTCTGCCTCCCCATTTCTGGGAATACATCACTAACCAATATCGGCTATAAACCCACTGATGTCCACAGCTTTTTAGACTGCACTTCTTTGCACCGTATTTCCTGCTAGTCCATTGTCCCATTCTCCCTCTCCAATGCACCTGTTCAACCGAAGCACACTAACATGCTAGCCCTTCTGATTTTCTTCAGCCAATGATTCCCGCACACAGTGACTGACAGGGCCTTTGACTATATTCATTCTATTTCACATATTTCTATTCTTACCCCTTCCCTCCAGAATCATGCCTCATTCTTTTGCCTCCACCAGTTTCCACATTCAACAGATGATTGTCCAGATGACATGGAGCTAGTTACTTGTCATTTTAAGTCTTCACCTTCATCCTACTCTGACCTTCCTGTCCTCAGTCTGCTACAGTATTCCAATGAAATTCAAAGGCAAACTCTAGGGACAGCACCTCAGTTTTTGATTTCATAGCTATAGTTAAATTTTACAGTGTAACCTCTGGTCCACTTTATTTTGCTTCCCTTCATTGGTTTTTGTTCTCTCATTTCTTTCCCTTCACTTTTGGATGGTGAATATTCATGACCTTGCTATTCACAGCTCCTTTAGACACACACACCTTTCAGTTCTAGACCTGCCTCACTCTCACTCCCTTCATCCTCGCAACCTGAAATCTTTCATCTAATCACTCCTACTCTTCACCTGTTCACAGATCTTGCCTCTTGCTTTTCCTCCCGTTCTGGCCCCTTTCTCGTAGTTAAAATTAACTTCTTTCTTCTAGTTTGGATGACAAGTCACTCAACTGAAAAGTTAACCCTGTTCTCATCTCCACAGATTCTGTCGGTTCAGCTGACTATTTCCAGCATTTTGTTCTTTTTAAAAATTATCAAGATAAGCATCATCAGAAATGGGAAGAGGTGGCCTCTCAGCCCCTTGACGTAAGTGGGTACTGCAGATACTGGAGATTAGAGTCAAGATTAGAGTGGTGCTGGAAAAGCACAGCAGGTCAGGCAGCATCCGAGGAACAGGAAAATCGACGTTTTAGGGAAAAGCTGATACCTGATGAAGGGCTTTTGCCCGAAACGTCAATTTTCCTGCTCCTCTGACGTGCCTGACCTGCTGTGCTCTAACCTTGACTCAGCCCCTTGAGCCTGCTTTGCCCTTCAGTAAGATCAAAGCTGATCTGATTGCGATCTTAACAGCACTTTCTTGCCTGTCCACCATAACCCTCAACATCCTTGTCAATCAAAAATCTGTCTTAATCAGCCTTGAATTGGTGCTTGCAACAGAACACATTGTAAGAACGTAAACCAGAGGTCAATGTGCAGTCTGGAAGATTTATTCAAACATATCGTCAAGATACAGAATGCATAATTCAGAGGGCCCTGAGACACTGACCAGCCAGTTAACTAATGACAGTCTTGAACTTGGAGATCCTATCTAAGGTGACTTTCCAATCGTGTATTTTCAGATGAAACATTAAACCGTGACCCTACTTGGCCACTCAACTGGGCATTTACAGATTCTATCCCACTAATTAAAAAAGCAGCTCTGCGTCCAATAATTATCCCTCAACCTACTTCACAAAAACCGATTACCAGGTTGCTGTTAATGGGAGTCGGCTGTCCACAAGATTAGATGCCACATTCCCTTCATTAAGGTAAATGCCCATGGTGTTAAAGGCAAGTTACTAACATGGACAGAAGATTGACTGTCGAGCAGGAGGCAAAGAATGGGGATAAAAGGGTCCCTCTCAGGATGGAAGCTGTGACTAAGAGTCACAAGAGTCAGTGTTAGGATAACAACTTTTTACTTTATAAATTAGTGATTTAGATGAAGGAACTGGCGGCACTCAGGCTAAGTTTTCAGGTGATACAAAGATAGGTGGAGGTACGGGCAGTATTGAGGAGGAGGGAGGCTGCAGAAATATTAAGACAGGTTAGGAGAGTAGGCAAAGAAGTGGCAGATTAAATAAAATGTGGGAAAGTGTGAGGTCATGCACTTTGGTAGGAAGAATAGAGGCATGGACTATTTTCTTAATGGGGAGAAAAGTTAGAAATCTCAAATGTATAGAGAGTTGGGGATCCCTGCCCAGGTTTCTCTTAAGATAAACTTGCAGGTTGAGTCAGTAGTGAGGAAGGCAAATACAATGTTGTCCATCATCTCGTGAAGACTAGAATATAAAAGCAGGGATGTATTTCTGAGACTTTAAGAGACTCTGGTCAGACCACATTTAGAGTATTATAAGCAATTCTGGACACTGGAAGGATGGATTGGCCCTGGAGTGGGTCTAGAGGAGGTTCACAAGAATGATCCCAGGAATGAAAGGATTAATCCATGAGGAACGTTTGAGGACTCTGGGACTATACTCAATGGAGTTTAGACGGATGAGAGAGGATGTGACTGAAACTGACAGAATATAGAACGGCCTGGACAGAGTGGACATTGGGAAGATGTCTCCATTGGCAGGAGAGACGAGGACCCGAGGGCATAGCCTTAGAGTAAAGGGAACACCCTTTAGAATGGAGATAAGGAGAAACTTCTTTAGCCAGAGTGTGGTGAATCTGTGGAATTTACTGCCACAGAAGGCAATAAATGAGTATATGTAAAACGGAGATAGATAAATTCTTGATTGCCAAGGAGATCAAAGGTTACGGGGAGAAAGCAGGAAAATGGGGTTGAAAAACCTATCAGCAGACTCAATGGGCCAAATAACCTAATATATATCTTATGGTCTTATTATAATGGCAACTAAACTTCAAAATTACTTTATTGGTTGTAAAGAAGTATGGGACCTTCTGAGGTCATGAAAAGTGTGATAGCAATGCAGGCCCTTGTATGATAAAATTTCTAAAATAAACTAAGATTAAACATTCAAACTTTGGTAGTTGATGAACATAATGCTTGAAGTTCTTTATCAGAAGTTCTTATCACTACTAAGCTCGGTGACTAATAACTTCAACATGACCAATGGAAATGGTAAATGGATTACCACGGTGGTAATAATTCATATGAAATAAATCATGTATTTTCACATCTGGAAATTGCCTCCATTACTTACCACAGACTTCAGACCTTAATGTACTGTATTGCTAGAAGTGGATATTTCATTATATACCCTCTGCAACACACATAATCCTTTCCCAAAACTATTTTGCAACCTGCACAGACCATCCCCCCAACTCATGGTACATCCCTACACTCCCAGGATATGTAGGCAGGCCAACAAGGGGCAAAACCACATTAGATTTGGTACTGGGTAAAGAGCCTGGCCAGGTGTTAGACATGGAAGTAGGTGAGCATTTTGGTGATAGCGATCACAATTCTGCTATGTTTACTTTAGCGATAGAAAGGGATAGGTGTTTACCACTGGGGCAAGGGTTACAGCTGGGGGAAAGGCAATTACGATATGAAGATTTAGGAAGCATAGGATGGGGAAGGAAACTGCAGGGGATAGGCACATTAGAAATATGGAGCTTATTCAAGGTAAAGCTACTGTGCGTCCTAGATAAGAATGTAGGCAGGGAGGAAGCTGTAGAGCGCGGGAGCCGTGGTTTACGAAGGAAGTGGAATCTCTGGTCAAGAGGAAGAAGAAGGCTTATGTTGGGAGGAGATGTGAAGGCTCAGTTAGGGCGCTTGAGGGTTACAAGGTAGCCAGGAAAGACCTAAAGACAGAGCTCAGAAGAACCAGGAGGAGCTGTTGGCGGATAGGATCAGGGTAAACCCTAAGGCTTTCTTTAGGTATTTAAGGAATAAAAGAATGACGAGAGTAAGATTAGGGACAATCAAGGATAGTAGCGGGAAGTTGTGTTTGGAGTCAGAGGAGATAGGGGAAGCACTAAATGAATATTTTTCAACAATATTCACTCTAGAAAATGACAATGTTGTCGAGGAGAATACTGAGATACAGGCTACTAGACTAGGTGTGATTGAGGCTCACAAGGAGGAGGTATTAGAAATCCTGCAGAGTGTGAAAATAGATAAGTCCCCTAGGCCGGATGGGATTTATCCTAGGATCCTCTGGGAAGCCAGGGAGGAGATTGCCGAGCCTTTGGCATTGATTTTTAAATCATCATTGTCTACAGGAATAGTGCCAGAAGACTGGAGGATAGCAAATGTGGTTCCCCTGTTCAAGAAGGGGAGTCGAGACAGTCCTGGTAATTATAGACCAGTGAGCCTTACTTCAGTTGTTGGTAAAGTGTTGGAAAAGGTTATAAGAGATATGACTTATAATCATCTAGAAAAGAATAATTTGATTAGGGATAGTCAGCACGGTTTTGTGAAGGGTAGGTCCTGCCTCACAAACCTTATTGAGTTCTTTGAAAAGATGACCAAACAGGTAGATGAGAGTAAACTGGTTGATGTGGTGTATATGGATTTCAGCAAAGCATTCAATAGGGTTCCCCACAGTAGGCTATTGTACAAAATGTGGAGGAATGGGATTGTGGGAGATATAGCAGTTTGGATCAGTAATTGGCTTGCTGAAAGAAAACAGAAGGTAGTGGTTTATGAGAAATGTCCATCCTGGAGTCCAGTTACTACTGGTGTACCGCAAGGGTTGGTGTTGGGTCCACTGCTGTTCATCATTTTTATAAACGACCTGGATGAGGGCGTAGAAGGGTTGGTTAATAAATTTCCAGACGACACGAAGGTCGGTGGAGTTGTGGATAGTGACAAAGGATGTTGTAGATTACAGAGAGACATAGATAAGCTTCAGAGCTGGGCTGAGAGGTGGCAAATGGAGTTTAATGTGGACAAGTGTGAGGTGATTCACTTTGGTCGGAGTAACCAGAATGCAAAGTACTGGGCTAATGGTAATATTCTTGGTAGTGTAGATGAGCAGAGAGATCTCAGTGTCCAGGTACACAGATCCTTAAAAGTTGCCACCCAGGTTGACAGGGTTGTTAAGAACTGGATTCGTGGTGCTGGAAGAGCACAGCAGTTCAGGCAGCATCCAACGAGCAGCGAAATCAACGTTTCGGGCAAAAGCCCTTCATCAGGAATAAAGGCAGTGAGCCTGAAGCATGGAGAGATAAGCTAGAGGGGGAGTTGAAATGTTGGGCCACGGGGCGGTTTGGTTGATTGGTACGGGTGTCTCGGAGATGTTCCCTAAAGCGCTCTGCGAGGAGGCGCCCAGTCTCCCCAATGTAGAGGAGACCACATCGGGAGCAACGGATACAATAAATGATATTGGTGGATGTGCAGGTGAAACTTTGATGGATGTGGAAGGCTCCTTTAGGGCCTTGGATAGAGGTGAGGGAGGAGGTGTGGGCACAGGTTTTAAGGTTCCTGCGGTGGCAGGGGAAAGTGCCAGAATGGGAGGGTGGGTCGTACGGAGGTGTGGACCTGACCAGGTAGTCACGGAGGGAACGGTCTTTGCGGAAGGCGGAAAGGGGTGGGGAGGGAAATATATCCCTGGTGGTGGGGTCTTTTTGGAGGTGGCGGAAATGTCGGTGGATGATTTGGTTGATGCGAAGGTTTGTAGGGTGGAAGGTGAGCACCAGGGGCGTTCTGTCCTTGTTACGGTTGGAGGGGTGGGGTCTGAGGGCGGAGGTGCGGGATGTGGACGAGATGCGTTGGAGGGCATCTTTAACCATGTGGGAAGGGAAATTGCGGTCTCTAAAGAAGGAGGCCATCTGGTGTGTCCTATGGTGGAACTGGTCCTCCTGGGAGCAGATACGGCGGAGGCGGAGAAATTGGGAATACGGGATGGCATTTTTGCAAGAGATAGGGTGGGAAGAGGTGTAATCCAGGTAGCTATGGGAGTCAGTGGGTTTGTAAAAAATGTCAGTGTCAAGTCGGTCGTCACTAATGGAGATGGAGAGGTCCAGGAAGGGGAGCGAGGTGTCAGAGGGCACACGTATGGGCCCCAGCTATGCCTGTCTCTTTGTTGGCTATGTAGAACAGTTGATCTTCCGTAATTACACCGGCACCACTCCCCATCTCTTCCTCCGCTACATTGATGACTGCATTGGCGCCACCTCGTGCTCCTGTGAGGAGGTTGAGCAATTCATCAACTTCACCAACACATTCCACCCTGACCTTAAATTTACCTGGACTATCTCTGACACCTCGCTCCCTCCCACTCTGCCGAGGACATGGAGGTCCTGGGCCTCCTTCACCGCCGCTCCCTCACCACCAGACGCCTGGAGGAAGAACGCCTCATCTTCCGCCTCGGAACACTTCAACCCCAGGGCATCAATGTGGACTTCAACAGCTTCCTCATTTCCCCTTCCCCCACCTCATCCTAGTTTCAAACTTCCAGCTCAGTTACTGCCTCCTTGACTTGTCCGACCTGCCTATCTCCTTTTCCATCTATCCACTCCACCCTCTCCTCCTTGATCTATCACCTTCATCCCCTCCCCCACTCACCTATTGTACTCTATGCTACTCTCTCCCCACCCCCACCCTCCTCTAGCTTATCTCTCCATGCTTCAGGCTCACTGCCTTTATTCCTGATGAAGGGCTTTTGCCCGAAACGTTGATTTCGCTGCTCGTTGGATGCTGCCTGAACTGCTGTGCTCTTCCAGCACCACTAATCCAGTATTTGATTTTCAGCATCTGCAGTCATTGTTTTTACCAGGGTTGTTAAGAAGGCATACAGTGTTTTAGCTTTTTATTAATAGAGAGATCGAGTTCCGGAACCATGAGGTTATGCTACAGCTGTACAAAACTCTAGTGTGGCCGTACTTGGAGTATTGTGTACAGTTCTGGTCACCGCATTATAAGAAGGATGTGGAAGCTTTGGAAAGGGTGCAGAGGAAATTTACTAGGATGTTGCCTGGTATGGAGGGAAGGTCTTACGAGGAAAGGCTGAGGGACTTGAGGCTGTCTTCGTTAGAGAGAAGAAGGTTGAGGGGTGACTTAATAGAGACACATATAAGATAACAGAGGGTTAGATAGGGTGGACAGGAAAAGCCTTTTTCTAAGAATGGTGAGGGCGAGCACGGTGGGGGGGGACATAGTTTTAAATTGAGGGGTGATTGATATAGGACAGATGTCAGAGGTAGTTTCTTTACTCAGAGAGTAGTAAGGGTATGGAGTGCTTTGCCTGCAACGGTAGTAGATTCGCCAACTTTAAGTACATTTAAGTCGTCATTAGACAAGCATATGGACATACATGGAACAGTGTAGGTTAGATGGGTTTCAGATTGGTATGACAGATCGGCGCAACATCGAGGGCCGAAGGGCCTGTACTGCGCTGTAATGTTTTATGTTCTATGATATCTCTACCATTGTCTATGCCATACAGAAAACCATCTTTACATGCCACCTGAAATATTACCATGACATATTTCCAATACCCCAAGAAAGAAAAGAAAACACAGCTGTGTATTTCAGATATAAAACCTTACCTCGTTCATAGTGGGGAATTTGAGGGGTGCAGAGAGTTTCTGCTGACCATTGACATAGATGTACACCAGACTCTGACCAAAGGGACGTTTTGCTGGGACATGTACCACAGCTATATTATGCTGTTAACAGAAACATTCACAGATCAGCTAAAGAATTCAAGTACTGAAGTCAGTTGTAGTGTTCAAGAGGGGTTTTGTTGACAATTGAGCAGACAACCAAATAGTTTACAACACCCTCTATCCAACATTTTGAAAGCCGTGTGGGAGACATCACAGCCTCCCCTTCACATTATTTCAATCAGGAACTCCATGGAGGATTAGAATCTGTACCTTCACATTTCATGTTCCAATGAGGAAGTAGTCAGCCAAGTTAGATCAGTTTAACCACAAGCATGTAAATTGATTTTTAAACATTAGCCTTTCTGTCCAGAGACGAGGCGGGTTACAAAGTAGGTAGAAAGGTTCCTCAATGATTTTTTTTTTAAAACTCCAGTTTTCAGCTATACTGCATTTGAACAGTTTCAATTCAGCCTTTCTTTGTTCTTTTGGTCGGTGACACTGAAATATAGAATTCCAAAGTAACTGCCAATCCAGCTGTCTACAGATGCCTCTCATAAAGATTGGGATAAATGCATGAAAGTAACTCAATGGTGGTCAAAGTCCCACTAAGGACACAAACACATGATTCAGGCCAATACTGGAGTCCTTTGGGTGAGAAATCTAAACTAACAAGTGTAGAGACAAGAGCCCATGGCACAGAAGAGCAGGGCAGTTCATTCACTTGGCCAACATTTCTTCCTTACTCAGCATGACCAAATGGAAAATTATCTGATAACTGACATTGTTGTTTGTGGAACCGTACTATTCCCAAATTGGCAGCTGCTTCCGTGGTTTAAGCAAGATACGTCAGTGGCTCTGAAATTGTGAAAGGGAACAGGGTAAAATCAACACACTACACCATGCAGGTAGGTGTATCAACTAAGGCTGGATGTGCATCTTATAGGTTTGCCTTCTCACCATAAAACTGCTGTAAGATTTCAGTCCTGGTTATAGTAGTTGACCAAATACAACAAAATAAACACCCATGTTTGGTCTCTTAGTCTTCACACTTACCCATAGGGAGTCACAAAAGCAATGGTCAGGCAGCACTACAGTCATGTATTCCTTCTTTGTGCAAACTGCTACAACCAGCCCTCCTGAAGAAGTCAGAAAAGCTTCAAATCCTGTTCCACTGGCTGTGAAAAAACTAAAAAACACACAGGGTAAGACATTTAGTGCCTCTAGCTTAAGACTGGAAAAATTGCACTGTACACACATTCAATATTTGCAAAAGAAAAATGCTGTCATATTTTGTATTACATATCATTTCTACTTATCAGTCAGAAATCTTTCAAGAAATACAATTTCATTTAAATTAATGTGCTGCAGAATAAAAGGGTTAAACCTGCAGAATGCAAAAACTCCCAGGTATCCAGATTAGATGCCAACTGCAGAGAAATGTCATTTTTCAAACATGAATTTAGCACAAGGCACTACAGCAACGCTCATGTTCATGTTGGAACTGTTTCCTTCATTTAAGTCCTGTGGAATGGGGTAGGAGGAGGGCAAAGCAGCTGCCAGGAGCCCACACCTGGGACGTCAGGGATCAATTGGATATAAGCACTGGGGAACAGTAAGGAGTGAGGTTTGTCCAACTTGTCCAACTAGATCAAAGAAGTCAGTTCGGAAACTTGAAGTGGAAGCAATAAGTTGATTTGTATCCCCAAGTAGTTTCAAAGGTCTGCTAAGCTTGACATTGGAACTAGCCCCAAAACCAAGATGGAATAATGTACTTGTTATTTTGTGTGTTATAAAGAGAAAAGCTTGAAATTACATTTGGAGGGTTGTACTTTCCCACCACTTCACTGTAGTTCAAACTTCAGCACAACCAAGTTTGGAATGACCACAAATAATCCAAGTGAACAGCTGGATATATTTCAGTTGGAAAATTTCACACATCCATCAGGAACATAGGAAAAGGAGGTAGTTATATAGCTATTCAAGCTCATTCCACCATCCCATGAGATCATGGCCAATCTTTGCACTAACTCTATTCTTTGCTCCAGTTCTCTTAATATCTTCAGATAACAAAAATGTAACAATCTGTTTTTAAATTAATACCAGTTTTCAAGTGAGCAAAAGTTCCAAATTTCTACGATCCATTCTGTACAGAAATGTTTCCTACTTTCACTTGTCTAAAAATTAATGCGACACCTATGTCCTTGAGTGCTATGCCTCCTCAACCGGGGATTCCCTCCCAATCCAGAAGAGCAACTCCTCTTAACATTTTGAAAACTTTGATCAAATCAATACATAATCTTCCAAAAACCAAGTACAACCACCTTCTGCCGCTCCCTTAATGAATTTCCTTTTAGCATAAAGTCAGAAGTGGGAATGATTTTGCTGATGATTGAATGATCTTCAGCACCAATAGCAACTCTTCAGATACTGAAGCAGTCTGTGCCTATATGCACCAAAACCTGAGCAAGGTCAAGATTTGGGTGATGAGTGGCAATCAATAATTCACACCGCAGGAATTCGTGCTATATAGAGAATAGTGAATCTAACCACCGCCCCTTGATATTCAATAGTATCACTGTTGCTGAGTCGCCCACAATTGAAATCCTGGGTGGTTATCACCGACTTGAAACTGAACTGGACTAGCCACATAAATATTGTGGCTGTAAAAGTAAGTCAGAGGCTAGGAATCCTGCAGCAAGTAATTCACCCTCCTGACTCCCTGAAATCTGCCCACCATCTGTAACAACAACAGTCAGGAATGTGATGAAATACTACCCACTTGCCCAAATGAATGAAGCTCCAGGAACACTCAAAAAGCTTGACACCATCCTGGACAAAACAACCCGCTTCAGTGGCATCCCATTCATTGCCTCAAACCTTCACTCCCTTCACCAACATGAAGCGGCAATAGTGTTTACTATAGAGCATACAAGCTAACTGCAGCAACACACCAAACCTCCTTCAAAACCTGTGACTCGACCACCTGGAAGGTCAAGGGCAGCAGATGCACAGGAACACATGTAGTTGCAGGTTCTACTCCAGACCACACAGCCCGGCTTGACACTACGTCACTGTTTCTTCATTGCCGCTGGATCGAAAGCTTCGAATGCCTTTTGTAGCAGCTCTGTGGATGCCCCTAATCCCCAAGGTGAGCAATGATTCCAGAAGGCAGCTTCCCATCACTTTCTCAAGGGCAATTAGGGATAGGTCTGTACTAGCAATGTTCACATGACACAAACAACTAAAAGTACTCCAAACTTATATCATAATTACTATGCTCCACTGAAACCTTATTGACAGTGAATTCTGACAGCAACTTTTTTTTCAAAATTAATCTTTTCCCAAGCTGCATCCAGTGACATAGTGTATTGCAAATTAGTATAACCAACAAAACTACATCTGCAGAAAAAAATTTGCAAGAACATCAAACAGTCATCAGGTTCAAGGCAATAATTTGTGCACTGTACTTTGCTGGTACATGTGAATGTCTATAGAATTATTTCAATTAATTACTGACATCCAATGCTCTTGAATATGGAGCAGAGTATTTTCAAAAAGAAGCCAGCAATCTACTACTAATTGAGTTTAGTAAATCCTCTTCAATGCTACAACACACCAATTCCCAGCTTCATACTAGACTGCTGATACGGAATGGATTAAATCTTAGCAACCACAATAGTTTCTCTAATTGTGCATAAAAATACATTTTACATTGTGCTCTTTAGCTTTGCACTATTTATATAAATAAAAGCCACAATCTTCACTATAAAGACCATACCTTTTTTTATTTTTCTGCATTTTTGATTATTGACCGAAATGGGAAAAGAACAGTTTTAAAAACAAAGGATTATTAAAGAATTGCTGCATTTTTTTAAAAAACAAATAACCTGACACTCATTGTATGCATTGTTTACACAGCTGCTTGTTCAAGCAGCAATGGAAAATTAGTTTGCAGATGAGCTGGAGATAAGGAGTGTGCATGAATACAGCTTTGACTGATGCAAGTAGCTAGTTGGTCTGTGAAGGAGTGACCAGTTAGTTATGAGAATGACCTTCTGCCTACCAACAACTACATGACCAGCTCCAAGGTAACAAAACAGCTTGGCAGTGGGAATGTTTTGGATGAAACCATTGTAACTCTAGAGAAGGAGTTATTTTTGCTCTGAAGTAAAAAGCATCGTCAGCCTGAAGATAGTCACTTTATTTTGCCCTTTCAGCTGCTTAAGTAGTGATTTTTAATTGACAAGTCAAAGATCTTCGTAAGTGTGAACAAATACCCTGTGCCTCCTGCAAACAAGCAGCTAAATTAAAATTAAACACCATTTAATAAATCCTTTCGGATTTCATTCAAAAATGAAAATAACTTAAAAAGATAGAACAACTTCTGGCTAAACGGTTTATACTGGAACACTGTGGAGCTGGGCAAACATAGCAACAAATTGTTGATGGGTTCATTGTGGGTTACTAGTTTAGTTTTCAGGACCAGCGAGACCATAACATTGAGGTGACAATGATTTCTAATGAATTACTTTTTGTCAGAAGAGATAGTTTTCTCGTGAATCCCCAATGACAATCATTCCCTTGCCCATGAATGTGAATGGAGATTCCTCTTCACTGAAGTGAAGAATACTAACAGTCAGCTCTGCTATAACACGGTAGTTCCATTCTTGTGCAATCCCATGTTGTAAGAAAATCACAAAATTAGAAGCACTATTTAAACTAAAGGGGCTGGAATCGCATTATAACCAATACATGCTTTAAAAGTTCGTGCTAGAGAAACAATGTTTCCAATTCATGTTGTAGCAATTCCCATCAACAGAATTTGCATTATAGCAGAACGACTTGTACTTAGAATCAACAGGCCCAAAGTTACAATTGGGAGATCATACATAGTTTAGCTGACCACTTAGCACAATACTTCCATTCTCTCCATAGCATGACTCAACACTTGACTAATTTTTCTAGTTAGACAAACAGATGAGAAAGAAAGTTGTTAGGAAGGTACAAAGAGATGGAAAAGGGTAAACGATGGTTCAAATGACTGAGCAAGAACATGGTAAATGAAATATAATGGGCGAGGTGGGGCAAGCTTGTGAAGCTGTCAACTTTGGAAAGAAAAACAGACAAGGTAAATTTGAGAGTGAGAAATATTGGTGTACAGAAGGACTTTTGTATCCTTGTGACAATAATGTCAGAAATTTAACAAGTAAATGCAGAAAGCAATTAGGAAAGTAAACTGTGGGTTAGCTTTTATTATAAAGGGACTGGTGTATAGCACTGATGAAGTTTGACTTTAATTTTATGGGGACTTTGTGAGACTACGCTTGGAGCCCTGTGCAAAGTTTTGGCCTTGCTAGATAAGGAAGCATCTTAGCAGGACTTATACACTTAATGGTAAGGTCCTGGGGAGTGTTGCTGGATAAAGAGACCTTGGAGTGAAGGTCCATAGCTCCTTGAAAGTGGAGTCGCAGGTAGATAGGATAGTGAAGAAGGCGTTTGGTATGCTTTCCTTTACTGGTCAGAGAATTCTGAATGTTCTCGAGGGGGAGAGGGACCAGCAGGACATCACGGCATAGGAGGAGAAAAAGATTCTGAAGGCACAATATAGAAAGTTAGGCAGGAATTTAAAATGGAAGTCCTTGAGAACAGTAATATCTGGATTACTCCTGATGCTACGAGCTAGTGACGGCAGCAGTAGGAGGATAAGGCAGATGAATGTATGGCTGAGGAGCTGGTGCATGGGAGAAGGGTTCACTTGTTTAGATCATTGGAATCTCTTTTGGGATAGAAGTGACCTGTACAAGAAGGATGGATTGCACCTGAATTGGAAGGGAACTAATATACTGGCAGGGAGATTTGCAAGAGCTGCTTGGGAGAATTCAAACGAGTAAGGTTGTGGGGGCTGGGCAGTGCAGGGAGATAGTGAACAAAGAGATCAATCTGAGACTGGTACAGTTGGGAAAGGGAACGAGTCAAACACTCAGGGCAGGACGAAACAAAGCACAGAATAAGGTAAGACTGATAAATTAAACTGCATTTACTTCAATGCAAGAGGCCTAACAGGGAAGGCAGATGAGTCAGCGCATGGTTAAGAACATGGGACTGGGATATCACAGCAATTACAAAAACATTGCGATGGGATGGACGGGACTGGCAGTTAAACGTTCCAGAATACAAATGCTACATTTACGATAGAAAGAGGGGCAAGAGAGGAGGGTGGGTGGATTTTTCGATAAGGGATAGCATTACGGCTATACTTAGAGAGGATATTCCTGGGAATACATCCAGGTAAGTTATTGGAACTGAGAAATAAGAAAGAGATGATCATCTTATTGGGATTGTATTATAGACCCCTTAATAGTCAGCAGGAAATTGAGAAACAAATTTGTAAGGAGATTTCAGTTATCTGTAAGAATAATAGGGTGGTTATGGTAGGGGATTATAACTTTCCAAATGGACTGGGACCGCCATAGTGTTAAGAGTTCAGATGGAGTGGAATTTGTTAGGTGTGTACAAGAAAGTTTTCTGATTCAGTATGTGGATGTACCTACTAGAGAAGGTGCGAAACTTGACCTAATCTTGGGAAATAAGGCAGGGCAGGTGACTGAGGTGTCAGTGGGGGAGCACTTTGGGGGCCAGTGACCATAATTATATTAGTTTTAAAATACCAATGGAAAAGGATAGATTGGATCTAAATGTTGAAGTTCTAAATTGGAGGAAGACCAATTTTGATGGTATTAGGCAAGAACTTTCAAAAGCTGATTGGGACTGATGTGCATGGGTAAAGGGATGGCTGGAAAATGGGAAGCCTTTAAAAAAAGAGATAGGATGGAAGGAAAGGCTGGTAAGTGCAGGGAATGCTAGATCATGAGATAAATTGAGGTTTTGATTAAGGAAAAGAAGGAAACTTTGGTCAGGTATAGGTATCAGAAATCGAGTGAATCCTTAGAAGAATGTAACAGCAGTAGGAGTATCCTTAAGAGGGAAATCAAAAAGGGGGCATGAGATAGCTTTGGAAAATAGAGTTAAGGAGAATCCAAAAGGTTTTACAAATGCATTAAGGACAATAGAGTAACTATGGAGAGAATAGGACCCCTCAAAGATCAGCAAGGTTGCCTTTGTGGAGCTGCAGGAAATGGGGGAGTTACTAAATGAGTATTTCGCATCAGTATTTACTGTGGAAAAGGACATGGAAGATATAGAATGTAGGGAAATAGATGGTGACATCTTGCAAAATGTCCATATTACAGAGGAGGAAGTGCTGGATGTCTTCAAATGCATAAAAGTGGATCAATCCCCAGGACCTGATCAGGTGTAGCTCAGAACGCTGGGAAGTTGGGGAAGGCCCCTTGATGAGATATTTGTATCATCGATAGCCATAGGTGAGGTGCCGCAAGGCTAACATGGGATAATGAGGGCTAACGCGATACCACTATTTAAGAAACATGGTAAGGACAAGCCATAGATTGGTGAGCCTGACGATGGTGGTGGGAAAGTTGTTGGAGGGAATCCTGAGGGATAGGATTTAAATGTATTTGGAAAGGCAAGGACTGATTAGGGATAGTCAACATGGCTTTGTGCATGGGAAATCATGTCTCACAAACTTGATTGAGTTTTTTGAAGAAGTAACAAAGGAGGATTGATGACGACTAAGCAGTGGACATGATCTAAATGGACTTCAGTAAGGCACTTGACAAGGTTCCCCTTGGAAGACTGGTTAGCAAGGTCAGATCTCATGGAATACAGGGAGAACTAGCTATTTGGATACAGAACTGGCTCGAAGGTAGAAGACAGAGGGTGCTGGTGGAGGGTTGTTCTTCAGACTGGAGGCCTGTGACCAGTGGAGTAACACAAAGATCAGTGCTGGGCCCACTACTTTTCGTCATTTATATAAATGATTTGGATGTGAACATAGGAGGTATAATTAATAGGTTTGCAGATGACACCAAAATTAGGAGTGTAGTGGATAACGAAGAAGGGTACAACGGGATCTTGAACAAATAGACCAATGGGCTAAGTAGTGGCAGATGGAGTTTAATTTAGATACATGCAAGATGCTGCATTTTAGGAAAGCAAATCTTAGCAGGACTTATACTCTTAACGTTAAGGTCCTAGGGAGTGTTGCTGAACAAAGAGACCTTGGAGTGCATGTTCATAACTCCTTGAAAGTGAAGTTGCAGGCACATAAGATAGTGAAGAAGCCATTTGGTGTGCTTTCCTTTATTGGTCAGGGTATTGAGTACAGGAGTTGGGAGGTCATGTTGCAGCTGTACAGAACATTAGTTAGGCCACTTTTGGAATATTGCATGCAATTCTGGTCTTCTTCCTATCGGAAGGAAGTTGTGAAACTTGAAAAGATTTAGAAGGATGTTGCCAGGGTTGGCGGATTTGAGCTGTAGCGAGAGGTTGAACAGGCTGGGGCTGTTTTCCCTGGAGAGTCAGAGGCTGAGGGGAGACATTTTGGAGGTTTATAAAATCATGAGGGGCTTGGATAGGATAAATAGTGTAAGTCTTTTCCCTGGGGTGGGGGAGTCCAGAACAAGAGGGCATAGGTTTAGGGTGAGAGGGGAAAGATATAAAAGAGACCTAAGGGGCAACCTTTTAATGCAGAGGGTGGTACGTGTATGGAATGAGCTACCAGAGGAAGTGGTGGAGGCTGGTACAATTGCAGCATTTAAAAGGCATCTGGATGGGTATATGAATAGGATGGGTTTGGAGGGATATAGACCGGGTGCTGACAGGTGGGACGAGATTAGGTTAGGATATCTGGTCAGCATGGACTAGTTGGACCAAAGAGTCTGTTTCTGTGCGGTACGACTCTATGACTCTATCTAAAATCCAGTTTTGTTACAGTGTTAAAAAGAATTAATCACAAGAATCAACACAATTCAGATCAGATAAGCACAAGCTCAATATTCTGGTTCCTGCAGGTGAGATTACTACCTCTGACTGGAGAGATTCCTGCAGATTTCATCATCTCCAGCTTCCAACTACCTCACTAAAATCAGTCTCGATCCCACTCACTATCTCTAATAAGTAAAACGTTCACTGAAAACAGAGAAAGGGCCCCTATGGGTTTTTATCCTAGATTGGTTGCAGCAGAGCTCAAAAACTGAACTTCACCTCAGGTCATCCTCCCTGGAGTAAGGGAGGTTGAAAGGCAATTTAATCAAGATGTACAGACTTTTATTTCTCCCTCTACGAGATGTCATGTCATTAGCTAGGCCAGCATTTGTTGCCCATTCCTAACTGTCCTTGTGAAGCTATGACCACTGAAGGTAGGGGTAACAAATGCTGTTCCCAGCAGCTAACGGCACAAAGAGAAGACTCAAAGATTTTGGCAATAAATACAGGGAGTGGTGTGAGAAAGAACTTGTTTTTTCAGCATAAATGTTAATGACATGAAACACATGAAGAATGCTTTCAAAAGAAAACTGGATGGACACTTGAAGGCAATGAACAAACAGGGTCACACGGATAGACTGGCAGAATGGGTCCAACTGGATTTCCCTATAGACAGCCAGCATGAGCCGAATGGCTGTCTCTTGTTTTGCAATTGCTCTAATTCTTAGAGGCGCCAAAGCAGGGGGGGGGGGGGGGGGGGGGGGGGGGGGGGGAAGAGGAGGTTGGCAACCCTAGCCACAGAAGCATGATGAGTCATAAGGTCTGAGCTGTCCATTCCTATAATGGCAAACACCATCTTCGAGGAAGGGGAGGATTGGTTAACAACAGCACAATGAAGATCTGAAACAGTTCTGCTGCAAGACAGAAAAAAAAAGTTAATTTTTTACAACTGAATTGTCTTTGTCCTACCTGTACAACTGTTTCCTCTTGCTTCCTTTCCCAATTATTCCACTGGCCTCTTGCCCCTGGTCAACACACAACCAGGCATAGAAGCTAAAGGCATAGCCAGGCCAACGTTGAATAGTGGGTACCATGATCCCCGCCATGCTGTGGGATAGGTTAAAGTACTGTAGTGCATTATCCAAGCCCTGCTTTCGGGCTATGCCCAGTATTGCACGTGTCACAGGGGCAACATAGGGATGGGCCTCTTTAGAATTGTCCACCCTTAATAACCTCATCAACTGCAAGAGCTCTCCTGAGCTCAGTGACTGGCTGCCTAATGACCCTAGGAGTCCAATTAGGTTCTCCGCACATGTACGATGTAGCCTCACATGACAGTTCAAAGTCACAAGGATACGGCTCACAGTGTTGGCATTCACACAAAATGTGCGACTTTGACGGTTAATGCAGCAGATCCTCTTCAGCCAATCAGAGACAAAAATTTGCAGCTCGAAAGAATCCAGCTCAGGAAGCCATTGGATGAGGAGTAGAAGTGGCTGGACATTGCTGATCCCCAGCATCCCAACAGAGGTATGTTCACCTTCAATTGCCTGCAAGCAGGAAATAACACAGCAAGTGAGACTGAATTTTTTTTTAACAAATGTAAGCATGCACACCTGCAAACTGCACACAGATAAGTGCTAAAGGGCACTGGTAAATGCATCACCAACCTGCGATATCCAGAATTAAATGGTATCCTTAAAGATTAAACCCAGCTGCAATCTAACCACTTACTTCTCAAGAAAATTACTGTGATGGGAAAAGTAGTCCATGCTATTCAGGTTAGGCTTTTGACAGCATAAATGAGTAATTCTATCACTATTCAAAGATATTGATTCATTTCAACCAATACAATCAAATACCAATTAAATGAGTAATACTGGTAATCGTCAAATATCATGGCATTTACATTTGTGTAAATCATAGAGTCATGTGTTACTGGAAAGACATATTCATTTTGTTTGATGGTACAGGAATTTAATTATCCATGCAGTCATACAGTATGGAAACTGATCCTTTGGTCCAACCAGTCCATGCCAAACATAATCTTAAATCAAACTATTCCCACCTGCCTGCTCCTCACCTATATCCCTTCAAACGTTTTCTATACACCTACTTCTCTAAGTGTCTTTTAAATGCTGTAACTGTGCCTGTATCACCACTTCCTCAGGAAGTTCATTCCCCATCCATTGATGGCATGTTGATTCCAATGACATTACAGCATGAGCAAAGTGATAAAAGTGTTTTCACATTAACAGCAATCTCAATTTATGAAGTTGGACTTGCAAATTGGAGATACATAGGTGTCTGTAGGCAGGATGTAAAAGAGAGAGGGCTAGATTATTTCCTTCAGCACCTGTTTAAATAACAACATTTAATCGAGTAAAACATCCTCCAGCGCTTCACAGGAGCATTATCAAACAAAATTAAATACTGAGAAATATAAAAGCAAATTACAGTAGGTGAACAGAAGCTGATTCAAAAGGGTAGGTTCTAAGTATCACCTTTAAACGGACATTTATATCCATGCCTCTGGTACCCCTAAACTTGATTATTCTAATGCACCTCTGGCTGGCCTCCTGTTTTCTATTCTCCCTAAACTTGTGCACATTCAAAATTCTGCTGTCCATGTCCAAACATGCACCAATTCCCATTCACCCATCACAAAGGTAGTGGCTATGGTATTATCACTTGACTAGTAACCCAGAGATCTGGGCTAATGCTGTGGGGACTGGGGTTTAAATGCCATGGACCTTTGTAAAAATCCAACTGGTTCTCTAATACCCTTTAGAGAAACAAATTTTGCATTCTTACCTGGTCTGGCCTACATGTGACTCCAGATCTGCAGCAATGTGGCTGACTCTTAAATGTTCATAGCCAGTTAGTTCCAGTGGCAATTAGGGACGGGCAAAAACTGTCAATGCCAATGAATGAATGAAACAAAATCTTTTGAGCTCTCTGTTTTAGGCAAAGGCAGCAACCTTTCTACATAAGATGATGATTTTGTGGCAAACCACATTTGCTGGGTGTGAGGAAGTTTCACATAGTGCAATTCAGCTAATGGATGAAGACACCAATCTGTTAGGGGTAGATTCTGCTACAAGTGGTGCCCATGAAGAGATTATGTTGGTGTTAGTGCCTATTTCCAAGTCATGATGATCATGGTGCCAACACATCGGTACCAGATGATGCTATCCTTTTCCCCTGTTGTCAGTGACAGCCTCCAGGGTGCAAAAATCAATGCTTCTGTCCTTCAGGTCAGGCTTACAAGTATCCTTGAAGTGAACCTTTGGACATCCTGCTTGTCCACTGGCCCTCCCATGCAGAATACCTTTGGGTATGTGACAGTCTGCAAATATGCCCAACTTAGCTAAGTCACCTCTGCTTTATGACAGGCAAACCTGGAAGATTTGCCTTTGAAAAGGCTGCTGAATTTTTAATTTTGTCCTTCTGCAAGATGCCCAGAAACGGGACAAATAAAATTTGTTGACTTTGTTTCTTGATAGCTGGAAGTTGTCTACATAATAGAGAAAGGTGCTGAAAACACAGGCCTCATAAACTGGCATCTTGTTCTGTAAAGTCAATTTGATGTAATTCCATGACTGCTTCATAAATTGACCAAACCTGATAGCTGTGCATTTATTCATCTCTGCATCACGATACAGTTTGTCTGTTGCCGTGGACCCAAGGTAACGTGTTAATCATTTCCAGTGGGGCTAACAATGGTTAGGTCATGCCTGATTTTAAAATTCTCATCTTTGTTTTCAAATCTGTCCTGTCAATTTCGTCCCTCCTACATAGAACAATACAGCACAGAACAAGCCCTTCAGCCCACAATGTTGTGCCGACCACTGATCCTCATGTATGCACCCTCAAATTTCTGTGACCATATGCATGTCCAGTAGTCTCTTAAATGTCCCCAATGACCTTGCTTCCACAATTGCTGCTGGCAACGCATTCCATGCTCTCACAACTCTCTGTGTAAAGAACCCGCCTCTGACATCCCCTCTATACTTTCCGCCAACCAGCTTAAAACTATGACCCCTCGTGTTAGTCATTTCTGTCCTGGGAAATGGTCTCTGGCTATCAACTCTATCTATGCCTCTCATTATCTTGTATACCTCAATTAGGTCCCCTCTCCTCCTCTTTTTCTCCAATGAAAAAAGTCCAAGCTCAGTCAACCTCTCTTCATAAGATAAGCCCTCCAGTCCAGGCAGCATCCTGGTAAACCTCCTCTGAACCCTCTCCAAAGCATCCACATCTTTCCTATAATAGGACGACCAGAACTGGACGCAGTATTCCAAGTGCGGTCTAACCAAAGTTTTATAGAGCTGCAACAAGATCTCACGACTCTTAAACCCAATCCCCCTGTTAATGAAAGCCAAAACACCATATGCTTTCTTAACAACCCTGTCCACTTGGGTGGCCATTTTAAGGGATCTATGTATCTGTACACCAAGATCCCTCTGTTCCTCCACACTGCCAAGAATCCTATCCTTAATCCTGCACTCAGCTTTCAAATTCAACCTTCCAAAATGCATCACCTCGCATTTATCCAGGTTGAACTCCATCTGCCACCTCTCAGCCCATCTATGCATCCTGTCAATGTCCCGCTGCAGCCTACAACAGCCCTCTATACTGTCAACAACACCACCAACCTTTGTGTCGTCTGCAAACTTGCTGACCCATCCTTCAATCCCCTCATCCAAGTCATTAATAAAAATTACAAATAGTAGAGGCCCAAGGACAGAGCCCTGTGGAACACCACTCACCGCAGACTTCC
Organism: Chiloscyllium punctatum; assembly: GCF_047496795.1. NCBI lineage: Eukaryota > Metazoa > Chordata > Chondrichthyes > Orectolobiformes > Hemiscylliidae > Chiloscyllium > Chiloscyllium punctatum. The sequence goes on from NC_092748.1 coordinate 8,559,583, forward strand.
AGGCAGAATATTTTCCTTCTACTACCACTCGCTGTCTTCTGTTGGCCAGCCAATTCTGTATCCAGACAGTTATGTTCCCCTGAATCCCATTGCTCCTGACCTTCTGAATGAGCCTACCATGGGGAACCTTATCAAATGCCTTGCTGAAGTCCATATACACCACATCCACAGCTCGACCCTCATCAACTTTTCTAGTCACATTCTCAATGAACTCGATAAGGTTTGTGAGGCATGACCTGCCCCTCACAAAGCCATATTGACTGCATTTAATCAAGCCATGCTCTGCCAGATGGTCATAAATCCTATCCCCCAGAATCCTTTCTAACACCTTGCAGATGACAGACGTGAGACTGACTGGTCTGTAATTGCCGGGGATTTTCCCTATTTCCTTTCTTGAAGAGAGGAATTACAGTTGCCTCTCTCCAGTCCTCAGGTATGACTCCAGTGGAGAGCGAGGATGCAAAGATCTTCGCAAGTGGTGAAGCAATTGCATTTCTCGTTTCCCAAAGCAGCCGAGGACAAATCTGGTCCGGGCCTGGCAACTTGTCAATCTTAATGTTTGACAAAATTTTCAGCACATCAGCTTCATCTATCTCTATCCATTCCAGCATGCACACCTGCTCTTCAAAGGTTTCATTCACTACAAAGTTCATTTCTTTCGTAAAGACAGAAGCAAAAAACCCAGTTAGGGCTTCCTCTACCTCCTCAGACTCCACACACAAATTCCCTATGCTATCCCTGATTGGCCCTACTCTTTCTTTGACCATTCTCTTATTCCTCACATAAGTGTAAAATGCCTTTGTGTTCTCCCTAATCCGTTCTGCCAAGCCTTTCTCGTGCCCCCTCCTGGCTCTCCTCAGACCATTTTTAAGCTTCTTCCTCGCCTGCCTGTAATCCTCTAGAGCTAAGCTTGACTCTAGCTTCCTCCGCCTTATGTAAGCTACCTTTTTCCTTTTGACGAGAAGCTCCATCACTCTCGTCATCCAAGGTTCCCTTATCTTACCACTTCTTGCCTGTCTCAGAGGGACATATTTATTCATCACTTGCAACAACTGTTCCTTAAACAGTCTCCACATGTCTATAGTGCCTTCTCCATGGAACAGTTGCTCCCAATCCATGCTTCCTAACTCATGTCTAATCACATCATAGTTTCCTCTTCCCCAATTAAATATCCTCCCATTTTGCCTAATCCTCTCCTTCTCCATAGCTATGTAGAATGTGAGACAGTTGTGGTCACTATCACCAAAATGCTCTCCCACCACAAAATCTGATATCTGCCCCGGCTCGTTTCTGAGCACCAAATCTAGAATGGCCTCTCCCCTCGTCGGCCTGTCAACGTACTGAGTTAGGAAACTCTCCTGAACACACCTTACAAAAACAGCTCCGTTCAAATCTTCTGCTCGAAGGAGGTTCCAATCAATATTGGGAAAGTTAAAGTCACCCATTACAGCAACCCTACTACGTCCACACTTTTCCAAAATCCCTATGCTTTCTTCCATCTCCCTGCTGCTATTGGGGGGCCTGTAGTAAACCCCTAACGAGGTGACTGCTCCCTTGTTGTTCCTAATTTCCACCCATACTGACTCAGTAGGCAGATCTTCCTCGACAATGGAAGCTTCTGTAGCTGTGATACCCTGTCTGATTAGTAGTGCTACACCCCCTCCTCTTTCTCCCACCTCCCTATTCTTTTTAAATTCTCTAAACCCTGGAACATCCAGCAACCATTCCTGCCCCGAAGAAACCCATCATAGCACCAGGTACTGATCCATGCTCTAAGTTCGTCACTTTTATTCCTGATACTCCTTGCGTTAAAGCAAACACACTTTTACTGATCCCTTGGTTCCTTCCCAGGAAAATCCTTCCCACTAGCTGGTCTACCTCTTGCTATTGCCTCATCTGCATCAACTCTCACCTCCGGTATACAGCTCAGGTTCCCACCCCCCTGCCATACTAGCTTAAACCCTCTCAAACTACTCGAGCAAACCTTCCACCCATGACATTGGTCCCCTTCCAGTTCAGATGCAACCCATCCTTCTTGTACAGGTCCCACCTTCCCCAGAAGGCATCTCAATTATCTACGTATCTGAAGCCCTCCCTCCTACACCAGCTGCGCAGCCACGTGTTAAGCTGCGCCCACTCCCTGTTCCTCGCCTCGCTATCTCGTGGCACCGGTAGTAAACTAGAGAACACTTCACTGCTCGGCTTGCTTTGCAGCTTCCATCCTAACTCCCTGAAATCACTTTTTATATCCTCGATCCTTTTCCTGGCTACATCATTAGTGACAATATGTAACACGATTTCTGGCTGTTCGCCTTCCCCTTTTAGAACCTTATTCCCGGACCCTGGCACCAGGGAGGCAACATACCTTCCGGGAATCCCGATCCTGACCACAAAATCTCCTGTCGATTCCCCTAACTATTGAGTCCCCAACCACGAGTACTTTTCTATTCTGCCCCCTTCCCTTCTTTGCCACAGTGTCAGGCTCAGTGCCAGAGAACTGACTGTTATGGCTTTCCTCTGGTAGGTCATCCCCCCCCAGCAGTATCCAAAACGGTATACTTATTGCTGAGGGGAATGTCCACAGGGGATCTCTGCACTGTCTGTCTGTCTCCTTTCCTCCCCCTAACTGTAACCCATCTATCCTTGTCCTGAGCCTTAGGAGTGACCAACTCCCAGTAACTCCTCTCAATTACCCCCTCAGCCTCCCGAATGATCCTCTGTAAATCTCCAAGATCTGTTTTTCACCTGTACCTACATGTGTACAGACAGCGAAAGTGAGTGTGAGAGTAATGATGAGGTTTTAAGGAGGGAATTCCAGAGTTTTCAGCCTAGCCAGCCAACAGAGCAAGGAGAAGAAGTTGGGACGTGTGCAAAAGGCAAGGACTGACGGAGAACACAGGCCTCAATGACGATACAAGTTGTTTAAAACAAAAACAAGATCTAGAAAACAGTACCTGAGAAAAACAATTAAACCGATAGAGAAAAGACCAAGAAAGATTTTCATTTTGTTTCATTAAAATCCATTTGTAAACATTGCCAAAATTACAATCATGAGCAAAAGAGAGCACAAAACTATAAAGAATTAAACAACTTATTAACCAAGATGAATATTACAATAAACTGTAAAAACATGGAAGTTACAGGATTTCTGCTGATGTGAATCCTCAGATTCCAACTCTTGACGCTAATGAAAGAAACTTGTCAAGTCACCTTCAGATTGTGCAAAACCCCGAGTGTTCAAACTGAAACACTGAGCCTCACCATGTTCATCAGCTCCTTCAATAGATCTCGTGACGGCTGGCCAAGAGTCTTCAGAACTTCATACAGTTGCGTGTAGCCAATACGCTCTTTGAACACCTCCTGGTTTCACAATTTTAAAAAGAATGTGGGAAAATTCAATGCAAAGTAATTAAAATACATTTAACTGGTATGAAGCATCTTTGAAAAATAGTTTCCTCACTTTAAGGAGCCCTTTGAAGAAAATCTGGAAATTAGTGGTTCAGTAATCAGTGCAATGGGAGTGCAAAACTCCCCACAATGAAGCAGCAGGCTGGAAGCTTGCAGCATTGACTTCCATATCTCAGCTAACTTTTCATGAGAAGGCTGTGAGAGCCAAAAAAACTTTGTATAACATTCAAAGAGGCAGCATAATTCTGGTGGGCAGAAGGTCTTTCATCATTCCACAAGTGTCACTTCCCTTCCTAGTCCCAATGTGCAAACTACTCTGAGCAATGAGCAGTACTACTCTGAGAAAAATGGAATGCGTTGGTTGGGAAGAGGGTAAAACGTACTTTAAACTCAAGTTATTCAAATTGGAGATAGAGTTCTGTTTTAATTTTTTACAAGATTATGAACTAAGCTTACCTTAGCAGCTGGGGATTTGTGCATCACTGCAGTCAAAGCTTGAATCGTCGCAACAGCTAGACTATCCAGGCGCCCCTGAAACACCTGGAACATCAATTAGACTATTAAGATGCAACTAGCAAGAATACTGACCAGGGCAGGAATACTCATTCACCAGCTCTCTGTTCTCAAAATTGGAATATAAAGATGAAAAACCAACATATCAAGACTTGGCATTTAACTAACATTTAAGAACTGTAATATTATGACAATTGGGGTCATTCTGAGGGAACAGCAGCTGCAAATTTCAGTTTTAAAATACTATTAATAGCAGTGGGAATCAAATGATCCGAAAGTGGGTTACTAAACATTAAATGGAATTGGTGACAAAAGAAACCTACCTCGAGTTTTTGTAATTCAAAAAAAATGTAGCTATGTCAGTTTCAAATGTTACCAATCTCGCGCTTAATTCTTGGCCTATACATCTTTTCAGTGTGAAAGTACATAATTGTTTGGCATGGGCTAAAAATGTAACCTCATTTTCATTTAGCACACAAATATATTAAACCTCTGGCAGTAATAGTTCTGGATTGACATTACAATTGTTAGTTCAAATCCTCCTGCTTAAAGCAAAGTCCACTTGCATAACATGAAAAGCAACAAAGCCCATATTGTGCCAGATTTTTCAATTTTTGAATCACTGAAATAGATCCTTATGTGATATGTTTAGAAGAAGTCCAGTAGGACATTGCAAGACAATCTTGGGTAGACAGGAGAGCAAAGCTTTGGTAATTTTCTTTTCTGCCGCCAGTTTTACAATATTATACTTAACACATTTTAGAGGGGCAAGATTTATTGCCACACTTGAATTGGTTATAGATGCTGTGCTAAAATAAATTTAATGAGGTGAAGTGACAAATGCTTAGAAAGCTAGTAGGAATGACAAGTCTTGACAATACCCATAACCATACAAGACAAGCCTCCAACAATCTCCTGTAGCAAGAACATTATGCGGCATGCCACACCCGCTCCCATTATTGACATTAGGTGGTGTTGGTCAGCTTTGTAACGAAGGCTAGTGAGGAAAAATACACATCTTTACAGTTACATCAGGATACAGTTGATTCTTTTGTTTCCAATTGCTTTGCTTCCACATGCAGCAGCTAGAGTTAACATCACAGGCATGCCATCACATAATTAAATGAGGCTACTTAATGAGGCAAAGTTAATCCGAAAAAAATATTTCACTCTGAAAGCTGCACTTTTAGTTGGTAATGTGCAAGTTTATCCAAAATTAAGTAAAACATTTCTGAGGACAGCAGAAACACTTACACAACATAAGTTACAATCCATAAATTTGCCAAGAAAACAGCTATACTTTGTAAGAGAGTGCACTGGTGACAAAAGATTAGGCCTTCTGAAGGGAAGTCCAAATTAGAGGACAGGTAAATGGAATTAAATACAGATCAGCCATAATTCAATCAAATGGCAGAACAGGCTCTTGGGTTGGATGGCTTTATCCTGTTTCTAGATCACTGAAATAAAAAGGAATCTCTTCACCAATCACTTTGTGAAATCCTCATTTTAAGATTCCAGTCACCACCTAGTTATCATCTTCATATTCTAGGATACTGAAAGGGTATCATGAGCAACAATATATACGAGAGGTTGATTGGCTTAGATTGTATACCCTAAAAATATATGTGCCATCAACCTCAGATACACGGCTGCTGGCCACCCAGGATTGCCTGATCTTGACTTCTGAGTTGATTCAACATCTTAACAGGCCTCTTGTTATGATGTGGAGGTGCCAGTGTTGGACTGTGGTGGACAAGGTCAGAAGTCGCACAACACCAGGCTATAATCCAATGGGTTTATTTGAAATCACAAGATTTCGGAGTGCTGCTCCTTTGTCAGGAGAAGTCTTCATCACTTCACCCAATGAAGGAGTAGCACTCCGAAATTTTGTGAATTCAAATAAACCTGCTGGACTAGAACCTGCTGTCATATGACTTTGGGCTTTTGTTAGGCTGACATGGTTTAATGAGAAGCCCAATTATTTCTTCTCTGACCTAGGGTACAGAGCCACCATAATTTCAACTCAGCTAGTCCAGCATAGCCTACTGTTGATCTTTGAAACCTTCTAGCTCAGAACAAATCAACTATTCACCAGATTATCTGAAACTAGCACATAGTAGAATTTGGTAAACACAAGAAATACAGTAATGTGGCTTTATTTTTGGTACCTTAAGTGTTTGTGCAATCCTCAGAAGTAAATGATCAGCAGAACACCCAGTAACTTTCAGGTGGTTGCTGCACCTCCTCACCAGACCAGGTCACTGTACTGTGCGGGTAACACCAACAATAAGCAGCAGGACAACATACAAATCTGCCTGTGCACCAAACAACATTCAGCATCACTGATCACAAAATTATCCACCCATCACCACAGTGCGAGAAATCAAAGGTAAACCCTGTGAGGTAAAAGGAAAGTGTGCTTGGAAATGCCATGCCAGTATCAAACACCACATGCCAGCTTGCACATTAATTTTCAAGAACTAACTCAGGGGCTTTGTCTTTCCTATAACCTACATTATAAATGATTAAATACTGAACAGGTGCTACCAAAACATCCATTTTAGATGTGAAACAGAGTGAAAAGGATTGAAGTTCTTAGATCTTTTGTTTGACAATGGTGTACTTTTAGACAAAGATAGTGTATCTTTATCTAGTGCCTTCAATGTACAAAAACACTAAGATGCTTTAGAGGCGTGATCAAAAAGCATCAGACATCAAAAAGAAGGGAGAAACAAAGTTTGTCTGGGAACTAACTTTGAAAGGGAGAAGGAACAAGTGGGCTTAAGAAGGGAACTCCAAAGTGCAGAGACCAAAAGACAAAATGCTGGAAAAATCTCAGCAGGTCTAGCAGCATCTGGAAGGAGAGTAAAGAACTGATGTTTTGAGTCTAACTGACCCTTTGACAAAGGGTCAGTTAGACTCAAAACGTCAGCTCTTTTCTCTCCTTACAGATGCTGCCAGACCTGCTGAGATTTTCCAGCATTTTCTCTTTTGGTTTCAGATTCCAGCATCCACGGTAATTTGCTTTCATACAAAGTGCACAGCATCGCTGGTGAAAGTAGAACTGCTAAAAAGAAATTGATGCACAAGTAGGCTAAGTTACAGAGTTTGGGGAAGCAGCTTATTGGACAGGAGAAAATTAGAGATATTGAGGCACAGGCACAAAGGAATTTAAATATGTGGATGAAAGTTTTAAAATTGGACACTGCTGGCAGAGTCATTGTTAGTCTTCAAACACTGGCTTTGTGGTGGGGGGGGGGAGGGGGGTTGAGCAGTGATGGGTAAACAGTAATTGTTGCAAATTGGGATGTGGGCATCCATGCTTTTGGATGAATTCTAGTATATGAAGTTAGAAGACAGGAGGCCAGCCAGGACAGCATTGGAAAAGTTGAGTCTAAAAATGACTAAAAGCCTGAAATGACAATGGAGACAGTGCCCTCCAAGTCACAAAATCTCAATCAGAATTTATAAATGGGTTTACAATTTCATTCTTCCAACCCCAGCATATCCCTTTTTGTTTAGAGTTGTAAGTTTGCAGGAATTACCATAGGCATTTCCTAAAGATGCATGAAGGTCTCTTTATGCAGCACATGAAATAAATTGAGATTTAACTCCTAAGTTAAAATAGATTTACAATTCTGAATAAGCTAATAATTCTGCTACTCAAACGTCAGGTAAATGTCCAAGAACTGTTACTTAATTTACTCTTTCACAGGATGTTTATGTTTCTGGCTGGGCCAACATTTGTTGCCCATCCTTAATAGAGGTGGTGGTCCTGAGCTGCCTTTTTGAACACTGCAATCCACATGGTGCAAGGACAATCTTAGTTCCGTTAGGAAGTGAGTTCCACGGTTTGTTGAGAGCTCAAAATAAATCCAAGTCAGGATAATGAGAGACTTGGAGAGAGCTTCCAGGTGGTTGTTTTCCCTTGCATTTGCTGCCTTTGTTCTTCTGCACTACAGAGATTTGCAAAGTGCTGTTGGCAGAGCCTTGGTGGATTGCTGCAGTACAGCATGTAGATGGTACACACTACCACCTCTGTATGTCAAATAACTAACAGACAAAGACTATAAAAATTAAATGGCTAAAATGTGGAACAACAATATCAGTGCAGTGACTGTTGACCCACAGTTTTTTTTTGGCTTGCAGATGCATTTTCTTTTTTTAATTTGTATGGGATTAAAAGGAATAAAGTAACAATGATAGAGATTAAACATGTATAAAACTGCATCAGCCACACAACTGGGCAGACTGGGTGCAAACCGTTACAAGGAGAGCTTTTTAGATACGTTTTAAGGGGAAAATAGTATTGGTCATTTTTGATAAGGGAATGCAACAGACTGACTGCTACAAAGAGTGAATAGGAGGGGAAAAAAAATGACTCACGTCTGTTTTTGATGTCCAGAACATATTCTCAGGCAATAGGAGACATGATGTCATCCTCTTGCAAAACAAACTACGAATCCTGTGCCAAGTTCCAGCTTTCTACTAGTATTTGAACACTTGGGGGCCCACATTGAAGAGGCACATTCCAACCAAAAGTCTTTACTGCCTTAATATGCGTTTGAGTTTGAAAGAATAATTTCACATCTGCACACAGGGAAGCCTGTCTGGAGTTGTTACATTTGGGTTTCATTTCACATCACAAAATAGTGGGCTATGCAAAAAAAAACAAAGGCAAATGCTAAATGTTCCACAGCAGTATTTGAATTAAAACAGGAACCCACTTTCAGGCTAACATTCTTTGCTCAACTGATACCACCCAAACAAAAGGCCAACTGGGCATTAAACTCCTCTGGAATGTCACTAGACAGAGACAGCCTTATTTGTCACTGCCTAACAAAAATACATAATTATACATGATGTCCACTAGTTAAATAGCACCACCATTTAACATTGGAAAATTAGGCTAAATCTTTTATAAATTACTGGTTAGACATCTGGAGTTCAATTTGGGGCCTCACCCTTTAGAAATTATGCCCAGACCTTGAAACGATGCAGAGGGATTTTACAATATACTAGCATTGAGGCATCTCAGTTATCTGAAAAAAATGAACGGCCGGGAATCAGAACTAGAAATTCATTGTCAAAAAAGCAGCAGGAATAGGAGACCTTTTTTTCCCTTTTGAAGAGTTACGATAATCTGAAATATACTGCATGACAGAGTTGTAAAAGCAGCTTTGATAACAGTTTTCAGAAGGAAACAGGATACATGTTTCAAAAAGGACAATTTTGTAAATTGCTGTAGAATCAGTGGGGAGCTAAATGTATAGCTCTTTTAATAGATTGCATTGCCTTCTTCTGTGCTGCATCATTCTATGAAATCAGGAAAGTTTTAAAAAGACTCACTTGGCCATTTTAAGATGTTTATATTCTATGTCTTTGTATAATGTATATGCATCTTGTCAAGTCAGCTTTTTGGAAAGTTTCAAATTTACCTTTATTACATCATTTAAAAATATTAAAGCAGTGACAAAGTTCACATTGCTAACATAGAATAAATATTTGGGAAAGTTTACAAGAGGGAGTGCCAAAACATCAAATCTAAACTGGAGACTGGGAGGAGTTTGTAACAAGTCAACATTACAGTGAAACAGACTAGGAGAGGACGACCTACAAGAGAAGGGCGATTAGGGTGGGAGATGAAAGGCAAAAGCAACGAACCTTTTCAACTTGTTTCTACCTGACAAAGAGTTACATCACAGCAAAATGGGTAGGCAATTGGTGGGCATTTTTTCGATCGCTTGCTTGATTGGCCAAGTTCAAGTAAGGAGAAATTATTAAAGTTGAAGAGTGAGTTAGGAAATTCACTTTTAAAATATTGAAGATCCACATTAATTAAACAGAAGAGATGGCTAGGGAGGAAATATGTCGCAGCAGTAGTTTGTGGGAGCTGATGAGCGCTCATGTGATCTACAGTAACTCCATCTGCAGCAAGTGTTGGCTGCTCAAGGAAATTTGATTAAGAATTGATAAGCTACTGTCCAAGTTTTGAATACTGCAAGATATTTGAGATGGGAAAGAGTTACGTGAATACTGTTTAAGGAGACAATTACAATTATTTGATTAATTATCCAAGGAGGAAGAGAGGCACAAGACAGGAAACTACAGACCTGTTAGCCTAACATCTGTAATTGGGAAAATGCTTGAATTCACTATTAAGGAAGAAATGGCAGAACATTTAGAAAATGTTGATGCAATCAAACAGAGTCAACACAGTTGTGTAAAAGTGAGATGGTGCTTGACAAACTTTGTAGTATTCTTTATGGCTATCACCAAGAGTGTTGATTGAGGAGAACCAGCTGATGTACTGAGTTTGGATTTCCAGAAGGCATTCAGTATGGTACATTAACTGTTATTTCACAAGAATCCCAGAACTCATTATATTGAGGATAATACATTAGAAAGAATTGAGGGTTTAGTTAACAATAGAAAACAGAATTGGGATCATTCACACTTTTTCAGGTTGGAAAGATGTAACTTGTTGAGTGTCACAAGACCAGTCCTAAGGCACAATTAAGTACCATCTACATTGGTGACTTAGAGGATGGGACAAAGTATAATGCATCCAAATTAGCTGATGCTGCGAAAACAGGTGGGAGGGCATAAAAAAATCTGCACAGTGGCTCAAAGGTTGTGTAAATGGGCAAAAACTTGCCAGATGGAGTTTGATGTAGGAAAGTGTGAGGACATGCACCTTGTTTGGAAGAATCAAAATACAGACTATTATTTAAATGGAAAGAGACTCCAAAAAAGTGCAGTATACAGGGATTTGGGTGTTCTTGTGCTGGAAACACAAAAAGCTATCATACAGGTGTAACAGATAATTAAGAAGGAAAATGGAATTATGACCTCGGGGATTGGAGTCGAAGAATAGGCAGTCTTATTAGAAGCTACGATTGTTGATGTGGGTGAGCCATTCCTGGATAACTGTGTACAGTTTTGGTCTCCATATTTAAAAAAACAGATATTGGCACGGGAAGCAGTTCAAAAGAGTTTCACTCGACTGACGGCTGGGATGAAGGGGTTGAGTTATCAAAACCAGTTAAACAGATTAGGTCTTTATTTGTGAGAGTTTAGAAGAATATCGGGTGATTTTACTGAAAGATAAAGTATTTTAAAGTAGCTTAACAGGGTAGAAGATGTTTCCATTAGAGGGGATTCTTGAACTAGGGAACGCAATTACGGAATGAAAGGATATACATTCAAACCCGAGATGTGAAGAAATATCGTCTATCAGAAGTAATAAATATTGGGAGTTCTCTACTTGAGAGTGCTCCGGAGGATAGATCACTGAAAGCACTAAAAGAGGAGGGAGACAGATTTTTGAAATATCAACAAGTAGATGGTTCAGAAGAGCTGGCATGAAAGAGGAGTTTAGGCCTGGGGCAGATCAGCCATGATCTTACAGATTACAGGGATGACTTGAGAGACTGAATGGCCTCCTCCTGCTCCTATGTGCTTAACCATTTTTGAAATTTTGATGATATAATGGCAGCCTCTTGTAATAGTGATAGCAACCTGGGAACTAAGTGTGTAACAATAGATAATTTACAAATAAGTTGGGCATCTAATTCAAGTTTGATTTAAACAAATGACCTCCATGGCTCTCATTCCTTTATGGATGTATAAAAGAATTATTTGAAGTAGGTTTTGAAAGCATTTTTTCGGTTTACTCATGCTGAACACAGAGCAGTTTTGATTAACAACCCTTTTATTGCTCAAGCAGAATTCAGCAACATTGAATGGTTTGTCAGGGAACCAAAGCCCATGCCCAAAATGCCTTCATAGTCTTATACTTGGAGCAGAAAGTCTTTTACTGATTCTCTTTCAGTCTGCTACTCCAGTGACCACCTATAATAATGGTAACCTGTTCCAAATTTCCAGACTTTGCCATACCACTTCCTTTAAAAGTGTTCACAACATAGTGAGACTTAAAGAAAAGATGAGTCCCACAGCCACACATTTTTGCACCATAATCCCCTATGCCGTTTAACGACTGCATCCCCTGTTGCCTTTGATTTTGCATTCCTTGCTGCAGTACCAAATGGCTATTCATCATCAGCACCTTCTAGTTCTGATGAATGGTTAATGAACTGGAACCGTAATTTAGTTTTTGCTCTACAGATTCTATCTGACCTACGAATTTCCAGTGCTTTCAGTTTTTAATGCCATTGTAACTAACTTGTTCAACTAAATTAGTGATTGCCAAGTCAGTGCATTAAAGCACTTTTGGACTGGACTTCCAAATGAACCTTGGTGTAGATGACAGTTTATTTCTGATATTGTTTTCAAAGACCACAGAAAACATATTTGGGAGAATCTCCATCAGATTCCCAGCAAACACAATGCACATTGCACAAAAATAATGCAAGTTTATGTGGCAGGAAAATCTCTGCAGATTTAAACACTTTAAATGCAACTCAGTCAACTGGAGCAAATTAGACTTTGATTTGCTGTCTCCATTAGGAAGTAATCCTAACGGTGAGAGATACAGTAATATGAAAAAACAGTTCTAAAAATATATTTTGTTGGGGGACTGGGCGAGATAGGAGGTTAAATAGAATCCTTTTACACTTGAAGCCTCAGTTGAATTTAGGCCAAACTCATTTCTGCTTCCTTTAAAGGTCTTAATGTTAAATGCTGTGGGACAGCCTAATTCAGTATTTACTGATTGAGAAGTCAAATACTAAGAAAAAACTATGTGTAGAATTCTGACTCCACCAGGTTTTGCCTAGTTAGGTGTCAACACTTACTAGCTAGCTCTTACTGGACAGAGCAACTGGTGATGATTCTCAAAAGATATTATTCATTGATTTCATAATGTCAACTGTTTTTTTCACCATCTAATTAAAATCGCAATGGGTTGGAAATAGGAGAGAGAATACAACACAGTCCATAGTTTGTGCTATTAATGGTCACCAACGCTTTCACTTGCTTGATTAATAGCTGCATTCCAGTGATCACTCGCCCATGATTATTTGCTGGTCAATAGGCTGGCTGCCTTGAGGCACATACTGACATGGCTGTCCCAATGCTGGTGATTTACAGCTGAAAGAAGAATTCAGTTAATACCTGGTTCACATTCATTTCTGTCAGTAATTTGTTGGCAAGATCTTTCTCATTCTTGTCTGCTGCTTTACAACTTACAAATAGCTGTTAAATGAACACAACACAAGCATCAAAGGTGCGCAACAAGTAGAATTAATACAGTTGGGGCATGGTTATTGAAAGAAAAACTTTGGTTAAGCCAGCATAAAGCAAGTTGCTATTAGTTTCCTGAACTAAACTTAGCCAACTCAACAAAAACATTCAGCAATGAAAAAAGTTAGATAATTGTTTTCTCTACTTCAGACCCTGATACTAAATCACGATCCTGCCATTGCTGATTAAAACAAATCAATTGATGTGGCTGTAAACGTAGGCTGAATTCAGAAATTCACACGCTACACAGCAGCAACATTCTTGGGGCAGCACCCAGCAATATGCAGTAAGCAATGTGCATTCTCCAATGGAATGGGTCCCATTTCCAGGCATGTCAGGCTCACCTGCTTTTTCCAGAGTGAGCTCCTAAAAGACAGCATATTCTGCCTTCTCCTTCCATTGTAGGTTCTCCCTTGAACAGAAAGTCCTATATGGCTAAGTAACTTCAACTTGTAATGCACCACTAAGTCTGAGGTAACAGAATCTTTGTACAAGCACCATTGTTTTGGGATGTGCAGGTGGGGAAGCATTGGTGACTAAAAACAAGTTCACTGGAAAACCACTCCCAATTAATATCCAATGACCTAGGTATAAAGAAAACATACAAAGAAGAATGAAGTTGGTTGAACAGGCTGCTGACATTCACATATGAAGAATGAAGGCTGCATGAGGTATTGAAGATTAATAATTAGCATGCCAACACCAGCAGGAGACAAAGAGAGCTGAGAACTTATATAAAAGTCATGGTCATGTTGTAGCATGTGGATGAAAAGCATCACTATCCTACACAGGTCTTGGCTGGAAAGAAAGATAAGCAGAAAGATAGTTCCACAGAAGAGTGATGAGAGAGAAAAAGCATTGAGGTGGTTGATCTGACTTTGCAAGTGAAGCGTTCTGCCTTCCCATGTAACATGGGAGCTGGAGAGGCCCACAAAGACAGAAAAATTCCATTAGTTATGTCACTGCCTTTTAAAAGATCCTTTGTCTGGATACTTTAGCCTGCTATAACTGTCCCAGCTCATTCAAGAACACAGTCTTAATTACATGCAGGCCACAGGCAAACATGAAAATCTCAAAGACATTCTCCATTGCTGGGTGATTCCGATATCGAATCAGAGGGTTACATTCAACTGTTATATGTTTACACGGGATGAAATTAAAGCTAGCTAGTCACAAACAGCAAAACTTTATATTTCACCTCAACCAGTCAGAAGATCAACACAGATCAGGGATTCATCCATATTGGTCCAGGAAATTAAAAAATTACATTTGAAATAGTTTATAGTTTTCCACTGATTTATTTTCCAACCCAGGTCTGAATCTCCCTTTTGTCTGGTTGACCAGATTAATGGCTCACACAACTGAAAATCACAAATTATAGGATCTTGCAATAACTCTTTAAAGATACTATAAAGTACAATAAAACTTGCAAAATCTTTATATGCAATCATGTAATTGAATCAAAACGGTCACCAGACCATTTTACTGTTCAACATTCACTAATAAAACAGGTACAAGGTCAATGTATCCTACTCAATTCTCCTGCAGCTCAACTGCTGTGATGGAAGATGTTTGCATAATTACCATAGTACCAGTTGTGAACTTGTTTATGCATTAAAGCTGCTGATGAGAACCAATGTATTGTGTTATAGCATTATACCAATGAAATACACTGCACCACACATAGCCTGATGTTTATACCACCAAAGTTGGTAACTGAATTCACAAAACAGCAGCTTCTGTGACATCAGCACCCAGTAACTTAAAACAGGAACCACTGCAACTTGGCAGATTATTGCCTTTCAGGAGTTCATGGTAATTCAACAAAATACAGCTTTGAAGCTGTAAAATAACTTGAGATCCAACGTTGACAAGTAGAGGAATAAAGCACCTTATGCTTATGGGTGTCTCACACACTTGTTAAGGAACCATAGTAACTTGTCATCAGAAGTGAGATTCTTTATTTTTAATCTCAGATTCACAATAATTGAAAGATGTAGAAGTTGCATAATGGCTGAACTGAGAAAAAGACTAGGATTCATGCCAAAATTGTTATTGAAGCTTCCTTTGTAGAGTAGTATTCATTTTGCATTTAAATATACAAAATCACTTTTTAAAATCTCACACATCAATCTTTCAGTTTAGGCAATAACTTGTAACTCTGCACATTGTTCCTTTACTATACTGTCCCAGAAAAGCATATTACTGTTATTTCTTTTCATGACTCTGCTGGTTACGTCAAAAGGGAAAGCACTAACTCTCAATTCCTACCACTGACTAATCCAGCACTCGCCTATTTCAGTCTTACAGGAAGGGAAAGGGGGCACACAGAATAGACAGGTAGCGGGAGGAAAAGGGACACTAAGAGAAGTTGGAGAGAAAGGTGACCAACCAGAAGGAAAGTACAGGACAGAGAAGGAGAGAGCTAAAGAAGAGAGGATGAGGGGAGAAAAAAAACTGGGAAGAAGAGGCGGAAAAGGCTGTGAATGAGAGATAGAGGAGCAGAGGAAAGGTCTGCTCAACTTTTCTCATTTACATTCTTGGATTATCAAAGGAAGCAACAACAGTATAGCTTTTGCAAATGTTCCATTAGAACTTTTCAAAAGCTACATCGCTGTGAATTTACAATACTAATTCATCAATAAATCACAGTGTAAAAAACGTTTTTTTTACTAAACCTTTTTAAAGGCTTACAACATTAATATGGACAAGACACTGAAATTATACATAATATGGATAACCCAGCAGTATCTAAAGCTTGAATGTATATCCTTGATTGATGGTGCTGGCTCATCATTATTCTTAAATCACTTGCACAACATGCTGCAGTAGTTATGTAAAAGTACTCCTGTACATTTAAAAATCACATTCAGCTTGGAGATTCAGGGTTAGAATCTAAGCTGGTCAGTGTGATGCACAAAGTGGACAAATCTATTTGTTCATCCAAAGTTTCTCATACTGATACACATTGTGAAGGGGGAGCTACTTTACACAGAAGGACAACACTGATCACAGGACTGTCAATATACTTCAGCAAAATACCAGAAACATAGTCCTGAACGTCAATTTCTGACTGCATTTTAGCTTAATAATTGAAAGCTTCAGATTCCTCTCTCCAACATCTAAACAGGCTGTTATAGAGAGGCTATTTTACAATTCAAAACATAAGCAAAATTTTAAAATAAAATGTCAGCCCCATTTTTGTGTTATAATTGCGGAGATTAATTTCTCCTCCATATCACAATCTTGAAAAAGATGCACCTAATCAGCCTGTTCCAGATAGGTCAACTATCCAGTCGTTTCAAATGCATTTACCATTTAACTCCATATTTTCGAATCAACCCGCTCAGAGATTATAAGGCACACCACTGTGTGCAGGTGGGACTTGAATACAGGCCTCCACTGCACCACAACAGCCCTGTCATTCAATTCTACTACACTCAAAGATTTAGACTACAACAAATAAGTCTGTTTAACAAGGTCAACTAAAAAAGCTCACATAATCAATCTTTTCAGTCAGCCAACAAAACAGATTAAAAATGTCAATGATCACAGCCTCAAGGTAAATTCCTGTGTAACTAGCTCACTTCCAGGCTTTAACAATGATGGTTTTATTTCAATCAAACCATCTAGAGGCTTTGCAATATAATAATGCCAAAATGACAATCATGTCTTTTCAGTTTTAAAACAGCATGGCTATTGGTCACTTGCAACTATTCTACCAGTCACAGTCTTATACAAAATTCTTAATAAACTATGCAGACACCATTTTAGCAAGGCAACATTCATAAAGTGTAAAAATATTTAAGGGATGTTCCAATGTGCTATCATAAAGCACGATTATTCTGCAATCTTAAACACTTCAAAGCAGAAGGAATGCAGAGCAGAAACCAAGAGTTAGGAAAAGGGTGACACAGTGGTAGTATGCCTACATCTGGGCCAGAAGGTCTGGGTCCAAGTCCCACTGGCTCCAGGTCCCACTGGCTCCAGAGGTGTGTCATAAAATGTCTGAACATGTTGATTGAAAATATTAACTTTAGTAAGTCTGCACTGGTACAAGGTTTGCAGAAACCTCATGCAGTTTAACTGTCCGCACTCACAGCTGGACATTGTGCCTGCTGCAATAAAAAAAAGACAGAAGAAAATGAAGGGTGGACTATGCAATAACTAGCATTTAATTCACAATATTTATTTACACTCAGCAAAACAGCTGAGCAGGGAAGGACTATGTTGACTTTCAGTTGATTTGAAAGTCAAGCCCATTTGTGTCCACTTACAATGATCTAATATTACAACATCTTTATCCTAACTGCTGAATTCAAACTTGTCTTCGAACCTCAAGACTTGCAATCAGATCATTTCAATGATTTTGAGACAAAACTTTTTCAGGCAGAGAGCAAGTTCTCATTTCTGTCCTATCCATTTCAACATTAGCCTATAAAAAAAGCAGTGAAAGTAGTAATGGCAGCGTTAGTCAAACAAAGGCAAATAATCACTCTGGTGCCAGTTGAAGTCTACCTTGCTGTTCTGTATGAGTCGAGTGAGATGTTCAAAGCAATTGCTATTCAAGAAGATTGCCTGAAGGACGGGTCTGTCAGGGCAGTTTAACATTTCTGGAATAGTGTCTGTGGGGAGAAAATTCAGAAATTTGTAGTTTTGTACAAAAAGGTCTTATCTAAAAACATTCCATTTTCTCAGCAATATTTGCTTGAGGTAATTTACCCCATTATAACCTTAATTGTTAAATACCCACAGTCATGATTTGCACAATGCAAATGTCACTCTTTCATTTGAGAAGACAAGCTGTAACTGTAAGCTGATTTACCCATGTTTTAATTGTGAAGCAATCTTAACCATCAGTCCTATGTTCACTCACCTACTCTGAATTTTCCAGTCTGCCAAGGTCTCATTTTTAAAATTTGTATCCGCATTTTCAAATCTCTCCATGGAGCTCCCATCCCCATCTCTAAAACCTTCTCTAAACCTATAACCCTCCTAGATGGTTGTACTCCTCCAGCGAGCTGAAGCTTCAGCTTCCCCAAGTCTGGAATTCTCTCCCTAAATGTCTATCACTTTCATCTTTTAAGACATACTTGAAAACCTAACTCTGACTTTCTTTCATGTTAAAAGGGTTTTATAAACAGTTGTGACAGCATATCATACAAAATTCCAATTTCCATGCAGTAATACAGCAATAGCTCTCACACTATAAGCAAAAGACAGTCAAACAGGCCCTTTGCTATGTATTCTGGATTAGTGCTCTTCCAGCACCACTAATCCAGAATCTGGTTTCCAGCATCTGCAGTCCTTTTTACCTTTGCTATGTATACTCACTCAGCATTTGTATCTGTAGTGCAATGAAACTGCTCTCCCAGTTCCGCGATCTGCGATTGGCCAGCAATGCGATGTGATCAGAATTGAGCAGCTTGAAATAATTCTCCAGGATTGTGCTGATCTCTACCTGCCGCTGATCAGAGCTGCTAGTTAGCAGCATGTGAACCACTTCTGTCAGGCACTTCAGGGTCAGCACCAATTTATGGCTTACATCTTCAGGGTCTTTGTCATCCAACAGATCACAGTCTGCCAGTACCCTCATTAAGACTTCCATTGTAGCTGGGGAGATTGCCTGAAGTGCATTCCGCTGAAATTAAATGGCATGTTAGTCTTCATAAATAATTTAATCAATGTTGCATCCACAGTCAAACTGAATATAATTCTACAAATTCCCTTTGTTTTTAAATAGCTTCCCAATCACGTGATTGCTGACATCTGAAGCTGGATTGCATCTAAACGAATGGGCTAGTCAACTTGCTAACTGCGATGGTGTAACCTTCAAATCTTGACATTTATGTTTCGGCTCCATGTTAAAATGGTGACATAGCTTTCGAACTAAGATACAAAGTTGGTATGTATTTTAACTTGAAAATGTTTTCTCATTTAATTGTTTTGAAAGACATGCTCTAAAATTGCAGAGTCAAACAAGATTTAAAAATACTGACTTTAGTAAGCGATTACAAGTGGGTCTCCAATGGCACTTGGGGTTAAACTTCCTATAGCCAGTTGAAGAAGGTGGAGTCGAGAAGCCAACGTTTACTCAATTTTGGATGTATTCCCAAATCACAAACCTGATACCCAATATTTTAAAGTTTCATCCTTCCTTCCAAATCAGTCCATCACCTCACCCATTCCCATCACCAGCTCCACAATTCTCCGAGATGCCTACCTACTGTGAACATTAGCTGAAAATGTGTTGCTGGAAAAGCGCAGCAGGTCAGGCAGCATCCAAGGAGCAGGAGAATCGAAGTTTCGGGCATGAGCCATTCTTCAGGAATTCTTCAGATTCCTGAAGAAGGGCTCATGCCCGAAACGTCAATTCTCCTGCTCCTTGGATGCTGCCTGACCTGCTGCGCTTTTCCAGCAACACATTTTCAGCTCTGATCTCCAGCGTCTGCAGTCCTCACTTTCTCCTACTGTGAACTTTAGCCGACTCAACATTTCCTTCACTTAATGCCTTCACTATTGGTGGCTATACCCTCAGATCCTGGGCCCAAACATCTAGAATTCACACCCTGAACCTCTCATATCATTCTCGTTTTCTTCCTTTAAGATGCTCCTTAACACCATTCTTTGACTGGTCTTTAAGTCATTTTGCTCTAATTTCTCATGTTTAGAGACAAAAAAAAACTGGATTTCAGCACCTGCAAGGAGACCAATTCAATCAGAGAGACCAAATGTAAACTTAGGGAACAGTTTGCCGAGCATCTCAGCCAGGCCCGCGGAGTCGACCGGCCCTCCCAGTCAACACCAATTTTAATTCCCTTTCTCACTTCCTTTCCAACATGAGCATCCTTGGCCTCCTCCATTGCCACAATGAACCAAACCGCAAATTAGAGGGACAGCACTTCATATTCCGCCTGGGCACCCGACATCCCAGAGGATTCAACACTGAGTTCTCCGATTTCAAATAATCTCCCTCCCCATCCCCCAACTTCCTTCCACCAACCGGATTTATTCCTCCCATTGACCAACCAGGTGGTACCCTCTATCTGTCTTCACCTATCCCCAGTTCACCCCCTAGTCCTTTTATCTGCAGCTCCCCCTGTACCCACCCCCAGTCCTGAAGAAGGGTTACGCCCGAAACATTGACTTCTCCACCTCCTGATGCTTCCTGGCTTGCTGTGGTCTTCTAGCCTCCTGCAGGTCTACTAATTTCTCATGTGGCTGGGTTTAATATTTTATGAGGAGGGCTAATTTCTTATTCCTGCTCCTATTTTGTATGTATTCATGTTCTCTCCAGTCTGAAAAACATCCACTCACCACTTCACAATACTTTCTCTTAATGTTTTCCTGTCCACAATGTCACTGATATTCTAATCTCATGGACTTCAATTTTGTTTATCTAAATTTCGTACATTTGTTAAACACCTTTGATGGTCCCCCTAAACAATATTACCCTCACTATTCTCATCAACACTCTCCTTCAAAGAATTTTGTCAAATTCAGTCTGCCTTCAACAAATCCTTGCTAACTTTTATTTAGTAGTCCATACATTTCCAAACACCTATTAATTTACTCCACATTATTCAATCTGAATGATTGCTTTCAACATTCAGACTGGCTCTCTACTGCATTACACATCTTATATTTGCTACAGGATTTTTCTTTCTTATTTCAATCTCCACACGTTTGTCACTCAGGGAGCTGCAGCTTCAAGTTCTCACCAAAAGTCATCGGCCTTAAAATGTTTTACGCTATACAGATGTTGCTTAATCACCAAAGTACTTCCAACATTTTCTCTATTTATCAGCAGTATTTTGCATTTGTTCACATCATTGTTTCTTTCACTATATCCAAATGAAATTCATGGCTTTATATTGTGACATTCGCTCTTTTTTGCGGTGTGTTTGGTTTCCACACTTGTCTCACCTGTCCTCCTGCAACAACAGCCCCAAAGAGATGAATAAGGCAGCACTTCAGACTCTCTTTCAGATGTTCACTCTCTTGAAAACACTCTGAGAAGGGGAAGAAAAAGCATAATGTTCACTGAAATGGCAGAATGCACTGCTGAGAGAACATATGACTTACCAAAGTCATTTCAGACTTCAAAAACAGAATGCAAAGTTGCTTGGAGTAAGAATGAATGGATTCTGACTAGTAATCACTCCAGATAATTTCTACAACATTTTACGAGCATTGCTGGCAATGTCACTGTTGAAATTGTTTACATCTTCAGATAACCTAAGCCACAATGGTTTAACTTGAGTTATTCTTAAGCAGGAGGAAAGTCTTTAATCATTTAATCCCCTCAGATGTATTTTACATTTGAAGTGCTCTCTCTGCCACAGAAGTTTTCATCCAGGAACCAAATGTATTTTATGTATTTAGACCATTTCCCTTATCTGTTTGTAATTGTAATGTGCTTCCTTTGGTGTTCGATGACTACCCTGTACCTTGGTAATTGAATGTCAACCTGGGAGAAACAGTCAGATCATAAGACAGCCTTCAAGAGCTTAAAATCAAAAAGATACCTGGGAATGGTGAAATAAGAACAGAGCTATTGAAATATAATAAGAACTCCTTTTAAACGGAGTTCATGGACCTGTTCAACAAGATCTGGACTATGGGTAGGTATTCCCTACAAATGAAGGTGAGGGTAATCTTCGAACTGTCAGAACAAGGAAAACTCAGCGACTCACCAAATGGAGGGACATAACACTGCTGTCAGTAGCTGGCAAGATCTTCAGCATGGTGCTCCTCGACAGAGAGGAGGATTGGACATATTGCTACAATTGATGTCAAACAATTGATGTCATAAAGATTCACCATAACATGAATACCTTTGTTCTTTATGCCCTCTTCATAAATCCCAAGAACTCTCATTCCTTTTTAACAACTGTTTCAACTTGTCCAAACACATCAACAGTTTGTTTTCATACACCCCAAAACACTGGTGTTATGAGTGAAGGGAAAAATTGGGAAGGCAGTTCAATGACCTCTTCCCACAGAGTTCACTGAGATGATTCTTTTGGCTTGTCATCAATCTATTGCTATTCATCAATCTCACTCTCTCTCTCTCTCTATTTAAGTGTTTATCACTTCCGCCTAGGAGAAACAGACCAACTCGTTCAGAAATTATAAGGTTAGTCTGAATTAGTTGAAAGCAACGAGTGAAAGAGTAAATTGGTTTTCTTCAAGCTTTAAGTTTTCTTTCATTTCAGAGCTCCAATGGTTTCTGGTATCTCATGCATACACACAAGCCTTTCAACTACATAGGAGCCAAACATGTAGTTGTTGATAGACAGGAGACTGTTGGTCACCACTCCACAGGTTAATCAGCTACTTTAAGCCAGCAAATTCTCATTTTGTACACTCTCTTGATGTAGTTTGTCTGCAACTAAACTATTTCCGGTTGAACAAAGAGCAGTGTAAACAGCACTTACATTAAGTGCTGGCAGCTTGCCTTTAAAATGTGCAGCAATCCCTTCCACAATCCTTCGTTTTTAAAACAGTGTTTTTCCTATTTCAGTTCACAATCAAAACACAGAAAAATAAAAAGATATGATCTTTCTTCAGGAACTGGTACTAAGTCATGATGCTCAACTGGAGAGCCAGTACGGACATGATGGCCCTAATGGCCTCTTAAGTTGTAACTTTTCTATGATTCACAGCATCAACCTAATTACTCTTGGTTGTCTTATCAAAAATATTCGAACAACAACTTGTTTTTGACAAATGTGTGGCTTTCTTTAATTAACACTGTTGATTTTGTTAATTAACTGTTAATTTTGCCCTGGATTTCTGAAAGTTCATATGCTCAGGCCTCCAGACTAAGGCTGAAAGAAAAGAGTTTTGAGTATGAAAAAATGCAATAGTTTTCAAGACCAAGGAGCTAATCTAAAAGTGGAGCTTGAAGAATGTTACAATCCCCCAGTTCAGTTGCAACACACAACAATCACATTCCTCACTTATAATGCGAGTTCAAAGAGTTTCAGAGGAGCAGCTGTTCTCAGATCAGCTACAGTGACTTTGGAATTTTGCTTTTCATACCCATGAGTCAAGCTGACTTGATAAATACATGCCATCTAAACAATTAGTCATTCCAGATTACATCATCTTGAGGGACACAGTTCTTTTTCACAGGGTTGAATGTGCAGTCAGTCATTTGAAACAACTATGTGTGATTAACATCACAATGTGTATGTTTATAGGGTTGCGAAGGGTGACTTTTTTTATATAAATCAGTCTGTCTCAATTATTTCCACTTCTGGAGAGTACTTTAAACAAACAGAAAAAAAGCAAAGCTCAAACCAAGTAATATTTCATTTATGTAAATTTTTTGA
Source organism: Chiloscyllium punctatum (assembly GCF_047496795.1). Classification (NCBI taxonomy): domain Eukaryota; kingdom Metazoa; phylum Chordata; class Chondrichthyes; order Orectolobiformes; family Hemiscylliidae; genus Chiloscyllium; species Chiloscyllium punctatum. The sequence goes on from NC_092748.1 coordinate 8,583,048, forward strand.
ATACAATTTGAATAAACAATACTATATACATAACAGAACAATGTTCTTTCCAAATCTGTTACAGTAAACAATTTTAAATTTCCACAAGTGAGGTCACACTCAGATTCATCACAGATGCTGTAGAAATGGCCTCGACATGGATTCTGGACCAGATATATATTAACTGTAGCTTCCTTTTCAGTAAAACATTCCAAATATTCACATACCTTTTGCACCTGCCCCTTGTCCCAACTATTGTATTCTATATCATTCCCAACACAGCACCCGTGCAACATTAGTTAACGGGAGCTTGCAACACATTTTTAAAAATGCACAAATATTTCACAGTGCAATTTACATTGGATCGAGATGGAGGAGCAGAGAGGAGAGCAGATCAACCATGATCATATTGAATGGCACAGTGGACTCCAAGGCCCAGCTTTATATATCCAGACATCAATACAAATTGATCCACATTGCTTCCAACAATGTGAGACCAGGTACCTAGCAGATAGTTAGCTTAGTTGGCTGGACTGCTGGTTTGCAATGCAATATGATGCCCACAGGATGGGTTCAATTCACACACTGTCTGGGATCACCATTAAGGTCCCACATTCTCAAGCTTATCTCTTGGTCGAGGTGTGGTGACACTCAAAAATATTGTAATAATATGGTTCTAGGGTGATCCCAGGAACAAATTACCCCCAGTCCATATATCTTGCTCAGAAAATCTATCATGGAACATAGATATCCCTAACAAGGACAGCATTTACTACCGATGTTCAATTAGCCTCAAAAAGGTGTGGCGACTATGGTCAGTGTGGTGTTAGTAACGTTATAATGCTGGCTAACAGACCATTTAGGCCCTGAAATGTAGGAAAGATTCACTCTGTTGTTCAAAACCAAATAGCGTCTTGGACTATTCCACAAACACAACAAGACAATTGGAAGGCCTTAAAATTAATGGAATTTTTCAAATTTCATAATGCCTCAGCTGTCATGATACCGTGCTGCAAGTACAGTTTGGTTCTTCCAGTTATATGTAATGACTACCTACATCAGGAATCCTACCAAACAGGCTCTAATTACAGCCCAATTTGTACATTGTCCACCAAGAGCAGGATAGTATTCACCAAAGTAAATTGCCTGGAACAAAATTTTCAACCCCCTTACATCTCCCAATACAGTATATCTCAGCTAATCTCTTCTGCACATCTTAGGCAACAGGTCTAAATTGCATCTGTATAAGTAATTTTGCATGAATAAGCCGAAGGGTGTTATTAACTGTGTTCACTGTTATTGTCCTTGCAACTCAACATGCTGACTTCAGCCTGTAGAAGTCCCAGGTGAGAAGGAAAATTGGATTAAAGAAAGACTTATGTTGCTGCATTCTTTTAAGCAGGGGGTCTCCAAGTGTGGTGTATCTTGCTCCAGTAGAGATTCTAATGCAGTCTCAACTCCTGGACCCAGTGAAGTTAGAATGCAGCAAATATGTTTGTCCAGTCTAGCAAGGTATATAATAAAAATCTAGCAAGCACTGTTAAATACTTAGGCATTTATTTCTAAATGCATTGTTTGCTCTCCTAAAGAGGACTGCATTGAAAAATGAAGGAAAACAATTTATGGGATAATGCACAGATGCCAAAAACTTAGGAGCATGCAGAAAAGCTCATTAGAAAAAAAACAAGTTGCCGATAGCACTGACATGCTAATTTCATTCATCTCTCACTGGTTGTTCATGCTTGGAATGCCGATGAACAACATAGTCACCCAAACACATTTGCTCAATTTTAACTATTTACCTAATCCAAATGTAATATCAAACCGCCTCATCATGTAGTCACAATCATATTTCCAGTTTTGCAACCCTATAAATACAGTATCATCACATGAGCTGAGCTAAGCTTCAGGACATTTCTTCATTTTTATAGCTATCTTTTTAGACTCTTGGTAGAACTTTACAAGAAATGGCCTAAGTGTTAATTTTAGCATGTGACACGGAAGGTTTCTCTCCACAAGCCCAAGTCGGCTTTCTCGCCTCAAGCCCTATTGGGTTTTCACATGTTACCTTCCCAAATTCACCTCCTTACCTATTCAGCACATTCCTTAGATGCCCCAGTCGCCATATTCTCCTGCCTGCCCCAGGTGGAAGCACTCAGTTATGCTCAAATCTCCAGCTTTAAGATCAGATAAAGGGGTGTGCATAGTTGCTGCCTATGGAGCATAGCCTGAGTTACTGGTTATTGATGGAGGGTCAGAAGAGCAAGCTGGAGTCGCCAGGTAAATACACTGACTTTCATGTTTGGAATTGACTGTCTAGTTTGTTTTCAGCAGTTGGAGAATGAGAAAGTGCATAATATTGAGGCGGGATGATGTGATAATGAGAATGTTAATACATCAGAATGCAATGTATTGGTCTTAGCGAGTTTTGAGAAGATTTGTAGCTCAGGTTGAGGTTTTGGATGTAGGTTTGCTCACTGAGCTGCAAGGTTCATTTCCAGGTAACATCTTCAGTGGGCCTCAGGCGAAGCAATGCTGAAAATTCCTGCTTTCTATTTATATGTTTGGGTTTCTTGGTGAAGTCATTTCCTGTGGTGAAGTCACTTCCTGTTCCTCTTCTCAGAGGTGATATATGGGGTCAAATTCGATGTGTTTGTTGAGAGTGTTCCACAGGAAATGACATCATGAATGCATCTTCCCTGACCATCAAATCTTTGAGTGCAACTGAAACCTAGAACATCGGTTTCAAAGGCAGGGACAGTTACTTACTGTGCCACAAGACTTCCTCACTTGAACAATAAACAGGCCAAAGCAAGCATCTAAGTGTGAACTAGTCATATCCATTCATATTCGAGACAGCAAAGGTCATTTTCTTGAAGATTATCAAGCAAAAAACAATTTTCTCCCCATCTCCAGGTGGGAAGAGGCCATATTCACAACTGCACCTTAAATATGAAATCTAATGAATTCTATTGGAAGTATAATGTGCAATCAATCCAAATGACTTGAAGATCTTATTTTACATTCGTAGATTATGTTATGTGAGCTGATCTCAGCTACTGTGGCAGTCTGGGCTACAGAAGGAAAATTTGTCCTCTATTCTATTCCAGTCATTTAAATCACCATTCAGTCATGTGCATTCTTCCAGCCACACAAGAAATATACTTATGCCAATGTTGGAAGAAAATTTAGCCTTGAGATCACCATGCATTGTTTTGGAAAAGCCTGCCATCAGTCAGACTACACTCGCACAAAAGGCCTTTAATGCCTGAAGAACTGTAGCCCAAAGAAATTAACAGCTCCTGAAAGAGAGAAAACTGAAAATGCAACATTAAATTGAAAATGGAACAGAAAAAGGGAGGGTTATGTATTAACTAAGGTACAGAAGCACTTTCATTTTGTTGCCTAACAGGAATATGTAAATCTTACTCTGTGGAAGTATTATAAGTACTCATCAAACAGTTGGGAATTATCATTTTGATCATTTACATAGCCACAGCTCTTGTTGCCTTCTGACATAAACAGCTTTGACAAAAAGCTTGATAGGCTGGGGCACTTATCGTCATAGTAATTATCTGAACTGGTTCTCAAGCTTCAAGTACAAAAGGCCCATTTGTGTTGAGCTTCGTCAGCTATCTGATATGTCAAATACAAGCTGTGCGTGCCAAACTCTCAAAAGGCTTAAAAAAACAGAAAGCATTTCAATCTCTGATAAACCAATTCCAAACTGGTGTAGGAGCAAATGGGATATAATGCACAATTCCACTAGAGTAACCAGCAGATAAGCAAATATTTTCATTCGACGAAAACAAAAAAAGGTCAATTGACCAGATTGCATAAAAGGAAACTTTTCTTAGATTATAATCTATTTATATAAAATATACACATTTGCCCGAGATCTTGCCATTGAGCCTTTCCCATTCAGTGTTGACTCCATCTTTCAGCTGTCTACTTGTCTGTGATTACTATTTTTGATGCTCTATTTTTAGAAATTACATCATCTTATTAGGTTATTTGTTGCTTTATTACTTCTCAATTTCTCCCATATTCATAAGTTATCTTGCTCACTGTAATATTTCATTCTAATATCAATTTACGTTTTATTCACACCACTTCTAGGTGAGCATAAATCTCCATCTTCAAATTGAGATTGTAGGCCACTTAATTTCAAAAACACTTTTTATGCTTTCACAATGCAGCTTTAGGCCCTGCAGTCGTCATCTGACAACAGTCACTTGTATTAAGGTACAGGCCCATATTGCACCCATAGACCCAAGCCAAGTAGTTGTTTCTTGTAGTTAAACCCAAACAGTATCAATGGGCTACTTAATTAAAGGGACATCAAAGAAGGGTCTGATGCTGGGCTTTCTTCATGCCACATTCACCCACATGCATTTTTCAGCAACAATTAGAAATGGGAACCTTGACTGCCCTGTTATCTCTCCATGCTTTAGAGGAAATTATGTAGTATCTTTATCATTTCCTCAAGGCTAACATACCATCCCATCATTAATTATCATACTCCTGAACAGCTGTGGTCAAAATAGGGGGAGGGGGTGGAGGGGGAGGGGGGGGGGCGGAGGGGGAGGGGGCGGGGGGAAGGGGAGGGGGTGGAGGGGGAGGGGCAGAGGCAGAGGAGGAGGGGGGGCGGAGGCAGAGGGGGAGGGGGCGGAGGCGGAGGGGGAGGGGGCGGAGGGGGCAGAGGGGGAGGGGGTGGAGGGGGAGGGGGAGGGGCGGAGGGGGAGGGGGCGGAGGGGGCGGGGGCAGGGGCAGAGGGGGATGGGACAGGGGCAGAAGGGGAGGGGGAGGGGGCGGAGGGGGTGCGGGAGGAGGCCGGGGGGGGGGTGCGGGAGGAGCGGGGGGCAGGAGGTGCGGCGGGTGGGGTGGGTGGGGGGTGGGGGGAGATGTGTTGTCCTTCCTCATCCATATGTAAGGATACTAGTGACAGAGGGCCATGTCTTTTTGTGGCTAGTTGATGTTCATGTTTGTCCAGTTCTTGCAAGGTATTTTGTAGATGACATTAGTTTTGCTTGTTGTCTGTATAGGGTCTTTCAAATTCATTAGCTGCTGTTTTAATGTATTGGTGGGTTTGTGGGCAACCATGATGCCAACAGGTCTGAGTAGTCTGGCAGTAATTTCCGAGATGTCTTTGATGTAGGAGAGAGGTGTTCTGGGTGTGTTTTGTCTGCTTGTTTGGGTCTGTTGCTCAGAAATTGGTGGACTGTATTCATTGGCTACCCATTCTTTTTGAATACACTGTATTGGTGATTTTCCTCTGCACTGCGTAGTTCCTCTGTGCTGCAGTGTGTGGTGGCCAGTTGAAATGATGTTCTAATACAGCTTTGTTTATGGATGTTGGGATGATTGCTTCTGTACTTCAATATTTAGACCGTATGTGTTGTTTTCCTGTAGACGCTGGTTTGAAGTTCCCCATTGGTTGTTCACTCCACTGCGGCATCTAGGAATAGCAGTTTGTTGTTGTTTTCCTCTTCTTTAGTGAATTTTACGCCAGTAAGGATATTATTGATGGTCTTGAAGGTTTCCTCTAATTTGTTTTGTTTAGTGATGACAACGGTGTCATCCAAGTATCGGACCCAAAGTTTGGGTTGGATGGTTAGCAGAGCTGTTTGTTTGAGTGTCTGCATTGCTGCCTCTGCTGAGAACCCTGATATTGGAGATCCCATGGGTGTTTCATTGGTTTGTCTGCAGGATTTGTTGTTGAAGGTGAAGTGTGTGGTAAGGCATAGGTCCACTAGCTTGATGATACTGTCCTTGCTGATGAAGTTGGTGGTGTTTGGTTTATGCGTCCTTGGTTGTTCTAATAATGTAGTCAGTGTTTCTTTGGCCAGATTGGTGTTGATGGACGTGAAAAGGACTGTTACGTCAAAGGAGACCATAATTTCATCCTCTTCTATCCTGGTGTCTTTGATAGTCATTAGGAACTCTTGAGTAGAGTGGATGGAATGACGTGAGTCTTCTACTAAGTGCTTTAGTGTTTGGTGTAGCTTCTTGGCCAATCTGTAAGTTGGTGTTCCAGGTAGTGAGACTATGGGTCTGAGGGGGGCTCGTTGTTTGTGAATTTTGGGTAATCCATAGAAGCATGGTGTGTTGGATCTGACTGGTTTGATGTTTTGGACATTGGTCTTACTTATTTCTCCAGATTTCTGAAGTATTGGTCAGAATATTGAGTACAGGAGTTAGGAGGTCATGTTGTGGCTGTGCAGGACATTGGTTAGACCACTGTTGGAATATTGCGTGCAATTCTGGTCTCCTTCCTATCGGAAAGATGTTGTGAAACTTGAAAGGGTTCAGAAAAGATTTACAAGGATGTTGCCAGGGTTGGAGGATTTGAGCTCCAGGGAGAGGCTGAACAGGCTAGGGCTGTTTTCCCTGGAGCATCAGAGGCTGAGGGGTGACCTTATAGAGGTTTACAAAATTATGAGGGGTGTGGATAGGATAAATAGGCAAAGTCTTTTCCTTGGGATTGGGGAGTCCAGAACTAGAGATCATAGATTTAGGGTGAGAGGGGTAAGATATAAAAGAGACCTAAGGGGCAACTATTTCACACAGAGGGTGGTATGTGTATGGAATGAGCTGCCAGAGGAAGTGGTGGAGGCTGGTACAATTGCAACATTTAAAAGGCATTTGGATGGGTATATGAATAGGAAGGGTTTGGAGGGATATGGGCCGGGTGCTGGCAGGTGGGACTAGATTGGGTTGGGATATCTGGTTGGCATGGTCGGGTTGGGCTGAAGGGTCTGTTTCCGTGCTGCACATCTCTATGACTCTATTTTGAGTAGGGCTGTGATTCGGTTCTCTAGTTGTGGGATTGGGTCTATCATCACTCATTGATAAGTGTTAGTATCTGCAAGTAGTGCATTTGCTTTCTCAATGTCGTCTCTTTGTTTTAAGATGACTGTCAAGCATCCTTTGTCTGCAGGCAGGATAACAATTTTTTTAAGTCTTATTAGTGCTTTCCTTTCTTGCATATTGAGTGTGTTTCTTTCTTTTTTCCACGCTTAATATTGGTGTGACTGCCTGTCTGATGGTTTGTTGGGTTTCTTCTGTGAATTGGTTGTCTTTTGGTGTTGTTTCTAAAGCTGCAAAGTAATCTTTCTTGACCGCATCCTGGAAGTTGTAATTTAATCCTCTTACTATGACTGTTTTCTCAGTGTCTGTTAAGGGTCAGTCAGATAAAATATTTATCCATGCTTCTGTGTTGACTATGTTGTTATTTTGTGCAAGTTTGTCTAGTTTTTTCTGCAGGTCTAGTTTATTTTTCATTTTCTGTATAATATCAATGAGTTGTTGTACTGTGACTATCCAATAATGGTCCGTTGCATTAGTGAATAAAGAACTTTGGTGCAAAATGTCCTGGCTGTATTTATGGAGTCTGTTGTGGGCATCATTCATCATTTCACGAAGCATTCTGCGGCCGCTTTGCTCTGCTATTCCTTTGGTTAGTGGGATGTTAAGGAAATGACTGTCAGACTACTCGGACCCCTTGGCATCATGGTAGCCAAGAGGTCTGAGTAAACCCACCAACACACTAAAATAGCAGCTAATGAACTTGAAAGACCCTATACAGACAACAAGCAGAACTAATGTCACCTACAAAATACCTTGCAAGAACTGTAACACACACTACATTGGACAAACAGGCAGAAAACTAGCCACCAGGATACATGAACATCAACTAGCCACAAACGACATGACCCACTCTCACCAGTATCCTTATGTACGGATGAAGAAGAACACCACTTCAACTGAGACAACACATCCATCCTCGGACAAGCCAAACAGAGCCACGCATGAGAATTCCTAGAAGCATGGCATTCTAACTGGAACTCTATCAACAAACACATTGACTTGGATCCCATTTACCAGCCCCTGTCAAAAAGAACAGGAAATAACATCACCACAGGAAATGACGTCACCGCAAGAAATGATGTCATTGACCCAAAGAAACTCAAACATATAAATCAAAAGCGGACTACACCACCAGTGCTTCATTCGGAGGCTCACCGACGATATTACCTAGTATGATGACGAAATATCTGAAAACACACCTTCCAGCTCAGCGAGCAAAACCCACATTCAATGGAACTCAGGGAAATGGTATACTGATCAAATTATTGGAGCTATGGGCTCACAAGTCCTCAGGTCATACACTTCACCTTAGGGTCTTAAAAGACGTGGTTAGTGAAATACTTTGATGCATTGTGTTTAATTTTATAAAGCTCCCTTGATAAGGGGAAGTCCTTAGATTGGGCAATAATAACAAACATAACTTCTTCTTTTAGGAAGGAAAATACAGGTATACTGGTTTAACATCTATCAGAGGGGAACGGGTAGAAGCTATTATTAAAGACATGATAACAGGGCACTTAGAAAAATTAAATGTAATCAGGCAGAGTCAACATAGTTTCGTGAAAGGGAAATTATGTTTAACCTGATTGCTAACAGTTTTCTGAAAAACTATCAAGACCTGTGAATAAAGGGAATCCAGTTAATATACTGTACTTCAACTGCCAGGAGGCATTTGATAAGGTGCCACACCAAAGAATATTGCTGAAAATAAAAGCTAATGGTTTAGGGGGTAGCATATGACATGGATAGAAGACTGGCTAGCTAACAGGAAACAGAGGACAAGCATAATTGGGCATTTTTCTGGTTGGCAAGGTGTGTTGAATGCAGTGCCTCAGGGATCAGAGATGGAGCCTCAACTTTTTACAATTTGTATAAGTGAGTTGGATGAAGAGATCAAACATATGGCTGTTAAATTTGTTGACACAAACAGAATAAAGTTAAGTTGTGAACACATAAGGAAGTCAGGGATATAAATATGTTAAATAACTGGACAAAGAACTGTAGTATATCGTGGAAAACTGTGAAATTGTGCATTTGGCAGGAAGAGTTTAAAAAAGCATATTATTTAAATGGTGAGAAATTGCAAAACTCTAAGATGTGGAAGATCATGGTTCCCAGTATAGGCATTATTAAAAAGTTATTTCGCAGTTATAGCAAATAAATAAGAAAAGCAAACAAATGTTATAATTTATTACAAGGGAAACTGAATACAAAAGTAGGGAATTCTGCTTCATTTATACAGGAGACCTGCATTTCTGAGGAGTACTGGGTATATATATATTTGGTCTCCTCATTTATGGAAGGACATGAATATGTTGAAAGCATTTCAGCTTAGGTTTACCAGACTAATACCTGGAATGGGTGAGTTGTCTTAAAAGGAAATATTGAACAGGCTTGGCTTGTACTTGCTGGATTTTGAAGATTTAATGGCAACTTAAGTGACAGGATTCTGAGGGTTCTTGACAGGTGGATGTGGAAAAGGTTTTCCTCTTGTGGAAGGACATAGAACCAGTGACACTTGAAAAATAAGAGATTATCCATTTAAAACCACGAAGACGACAAATTTGTTGTCATACAAGCCAGAGTCTTTAGAACATTCTTGCTTATAATGTTGCGAAATAGGGTCTCTGAATATTTCTAAGGCCGAAGTAGATCTATTTTTGATAAGTAAACAGATGATATCAGGATTATCAGGTTAAGCAGGAATGCAGAGTAACCAGATCAGCCATGACCTCATTGAGCCTGCTCTGCCATTCAAAAGGCCAAATACCTACTCCTGTTCCTACTCTGTAAGAATGAACGTTTGCATATATATTTTGAATATTGAGGTTTTGCATCAGCAATCACTCTTCTTCATCTACAACTCTTTGCCATGCTTAGCCAGAATCAAATGGACACTTCAAAGAAAACAGCTGCAAATGTCCAAGTTCACCCTTTTCCCGTTTCTCATCTGCATTAACAAAATCTGTTCCCAAGCACCCCATAATCTGAAAGACTTAAGGAACTTTAAGTTGGCCAGCTCATGGCACAGAAATATAGAAATAGGAATAGACTATTCAGCCACTCAAAGTTTAATGAGATTGTGGCTGATCTGCAACCTAACTCCATTTACTCTACTTTGTTCTCTATCACTAAACATGTTTGGTTAACTAAAATCACCAATTTAAAATTAATTCAAGTAGTGTCATTTTGCTGTTGCAAAAGGTTTCCCAACCTCTGCACAAGTGCTTCCTAACTTTATTCCTGAAAGGCCTGGCTCGATATTTATGACTATGCCCCTTAGTCCTATGTTCCCCGAATAATACCTCATCAGTTCTCTTTAAAAGTTTTTAAATCTTTGGTCCAATCATTCCTTATGCGTCTCTCATTTTCATATACTGTATACAATGCTACTTTGTGAAATTTCTCCACACAAACAAAACATTTTGCTTTGCTACAACAACTCACATAGGTTCATTCGACATCGTCTCCCAAACCCATGACCTCCAAAATGTCAAAGGGTCGCAGATCCATAGGAACACCATCGCCTGAAATTCACCTCCAAGCCACAACTTGGATTGACTTGGAATGATATTATCATACCTTTACAATTGCAGAGTCAAAATCCTGGAACTCCCTTCTTAATAGCACTGTGGGTAAACTTGCCTCATGTGGACTGCAAGAAGGCAGCTCACCACCACCTTCTCCACAGCACTAAGAGCTGGGCGATAAAAACGGTCAGTGATTCCTACATCCACAGAACAATTTTTTTAAAAGATCCATTCTACTAAATTTACATTATATTTTCTCCAAATCCAATATACTTTTCCCAAGACATGGTGGTCGGAAACTGCACAGTACTCCAGGTGCAGTGTAAGTAGGGCTCTGTATAGCTCTAATTCTTGTACAAATATCTGCAATGCATACACTGAATTCTTCATTGTACCTCCCTCCAAGAAAGGGGAACATAAAGCAACTGGATCAATCCTTGTAGTTTTCACACATGCAGAAATCAGTCTTCTAATTCAGTAAACAAGTTGCACAGTCACCTCAGGCCAGGGAATAATGCATGGACACCAAAGGAGGACTCCTTTAACTGTTCCAACATGCCATTGTTTTGCAAAATCAGCACAATCCTATCCTTAGAGGGGCTTTACACAGCTATTTTGGGATGGGGAGGGGAGAGTGGGTGGGGATTGGAGCAGAAGACATTGGGGAAAATAATTCAGAGACACAAAATTAACGTGCACCATATAATTAAAAAGGAACACATCGTACTTACGGTAAAAGAAAGGAACAAACTCCACAGTTAGGCTAGCTGCTTTGTACTTCTGTCTGCTCTTCTCCACAGTACTGACTACTTCACTAGAAAAGAACAAGAAAGAATATTACAATTAGCAACAAACTCAAATGGTTGCTGAAATAATGCATCACTGCTCGAGTAACATGTTTTCTCCAATTCTTTTCAGTTTCTCCAAATTAGGGAGGGTTGAACATGTTACAATTCCCATTCTTGGTTACTATCTATTGATACCAGTGGTGAAATGTGTCGATGGACAGGAATGAGATGAACTGTGTTTCTTTCAACCAGTTCATCTGTTCAGTTGTTCAAAGCATTGTCATTTGGGAAGATATCACCAGGTTGGTGCCACCTGGGGAACCACAGCACAGAATGAATCAGTATGACATTGGAGGAAAAGGAAGACTAGACAAATCTATCAAGATAATGCATGTTACAAGAAAGCATTAAGGGTTCCAGAAACGTATCATAACACGTCACAACAAAGCTAAGGTGAGCAATATAATGGAGATGCTAAAAGGCTAAGAGACATTAATCCAATCAATGGACCAGAACTTTTTTTAAAAAAAACATTTATCTGTAACAAAATCTAACAGAAGGTGACTAGATTCAAAATGTTAACTCTGTGTTTCTCTCTACAGGTGCTGCCAGGTCTCCAAGTTTCTCCATCACTTTCTATTTTTGTTTCAGATTTCCAGCACTGCAATTCTTCATTTTTATTATAGTTTATTTATCTCTTCAACTTCCAAGAGTAACACTGAGCACACTTTATCTAAGCATCATTTTTTAATGACCAATAGTACCCACTTCTTCCAATTGTTCTCAAAAGTTGTTTATTAATTCATCAGACAACGAGTTATCGAATCACAATAAAACCAGACCAAATGCTGGCAAATGGGACTGGATTAATTTAGGATATGTGGTCGGCTTTTACCAAAGGGCTTGTTTCTGTGCTGTACAATTCTATGACTCTATAACTATGAAGCAATTAAGTGTAAAAGGTAGTCATTCAGATTATCACTTCCGTGCTGGCCCTTGGAAACATTTACATATGGTTCCATTCCCAGAGCCTGTTATTGTAGACCGCAACATGGTTGTCTTAAAAAAACAAAACTTGCATTACATATCCATGGTCCTTCCTCTATTTTATTTGTGGGGAGTAAGGTTATTTCCATGCTCAACCTCAGAACATCATTGATTTCACATGCGAATTTGCAAACATTCTTCTCCTGCACTTTCTCCACAGATATCTCTCCACATTTCCTTCAAAAGGGGATTTCCAAAAAGGATAAGATATTTTTTAGGACATCACTGGGCCAGGATGGGAGGTTTTTATTTCACACAAACCACTCACCCCACTATAGGAAAATCATCTCATCTCAACACATGGAGAAGTTGAAATTTAAAAGGTCATTATGGACCAGAATTCTAATTCTAACACTATAGTGATCACTAGCGTGCTGTCACATTCCCACTCCAGCATGAACAATTTTGTTTTATACAGCCACTACAATACTACACAAGGAAGAAGACCAACTTGTTCTGATTTGTGACTTGCCAAACAGTTCTCAAACTCATTTCAAATGGCAGTTTTTACTTGTAGTTATAGAGTTATATAGCATTGACCCAAACTCTTCAGTCCAACTCGTCCATGTTGACCAAGTTTCCCAAACTGAACTAATTCCACTTGCCTGCCTTTGGCCCATATCCTAAACCTTTCCTATACATGTACCTATCCAAATGTAAGAACTGTACCTGCACCTCCCACTTCCTCTGGCAGTTAATTCCACATACAAACCATCCTCTACGTGAAAAATGTTGCCCCTCGGGTCCCTTTTAAATCTTTGTCCTCTCACCTTAAAATATGCCCCCTAGTTTTGAAGTTGCTCACCCTATGGAAAAAAAAATTTGCTCTTCACCTTCAATATGCTCCTCGTCATTTTATAAACCTCTACAAGGTCATCCCTCAACCTCCTACGCTCTACTGAAAAAAGTCCCAGTCTATCCAGCCTCTCCTTATAACTCAAACATCCAGTTGTAGTAACATCCTGGTAAATCCTTTCTGAACCCTCTCTAATTCAATAATATCCTTCCTATAGCAGAGCAACCAGAACTGTAAACAGTACTCCAAATTGGTCTCACCAACATCCTGTACAACCTCAGCACGATGTCCCAGCTGCTATACTCAAGAGTCCAAGTAATGATGGCAAGCCTGCAAAACGCTTTCTTAACCATCCTGTCAACCTATGTCATAATTTTCAAAGAACAATCTATCCGAGCCTCTAAGTCTCTCTGTTCAACAACATTACCCAGGTCCCTACCATTAACTGTATAAGTCCTGCCCTTTTTTTTGCTTTACCAAAATATAATACCTCACATTTATCCAAATTAAACTCTATCTGCCACTCCTCAGCCCATCAGCCCAATTGATCAAATTCCCTTTGTAATCCTAGATAACCTTCTTCACTGTTGATGATACCACCAATTGTGGTGTTATCCACAAACTTATTAACCATGTCTCCTAAATTCTCATCTAAATCATTTATATAAATTCTGACTGAGTTTTTACTTCATTGGTCTAAGATTCAAACACACTGCTAAGCAACATCAAGTTGTCAATTTAAAGTGTAGCTGAAGCAGAAGAAAAAGTACTTAGATGTCAAAAAGAAACAGATTGTGGTGTTCACTGAAAGCCATTCAGCTGCTTGTCTCAATCATAAAGAATTGGGAAATTATTTTCTCACATCAGCTTACAGTTCGCATGTTTAAAAGAAAAATCTCACCAACTTAATTTGTCAAGAATTAGATCTGGCCAAAAGATGAAACAAGTAGAACAGAAAGGCCTGCTGCACCAGAGCCAACACACTTTCAGACCAAAAATTCTTTTTTTTTGTGTGTCAAACAGTAGGAAAAAAGTTTCTGTAACTTTTTACTTTGGTACCGTTTCAATAAAAAGACAGTTGCATTGTCACCAGATACTTTGCCTTCCTAGTATCCAAGGTTGAGTCTTAATTGGTCAGTCCTGTTGTTTTGCTTTCATGAAATAAAGGTTCAAATCAAGATTATTCATCCATCCACGCTCCATTAAAACAAGTATAGAAATTTGAAAATTGAAGTCACAGAAGCTCTTAAAAGCATTTGCCTTTCAAGTTAACACACTTAATTCCAAGTCGAAAGTCAATTTTCCTACAGAAAACATATAGAAAACATGTATTTGCAATGAATACTTCCAGCACAGACAGACTAAGCACAGGTTTTGATGCAAGATCTAACTTTGATAACTGTTACTTAAAATACATGCTGCCCCTTCTAATTTACCAAATCACATATGACACCTAAAGTGATGACTACATTTGGATCTTAGACCACTAATGTGTTTATAATTATAGACTGCAATTTGACTAGCATTTATGCACATAATACAAGGTCTTTAAAAATATTGAGAACAAATGCTATGCTAAGGGCAATTATAATTTGACACAGTTGAATACCATAGAACAACTTTAATTTGCCTCCATTAAGATTTTATAATAAGGATAGTAACTAATCACTTGTTCCACTCACAAAATCATTTATAAAAATGATCATGAGCACGCTGCTGCACAATTATTATTAATACAGAAGCGAAAAATACATTTTAATTGAACAATACCCTAATATTTTCAACCACATTCCTGCCTTCTCCAGCTGAAGTTAAATCTTTTGTGATTCAACTGAAAATTTCACCACTTAACCGAAGCAGAATCTACAACTAAACCAAAAAAAAAGCAAATACATCATACATCCAAGTTAATGCCAAGTGATTAATGTACTTGCTCCTGTTGGAAGAATATATATGAGGTAGAAATTGATTCTAATGCCTTTTCTTGTATTATCAATGTCTAATCGTTTTGAACAGGGATGTGACATTTGCAATCTTCCAGTTCTTTGACTCAATTACAATCTCCAAAGAGTGTTAAAAGGATGTAATTATTTTAAGTCATGTGAAAAGAATTAACTAGCCACTGTTTTGTCACATTTAATTCAATTTCAATATGACACTGCTCATCCATAACTTTGTTTCTCATATTTTAACTTGCATGAAATCCTACCATCTGTACCTTGACCTACATTGGGTACCGGTTTGTAGCAGACCGACACCCACAGCTACCTCGACTACACCTCCTCCCACCCTGCCCCCTGTAAAAACACCATTTCTTTCGCCTCCGCCGCATCTGCTCCCAGGAGGACCAATTCCAAAACCGAACAACTCAAATGGCCTCCTTCTTCAAAGACAGCAATTTCCCCTCCGACGTAGTCGACGATGCTCTCCACCGCATCTCCTCCACTTCCCGCTCCTCCGCCCTTGAACCCCGCGCCTCCAATCGCCACCAGGACAGAACCTCACTGGTCCTCACCTTCCACCCCACCAACCTCCGGATACATCGTATTATCCTCCGTAATTTCTGCCACCTCCAAACAGACCCCACCACCAGGGATATATTTCCCTCCCCACCCCTATCAGCGTTCTGGAGAGACCACTCCCTCCGCGACTCCTTCGTCAGGTCCTCACACCCCCACCAACCCCACCTCCGCTCCCGGTACCTTCCCCTGCAACCGCAAGAAGTGCAAAACTTGCGCCCACACCTTCCTCCTCACTCCCTCCAAGGCCCCAATGAATCCTTCCATATCCATCGCAAACTCACCTGCACCTCCAGACACATCATTTACTGTATCCGTTGCACCCTATGTGGTCTCCTCTACATTGGGGAGACAGGCCGCCTACTTGCGGAACGTTTCAGGGAACACCTCTGGGAGACCGCACCAACCAACCCAACTGACCCATGGCTGAACACTTTTACTCCCCCTCCTGCTCTGCCAAGGACATGCAGGTCCTTGGCCTCCTCCATTGCCAGACCCTGAACACACGACGCCTGGAGGAAGAGCGCTTCATCTTCCGCCTAGGAACCCTCCAACCACACAGGATGAATATAGATTTCTCCAGCTTCCTCATTTCCCCTCCCCCCACCTTATCTCAGTCCCAACCCCGGGATTCAGCACCGCCCTCTTGATCTGCAATCTTCTTCCCGACCTCTCTGCTCCCACCCCCTCTCCGGCCTATCACCCTCACCCTCACCTCCTTCCACCTATCGTATTCCCAGCGTCCCTCCCCCAAATTCCCTCCCCACTACCTTTTATCTCAGCCCGCTTGACACAGCAGCCTCATTCCTGACGAAGGGCTTATGCCCGAAACATTGATTCTCCTGCTTCTCGGATGCTGTCTGGCCTGCTGTGTTTTTCCAGCACCACATTTTAAATAACCTGTCGTAGTATCTGCTAATGTGACTCATGGTTAAATTATTTCAGCCATTTTGCTAAAATAAAGGAGCCATATAAATACAAGTTGTTGCTAGAAATATTCATAACCAGTGCAATTTTAAATCAGTATCGATAAATCCAACAAAGTACTTTCAAGACAGTTCCTTCATGTGTTCGAGATGATGACATTAGAAAATGCCACAAAGGTCTGACACAACTGAGCTTTGTTCTTGGAAAAAGCCACAAACAAATATGCAGCATTTTGACCATAGCAGAAACTTTTTTTTGGTGTTGACAGATAACTAGAGACGCTTCTTTATTGTAATGAATTAAACACACTGTAAGACAGAATTACTGTCAAAATGATGATGAGACTATTGATGCTCATTGTTAATTATGCACAAATGGTAATTGAATATAGACTATACCTAATAACATTTTTCAATATATTAATCTAAAAAAACCCTCTGTTTAGAAAGAAATTCAGCTTAGCTTTGTCTGTTTATTTTGGAGTTTTGAACTACTTACCCAGCTGCTCTGTGTCTCCAGTTTCGATATGGGTCATACAAACTCTCACAAAAGGTAAGCGCATGTCTTGCAAACTCTTCAGCTGGAGTTAGATCTGCCATTTCTTTCTCTTTGGTCTTGCTTTTTAACTTGCGTTAAAAGAAAATTAAGAAAACATCAAACACAGCAGGTTACCAATATTCAAAAAACTTCCAATAAAAACAAATTGCTGGAAAAACTCAACATGTCATGCAGCATCTGTGGAACAAAGCAGAGTTTCAGGACGATGGTAACACTTGACTGATGAAGGGTCATCATTAGTCTGAAACTTTAACTCTGTTTTTCTCTCTCTACCTATGCTGCCAGACCAGCTGAGTATTCCCAGCAGTTCCTGACTACTTCCAGCAGCTGCAATATTCTGCTTTCATATTTAAAGAAAGTGCTATTTCACTAGACTGGAGGTTGTTGTTTGTTGACACTGCAAAAAAAAATTACTGTAAGAAACTTCATCAAATATTAGCAATTAGACACCAGTCATTTTAACTTGAGGATGTGCATTTTTAACTGAACAAAGAATGACAATTTTTCATTAGAAATTTTAAATTTAGGCAGATTTCTTTTAGAATTTTAAGAACATTTTTTCAAAATAATTTGGCAATTTCGCAAATCAGCTACTATATTAAAGAATTCACTCATTGTTCCACAACTGTTTGCAACCCAGGCATCACAGGGTGCGGCACGGTGACTCAGTGATTAGCACTACTGCCTCACAGTGCCAGGGAACTGGGTTGATTCCAGACTCAGGCGACTGTATGTATGGAGTTTGCACATTCTCCCCACGTCTGTGTGGATTTCCTCCTGGTGCTCCAGTTTCCTCCCACAATCCAAAAATGTGCAGGTTAGGTGAACTCGCCATGTTAAATTGCCCATAGTGTTCAAGGATGTGTTGGTTAGGTGCATTAGTTAATGGCAAAATAAAGAGTAGGGGAATGGGACTGGGTGGGTTACTCTTCAGAGGGTCAATCTGGACTTGTTGGGCTGAAGGGACTGTAGGGATTCAATGTAGAAGTTTTGTTTTGCAAATGCTTGCAGATATTCATTTCAGTATAGAAGGAGCAGTCTGGCCTATCGACTCCCAAAGACACAAAGAAAAGAATTAAGAATAGGACATGCAGAAAAACTAGTTTAAGCCTGCAAAAATTAATCTCAAGAGTTTTCTTGCTGATAAATTACACACTTTTGTCTCAACAAATAAACAACTGCATTGTCGTAGAGTAATGGAACAACATACAGCTAAGAATTATTGTTAAAAGGTAAGTTTTGTTTTTAATCATCACTTACCTGCTGAATGTAGACTGTAGCCATAGTAATAACATGATTAATATAGGAGCAAGTGCCGATCTCCTCAACATTAGCCAGGTTCCTTAGAAACAAATGGAATGATCCAAATTATAATTTACACTGTTTTAAGAAAACTCAAACAAAACAGAAATAATGAAAGATCATCCATAAATAATAGGAACTAACCCGAGAGACTAAAATATTGGGTTATCAAATGGATAAATCAGTTTACATGGGACAAAACCAAAGCCTTGCAATTAGAAAATGCCCAGCCCAGCTTCAAACTTAACATTCTGATCACCCTCCGGTCTTGCACCTTCAAATCATTGTTAACTTCTTCCAGTCCTAAAAACCCTGGAACCTCAGCACTCCTTCAACTCTTACCTCCATTAGTGTCCTGTTCCTTAGTCTTGTAACTAAAGGCAATGCTTTCAGCAGCTTGGGCCTTAAGGTATGAATTCCCTCCCCAAATTCTCGCTACATCCAATCTCTCCTTCCTCTTTATGAGGATCTTTAAAGCCTACGTGCCATCAACCTGACCGAATAACTCTTTATTGGGATCAGTGTCAAATATTGTCTGATACTGCTCCCATAAAACATGTTCAGGCAGTTTATCATGCTAACAGTGCTATACAAATTCAAGTTGATGGGAAATTTCTTGATTTGTTGCACATTAAGTTAGTTAAGTCAGCCAGAGCAGTGATAGATGCTTACTATTGGCCAGCTACAAGATTGGGATGGAGAGGACTAAAGATAAATTAAAATGCCCAGGTTCCTGTTTGCTAGGCAGTTAGCCTTTCACCTTCATGTATAGGCATTAGTTGAGGACAGAATGCGCTCAGCTGTTGTATCTTCTTTTTCTCTCTCTTGTTATCCCATCAAACAAACTTAGACCAAACAGACCAAGACTCTGTGAAAGTTCTCTCTGAGATTATATACCAATGCACCAATATATCTGTCACTGACAACTATGTAACTACAAGGGAGGAGAGAGAGAGAAAAACTTCTTCATCATCAGTGATACCTATAATCGAGTGAAACAGGGATTTCATTGTCCTTTGGGATATTGTCTCTTTAAGGGCATACTACTGTTCAATAGGCATATGGTAAAAAGATTAATGCAGCAGTTGAAAATCTTAGAGGGTGGCACGGTGGTTCAGTGGTTAGCACTGCTGCCTCTCAGCGCCAGGGACTCTGGTTCGATTCCCACCTTGCGTGACTATCTGTGTGGAGTTTGCACATTCTCCACGTGTCTGCATGGGTTTCATCCCAAAATCCAAAGATGTGCAGGTCTGGTGAACTGGCCATGTTAAATTGCCCATAGTATTAGGTGCATTAGTCAGAACGAAATGGGTCTGGGTGGGTTACTCTTCGGAGGGTCTGTGTGGACTTGTCAGGTCGAATGGCCTATTTCCACACTGTAGGGAAGCTAATCTAATCTTAAATAAAAACAGAAAATGCTGGAAACACTCAGCGGATCTGGCTGCATCTATGCAGAAACAGAATTAACAATTCAGATTTGTTATCTTATATCAGAACACTCGCATTCTTAGCTTTCTGTAGCCCCCTTCTAGTCTATATGCTATCAATCACATATAATTATAATAGCAACTATACCTGCAGATGATAATGAGGAATTTGACCAGAGTGAGCGCCAGTGCTTGCTGTTCATCTTCTAGCCCGTCTGACAGTTTTTGCATGCATTGCAACTGTTGTTGCCTGAGAACCTGCAGGATGTTATCAGGCAACAAAGATAACCCTGGTGGAATGTCATCCAGTCTAAGGGAACAGAAATAAACATGATCAATGTTGAGATTATATACTTGTGCACACATTTCAGCTACTATGGAGGTCAAGCCAAGGTTTTGAACTAAATGTTTAAATTCAGCTGCAAGCAACTGGAACAGTTAATTAATGAGCTAAAACTGCCACGTGGTTTGAGATTACCAACTCATTAAATGGTGGTTCCAGGGGCTCAGGTGAAACCACTGGTTTAATGTCACAATACTGCCAGGGAGGGTGCAAAAATTGAGGGAGTAAGACATTTTAGACATGATACCTGAACTTCAGGGGTTTATGTCTGAGGAGAGATTATACAAATTAATCCTGTTTTCTCTACAATTTAGAACATTATGCAATGATATGATTGAAATCTTAAGATATTAATAGGAAAAGACAGGGTAGATCAAGATAAACTACTTCAACCGATTGGAGATTTTAGAACTGGGAGCATAGTCTCAGACTTAGGTCCAGACTGTTTAGGAGAGATGTTAAGAAGCACTTTTACACACAAAGGATGGCAGATATTTGTAACTCTCTTCCACAAATGACAGTAGATACTTGATCAGTTGTTAATTTTAAATCAGAGATAAATAAATTTTTGTTAACCAAAATATTAAGGGATATGGGCTAAAAGCAGGGATATAGGGTTAGAACACATGATCTCACTGAATGGCAGAACAGGCTTGAGGAGCTGAAAAGCCTATTTCTGTTCCTATTTTGCCAGTGGGACAGGACAGGGATCAGAAAAATCAGGGATCTAAGCTTAATGTCACATCGGAGTGCTATCAAGAACCAAGCTCTTGCTGTGGGTCTGGAGTCACATGTAGGCAAGATCAGGTAATCTGACAGATTTCCTTTCAGAAAGGACATCACTGAACCAGATGGGCTTTTATGTCAATCCTGTAATTTCACAGTTAGTTTTACTCAGACCACCTTTCTAATTTATATTTTAAATTAATTGAAACTAATGCCTCCAGGCCATTAGCCTGGCCTCTGAATTACTAGTCCCATGACAAAGGGAAGACCATACCACAGGTGGTGAATTCAATTAACAGCTCTGAACTATAAAGTTAATCTCAAGGGACTCTGGTAATGCAGTGGTAGTGTTCCTGTCTCAGATCCAGAAGGCTTGGGTTCAAGTCTCACCTGCTCTAGATGCATGTAATAACATCCCTCAACAGATTGATTAAAAATACCTCTGTTATAGTCAAACAGGTTTATTTGGAAGCACTAGCTTTCAGAGCGCTGCTCCTTCAACAGGTGGTTGTGTGATTTTTAACTTTGTACACCCAAGTCCAACACTGGCATCTCCAAATCTGTAAAGCTAGTCTCAGGAATGGAGGCCATGAAAGTAAAAACCCACCTAGTTCCCTCATGTTGTTTAGTAAAGGAAATTTTGCTGTTTTACATATCACTCCAGATGCACAGTGGTATGGTTGGTTCTTGACTATCCTCTGAAATGGTTAAAAAAACCTCAGCATTCAAGAGCATTTGGGGATGAGCAACAAATGACAGCTGTGCCAGCAATGCCCACAAGGAAAAAAAGTCAAATAATTAAGATTGTGGTAGCATCTCAACTGACAATATGAAACAGATATTCTCACAGATAATGCTTTCATTGATTTCAACTAACATGGAGGTGACAGAAGAAATCTGCTACTGCAACCAAGCTCCAGTGATTTTTTTTTAACAAGATAAATTTAACTTTATTCTGATCACAGGTTTGCTCGACTGCCAAGGAAAAATCACACACTGTTTCACAGTGGTGCAGTGCAGTTTGAGATCATCACACTGATACCAGCCAAAACACACAGCAACTGCTTCGCCGTCCTGCAAAATTAGCTGACTATGAATAGGTCAACGCTACTAACAATCATTTTAAAACTAGGAGGGGTCTTGATAGCATATGTAGCAAGAAGCCATTTCTAAAAGCAGGAGAACTAGTCCTACAATATACACATTTAAGGTAATGGGAAAAAGAACTAGAAGAGAGTTAGGGGAATTTTTGTTTAATCTAGTTTTTCTAGTTATGCTGATCTGGAACTTATTAACTAAAATGGGTGGTGGAAAACTAGTCGCTAGTAACTGTCAAGAGTTTTGAGTAAATATTTTAAGAGGGAAAACTTTGCAAGAATCTGGGGAGAAGACAGGAGAATAGGACTAATAATGCAATGTTTTTATTTAAGCGCTAGTTTAGGTACGATAGGACAAACTTCCTCCTCCTGTGCTGTAGGATTCTATTGTAAAGCACAGTATTTCTTGAGAAACTGAGTTTGTTTAAATTTTCTTTCCAATGATGTTTTTTTCCCCCAATTATTCAGTATTTTTCAGTCAGTTTCCAAATAACAAGAACCAGATGGAAAAAAAAAACTTTCTTTTAGCAAATCCAAGGGAATAGGTTTTGATTTGTTATTGTGAAAAATACTGTTTTGCATGCAATCTAGACAAATCATACCTTACATAAGTACAACAGGATAATATAACAAATGCAGAATATAGTGTTACAGCTACAGAGGAGGTGCAGAGAAAGATCAACACTAATATATGAGAGGTCCACTCATAAGTCTGATAACAGTGGGAAAGATGGCTTCATTACAAAGATATGATGGGTGTTTTGGTACAGCACCACACCTGCAGAATAGCCCGATTTAAATAGGGGATGGAATTCAATTCCAATGCCAGGAAACCAGCAATAAAACTCCAGGCTTCACAGTGCAGTCCTTAAACATCAGGTTCCAAATAAAAGGCTTGCAGGCCTAATGTCAAAAGTCTGCTCCTTGTTATGTTCTCATCTAGATGAGGATTCAAGCCTTGCATTTGTAATGAGAAGGTGCCATTTAATCAATCCATCTACATATAAGAACTGTTAATAGCTTTATTTCCCACTTTTATAAGCCCATGACTCCTCCATCCAGTCAGACAGAAATATTTTTTTCCCAGAAACATCTGCTTATATTGCACATTATTCACTTGTTATCTCCGAGTTGGAGTACGCATCCAATTCTGGCCATCTGATTTCAGAAAAAAATGTCATGTTCTTGAAGACGATAATCAAGGAAGAGGGATTTAATTTGTTAGCAGAGATTGGAGAAGCTGGGTTTGTTCAGCTGCAAGCAGTAAGTTAAGGGGAGACTGAAATGAGGTATTTAAAGTAATGGGCAGTTTTGATCAGTAAGGAGGGGGAAACCATTGCTTATGGTAGGTGGGTTGGAAGTCAGAGGTGACAGATTTAAAATAATTGGCAAAATTTGGAGCAATATTTATCAGACAGTGTGTTAGTGTTTCCTGGTGGTACACTATATAAAGTTACTTCAATCACACCTAGGTTAAAATTTCAAAACATGTTAATTTGCCTGAAAATCATCTCAAGAAACCTCCCTAAGCATTGATTTTACAAACCTTAATGGTGACAAAGATTGTCTTATTGCCCCAAGAACTTAAAAGGTTGGCAATCAATTAATTCCCAAAATGAGAAGACATGCAGTGCTCCACTTGTAGGAAGCAGAGTTGGGGTAGGTTCATCCAGACAACTGCACATCAATACAAAACAGAAAATAGATTTGCATCATTGAAATGATAAGCGCTGGCAGCTTTGAGATTTTGGATAAGAACTGCTTTATTTAGATTACTCCACCATCTTTATGGTGGCAGCAAAAGTACATTGCATGTGTAGTTCCTCAACGATAACAAATGAGAAATAATTGACAATGCTAAAAATTGGGCAAAACTCAATTTTACTTGACAGCATTCATTTAAACAAAAAGGTTTTAAATCAGATTTCTTATCTGGGCCTACACTGGCATTCATAAGAGCACTGTAGTTCAAAATGGGGCAAAATCACGTAAAGAGAACTAGACAATCTATTTCATCTGTCAGGTTGATGCTGGAGCTTACGTTCCAACCACTTTCATCCAACCTTATTAACATGACTGCTTTCTCGTAAACATATGTATGCCATTCATCTTAACTACGCCTTGTGGTAGCAAGTTTCACATTCTCCCCACTCTTCTGGATATCAACATTTCTTTCAAATTTCCAGTGGATTTATTGGTGGCTTTCTTATACAGTCATAGAGATGTACAGCACGGAAACAGACCCTTCGCTCCAACTTGTCCATGCCAACCAGACATCCCAACCCAACCTAGTCCCACCTGCCAGCAGCCGGACCATATTCCCTTCCTATTCATATACCCACCCAGATGCCTTTTAAATGTTACAATTGTACCAGCCTCCACCACATCCTCTGGCAGCTCATTCCACACATGCACCAACCTCTGCGTGAAAAAGTTGTCCCTTAGGTCTCTTTCACAGGCCCCTCTCACCCTAAACCTATGCCCTCTAGTTCTGGATTCCCCCACCCCAGGAAAAAGACCTTGTCTATTTACCCTATCCATGCCCCTCATGATTTTGTAAACCTCTATAAGGTCACCCCTCAGCCTCTGCAGGGAAAATAGCCCCAGCCTGTTCAGCTTCTCCCTATAGCTCAAATCTTCCAACTCTGGCAACATCCTTGTAAATCTTTTCCGAACCCTTTCAAGTTTCACAACATCTTTCCAATAGGAAGGAGACCAGAATTGCAAGCGATATTCCAACAGTGGCCTAATCAATGTCCTGTACAACCACACAATGACCTCCCAACTCCTGTACTCAATACTCTGACCAATAAAGGAAAGCTTACCAAATGCCATCTTCACTATCCTATCTACCTGCGATTCTACTTTCAAGGAGCTATGAACCTGCACTCAAAGGTCTCTTTGTTCAGCAACACTCCCGAGGGCCTTACCATTAAGTGTATAAGTCCTGCTAAGGTTTGCTTTCCCAAAATGCAGCACCTCGACTTTATCTAAATTAAACTCAATCTGCCAGCAACTTATACTTATGAACGTTTTCACAATTTTCCAACTCCAAGTTGTTTATAAATATTGCCAACAGCTAACCTTTCAAGGAATTATGTGGAACTCCAATGCAAAACTTAGATTATTTAGAAGCTTTGGACAGTTATGATGCAATGTAGTTTACTGTTAGTCAAGTCCATCACTTGGTTTAACACAGCACAAATGGAGACACGACATTAAAGGTTGCCTTAAAACAAATACTGTGTACTGTAAAGTTTGTACATTTTTTGAAAGAAAGGCAGGATGGATCAGTGTTGCCTGAAGAATTAATTCATGCAGTGTTCATAGTGGCTAAATAAAGGACAGAAATTACATGCATGCAAATTAAGTAACAAATTTGATCCTCATAATTCTAAAACAAAGAAGGCTGCTGTTTCGACTGTTTAAAACAGCCAACACATGCATAGTATTTGGATTTTCCAGTGGAAAGAGCTTAAGCTTTGCTCTTTCAGTCAGTTGCATCATCTGAACTATTCAAGCACATTCAAGCCCTAAAACAGGCCTCAAGCCAGCTGCTTCGACAACAAGCCTGAATCTGGCAGAAAGACAGAAAATATCCCAAATTCTTCAAAATTACCACTGCAGACTATGTAATCCTATAAATAGTACGCAGTTTCACTGGTAACTAAGACTAAAACTGGTGTTCTTGCTCAGTCATAATAAGAGTATAAAATAATTTAGAATGCAATTCTTTTTCTGAAATACAATGCCTTCCCTCAGTGGTTTTATTAATTACAGACAATACATTTTATCTGTCCTCTTACTGCCTTGAAGCATTTGGCATCTTGCATGAATATGCTTCCATAGTATCCTCTTTCATCTTAATCTTGACAATGAGTGCCAACAAGACTTTCGATTATAAGGTCACCACAACTGAATCTGATCCTGCTCTCAACTAATTTCCACACAATGCAAACAAGCAGTAGATTCCCTGAAGTAGGAACCAGGTTATAGGTTTCCCTTTCTAATTCAGTCAGTGGCTCATTTCAGTTCTGGTCTTTACATCATCAAAAAAGGGTATAGTGAGACTGGAGAAAGTGCAAAACGATATTCAAGGAGAATGAAAATTTACAATCATTAGGAAAGACTGAACAGGTTGAAGCTCTCTTTTTCTAGAAATGTAGAGCATGAGGGATTCCCCATAATAGAAGTGGATTTATACACTTAATGGTAAGGTCCTAGGGAGTGTTGCTGAACAAAGAGACCTTGGAGTGCAGGTTCATAGCTCCTTGAAAGTGGAGTCACAGGTAGATAGGATAGTGAAGAAGGTGTTTGGTATGCTTTCCTTTATTGGTCAGAGTATTGAGTACAGGAGTTGGGAGGTCATGTTGCAGCTGTACAGGACATTGGTTCAGCCACTGTTGGAATATTGTGTGCAATTCTGGTCTCCTTCCTATTGGAAAGATGTTGTGAAACTTGAAAGGGTTCAGAAAAGATTTACAAGGATGTTGCCAGGGTTGGAGGATTTGAGCTACAGGGGGAGGCTGAACAGGCTGGAGCTGTTTTCCCTGCAGCGTCGGAGGTTGAGGGGCGACCTTATAGAGGTTTACAAAATTATGAGGGGCATGGATAGGATAAATAGACAAGTCTTCTCCCTGGGGTTGGGGAGTCCAGAACTAGAGGGCATAGGTTTAGGGTGAGAGGGGAAAGATATAAAAGACACCTAAGGGGCAACTTTTTCATGCAGAGGGTGGTACGTGTATGGAATGAGCTGCCAGAGGATGTGGTGGAGGCTGGTACAATTGCAACATTTAAGAGGCATTTGGATGGGTATATGAATAGGAAGGGTTTGGAGGGATATGGGCCGGGTGTTGGCAGGTGGGACTAGATTGGATTGGGATATCTGGTCGGCATGGACGGGTTGGACCGAAGGATCTGTTTCCATGCTGTACATCTCTATGACTATGACTAAGTGTTTCGAGTTGGGAAAAAAAACACTGAAATGGTCATTGAGATGATGATGCCATTTGTGAGAGAATATCAAAACTTGGGATTAAGACCAGTTGGGTTGAATGGTCTGTGCCTAGTCTATAAATTTGATACATTGCCTTTGCTCCCCATCACCCCACCAATAATTTAAAGAAATTGCTAATGTGAGGAACATATTTACCATAATGTTCCTCCTTACATATCAAACCGATGTTACTTAAGACTTTTTTTTGCCATTTGGCAATCCCACAGAAACAAAGAATTTTGTTTTTAAACACTGGCAGTGAAGTTCATACAGATTCTGTCAACAAGTGTGGTGGAGTTGGCCTGATTCTTATTTATAAAGATCTATTCAAATCTTTTTGTCAAAAATTCAGTACCAAGTGGTTATGCTGAATTCAAACATAAGGCAGGGATTGGGGTATTTTTGTAGTTGAGTAACTTTGTCAGTCAGATAGAAAAATAGCAGCTGTCTTTGAACCTGTAAGAACAGACTGCATTTTTCTGCTTCTGGCTGGGACAGCTTTGCAGTTGACATTACAGAACGACTGACAAAGTATGTGAGCAAAATTAATATTTACAACAATGCTTGAAACTATATTATTAAACAATATCCTAAAAATACCTTCTGTATAAGCTATCCCAAATAGGTCACCTGATCACACCCTAGTCTTCATATACTTTTTTCACAAACTGAGTTTATTCTGGAATTTCTCAGTCATACTGACAGTGCTTAATAGCACTGAACTCATCATCCCTCTATCAGTAGGGAAGCAAAACTATTTCTCATAAGCATCCATCCAAGACTTTGTCAAACACCTGCCAAGACTTCTCTGAAGAACCATATTACAAATAACTCAAGAGCAGACGTTTCAAGAACAATCCATGGCAATAAATGTTGAGGGACAGCAAAAATAGAGAAGAAATCAATCACAGATGACCAAAAGGACTGGGGTATGAATTAGATTTATTAAATGTAAAGAGTTGCTGGGATCAGAAATACACTACTTTGATTCAGCAGCAACATTCAAAACAGATTTAGATGTATATGTAGGGGTCTGGAGAAAGGCACTAAATGATAGTTCCTTCAAAGATGTACAATGAGGTAATTGGTCTTTTACTGGGAACATTTAATGAAGAAATATTTGATGAATTACTACTGACACCAGTGGGGTAATAGATCATGACTCAACAACTACATACCAGCAGTGATTATGTATAAGAACCATACTCAAAATATGATAGGTCACTCCCTCCTTCAAACAACTGGTCACTGTGCTCTACTCTGTCACATTTCTACACAATGATTTAAGAGTTTTCCCAATCAAGCCAGAGTGCTAAAATGACTATCGCTATTGTTGTCAAACTATTACCAACTGAGATTGGGGTGACGACAGTCAAATGAAGAACTCATTTCACAAAACAGAAATGATCTTTCCTCTTGCAAGAAATGAGTTCATGATCCCTCATGTTGAAATGAATTGGCAGATTAAACATTCGCCTGTTCGGACACAAGGGTCAAAAGATTAAACATAATATCATAATATCTGTATACACTAATAAGGATATTTTTAAATGTTGGATTTCAGTGCTTAAACATCACTGTTGTTTAGTTTTTGAAGTTCTCCATACAGGTTTTACAACAATCCAGACTGGTTTAGAATATGAAAGATAGCATTATTGGTTATCTATTAAATTCCACGGTCTGCTGTGGTTATCCCTTCAATTAAGCAGACAATTACAAGTCAATTAATTGGGCAAAATTAAGATAATTCATTTTACACAATGCACTGCTAGCTGATGCTATGGATATTAACCTGTAACCACCAAGAGGGTGAAGGAATCCATCATACAAATAGATGGTGTGCTTTCACAGACAACACCAAGTATACTGGTCTCGTAGACCAATCCAAGGGTGGGCTGCGAGTCAAGATACATACGAGTCTTCCAGAACAGTTGTCCCTTAAAGGCCTGGTTACCTTTCTCTTTCTCATGACATTATCAAGCTGCTGGGGTAAGGAGGAAATGCTTAACCAATATGTTCTAGTCATCATAGGCAAGCAGGAAGGGTCAATAGAGCTTAATGATCTTAATCTGCCCATTAATTAATCGTGATAAAATATTAGCTACCCCTGAATATTAGAAAGCTTTAATGGAATTTTCCCAAGCAAGTGTAAAGCTAGCCCTAGCCAGATCAAACTGTAGTGTCCAACAATTTTCACTGATCAGTACCTCATGCTACAGAATTTATGATTGACACCTGATACTCCACTTAATGCTATCCTGTTTCTGTAATCATTTAACTTACCCCTATTTAAGCTCAAAAGACAACAAAGGAAAATAATCAGAATAAGGACCTACAGTTTGACAACATGGCCTGCATATTTTTGTACATCTCAATGTGCCTGGATGCTTTAGTTGCTGTAAGGTTAAAGGAAGACCTTAGTTATCTAACTGCGAAGAAGCTGCCTTAAATTCTCACCTGTGAACAAATGCCTGGGCAGCTGTGGTGACAGTGATAGACTGCAGGCCTCCAAGTCTCAGATTTTAGACCAGTCACATAAATGCTATGGCTAGTCAAAGGGGCTAGTCAAAGGTTGGTAAACTGGAACGCATATCTCACCTTCTAAAGCCACCTACAAGGCACAAGTCAGGAGTGGGATGGAATACTCTCCAAGTGCCTGGGTGAGTACAGCTCCAGTAACACTTGAGGAGATCAACATCATCAAGAACAAAGCAAAGCACTTTACTGGCACACCATCCAGCAACTTTAAAATTCACTCTTCTGCTTCTTCACCATCTCCAAATTTCACTGAAGTAACCCACCAATGTTTCATTTACTATATCTTTGAAATCAGAAACCTCTATCACACAGAAGTCAAAAGCAGATGGATAGAAATACAATCATATGCAAATACCACTCTAAGTCATGTACCATACTGACTTATCTATCACATACATGTGTTCCTTCATTGCCATAGGATAAAATGTCGAGAACTACTCCCGCCCACTAATCACCACACACGTATAGCACAAGACTGCACCTTACTATTCCCCTCTCTAGGGCAATTATGGATGGGCAATAAATGATGTCTTGGTAACTCCCCATCCCATGAATGAACAGAACAAAACTTCAACAGTTTTGAGGCATAACATACCTTGTGGGAGGTTTTTCAAAATCAACATCAAGAAACTTCTCATATGTTGCAACAAAATTTTCTAGCCACAGCTTAAGGTAGTCTGGGTCCTTCTGTAAACAGAAAATATATACAAGCAAAGCATGAGTTAAATTTTATTTTTGTTCAAACAAATACAGCATAATTAAAATTCACAAATTAATAAAGTGCCTCAAATGTCAGATCTGGACCCAGAGATACACTTCCAAAGTTTTGTTTTCCTGCAAAGCCACTTGAGCCCATTGCAGAATTGACACGTACAATTTCTTTGCATTATTTTAGCCTCTCTATTCACTGAGGATCTGCTCACACAAATTCAAGCTCTAGAAAATGTTATGAGGTGCTTGGAGTCCAGCTTTAGACTGATGACCACACTCATCTGTGTTATGGTGCTACTCAGCAAGTAATAACTGCACATCTCTGTTAAAAGTGGGAAGAATGGGAATGCACCCAGACTCTTGCTGCACTTGTCGCATTAAAGGAACAAAACTGACAAGACTCTTATTGTTTATTACAATATAATTATAATACTATTAATAATATTAATTAACAATTAATTATATAACAATAATAAAACTATTATAAAAAGACAGATAGCTGTTGCGTAATTTTCCTTTTTTCAAAGAACTCCGAAGTCAGGTGCCCAAAAACATTTAGCTTCATTTTGATTTCCATCCTTTTTCACCTACTGCCCCAAATCAGAAATGCTGACTGTCAAAGAGAACAAATCTAGAATGGAGAGGAAATTGCAAACTGTAATTCAATCTTAATAAACTGAACAAACAAAAATTCAACAAAATAATCATTTCATACTGAACCACCTCATTGTGTCATGATTTATTTCATATCCTATAAGACCATTAGACCATAGGACATAGAAGCAGAAGTAAGGCCATTCGGCCCATCGAGTCCACTCTGCCAGTGAATCATGGCTGATGGGCATTTCAACTCCACTTATCCGCATTCTCCCCGTAGCCCTTAATGCCTTGTGACATCAAGAATTTATCACTTTCTGCCTTGAAGACATTTAGCGTCCCAGCCTCCACTGCACCCCGTGGCAATGAATTCCACAGGCCCACCACTCTCTGGCTGAAGAAATGTCTCTGCATTTCTGTTCTGAATTTACCCCCTCTAATTCTAACGCTGTGTCCACGGGTCCGAGTCTCCTCGCCTAACGGAAACAATTTCCTAGCGTCCACCCTTTCCAAGCCATGTATTATCTTGTAAGTTTATATTAGATCTCCCCTTAATCTCCTAAACTCCAATGAATACAATCCCAGGATCCTCAGCCGTTCCTCATATGTTAGACCTACCATTCCAGGGATCATCCGTGTGAATCTCCGCTGGACACGTTCCAGTGCCAGTATGTCCTTCCTGAGGTGTGGGGACCAAAACTGGACACAGTACTCCAAATGGGGCCTAACTAGAGCTTTATAAAGTTTCAGTAGCACAACGGTGCTTTTATATTCCAACCCTCTTGAGATAATTGACAATATTGCATTCGCTTTCTTAATCACGGACTCAATCTGCATGTTTACCCTTAGACAATCCTCAACTAGCACTCCCAGATCCCTCTATACTTTGGCTTTACTAATTTTCTCACCGTTTAGAAAGTAGTCCATGCTTGTATTCATTTTTCCAAAGTACAAGACCTCGCATTTGCTCACATTGAATTCCATCAGCCATTTCCTGGACCACTCTTCCAAACTGTCTAGATCCTTCTGCAGCCTCCCCACTTCCTCAGTACTACATGTCTGTCCACCTAACTTTGTATCATCGGCAAACTTCACTAGAATGCCCCCAGTCCCTTCATCCAGATCATTAATATATAATGTGAACAGCTGCGGCCCCAACACTGAACACCGGGATAACGCTTGTCACCGGCTGCCATTCCGAAAAAGAACCTTTTATCCCAACTCTCTGCCTTCTGTCAGACAGCCAATCCTCAATCCATACCAGTAGCTCACCTCGAACACCATGGGCCCTCACCTTGCTCAGCAGCCTCCCGTGTGGCATCTTATCAAAGGCCTTTTAGAAGTCTAGGTAGACCACATCCACTGGGTTTCCCCGGTCTAACCTACTTGTCACCTCTTCAAAGAACTCCAACAGATTTGTCAGGCACGACCTCCCCTTACTAAATCCATGTTGACTTGTTCTAATCCGACCCTGCTCTTCCAAGAATTTAGAAACCTCATCCTTAATGATGGATTCGAGAATTTTACCAACAACCGAGGTTAGGCTAATTGGCCTATAATTTTCCATCTTTTGTCTTGATCCTTTCTTGAACAAGGGGGTTACAACAGCAATCTTCCAATCATCCGGGACTTTCCCTGACTCCAGTGACTTTTGAAAGATCTTAACCAACACCTCCGCTATTTCCTCAGCCACCTCCCTCAGAACTCTAGGATGTAAAAACAATAACTGCAGATGCTGGAAAGCAAATACTGGATTAGTGATGCTGGAAGAGCACAGCAGTTCAGGCAGCATCCAACGAGCAGCGAAATCGATGTTTCGGGCAAAAGCCCTTCATCAGGAATAAAGGCAGTGACCCTGAAGAGTGGAGAGATAAGCTAGAGGAGGGTGGGGGTGGGGAGAAAGTAGCATAGAGTACAATGGGTGAGTGGGGGAGGAGCTGAAGGTGATAGGTCAAGGTGGAGAGGGTGGAGTGGATAGGTGGAAAAGGAGATAGGCAGGTAGGACAAGTCCGGACAAGTCAAGGAGACAGTGCTGAGCTGGAAGTTTGAAACTAGGATGAGGTGGGGGAAGGGGAAAATGAGGAAGCTGTTGAAGTCCACACTGATGCCCTGGGGTTGAAGTGTTCCGAGGCGGAAGATGAGGCGTTCTTCCTCCAGGCGTCTAGTGGTGAGGGAGCGGCGGTGAAGGAGGCCCAGGACCTCCATGTCCTCGGCAGAGTCAGAGGGGGAGTTGAAATGTTGGGCCACGGAGTGGTTTGGTTGATTGGTGCGGGTGTCTCTGAGATGTTCCCTAAATCGCTCTGCTAGGAGGCGCCCAGTCTCCCCAATGTAGAGGAGACCACATCGGGAGCAACGGATACAATAAATGATATTAGTGGATGTGCAGGTAAAACTTTGATGGATGTGGAAGGCTCCTTTAAGGCTTTGGATAGAGGTGAGGGAGGAGGTGTGGGCACAGGTTTCACAGTTCCTGCGGTGGCAGGGGAAAGTGCCAGAATGGGAGGTGGGTCGTAGGGGGGTGTGGACCTGACCAGGTAGTCACGGAGGGAACAGTCTTTGCGGAAGGCGGAAAGGGGTGGGGAGGGAAATATATTCCTGGTGGTGGGGTCTTTTTGGAGGTGGCGGAAATGTCAGCAGATGATTTGGTTTATGCGAAGGTTTGTAGGGTGGAAGGTGAGCATCAGGGGCATTCTGTCCTTGTTACGGTTGGAGGGGTGGGGTCTGAGGGCGGAGGTGCGGGATGTGGACGAGATGCGTTGGAGGGCATCTTTAACCATGTGGGAAGGGAAATTGCGGTCTCTAAAGAAGGAGGCCATCTGGTGTGTTCTATAGTGCAACTGGTCCTCCTGGGAGCAGATACGGCGGAGGCGGAGAAATTGGGAATACGGGATGGCATTTTTGCAAGCGATAGGGTGGGAAGAGGTGTAATCCAGGTAGCTGTGGGAGTCGGTGGGTTTGTAAAAAATGTCAGTGTCAAGTCGGTTGTCATTAATGGAGATGGAGAGGTCCAGGAAGGGGAGCGAGGTGTCAGAGATGGTCCAGGTAAATTTAAGGTCAGGGTGGAATGTGTTGGTGAAGTTGATGAATTGCTCAACCTCCTCGCGGGAGCATGAGGTGGTGCCAATGCAGTCATCAATGTAACGGAGGAAGAGGTGGGGAGTGGTGCCGGTGTAATTACGGAAGATCAACTGTTCCGGGGCCAGGACATTTATCAATTTTAAGACCTTTTAGCTTTTCTAGCACTTTCTCTTTTGTAATGGCAACCATACTGAACTCAGCCCCCGACTCCCTTTAATTGTTATGATCACGTTATGCAAAACGTTATCTGGCAGGAACTTAAATGTTGCTCGTTAAACTCTCTCACACAAACTATCATTCCATCTATGCAGAATCCTAGAGAACAGAAAGAGACTATGCAATCCATTGTGCATGTGAAAGCCCTTGAAAGAGCTTTCCAATTAGTCCCACTCCCTTGCGCTTTCCCCACAAATCTGTAAATGTTTTCTTCTCAAGCTGAGGTTACCATGAAGAATTCTCCTTCACAACCTCTCCCCGCACCTGAGGCATGGTAACTCTCAGGTTAAACCACCACGGCACGGTGGCACAGTGGTTAGCACTGCTGCCTCACAGCGCCAGAGACCTGGGTTCAATTCCCGACTGACTGTGTGGAGTTTGCACATTCTCCCCGTGTCTGCGTGGGTTTCCTCTGGGTGCTCCGGTTTCCTCCCACAGTCCAAAGATGTGCACATCAGGTGAATTGGCCATACTAAATTGCCTGTAGTGTTAGGTAAAGGGGTAAATGTACAGGAATGGGTGGGTTACGCTTCGGCGGGTCGGTGTGGACTTGTTGGGCCGAAGGGCCTGTTTCCACACTGTAAGTAATCTAATCTAAGTAATCTAATCTAATTAGTTGTCTCTCTTTACTTAGAGAGCAGCTACATGGTCTGGTAAGACTGTGGCAACTTTTCTTTTACCTAGTTGATAACATTCTCACCTCTGAATCACAAGGTTTTAGATACCAGCCCCACTCCAGGGATTGAGTGCAAAAATCAAAGCTGACATTCCAGTACAGGGTTGAGGGAATGCAGCAAGAACAAAGGTGCAATCTTTCGGATAAGTTGTTGAACCAAGCTTTATTTTTGGATGTGTATAAAATATTCTAAGGCACTACTTTGAGGTAGTGCAAGGGACTTATCCCTGGTGTCCTAACCAATGTTTGGCCTTCAATCAAAGTCAAGTAAAACAGAATGTCCGGTCACCATCACAAACATACAAACAAGGAACAAGGTAGGCCACTTGGCTCGTTGAGTCTGCTCTGCCATTCAATTGGATCACAGCTGATTTGATTTTAACCTCAACTCGACATTCCTGTATGCCATAATAACCTTGCATCACCTTGGTCATCAGGATCTATTTAACTCAGCCTTAAAAATATTTAATGATCCTGCATCAACTGACTTTTGAGGAAGGGGTTTCCAAAGGCTCTCAACCCTCAGAGAAAAAAAGTCTTTCCTCATCTTGTTTTTAAATGGGAACTCCTTCATTTTTAAATTATGACTTCTAGTTCTAGAATCTCCCACAAGAGGAAATGTGCTTTCCAACACCCACCCTGTCAAGTTCCCTCAGGATCTGAGATGGTGTTTTTGGGAGCTTGCAGTGCACAAATTGTCTGCTGCACTTCCTACAAAAGTAACTATACTTTAAACAGTACATAATCGCATGTAAAGTGCACGTATATTGCATACTATGGTGTAATACAAATCCCATGGAGGAGATATAAACCAAGATAACCAAGTTTACTGAATAACCTCCAAATAAAGTAACTTCCCAAAGATTCTGTTCAAGTTTTGTTTCTCTCTCCCCAGATGCTGCAAAAATGCAGAGTTTCTCTAGAGTTGTATTTGTTTCAGTTTCCACTTTTTATTGCTGTTCCTTTCACAAAAATTGGAAAACACAAATAAAACTCTGACTTAATAGCCAAATGATACTTCAAGTAAAACGGTAAATAGCTGATAGACCAAAGATATATTTTAAGCAACCATAAACACCAACCATTCACTCCCTATGCAAATAGGACACTAGTTAGCTTCAGAATCCCACAATACGCCGTTCTTTATTCATGCAGGTAGGTCAGAGGTTCTACCTGACAAGAGCTATCAGTATAAGCTTCATGTGTACAAATGTCATCAGTAAAGTTCAAGTACACTTCTATAAATCCTCTATCGCTCAATTCACGACAGTTCTGATACCAGCAATTCTTTGATCCTTTTCAGCTCAACTAACCAATAACATTCCTGTTTATGATTTGGGTCTTCTGTGAAAACACCCAGCAGCATCTCCTTTTCTACCAAACAGGAAACTTTATGATGTCCTGAAAGTGAGATTTGCTTCTTCACCTCACAAGAATTCTCTGGCTCCTTTTTCTGTCTTGGTTTGCTTTCCTTATGTATCTGTATCTACATGTTTAACTCCCTTACCCTGTGGATCCTCTGCAAATAGCTCTTTGTGTTGTCAGCAAAAAGGCTTCTTTCTTAACTTCCTTCTGGGTCAAGAGTTGCTAGATTCAGTATTTTTTACTATCCAAGAAAATACCAATTGATTCTTTGTAATTACACACATTGTCTTTTATCTTTACAAAATACTTGACATACATTGTCAAAACTAATTACACAGATTCCACATATCATTTAAATAAATTGCAGTTTCCTTACTTATTGCTTCTAGGCCAAATGTCATTATGGTAATGGCAATAAAAAGTGTTGTATAAATGCGAGTATTTCTTTCAGTTTGCCCACTGGAACCACGTATTAGATAAACATAGAAAGTCAGCAATGTTGATGTTTCTGATACTTCAGGAACTCAAAACTCTTAATGAATACCTTTAATGATACATTATGAACCAACCTGGAAAGCAATGAATATAGATTATCCTCAAGTAAGTTCCAATACAAAGCAACCAGGGAATGTCAAACATATTGTTCAATTGATAAACAAGTGAAGTAGGCATTTGGCAGAGCACATAGATCTACTACACCTATTAACTAATGTTTAGCTACCTTTTGAAAAATTTCAGGATCTAGATCACTGCCAAAAAATAATCAGCTTTTCTTTGGGCTAAACCTTGTGCATCGGATTTTACTGAAATCCATTCATTAGTTTTTATTTTTTTTAAACAGAGACATGAAAACATTATCTTTGCTATAAGTATTGCCTCCACTCATTTTCATTGGCAGAGTAATAAAGCTATGTGCAAAACTCCAACTTTTTAAAAGTGAAATAGATCACTTGCAAAACTAAGTAGTGAGTATGAGGAGACTTGAACTTTCACAGCAAAGGAGATTAAGTAAAAACACAGATAAATTTGCATTGTCATGCCATTCATAACCTTAGGACATTCTAACATAGTTAACAAGTAGTACACTTTATAGTAACTATAGTAATGCAAGAAAAACAAAAGCCAAATCTGCACACAGCAAGCTTACACAAACCGCAATTTAATAATGTCCAGATATATTCTGATATTGCTGGAATAATAAATCCTGGCTAAGGCACTGGAGAGAACTTGCAAATGGAATCTTGGCATTTATTGCAAGAGGACTGGATTATAAAACTGAAGAAATGTCAGAACTACATAAGGTGCTGATGAGATCACACCTGGAGCGTTGTGCCTAGATTTGGTCTCCTTACTTGAGCTACAAATGTGGTGGCACTGGGGGCAGTTTATAGGAGGGTCACCAGATTGATTTCAGGAATGAAAGGGCTGTCGTACGAGGAACAGTTGAATAGCTTGGGTTTAGACTTGGTGGAGTTCAGAAGAATAAATGGGGGATCAGTGAAGTATTTAAAATGCTAAAGGGGATCGATAAGGTGGACATTGAACAGATTTCCCCTTGTGGAACAGTCTTGAACAAGAGGTCGTAGACATATAGTGAGAGGAGGTAGATTCAAATCTGAGATGAAGAGAAACTACTTCTCTTAGAGGGTTGTGAACCTGTGAAGCTCACTGTCCAAGAGGAGGCATAAGAAAAAATAGATATGATTTTGATTAAGGGCTATGGGGGTCAGGCAAGAAAACGGAGTTGAGACCAGGATAAGATCAGTCATGATCATGTTAAATGACAGATTGGGCTCAAAGGGCTGAATTGCCTACTCCCGCTTCTAATTCCTATGTTCCTATGGGACTCTCCTGCTCTACAAGTAGTACCACAGGATCTTCTGTACCTGTCAAAGAAGCTGTTGGGGTCTCTGTTTAATCTCACATTCATTTTACTTTGGAACAAAGCACAGGGACATCAGTCCCTGGATAAAACTTACAATATTTCAATCAACAAATAACTATCAATGCAACTAACTGAAAGCTGTAACAAAACTTTTCAATAAGCCATCAAAAGCACTAACCATACTGGTGAAAAAATGAAGACTTGATCTATTTATTATCTATATCTAAACTATAAATCCAAAGGTCAAAAGCACAATACCATTTTACAATGTTTGCTCTTAGACATACAATTTGATTTGGAACATGAAGTTTACTTGAATTTGCTTTCAGATCAATGTACAATCATTTCACTAGCTTTTACTGTTGACAAATGTGCTAATAAAATCAATGTTACATTAATTACTCGTGACATTTATGTACCTTTGGGTCCAGTGCACAGCTTCCAACAGATGGGCTCTAACCACATTAGCCTGTAATTGGTAGACAAGTGGTCGAAGCAAAAATAGAACTAAATCACTTATTTGTTGCTCCATCAGGAATCTAGTTAACCGCTGCATAACCCCTTGCAATCATACCACAAACCACTAAAAAATCTAATGATGGGAAACAGGTCAATTTAGGTGTCAATTTAAATCTAAGCAATACCATTAGCTCTACCCTTTTATTTGACATCGGTCAACCAAACTATAATTGTTTTTAATCATTCACGGGACCTGGACATTACGGGCTGGTCATCATTTATTGTCCATCCCCAGTTGCCCTTGAGAAGCAATGGTGAGCTGTCTTCTCGAACTACTACAGTCCATGTGCTCCAAGTAGACCCACAATGCCTTTAGAGAATTTCGACCCAGTGACACTGAAGGAATGCTGATATATTTCAGAGTCAAGATGGTGACTGGCTTGGAGGGGAATGAGCAGGTGTTCCCATCTATCTGTTGCCCTTTTTCTTCTAGATGGAAGTGGTCATGGGTTTGGAAGTTTCTGCCTAAGGATCTTTGGTGATTTTCTCAGCGCATCTTGTAGATAGCAATACTGCTGGTACTGACTGCCTGTGGAGGGGGGAGTGGATGTTTGTGGATATGGTACCAATCAAACATACAGCTTTGTCCTGAATGGTGTCAAGCTTCCAGTGTTGTTGTAGCTGCACTCATCCATGCAAATGGGGAGTATTTCATCACATTCCTGACTTATGCCTTGCAGATGGTGAAAATGGGGAGTCAGGAGGTGAGTTACTCACTGTAGTTTTCCTAGCTTCTGACCTGCTCTTTTAGCTACCTGTTTATGTAACAAGTCAGCTGAGTTTCCGGTCAATGGTAACTCCCAGAATGTTAATACTGGGGATTCAGTGATAGTACCTCCATTGAATGTCAAGGGACAGTGGCTAGATTGTCTCTTATTAGAGATGGTTATTGCCTGGCATTTGAGAGAGACTATTGATGCAGCTTTGAAGTTCCATCTAGTTATGGACCCAGAGAGGTCACCATTAATAACATTAGAGTAATTCTGGTTTTTTCTTACTTTTCAATATACAGTAATATCGGTGGTGCTAAATAGTACATGTTTTCTGAATGTAGGTAAGGTTATATTTATTTACATATTCCTGCGTGGTCATAGTGGACCTCCTCCTTGAATCATTGTAGTCCAGTTGATAATAATGCTTTCACAATAGTATTTGGTATGTAATTCTACTGTTGTGTGTAAACTACACAGGTTATCATATTTCAGCTATTTATTTAAAAATCACACAGAGAAGCAAATATTGAAATATTTAACTTTATTGCATGGTAGACTGAAGTCAGTAAATAAGGCCTCACAACTCAAGGTAGCTATTAGGAGAAAGTGCGAACTGCAAATGCTGGAGCTCAGAGTCGAAAAGTGTGGCACTGGAAAAGCACAGTGGGTCAGGCATCATCTGAGGAGGAGAGTCAACGTTCCGGGCATAAGCCCTTCGACAGGAATTCCTGATGCTGCCTAACCTGCTGTGCTTTTCCAGTGCCATACTTTTCGACTCAACTTAGCTATTACTCAATTAATGGTGGAATTTCGTTCCAATTCTCACCAACAGGTCTGTCTCTGGATGTCCAGGCTTTCATCCTTGTGCTGTTTTGTTCTCCAGAGTTCTGCTACTGAAGAATCTTGAAGTTGATATCATAGGAGTTTCTCAAGGTAAAAACAATGACTGCAGATGCTGGAAACCAGATTCTGGATTAGTGGTGCTGGAAGAGCACAGCAGTTCAGGCAGCATCCAAGTAGCTTCGAAATCGACGTTTCAGGCAAAAGCCCTTCATTATTCCTGATGAAGGGTTTTTGCCCGAAACGTCGATTTCGAAGCTACTTGGATGCTGCCTGAACTGCTGTGCTCTTCCAGCCCCACTAATCCAGAATCATAGGAGTTTCTGTCTTGTACAGTTTCTGATGTGACATCACTGATGATCCTTCAAATCAGTTCACCCAAATACTGAGTATGGTTCTGGGGTCATCAAATATGTTGCTTGCCTTTTTATCCTGTTCCTTATTACATTCCTTGATAACTATATATTTGAAACACTACTTTACCACAATTATGCCCTTTAGCTCAGGACATTCCTCTGCCCATTGGTCACAAGGCAGCAGGCTGCCAAGCAGTTGTTACCTTCTCCCTCCAAGGAAACAACTTGTTTATATTGTTTTGACTCCTCCTTCCAGGGATATTTAATTGGCATGTTGCTTTTAATTCCTTTATACCAGTTTTTCCTTTGCCCTTTCATCTCAGGAAACAGTTTATTCCAGAAAGTGTTATAGCTGATTCTTTCGATCCCTGAACAGTTATTAAAGTTTGAAGTTTACAGTATCACAATAGTAACTCAGCAACATTGATGAATCAACAATGTGAGACAAAACCAAGATGATAATTCCCGAAGAAGGGCTTACGCCCAAAATTTCAATTCTTCTGCTCCTCGGATGCTGCCTGACCTGCTGTGCTTTTTCCAGCACCACACACTCAATTCTGATCTCCAGCACCTGCAGTCCTCACTTTCTCCAAAGCCAAGATGGTGTAAGATTTGGAGATGAAGATATCCACATGTCAATGCTCTTGCTCCATTGGCAGTAGGAGTTACATGAAGGGGGAGGTGATGTCAAAATAATTTTGAATGAATCATTGCGGTGTTTTCTGTGGATAGCATCTGGTATAGTCAAGTGTAGGACAGAGTGGATACTGACTCCATTGGCACGAATATCAAACAAGAAACATTCTCCATTCATCATCTACTAAGTGCTCACCACTTCCATCACACATCTATGTGGTCGGTGTGGCTGCACTTTGAAGAATCAGAATGTGTGCTTTTTGTCTGAAGATAACTAGCAGCTGGCCACAGCACTAAATGCAGCATGTCTAGTTTATTCTGCTTAAAGATGAGCATTGTGATAACAGAGAACAATTAATGCTGTTACCTTTGAACAAGGGAGATGCTTGGGTTTTCTCTTGTTCATTACAGTTGTGTTGTCTATCAGTCTGTATCTGGGTAATTTCCAAAGCCATTTGTAGGCCAGCATGAGCATCTTCCTTAAGAAAAGGGTCTGA
Source organism: Chiloscyllium punctatum (assembly GCF_047496795.1). Taxonomy (NCBI): domain Eukaryota; kingdom Metazoa; phylum Chordata; class Chondrichthyes; order Orectolobiformes; family Hemiscylliidae; genus Chiloscyllium; species Chiloscyllium punctatum. The sequence continues at coordinate 8,624,580 of NC_092748.1, forward strand.
ATCGAGTCAAACATGCTGAAATCATCAGTGAACAGATCCTCCCTGACTTTATAATAGGGGGTAGGCCATGGTCAAAGAGTATTTGCCCACCATCCTCTTGCAGCTATGCCTCTTTTAAACAGTTACATAGTTATGCAAATTGTAACTCAATATCGAACAATAATTTTCATCTATCTACAAAGTTGAGGAACCATGGTTGGAATCTCTGCTATTGTCTTCCTTCACAAGTCTAGGACGTATGCCATTAGATTCAAAGGGAACTAGTTTGAAACTGGTACCTGCTCAATGTAGTTTGAATTGACAGCACTAAATACTTGCTTTAGCTATTAATATGGGCAAAGGGATGGAATAGGCTTTCGCTCTTGTGACACAATGCTAGTTTCCCTCTGAGCCAGGAAGCCCAGTTTCAAGAAATGCTCCAGAAGTGTGTAATTACATCTCCAAACATGTGGATTTGCACTTTTTTAACTTGCAGAGATTTACCAACAAGTGTGAACCATACCTTAAATGAGTATTTTACTTTGAAATTTTAAAACTATTCATTGATTTAGTTAGTGCGAAAGCAATTTTACTAATTCACTGACTGATTGGCCCTTTGTGCTTCTTCTGAATTCATTTTATTTTCACCATAACTTATGTTAATTCTCATGTATATCCTGAGCAGCCATTGTACATTTAACACTCACAGGAGGGTCCTTGATCTGACTGGACTTATGATGGGAAAAATAAAAATTTAAGAGTTAAAATAATTTGCTTGCCCCAAGGAGAGAGAGATGGGAAATTGTGTACATTGATTTGAAGTTACTGTCACCAACTCCTTCGGTGTTAGTCTAATTGTTTCCACTGGCAGAATTGCTTGACTGTTTAAAGAAGCCAATCAGGTAGGAAGCCAATCAAGTCTGTGCTGGATCTTTAAGCATTTCAACTTAATGCCAATCTCCTGCCTTCTCCCTATAATCCTTGACACTAATTATTAAAATAAAAATAATGCTCTTTTGAATACCTCAATTGAACCTGCTCCCAACCACAATTCCAGGCAGTATACCCCATTTCCTAACTAGGTAAAGGTAAATTTGCCAGAGTCCCAGCGGATACAGGACTATTGAGAGAGATGACTGGTAGTGAATTTAACCACACGTTAGGTGAGGGATAAGGTTCTGAAGGTGGACCTCCATGGTGGCATCAGCCAATGTGAGAATTGAGTTCATGCTGCTGGGCTCATGCTGCATCAAAATCAAGGCACACAGCTAACTCCAGTAGCCAACCCTCTCCCATATCCTTACTACTCTGTGTGAAAAAGATTTCTCTCACTTCACACTGGCTTTTTTCACAAACACTTTAAAAAGATGCCCTCTGATCCTCCTTATCTGTCCTTTCCAAACACCTCATGATTTTGAAAATTTCTATCAAATATTCTTTTAGTCTTCTCTCCAAAGAAAACAATGTACAGTTCTCCAATCTTCCTTTATAACCAGAGTGTTTCAGCCCTGGAAGCATTCTCTCCAATGTATTCACATTTATCCTATAGTGCATTACCCAGAACTTTACGTAATACTTTGGCTAATATCTAAACAGAGTCTCAGAAAAGTTCATCACAACTTCCCTGCTCTTGTATTCTTATTACTGAAGCTGAATTTTTTTTAAAAGAACTCTGTCTACCTATCTTGCCACATTTTGTGACTTACCCACATATATATTCAGATTTCTCTGCTCCTGCACACCCTTTAGAATGGTACCCTTTGTTATATTTTTAGTCTTTTACCAGTTGTGGGAAGGATAGCATTCTGAAAGCCAGTTTCTGAATGCATAGCCTGCCTGTGTAATTGAAACAGCGTGGGACATTACAGGAATGGAACGTAGGAATTGGACACCATTCCAGGAACTCCAAGCTCCCAGAGGAAAGCATTCCAAAAATAAACAGTACCTTCTTGTCCTGTCAAACTAGAATCACTAAACCATTTGCAAGTTTAGCTTTAAATTATCCCAGTTGATCTTGGCAGAGGCAGCAATCAAGGCAGAGGGTTTATTGAGAGCAAAATCTCATTAAATGTAATTTCACTGCAGGGGTTGTAAAAACCTCAGCACCATGTCCTATTCACCTTCAGTTATGCAAGCCTGTATGCTGTGAGTGAAGGGAATTCAAGATGAAATAAGCCAGTTTATCCAAAACAAAAATGGACAGTTTCACAAGATGTTGGGCTGCAGAACTAATATCTTTTTTGTTAAATTCTTAATAGTTGCTTTTTAAAAGTCTGCTCCATCTGCAAAATGGTTACAAGTGTTTGCAATAATGGAAAGTAATCATTACTTCAAATACAGCCCACAGCAGAGTATAATTGCAATAGTTTTAAGAGGCAATAAAAGATTGTAGGGGGAGAAAAGTCAGTCACTCAGTGGTACTTGCAAGGCACAACAGAAATGAGCAAGTTTAAAACCAACGTTGAGTGATTAAACTCACGTATGCTGCCACAACCTGTTTCGGTAGTCTATTTTACTCAAATTACACTGTACTACTTCCACAAAATCTTCTGTAACCTAAATACTGCAAAAGAACAGTTTTTTGAAAAAGCAGTATGCAATGAACAAATGCTTTTTCAGTGTAATTCAATTGATTATAATGTAGTATTGCAACTCCTGTCGTGTGAACTTCCCTGCTTTGCAACTCAAATAGTAGCCTTATAAACTCTGCAAATTGCTGTTTTTAGATGACTGAAACCTGACAAAAGACAAACTAGAATAAACAATTAAAAATGCAGTATAAGATCTACTTTGGGAAATCACAAGTTAAATAAGCTCGGTGGAGAAAGAAAATTGAAACTATGCTGCATTGCATGAACACTAACACTCCATACAATTGTTATTTAAGTCCAGCATATTATGGCCTATTTTGAACTAGCCACATTACAAAGTGATGAAATAACTCTACAAAAAATAAAGGTATTTAATTGTATTGGCTACATTTTCCCCACTTTCCTCCTAGAGTTGTAACTTTCCAAAACTAACCAAAGGCAGTAAAAAGTAAACTTCTTCACAACATAGAAGGAATGTCCTAATTCAGTCTCTATGCACTGTTGCATAGACAGATCACATAATTCACCTCTACGCATACTTTCACACTGACATCAGGGAAGCTGGTTGTGATCCTCAAGCAAAAACAAGTGATTGCTGCTTTCATGCTGATTTTCTGCTGCAGCCAATGAATAGTAATAATGCACTTCGTGTTGTTTGTAACGGTCTCTCAGAATCTGGATAAAGTCAGAATGTGAATGCTACCTGCTTTACTGTGATTGTGTTACAGCTACAAAGCAAATCAAGCGACAAGCTGTGGCTGGTAACACTTTGGCCTCTTAGTTGTGGGGGATCTTGCTCCATTCGAAAGACTCAAGCACAGAATCCATGACACTCCACTGTAGCAATGAAAGAATGTTGCAGCACTATTGGAGGTGAAACATTTCCAATGATAATTAAAACAAACCTCTTATCAGTGGATATAAAAGATTTGAAAAGCAGGAAGGCAAATTCTTACTGATTAGATTAGATTAGATTACTTACAGTGTGGAAACAGGCCCTTCGGCCCAACAAGTCCACACCGCCCCGCCGAAGCGTAACCCACCCATACCTCTACATTTACCCCTTACCTAACACTACGGGCAATTTAGCATGGCCAATTCACCTGACCTGCACATCTTTGGACTGTGGGAGGAAACCGGAGCACCCGGAGGAAACCCACGCAGACACGGGGAGAACGTGCAAACTCCACACAGTCAGTCGCCTGAGGCAGGAATTGAAGCCGGGTCTCTGGCGCTGTGAGGCTGCAGTGCTAACCACTGTGCCACCGTGCCGCCCATCATTACTCCAAAAACATTGCTAAACCAGCACACTGCTGCATGTGCACAAACTCACAGAATGGCCTCCCGTTGTACTGTAACCATTCAGCCAATTCTATCTAACTTAGGTTTCTGAAAAAGCAATTTACCAGTGCCTTCTTCAGTGGCCTACCTTTTCCCCATTGCCCTGCGTTGCCTCCTTTTCATATACTGACCCAATTTCCCTTTGAATACTGCAATGGAACCTACTTCCATCACACACTCAGGCACTGCATTCCAGATCCTAACCACTCCTTGCACAAAAAAGTTTTCCTCTGTGTCACTGCAACATGTTTTGCTAATTATCTCAAACCTGGTGTCCTCCTCAATTCTTTCACTAGCGAATACAATTTCCCTCCTAGTACATACTCATTCTAGACCACTCACAATTGTGAATACCACCATCAAATCTCATGTCAACTTTCTCCACTCCAAGGCAAACCATTTCACTTTCTCCAATGTATCTACGTAACTTAAAGTCCCTGTTCCATGAAACCATTCTTGCCAATTATTTCTGCACACTCTATAATTCATTCACATCCTAACTGCTACTTTCGCTACATCAGAATTATGACTATACTTCAAAAGGTACTTCACTTCCTGAGGTCATTAAAGGCACTAGCTAAATTCAAGTCTGCCTGCATTCGAATAATCATTCTGGTTAAACAGAACTGTTGCATCGCTCCATCTTCAAAGGCTCAAGAGTGAAAACTTAAAAAGAGTTTGCTCATTGATGCAATTTCTACTCTGTGGTGAAATGTCTAATGCCCACTTTGAAGTTCCTCAAACAGCATGAGTTGACATCACGAACAAACATAAAACAGAACTCATCTAGTTTTGATCTGGTAAAAGTCTCTCGAAATCAGAAACAATATACCCAATTTCCTCTTCACATTCACATTCAGGATGTGATCAGTATTTATTGTCCATCCCTAGTTCAACAATTTGGATGTGGGACTGCAGTCATATACAGACCCATGCCAATTTTGAATTACGGATTTCCTTCCCTAAAAAACTTTATTTGGGCTCATTGTCTAGATCATTAATACTGGACGCAATAACTAGTCCAGCACAAGGTTTTAAACATTTTCATACTTTGAATAAATAATGGGGGCGGCACAGTGTTTCAGTGGTTAGCACTGGTGCCTCACAGCACCAGGGTCCTAGGTTCGATTCCAGCCTTGGGTGACTGTCTGTGTGGAGTTTGCACGTTCTCCCCGTATCTGCATGGGTTTCCTCCGGGTGCTCCGGTTTCCTCCCATAGTCCAAAGTTGTGCAGGTCAAGTGAATTGTCACGCTAAATTGCCCATAGTGTTAGGTGCATTAGTCAGAAAGAAATGGGTCTGGGTGGGTTACTCTTCAGAGGGTCGGTGTGGACTGGTTGGGCCGAAGAGCCTGTTTCCACACTGTAGGAAATCTAATCTTAAAATAAAAATGGAAATTTTGTTACTTTTTTTGAATATGTGTGTCATTTGACATGATGCAAAACCCTGGCTATGAAAATGAACTAGCTAAGACTTTTGAACAGGACTGAGATATATTAGTGCGCTATAATTAAGTCAGGTAAATTTAGCTCATTATTTAGCATACACATTACTGTGGCCCAGATCAGGGATAATAGTACTATATTTCTATCTTTATTATATTGCTGTTACATAGTTTAGGCCTAATTGATAACTTAGAACTGGCAAAACACCTGATGTTATGTTGTACTTGAGGATTTGATGGAAGACTCCAGAACTAATTTCAGTCACTTAAGAGTGACAAACATAAACAGCGTTCTGTTCATTATTACTGACATTTACTCACTGAAGACCTACATAAAGAAATGGAGTCAGAACTCACCTGTGACAGTGATCTATGATATGTATTTTATCATGTCACAGATATCCTATAAATGCCAGTTGCTTTATTGGTTGAGTAAGACATAAGACCGAAAATATAACTATGCCTTTGGGAAAGAATGATAACTTTACAGGAAGTCAGCTGATTTAGCAAGCTGGTTAAGGAAACATGAAGGGTAAGAAACGTATATAAATACTGTTCAGAGACTGAAGCCTCCAAAGACAACAGCATTTATAAGGCCTCACATCCAATTTCATCACGTAAGAATCTTTTATCTTTACTTAATAACTAACTCAATGAGGGGGAAAAAAATCATTTCACTTTAGAAGGTAAGTTTCATCACTGTTGATGGTCCCTCACAGTCGAGGAGGACTCTTTTCCATTCTCAGGATGAGTCCATAGGTGGCTATACATTCCAAAGTAGCTACTGTAGGTTCTGTTACACCTGGGGCGGGAAGGGGTGGATGGGCATTGATGTTGCAGAATACTCCTTTCCCTGATTTTGCATGGCTTCTGCTTTTTTCCAGACAGCAAGTCTCAAGGAGCTCCACACCTTCCCAGATACTCCTCCTCCACTTTCGACGGTCTTGGGCCAGTGATTCCCAGGTGCTTGTGCTTAGAAATGCTAAGTTTATGTTTTTCTTGAAATACCGTTGAGGGATTAGCATTATTGGCTTAAAGTGAAAGTGCTCAGCAGCAGTTTAAAAACATAATGTAGACAGAAACAATAAAGTTGCCATGATTGCACTGTGATTTCCATGAAGTAGTAAACTCAATGACAGCTGGGAAACTACCAGTTTCAAAGGATGGGGTTGCTTTATCTGGGAAGCAGAGTAGCAGCCAGAGAACAAAGAAACAATGGAAAATAAGGAAAGAAAACATGGACAGCAAAAATCAACAAAGCTGTGATTAACATCCAAGGACTTGATGCATTATCACCAAGCTCAGCATTAATTGTTCATTGTTATTTGTTTAATTAGTTAATTGGGTGATTTGACAGTGGACAGTTTAAAGCAAAAGAGCTCAGATTTTCTTCAGTGCTAGTTGCCAAGGGAAAGGTGGAAACTGATGTTTGAGCTACATTGAGATATACTGTAAATCTGCAAAGTCTTTTACTGCCTAATTCATCACACGGTTATTGGTGTAAGAAAAATCCTGACTGCATTTAAGATATACCCTATATTACATAGATCAATATTCCCTTATCCATCTGCAATGCAGGAGGCATGTTTCACTGAAACTCCGAGCATTGTTCTCCCAATTCAATGCAACTTCCTCAATCCAAACTAACCACACCTGGACAACAATTCAAACTAACAATGAAAACAACCTAACTTCCACAGACATCATGAATGGTTTTTTTTCAAAAACATAATGGCTTGGTGAATCAAACATAAATTCTGTTGAGGAAGCCCCAGTCAAATTCATCTCACAGCTGAAGAAACTTCCTCAATCAAGCTGATGGTATGAAAATGAGAAAAATGAAACTCTGACCAGTTCAGAAATTCAGATTAAGTATGGGGAATATATGAGCATGAGGCAACAGGCTGTTCATTTGCTAGTTTTCCAAATAGATGAACATAACATGGTGTCAAACGGCAAAAGGTTAAAAAGTTTTCATGATAGCAGTAATCTTGTAGGTCACAGTCATAATATGACTTCTATGCAAAGACCAGACTCTTGTACCATTCTACACAGGTGATACAAAAGTTCAGATGCTAGAAATCTAAACTAAGGAAAAAAAAGTGAAAAATAAACTCAGCAGGTTAGACAATAGATTCTATGATACATAATGGGCATAGGTCCATACTGTTAATGGACAATGCAAAAAAGATTTATCTGTACTTCCACACACATCATCTACTGTATCCGTTGCTCTACACTGGGGAGACAGGGCGCCAACTTGCAGAACATTTCAGAGAACATCTCTTGGACACACACACTAAACAACCTCACCATCCCATGGCCGAACACTTCAACTACCCCTCCCACTCCACCAAGGACATGCAAGTCCTGGGTTGCCTCTACCGCCAAAGCCTAACCACCCAACATCTGGAGGAAAAACAACTAATCTTCCGCCTTGGGACCCTCTAACGACACAGGATCAATGTGGATTTCACCAGTTTCCAAATTTCCCCTCCACACCACCGCCCCCCCCCACCTTATCCCAAATTCAACCCTCCAACTTAGCACCACCCTCCTGAACTGTCCTACCTGCTCACCTTCCTTCCCACCTACCTGCTCCACCCTCCTCTCTGACCTATCACCTTCACCCTCACCTTCATCCTCCTATCACATTCCCAGTTACTTTCCACCCAGCCCCATCCCCCTCGGTCCAAAAACCTCATTCCTGATTAAGGGCTTATGCTCAAAACGTCAATTCTCCTGCCCCTCAGATGCTGCCTGACCAGCTGTGCTTTTCCAGCACCACATCTTCGACTCTGATCTCCAGCAGCTGCAGTCCTCACTTTCTCACAGTACAAAACTAGACTCCACAATGGAGTTGCTCATCTCTTGGGATCAGTGTCAGATTAATGCATGAGGCCTGAGCAGTACTGGATTAGAATAATTTGCTCCTATTTACTATTAATTTATGCCAGCCAGCATAGCATTTGTGTAGCTGTTGACAAAGAATGAGATTGCGTTTAGAGGTGTGGGGTAACCACTACCCCACTGGCCTCAAACAGAGAAACTAATCACAAGCATAAAGATCAAGTTAATTGAGAAAGCTATTGGGAAATTCAGAACTGCTGGATGTACCAACTTTTACATGTCACTTGCCTTGAACAGATAATACTATCTTCTGAAAACCACCAAGAACAACGTAATAGAAGTCAAAATGAAGTGAAAAATAAGGTAACTACTTAAAAATATAGCATCATTTTCCTGTCTTAAATTTTAAATATTCCCAAAATAAAGAGTGTAACTGAGCCGAGTAACTCCATGAATATCCAGTGAGCTATTGAGCTCAATATGAGGCCAGGTATGGTATAATTAGCTTTCACCCATCTGAAAAAGATGTTGAACGGTAAACGTTTCCTCGAAAACAAAGTTTATGATCTACAAGAGCAAATATGCTCTCCACTCTCCTACGTGGTTGCAAAATCTGGAACTTGAAAACCTGCCAAGAAAGGAAACTTTAAAACCAGATGTCTTTGGAGGATTCCAGACAAACACTGGGGGGGACTCTATGTCCAAGAATGATGTGGCAAAACACTCAATACATCCTCCAGTTCCTCCATCATTGATAAAAAGATGGTTCAGCTGGCTTAGCCAGGTCACATGGGATCAGTCATTTTGGTCTGCCCATCAGGTATTGAAGTGGGATCCTACTGAATTCTGAAGACAGCAACCCCAGCTGTCAGTAGAGATTGCCAGTTAGCCAAAAGATGTGGAGTGATACAAAAGCATTAGCTGTCGCCATGAGAAAATGGAGTGCTTGATCCAGTTCACACTTATCAAGACACTATTGACAAGAGCCACTGAGTCTAACTCTGTTACGAAAATGAATGTGAGGCCATCGTGCTGCAGGCACCCCTGTTCATCAACTTATTCGATAAGACATAAATCATTTCTACAATGCAAAAAAATTGGAATAAATCATTAAGAATATAAGCATGTGGCAGAACTTTTGTTGGAAAACTATCAGTACTGTAAGAATTCAATTATGAATAAACAACAGCAATTGTCAAACCAAAAACTCATACCAAGTAGCGCTGCGATTATGTTAACTGAATGAGTAAACAAGAATTAATAATGCTAAGTTATTACAAATTTCATTACAGCAGCTGGGGAATTTAAATTCAGTTAATCAAATAAATCTGCAATTGAAATAACTAGTATCAGTATTGGTGATCATCTAACTATGACTGTCATAACATTTTCAAACACTTTCCTTCATTAACTAAAATATATACAAGAGAAGGGAGGCTGTGATGGAATTGTACAAAACGTCTAATTAGACTTGCTAGAGTACAGTACTCTGCAGGATTCTGGTCACCACAATACAGGAAGGATATGACTGCAGTAAAGAGAATGGAGTGTAGAATTAGGAGGGCAATTATAGCTATGAAAGATTGGATAGGCCAGTCTCATTCACCACTGAATGGAGGGGAAATTCAATAGAATGTACAAAGTAATGATCAGGTGTTTAGGAAAGGCCTGTTTTCTTTAAAAAAAAGTCAATAATCAGAAATCTTAGATTTAAAAATTAATGGTAGAAGGATTTGATAGAAGTGAAGAGAAACCTTTTCGCTCAAAGGATGGTGTGATCTGGAACCTTTTGTCTGAAAAAATGGCAATACACATCTCATTTATAAAATACTTGGGCAAAATTGGAGGTATGGTAGACAGCAATGAAGTTTACTTCAGAGTTAAATGGGACCTTGATCAGGTGGGCCAATGGGCTGAGGAGTGGCTGATGGAGTTTAATTTAAATAAATGTGAGTTGCTGCATTTAGAAAGGCAATTCAGGGCAAGGATGCTGCTAGGGCTGTAGGGTTTGAGCCATAGGGAGAGACTGAATGGGCTGCGGCTATTTTCCCAAGTGCCAGAGGCTGAGGGGACCTTACAGCCGTTTATAAAATTATGAGGGCCAATGATAGGGTGAATAGCCAAGGTATTTTCCCCAGGGTAAGGGAATCCAAAACTGGAGGTTTAAGGTGAGAAGGGAAAGGTTTAAAAGGAACCTATGGGGCAACTTTTTCATGCAGTGGGTGGTGTGTGTATGGAATGAGCTGCTAGAGGAAGTGGTGGAGGCTGGTACGATTACAATATTTAAAAGGCATCTGGATGGATTTAGAGAGATATGGGCCAAATGCTGGCAAATGGGATTAGATTAATTTAGGATATCTGGTCGGCATGGACAAGTTGGACAATGGGGTCTGTTTATATGCTGTACATCTCTATGACTATGATACGCACTTAAAGGGTCGAGATTTGGCAAAGAGATTACACTGGATAAGACTAGGGCGGCACGGTGGCTCAGTGGTTAGCACTGCTGCCTCTCAGTGCCAGGGACTCAGGTTCGATTCCAGCCTCGGGCAACTGTCTGTGTGGAGTTTGTACATTACCCCATGGGTTTCCTCCGGGAGCTGCGGTTACCTCGCACAATCCAAAGATATGCAGGTTAAGTGAACTGGCTATGCTAAATTGCCCATAGTGCTCAGCGATGTGTAGGTTAGGTGCATTATTTAGGGGTAGAGTCACAGAGATGTACAGCATGGAAACAGACCCTTCGCTCCAACTTGTCCACGCTGACCAGATATCCCAACCCAATCTAGTCCCACCTGCCAGCACCTGGCCCATACCCCTCCAAACCTTTCCTATTCATATACCCATCCAAATGCCTCTTAAATGTTGCAATTATACCAGCCTCCACCACATCCTCTGGCAGCTCATTCCATACACGTACCACCCTCTGCATGAAAAAGTTGCCCCTTAGGTCTCTTTTATATCTTTCCCCTCTCACCCTAAACCTATGCCCTCTCGTTCTGGACTCCAACTCCAAGGAAAAGACTTTGTCTATTTATTCTATCTATGCCCTTCATAATTTTGTAAACCTCTATAAGGTCACCCCTCAGCCTCCGACACGCCAGGGAAAACAGCCCCAGCCTGTTCAGCCTCTCCCTGTAGCTCAAATCCTCCAACCCTGGCAACATCCTTGTAAATCTTATCTGAACCTTTTCAAGTTTCACAACATCTTTCCAATAGGAAGGAGACCAGAATTGCACACAATATTCCAACAGTGGCCTAACCAATGTCCTGTACAGCTGCAACATGACCTCTCAACTCCTGTACTCAATACTCTGACCAATAAAGGAAAACATACCAAACGCCTTCTTCACTATCCTATCTACCTGCGACTCCACTATCAAGGAGCTATGAACCAGGACTCCAAGGTCTCTTGCAGCAACAGTCCCTAGGACCTTACCATTAAGTGTATAAGTCCTGCTAAGGTTTGCTTTCCCAAAATGCATTTATCTGAATTAAACTCCATCTGCCACTTCTCAGCCCATTGGCCGATCTGGTCCAGATCCTGTTGTAATCTGAGATAACCCTTTTCGCTGTCCACTACACTTCCAATTTTGGTGTCACCTGCAAACTTACTAACTGTACCTCTTATGCTCGCTTCCAAATCATTTATGTAAATGTCAAAAAGTAGAGGGCCAAGCACCGATCCTTGTGGCACTCCACTGGTCACAGGCCTCCAGTCTGAAAAACAACCCTCCACCACCACCCTCTGTCTTCTACCTTTCAGCCAGTTCTGTATCCAAATGGCTAGTTCTCCCTGTATTCCATGAGATCTAACCTTGCCAATCAGTCTCCCATGGGGAACCTTGTCGAATGCCTTATTGAAGTCCATATAGATCACATCTACTGCTCTGACCTCACCAATCTTCTTTGTTACTTCTTCAAAAAACTCAATCAAGTTTGTGAGACATGATTTTCCACGCACAAAGCCATGTTGACTATCCTGAATCAGTCCTTGCCTTTCCAAATACATGTACATCCTGTCCCTCAGGATTCCCTCCAACAACTTGCCACCACTGAGGTCAGGCTCACTGGTCTATAGTTCCCTGGCTTGTCTTTACCGCCCTTCTTAAACAGTGGCACCACGGTTGCCAACCTCCAGTCTTCCAGCACCTCACCTGTGACTATTGATGATACAAATATCTCAGCAAGAGGCCCAGCAATCACTTGTCTAGCTTCCCACAGAGTTCTCGGGTACACCTGATCAGGTCCTGGGGAGTTATCCACCTTTAACCATTTCAAGACATCCAGCACTTCCTCCTCTGTAATCTGGACATTTTGCAAGATGTCACCATCTATTTCCCTACAGTCTATATCTTCCATATCCTCTTCCACAATAAATACGGATGCAAAATATTCATTTAGTATCTTCCCCGATTTTCTGGGGCTCCACACAAAGGTGTAGAATAATGGATTTGGGTGGGATACTCTTCCCAGGGTCAGTATGGATATGTTGGGCCAAAGGGCCTGTTTCCACACTGTACGGATTCTATGATTCTTTCTAGGCAGCAAAACAAGATGAGTTAAATGCTGAAAATCTCCGATTCCATTCTATGCAAAACTCATGTGATCCCTGAATGACCTTTAGGGATGGAAACCTGCAACCTTCAGTCTAAATGGGGTTCCAGGTTCACAGCAATGTGGTTAACTCTTAAACGCCCTCTGAAATATCGTAGCAAACCATTCAATTGCCTCGAAGTTGGATTCTCAATGTCAACTAGGGTTGAGCAATAATTGCTTGTCTTGCCAAGAAGGTCAAAATACCATGAATTAAAAATAAACAAGCAATTATTTGACACTACGTAGAATATAAAATAAAGCATAGTTATTTGGCTCATCTTTCAGCTATATCTTTGTTACAACTATCCATCTGATCTGACTTCCCACTTTTTAATTGAATTATGTACATCTTCCCTTTTATTTATCAATTATTTAGTCAATTATTTCTATAAGTATTTATCAAATTCCCATTTGAAAGTTACTACTGAATCTGTTTCCATGTTCCTTTCAGTTAGTGCAATCATAACTTATTGTATAAAACATCTCCTTCTGTCACCTCTGGTTCTTTTGTCACTTCTTCAGTCACTTAAAACAGAGTCCTCCTATGCCACAAGAATCAGATTCTCCTTATTTACTCTATACAACAGCTTCACAATTTTGAATACCTCTACCAAATCTCTTAACATTTCTCACTCTAAGGAGAACCACGCCTGTTTCTCTAATCTCCCCACATAACTAAAGCTCCTCACCCCCATTACTGTTAGCAAAATTCTTCTACACTCACAAAGGCCTCAACATATTTCCTAATGTTCAGAATTGAACAGTCCTGCTGAAGTCTAAGCAGTATCTTATAAAGAATAGCATGACTTTTGTCCTTTATGCCTCCATTAATAGCCTTCTCAATCTGTCTTGTGACCTTTGAGTAACTGTGCACCTACACCCCAAACTCTCACTGTTGCAGCACCCCCTCTAAAATTGTAGCATTTTAGTTTCTTTTGTCTCTCCATATTCTTTCTACCAAAATGTAGTACATCATATTTCTCCATGTCAAATTATAACTTTCATATGCCTGCCTAACTCTTCAGTCTGCCACCATCTTCCTCATTGTTATTTTCCACCTTATTTCCAAATTTCATGTCACCTGAAAACTTTAAAATTATACTTCTTACATGCAAGTCCAAGTCATTACAATATTGAACAACAGCAGTGGTCTAAATACCAATTCCAGGGATAAACCTCCCACTCGTGTCTGATCAATTCTTTGCTTTGCTCCTTGCCACTGTATCCACACTGCCAATCTCGCTTTAATGCCTTGGGATTTAATTTTGCTATCATCTATTATGTTGTTTTTGTCATACATTTCAAAGTCTATGTACACAAAATTAACCTCTATACCTGCATCAACTTCCTCAGTTACTAAAGCCGTAACCGCACTGAATCAAAGATAGAACCAGCTCAATTATAAACCAATGGTCTTTGGCAGTGAAAGTCAAAAGCAGGTTCTCCTGCTTCCAAGGACTGCAGAATCCTAGTTAGAAAAGTGCGATATTGTACAGTTAAGTGCCTTCAAATCATCAAAACTGCAGCATCAAATCAGTCATAGCTCTGTAAAAGTATATGCGGCTGCAAAGCCCCTCTCTCCTCCAGTTGAGAAGAGGCTACTGAAAAATCCACTCAACATATTTACTCCTGGACTCACTGTTATAAACTATACACAATCTAAAGCCAAGGTCCAGACTAAGTAAGCAGAGTTCCCTTTGCTACTTTTAAGATGATAACTGAAATTTAAAAAAACCCTAATATTTTCCTGGGTAGTGGACTATATCAACGCTAACTTTAAACTGATTTCAAAGCTTTCATATTGACAGTGACTTCCTGTTTTCAAATCTTTCATTTTACGGCCTATTTAAACCTCTGCATTCCATAAATTTTAATAGTTTAACCAAATCTTATTGTTAGCCAATTGTCCAACTCAGCAGCTGATTTATAATCCAGAACAACACAGTCTCAAAGTGTCTGGACTGCAGGATAAGGCTGTAGAGTCAGAGAGATCACGGTTGGAGCTATAAAGAGAAGCTGAATTAGCTGGGACTATTTTCCCTCTAGTGTTGAAGGCTGAGGGGTGACCTCATAGAGGTTTATAACATCATAGAGTCATAGTCATAGAGATGTACAGCATGGAAAAGACCCTTCGGTCCAACTCGTGCATGCTGACCAGATATCTCAACCTAATCTAGTCCCATTTGCAAAGCACCCAGCCCATATCCCTTCAAACCCTTCTTATTCATATACCTATCCAGATGCCTTTTAAATGTTGCAATTGTACCAGCCTCCATCACTTCCTCTGGCAGCCCATTCCACACACCCACCACCCTCTGCGTGAAAATGTTGTCCCTTAGGTCTCTTTTATATCTTTCCCCTCTCACCTTAAACCTATGCCCTCTAGTCCTGGACTCACCCAGGGAAAAGACTTTGCCCACAGAGCAGTAGATGTGATCTATATGGAATTTAGAAAGGCATTGACAAGGGTCCCCATGGGAAACTGGAGAGCAAGGTTAGATCTCACGGAATACAGGGAGAACTAGCCATTTAGATACAGAACTGGCTCAAAGGTAAAAGACACAGGATGGTGGAAGGTGGTTTTTCAGACTGGAGGCTTGTGATCAGTGGAGTGCCAAAAGGATCGGTGCTGGTCCTCTACTTTTCATCATTTATATAAATGATTTGGATATGAGCATAAGAGGTATAGTTAGTAAGTTTGCAGATTGCACCAAAATTGGAGGTGTAGTGGACAGCAAAGAGGGTTACCTCAGACTACAATAGGATCTTGACCAGATGGGCCAATGGGCTGAGAAGTAGCAGATGGAGTTTAATTCAGATAAATGTGAGGTGCTGCATTTTGGGAAAGCAAATCTTAGTAGGACTTATACACTTAATGGTAAGGTCCTAGGGAGTGTTGCTGAACAAAGAGACCTTGGAGTCCTGGTTCATAGCTCCTTGAAAGTGGAGTCACAGGTAGATAGGATAATGAAGAAGGTATTTGATATGTCAGAGTAGTGAGTACAGGAGTTGGGAGGTTATGTTGTGGTTGTACAGGACATTGATTAGGCCACTGTTGGAATACTGCGTGCAATTCTGGTCTCCTTCCTTTCGGAAAGATGTTGTGAAACTTGAAAGGATTCAGAAAAGAATTACAAGGATGTTGCCAGGGTTGGAGGATTTGAGCTATAGTGAGAGGCTGAATAGGCTAGGGCTGTTTTCCCTGGAGTGTTAGAGGCTGAGGGGTGACCTTATAGAGGTTTACAAAATTATGAGGGGCATGGATAGGATAAATAGACAAAGTCTTTTCCCTGGAGTTGGGGAGTCCAGAACCAGAGGGCATAGGTTTAAGGTGAGAGGGGAAAGATATCCTCCAACCGTGGCAACATCCTTGTAAATCTTTTCTGAACCCTTTTAAGTTTCACAACATCTTTCCAACAGGAAGGAGACCAGAATTGCATGCAATATTCCAACAGCGGCCTAACCAACAATATATGGTATTCAAGCAATCATCACCTTTAAATAAACATATCATACAGAGAAGCCACAAAAAGATAACTACTGAAATTTAGAATCGGTTGCTTCTGTTGATTGCCTTTGAGTTTGTGTTTATCTGGGGAGGAGAAAAAAAAATGCAACAGAATCACAAATGCAACTTCAACACAGTGCCAACGTTTCACATCTTTTCGACTGACTGATATAAATATTCACATTTATATTAAAACAGATAAGTAAACAACCTTCTCAGGAAGTCAAGAATGAATGAATGATTGTATTGTCATGTGTATTTTACGGTGAGAAAAACAGTAAAGTACATGTAAAACTTTCAACTGTCACCACGATCAGGCGCCATTTTGAAGAGAAACAAAGATAAAGCTTAAAGAGAGCCTATCAGCCCTGAGCCAGCTCATCACTAATGACACCTGTGGTAAGAATTATGGAATCAAGGTAGGTAGATGGAGTTATAATCAGTTGTGATCTAAATAAATAGCAAAATACACTTGAGCAGTTGTATGGCCTATCCCTGTTCTTAACTTGCAAGGAGTTGGACAACAGTAAATAAAAAAACCAAAAGAACTGCGGATATTGGAAATCAGAAACAAAAACAGAAATTTCTGGAAAATCTCAGGTCTGGCAGCATCTGTGGAAAGAAATCAGATTTAATGTGCAATGACCGTTCTTCAGAACTGTTCTGCGGAAGGGCCACTGGACCTGAAATGTTAACTCTGATTCCTCTCCACAGTTGCTGTCAGACCTGCTGAGATTTTCTCGCAATTTCTGTTTTTTAGTCTGACAACCGTAGTTATTTATTCTTACTGAAACTATGCATTTGTCAAGACAGTAAGTGCTTTATAAATCAAAATGAAACAAATGGTAATATATAATATTCCTTACAAAACTCAACTCAGACTCGTGAACTTAGTTTTTGTTGTATTACTCATGTTAAGTTCATGATGAGCTTTGACCAATGTGCTAACTAACAGCTAGTTTGCATATGGCATAAGCTGTAGGAATAATGAAGAAATTGAATGAGGCAGGTGGGGCAGGCTGTTCTCGGAAAAATTCTTCACAATTGTTGAAACAACAGGCCAAACAATAAATTGGCTGGAAACAACTCAGGTTTTCCCTTCACCTGGAAGCAAGTGCAAAAGAACAGCCTGGTGAGAATCAATTATGCAAAATTGGGTACTGCAGTTGCTGGAGATTAGAGTCAAGATTACAGTAGTGCCGGAAAAGTACAGCAGATCAGGCAGCATCCGAGGAGCAGGAACATCAACAATTCAGGCAAAAGCCCTTCATCAGGAATCTTGATGAAGGACTTTTGCCCAAAATGGCGATTTTCATGCTCCTCGGATGCTGTCTGACCTGCTGTGCTTTTCCAGCACTACTCTAATCTTGAGCCAAGTAAGAATATTAACAAGTTCATACTGCGTGTATACATCTGAAGAGAAGTCACAAAATGTCAGTCCCTGATGTTAAACTAATGAAGTCACACTGGCTGATGTCTTCCAGATTTGGTTTTAACAATTCTACCACCACTAGAATTAATTGGTGTTCTAATGTGACTCCATCCAACCGCTGTCCCACAGCTGCACTGGTAAAAGAGTCAGC
The DNA here is from genome assembly GCF_047496795.1 of Chiloscyllium punctatum. Lineage (NCBI taxonomy): Eukaryota > Metazoa > Chordata > Chondrichthyes > Orectolobiformes > Hemiscylliidae > Chiloscyllium > Chiloscyllium punctatum. The sequence goes on from NC_092748.1 coordinate 8,642,474, forward strand.
ACCTTGTTTACACTTCTGGGCTGTGATTTTGTTCCTGAACTTCGGAAATAGCTCTGCACATGCCTGCTTACAGAAGTGCACACAGGTCCACTCCTGTTAAACAAATGTTAAATACTTCAAAAGCATGTTTACAGACTGAAAATGTTTGCATGATGCCTGGGTCTAGCATTGTACTGTTTGTGATGCCAAGGCCAAGTGGGGAGAAACCATCTCCTTTGGGAAGTGACATTGTTCCAGAGTCAGGATTTTGCTTCAAAATCTCTGTAGCAACAGGTCTTCAATCTTAAATGTACTTGAGGGAATGAATAAGGCTGCAAATTTAATTAAGGGGTCAGCTGACACCAAACCATGAGTCATTCCAAACTGGATATTAAACTACAGCCTTTTATTCAATCTCTGTTACTTATGTTTAAGGAAAGTATACATTATTATCTACAAAGAAGCAATGTTGTATTTCAAAATAGGCCCAGAGATTATACTAAATAGAGACGTGGCAGACATTATTTGGCAGAATAATGCTTCTGAAGAAAATCACATTGGACTGAGTGAGTTAAAACTTAATTTGCATAGCCAGGATATTACCAGTGTTGTGTACCTTAACTATACAAAAGTGAGACACAAAGAAATATTTATATTTATGTAGTGCCTTTCACAACCTCAGGTACTAAAAGAACTTTGCAGCCAAGAAGATACTTTTAATAAAAACAAAGTGCTGGAGAAACTCAACAGGTATGGCAGCATCTGTGAGAGAACACAGAATTAAACGTTTTAAGTCCAATATGAAGAGTCATACCAGTCACAAAATGTTATCACTAATTCCCTACACATTTGCTGCAAGACTTGCTGAGTTTCTCCAGTGATTTATGTTTGTATTTCAGATCTCCAGCATCACAGTACTTTGCTTTTATTAAAGTACTTTTAAAATGTAGTTACTGTTGTATGGTTGAAAAACTGGCAGCCAATTTACACAGAGATAGGTTGTGTAAACAATGTTGCAATAACAATTCGATCTCAGTTTTGACATTGGTGGAAGGATAAATGTTGGCCAGAATACTACACAGATCTCTCCTACGCTATTTCAAAGACAGCCCTAGGAGATTTTACATTCTTCCAACTGAGCAGATGAGACCTCAGTATAATGTCTCAACAAAAGTTGGCACGTCTGACAGGGCAGCACTCCCTCCATACTGCACTGGAGTAGCAGTGTATTATGCGATAATTACCAAGTGTGTCACAAACCTAGAAGCTAGAATGAGTGTTACCAGCAAAAACAAAAGTCAGATCATACCTTCGGTCTTATTTCTCCAGATTAAAAGAAGGGCCTACATTTGTACAGTGCATTTACAAATATCTCATCTCATCTAATCTTTCATTGGTAACAACCAATGAAATATTTTTAGCCATTGTTGCAATGCAGAAAACCTGGCAACTAATTTACACTCAGCGAGCTCTCACAAACAGCAATGAAATAATGACCAGATAACCTGGTTTTGTGATTGAGGAATAAATAATGGTCAAGATACACGGAGAGCTTCCCTTCTTTCCATCAAAGCATTTCCATTTGATCGGTCACATACACTCTGCAATTGTTTTGATAATCACCAAATTTGATGTCATTTGAATAATGTAATCAGGCACTGCCTAATTTATAAACTAATGGCAATCAATTTTCGAGTTAGGCTAGATTTTTTTTACATTCACTGTTTGTTACTTCCCATATTTATGAATAGGATCCATTTTTCATTTGTTCGAAATTCAACCACTAACTTGGTAAAGCAGGAAGTGAACAGAAATAAAAGGAAATTTAAGATAGTTTCCACAGTGATGCATGTGATTCTGTCTAACACAATATTCCTAACTCTTCCAGCTCCCAGCATCTCTCCACATTCCCGTTGCCAGATGCAAAGAAAACCAACCTCGAAAAATTACTTGCAGAAACAGTTGAGGTATCAGTGGGAAATGAATCAAATTAAGTGTATTGTTAGTCAGGCAGATCTCTCCGATCCCAATCCGACGCAAACTGTTGGGTCAGCCATATCATAGATTTGTATTCAACTCAAATAAGCTTGTTAGCTTTTGTTAAGATCACTGTAAAACAGAAATTAACTAACAGGAGAATTGCATGACACACACATACAAAACACGTATGTATGTGCATGGGAAGGTAAGGGGAGCATGAGAAAGGACGATAGATCATTAGTGGGAGAACAAAGGGCACATCCATTGAATGTACAGCTTGGAGAAGGTAGGTAAGAGAAAGGCAATGACAGCAAGAAGGCTCTTTAAGTTGATGATGGACAGGAGTCAATGAGTTTGGGGTACTGCTGTATGAAACAAATTTTGAATGGTTTACAGTTTACACAAAGGAAAGGACATGGATAAGGAATTCAAGAAAAAAGTTTGCAAGTGAGAAGTGAACAAATGCAGATTTCAGAGACAATGAAACAGAGATTAGCAATAATCACAAAGTTCGGAGAAAGCAGGAAATCTTGGTGATGGACTCAGTGCATCATTTGACACAAGCTCAGACTTGACAAGACATTGAAGTTCTGCACCAGGTTAGCTTAAGCAGGTAATCAGTTAAATACATTTTCCTTGCTGCTAACAGTTGTGATAAAGAGTCACCAGACTTAGAACTTTAACGCTGGTTTCATCTCACAAATCTGCCAGAGTTTCTCTACCAATTTCTGTTTTTGTTTCAGATCTCCAGCATCCACAATTCTTTGTGTTAGCTGAAGCAGGTATCCAGGGTGTAAAACAGAGACTTGGCTTTTCTGGTGGTCCTTTTCCCCATGAAATTGTGGCTAATTTATGACTTGAAGTTGAAGAGCTTGACACCACAGCCAAAGAACAAAATGTACGAATCGAAAAATAAATCTGGTTGGCAAACATTAGAAAACGGATTCCCACTCTTACTGGATGTGCTGCCAGATAGCAACATGTGGAGTAGAAAAAAAAGAGGGACTCAAAAGCAAAACTAAATATCACTGAAGCTGAAACTTTAGGTTCAATTAAAAATATATCTTCCAATCAGAAAGTGCTACCCAAAAAGAGACAGGAATGGAATCATACAAGATGGACTCAAAAAGAGATACTAGAGGATATTGCTATTAATTGTTTTAATGCTGTAAAGACATTAATGATTAGGAAAGACATTACATTAACATATCGCAGTCAACAGGAAGAAATTGACTACATTGGTTAAATTCAAAGGGCTGTGATTGGGACAGACAGATTGGAGTAGGACAGGTATAGAAAGTTGATTGATAGTGTTCCAGCACAGGAAGTTCTAAAGGAAGTTTAGATTGTACGTGCAACAGTAGTTGGGGATGACAAATCCCTCTCTCTCCCTCTCGTGCACACACTCACTTGTTCTCACACTCCCACTCTCATTCTCTCAATCCACCAAATTTACACATCTTTGGACTGTGGGGGGGAAACCAGAACACCCAACAGAAACCCATGCAGACACAGGGAAAACGTGCAAATTCCACACAGTCGCTTGAAGGTGGAATCGAGCCCGGGTCCCTGGCACTGTGAGGCCACAGTACTAACCACTGAGCCACATTGCTTCCCCAAATAACCACTTGAAACACCATAGCATACAAGATTATGGACCGAGGAAATTGGGATTAAAGTAGATAGGTGCTTGATAACTGGCATGGACGTAATATGCAGAATGGCTTCTTTTGTGCTCGAAAACTCAATGACAATAATATTTCACAGAATCCATTTGAAAAATAACAAACTACTTACATTTCTCTGGAAATGTAAGATAAATACCACCAAGGTCTGAATTGCCTAACCTTAACACCCTATCGAATCTTGTGGCATCTCCTACATCATTTATTAGTCAGAGCAACACCATTGCAATTGCACACTAAGGATTTAAAGAAATTTGGAATCTCACAACCAGAGGTGGTGGTTCTGTAAATATCAAGGTACCATGAAGAGGCATTGAAGAAAACTGCTACATGAACCTGAACTCAGTACTACAAACATAATGAATTGTAACCAACATTTGATAGTTATTCCTTTTTGCACGTAATCTTGATTTATGTAAATATTTAGACTGCTTTCTACATAACTTAGTAAAGATTTGATGATACTTGCTGGACATATTTTCTAAATACACCTCTTGGTATGCAGCAAATTATTATTAAATCAAACAAGGAGTTCAGAGAAAAATTCTTTACTCAGACTGGCGAGAATGTGGAACTTAATCAGTAAGTGGTGGAAATGACCAGCACAGATGCACTTGCGGATAAGGTACATAAGTACATGAGAAGACAAAATGATTTTTACAAACTTGTTATTCTATAATGTGCCTCTCGTGACCACAGAATAGCCTAAAGAGTTCTGCAGTCAGTTAAATATCCTGAACTATAGTGACTGCTATAATGTAGAAAACAGCCAATTTGCACAGTGCACGTTCCCACATAAAGCAACATTCTAATGACTCATTTATCACTCTTCAATGATGCTGATGTTACGACACAAAATAGACAGGCAGGAGGCTGGAATAACACAGCAAGCTAGGCAGCTCAGGAGTTGGAGAAGTCCACAGTATGGATGCAACCCTTCTTCAGGACTGGAGGTGGGTGTGGGGGAGCTGCAGATAAAGGAGGTGGAGGCAGGGTGATGAAGTTAGGACAGGTGAAGACAGGTAGAGGGTACAACCTAGTTGGTCAATGGGAGGATGAATCTGGTTGGTGGCAGGGAGCAGTGGAAAAGATGGGGAGGGGCTGGGAAGGGAGTTGGAGGATGGGAGGGAGGTTATTTGAAATTGGAGAGCTCAGTGTTGAGTCCTCTGGGCTGTAGGCTGCCCAGGCAGAAGACGAGGTGCTGTTCTTCCAATTTGTGGTGTGGTTTGTTGCAGCAATGGAGGAGGCCAAGGATGATCATGTTGGAAAGGGAGTGGTTAGTGGAATTGAAATGGGCGGTGACTGGGAGGTCCAGTCAGCCCCTGCAGACTCGGCTGCAATGCTCAGTGAACCATTCCCTAAGAAGTTACGATACGGCAGTAAACCCTTCTGCTAGTTAAACCAAACACACAGAAAAGCTCACCTCGTCTCATCATCTGTTAAAGTATGAGTGATAGAGAACTATCAAATTCTACTATTTAAAGGGAAAAAAAACAATTTTATACTTTAACTCCAAAAGTGAACATTAAAAAACAACTATTTACAACTCTAAGCCACCTTCCTCTTAAAGATTTGTTATCTACCTCCCACTCTATAACAATCTACTGATCCAATAAAGCCACTATTAAATTTACAGCAACTTTATGTTTTCAAAACCAGACAGCCGCTGTCATTTTCAGTGTCGATCTTCCTCAATTTGTAGAACTCCCTGGGCTGTCTTTGGTCTTTGGCTGCAAAGATGTTTCATATGAAAAGGTATCCTTGACAGACAGTGTGGTTGTGGTTCTGTTCGCCGAGCTGGGAATTTGTGTTGCAGACGTTTCGTCCCCTGTCTAGGTGACATCCTCAGTGCTTGGGAGCCTCCTATGAAGTGCTTCTGGGATCTTTCCTCTGGCATTTATAGTGGTTTGTCTCTGCCGCTTCCGGTTGTCAGTTCCAGCTGTCCGTTGCAGTGGTCGGTATATTGGGTCCAGGTCGATGTGCTTATTGATTGAATCTGTGGATGAGTGCCATGCCTCTAGGAATTCCCTAGCTGTTCTCTGTTTGGCTTGTCCTATAATAGTAGTGTTGTCCCAGTCAAATTCATGTTGCTTGTCATCTGCGTGTGTGGCTACTAAAAATCCCATACAAGGACTGCACAAAACACTACATAGGACAAACAGGAAGACAGCTAACGATCCGCATCCATGAACACCAACTAGCCACGAAACGACACGATCTGCTATCCTTAGTAGCCACACATGCAGATTACAAGCAACATGAATTCGACTGGGATAACACTACTATTATAGGACAAGCCTTTTGCATGACAACAGAAGATATGAATCATTCATGGAGGTCAAGTCCATTTGTTTGCGCTTTTCTGGGAAATAAGTAGCTGACATTACAACAGAGACATCTTACTGTAATTTAAGCTAAAACGTTACCATTACTCTAAAGTTAGCAGTGAAGGAGTTAAAATCTGTGAACAAAGATGAGCAATACAGCCAGACAAACAACAGGCAGTTAAATATGCTTCTGAAATACCACTTCAATGCAAATTGTTTTGACCTTCCTGTGGACCATCCTGACTGTGCAAAGATGGTATTATTCATTTCCAGGGACCTGAATCAAAATAATTACTGATGCTAAACACACCAGGCTGAAAGCCTTTACATTTGGCACACATACCCTACTAATTTACAGCTGATAAATACAGCACAGAATGGGGGAAGGAACTGCAGATGTCTGTAACTAGATTTTCGTTAAGGACCAAATGTTTTCCTTGTTATTTAAATTGAATACTCAGTGGCCAGAGTCAAATATAGCCTTCTGTACAGTATTAGCCTGACCATTTTCCATACAACTCAAAGAATTCCAACCTCTTTGATGTAAAGACCAAAATTCATTTTCCTCAAACTGGAAATTATTTAAGTAATAAATTAGCAGTGTGAATAATTTTTAAGAATATTGAAAAGCCCTCCAATCCATGCCTGTTTGAAAGCCTATTCACAGCACACCGACATTTTACTTGTATCTATCCAGAACATAGACTGCAAGGATAGGACAGTTCCTCTCGGAGCGTTCAACAAGATGTATAGATATCCTATTTCCCTGGAATTAGGACTCATATTCCAAAAGAAAAATGTCCAGCCCCAGTTAGAGTTTACTCTTATTTCAAAACATTCATCTTTATGTGGACTGTGATGAGAACAAGACATTCTATGCAATAAAGATCCTTGAACTGATGTGCTCAATGGTAACCATGGTCAACTGAAAAAAAAGCTTGTATTTATTTTGCACCTTTCACAAGCTGAACACAAACCAGAGTGCTTTACAGGAACTGAACAAAAGACAAAAACAAAAGCTCAGAGGGAAATGTCTCTGGGGTACAAGAAAGAGTTCATGAATGGTGTTTCAGAAGGAATTCCTCAGTTTTTGAGAACCTTTGGGAATGTAGGTTAACAGAATGCAACACAGGATGCAAGCCAAGGAAGGGTAAAAGTACATCTATGTGGAAAATGTCATCGTCCTACAAGACCCCAAAGCACTTTACCTCAAAATAGTACTTTTGAGCTTTGTTGCTGTTTTAGGATTGGCATAACAAAATCCCACAGCAGTAGTGATAATGATGAAATAGCATGTTTTAGTTGGCTCAGATAGAAATATTGGCCAGGGACCTTGGGGAGAATTGCCCTTTCCTTCATTAAATTGTAACACAGATCTTTTGCAGCCACCTGATGGCAAACAGGGATACATCCAAAATTCACCACCCCCAGCAGAATGCAGTTCCTCAGATGGAGTAAACACCCAATTAATCTCTAGTGTCTATACACAAACAATAAGGAGCTGGAACAAGAAATCACACATGTCCAAAATCCCTCTCCTGAATGCTATCCAGTCATTACTCCTGGAAGTGCACAGTAGACAATACAGGCTTTTGTGTCATTTTGGATTATCATGCTACCACAGTTGATCTGCACGACATAGTTGTACATCTGGTTTGGCCAAGTCCCACAGGACTACTAACTGTAGTACAGGCAGGGGAAGTAAACTGATAGAAACTCAAGGACAAGTTAACTAATGTGCTTTTTTGAGAGCATTACGTACAAACACATTTTGAAATTAGATATTTTATTCTATGCTGAAATGCAATTGCTGACAAGTTGAGAAAATTTCAGTTTTGTATTGAGCAATGTATACTGCATCTTCAAATTTATAATACAGTACTGACACAAAGTGTGAGCAACCAACCATATGAACCTTTAGTTATAGTTATAAAGCAACAGCTTTTCTGTTTTATAGACTCCAGCAAATACAAACACAAGTAGTCACTTGATATTACAGAACAATATCGCTGAAAAAAAGACATGGTGTATTGCAATCATCAGGATAGATGTAAGAACATCAAATTTCAAATAAATCAACAATTTATACTGCATGAGAAAAGGGTACTGGTTGACTGGCAAGTCAACTATAGCCAAGATGCTCCCATGAGAATGTATCATGGAATTAAAGTCCCCCATGTTGCTTCTTATTCAGAAAAGGTGCAATGTCTGTACTTGTTGTTTCTGCTTACAGAGCAAGGGTTTTGGTGAATTCTCCATGACAATACAATGCTCAGGACACAAGGACAGTCAACACCGCAATGATACCTTGTCTGTCTAACCCCTATCCCTCATAATTCCGCCATGATTGCTCTCAAAGCAAATGCAGGTATATCCCACATTAATAAATTCTAGTCATATTATCATATCATATGGTTGCTGAAACTTCATCACTATTCCATTCTTTAGCATCAATTCTGGTTTCTGTATACTGATCTGAATAAGTTCAATATGTTCCATAACATGCTCTCCAACACTGGTACTACTCCAAGCCACTTCAGTTACTTTTAAATACTGGGTTTTTTAAACTGGATCTAGACTGAGCAGAAAATAGAAAGCACCAGATTGCCTAAAAACCTTTTATGCCCTATGCATGAAAAACACGTACTGAGTCTAGCCCAAATTAAAAACACCTCCAGCTTAATTCAACTCCCCGTTAATGCCGAAAGCATTTTTTTGAGTCAACTGTTCATTAAAGTGATTACTTATCCTTCAGTGATAAGGAAACTCAGTTACACTGAAATGAGAGAAGTGGGATTGTTCTTACAGCAGGAAAGGTTAAGAGTAGATGGTTAAGTGGTGTTTATTATGACAAAGGATTTAAAACAGGAGCTAGCACAGAAGTTGTTTCCACTGGCAGGAAGACCAGTAAACAAAGGAGTTAGACTTAGCACAACCGGCAGAAATTCAGTAAGAGGCAGGAAGGGACAATGGGGAGAATTTACTTTACACATATAATAACCTGGAATGCATTGTCTGAAAGATTAGCGAAAGCAGGTTCAATAATAACTGTCAAAAGGAATTTGATATATCTTTGATAAGGAGAAATTTGTAGGAGGGTGATTGGAAAAATAAAACTCAGCAGTGAAATCGATTCCATAGCTTTTCCAAAGAACTGACAGACAAAATGGGCTGAATGGCTTCCTCAATTTATAAGATTGCATGTTCTCTGATTCTGCAAATCATTACTTTGCCAGTATGAAGACAGGTAGATGAATGCCTCATCCCAAAACATTATCAACTGCCCTGGTTAGATACTAGGTAAAGTTCAAAATTTCCATTCTCACAGCAAGCATCCGAACAGTTCAAGACCAGGTGGAAGAGAAAAAATAAGCAATTCCATTGGACTCTTATCAATCTGTTTTTCAAACAAAAAAGAGATCCTTCTTCCTTGATGGAAACATTTACCAATGACAAAGCATGTATGGTTTAATATAAAGTGAAGACACATTCAAGTCAAACTTATTAACATTCCTGATATTTGATACCAACAGACTGCAAACAAAGTAAAATGTTCTCTGTAAGCAAACAAATTTCAAAGTCTGCCTTTTCATTCAATGGTTTATACTTCTGTCCCCTAGATCACATGAAACGTGGATATAAAGTGGTTATACTTAATCATCGTAATGCATTATGTAATATGTTTTAAAATCAAGCAGCTGTTTTTTTAAAGCCTTATTCTGTTCAGCTGAGTTCCTAGCCAACTGGCTCTGAGTCAGTTAACTCACCACGGACTGATCAGTCTGCTACACAAATCACTCCAGATATTCTAACAAAGATTGTGTAGATTGAGGCGTGTGAGTTGACCCATTCTTTTGTGGCATCAGAAATCACACATGCACCAGACCGCTCTTCAACCCTTTTGCAGCTACAAAATGCCAAGACATACCCACACAGAACAGACAGTGTGTGTCATGGCAAACAACAAAAAGAATGGATCCTCCAGCAAAAGCAAAAGAAGTATAAAGCTGTTTACAAGCTAAAATCCGTAACACTTGCTAATTTTGCAGCCACTTTATAGAACAAATAATCTATTGTTACTACAGAAGAGTGAATTGCTCATAGACTATTAAAACACCTCAATGCAAAGATCACCAGTTGCCAGCAATTCATTATCAGCAAACAGCAAAACATGGGTAGCTTTGACATCACATCAGCAGCATGGATAAAATGCCCACGAATTTCAATATGCGAGGCAATCAAAGTGTGGAATGGAAGGTTTCATAAACAGTTTGATTGAAATGATGGAACATGAGAAGACAAGATTCAAGGTGGCAATATCCTTCATGACAGGTGGAACAACATTAAAGAGGTAAAAACAATGACCGCAGATGCTGGAAACCAGATTCTGGATTAGTGGTGCTGGAAGAGCACAGCAGTTCAGGCAGCATCGGTTTCCAGCATCTGCAGTCATTGTTTTTACCTCTTTAATGTTGTTCCACCTGTCATGAAGGATATTGCCACCTTGAATCTTGTCTTCTCATGTTCCATCATTTCAATCAAACTGTTTATGAAACCTTCCATTCCACACTTTGATTGCCTCGCATCTTGAAATTCGTGGGCATTTTATCCATGCTGCTGATGTGATGTCAAAACTACCCATGTTTTGCTGTTTGCTGATAATGAATTGCTGGCAACTGGTGATCTTTGCATTGAGGTGTTTTAATAGTCTATGAGCAATTGATTTCGAAGCTACTGGGATGCTGCCTGAACTGCTGTGCTCTTCCAGCACCACTAATCCAGGAACAAAATTAAAGTCAATGGTAATTTTTCATTGCAAAACTACATCACATATCAAGTTCCCAGCAGATTCACATTTATGACTCAGTTAGATGGATGAGGATGAAGTAAAATTCATGATCAATAATATGTGGACTAGCCATCCTGGTGACCAACGTAGCCAGTGTGGGACATATTCAGATCCCATACAACTGATGCAATTGAAAGGAAACTGCAAATAAATCACAGTCACATCGGAGTTATACTAGTGAATACATCTTTCATTCAAAATTTGGATGTGGGTCTCAAAAAGCCATTCAAGAGACATGCTCACATTGAACAGATTGATATTGGTAGATATTGAAAGGTCCTCCACAAAAGATGGGGCATATGCTTGCTGATGTTTTGTGTGGTTTTATTATCAAATCATGGAATATTATCAATGCACCAAATGCAATTAGATTATTAAAAAAATGCAGACGGATTCAATGGACAGACAGGAGGTTTGATGTGGATGTAATGTTAAAAGATTAAATCGGAATATCTCTCCGGACATTAATGTAATTTTAAGGGTTAAAACTACACAGTGAAAATTCAGGAAGTGGGTGGGGACGACAGTTAGGCAGGAATGCGAATAACTCCCAATCCAATTAGACAATCGTTTGCTACTACTCCCCCTACGATTATCAATTAAAAACTCTCATTCAACCTCTTCCATACTTTCATTGCCATCCCCAGCCAATCAGTTTCACTTGTAGGACCACCCTGAAGCTACGGCACATCACACCTACATTGTCTTGGGGAATCACCGAGTCAGGAAATCGTCTGCATAACGATTCTCCACGATTAGGGCATTAGCATTTGCATCATCTCATAGGACGATCTCATCCTCCCACTTTACTGGGATAACACATGACTGAGAGGCTGGGTGTTGCCTTGAGTGGCGTGTGACTTTTGGGGAGTGGCCAGAGTACCTGCAAGCATTGCCAACTGACCTGAATAAAGGGGATGTGTTTTCTTTGTTCAGACTCTCTCTTCAGACTCGACTCCACACAGCTGTGAAGAATACCAGGGCAGTCACCTGGCTTGTAAAGGCTTCAATAAACTTTAACTGTTTGCAGGAGTTGGCGAGTGGGAATCTTGTGTGTGAAACCTCTGGAAAAGAACCTAACATAGAAGAGTAAATCTGAAACTGAAAATGCTACAGAGTAGAATCCTCATAGTGATGCCACAGGCAAAGTGACTCTGGATGAATCTGCACGGTGAATTTCACAGTTTTGGAGTACTTTGATTGTGATTATCTCCTCTTTGCATCACCACTTTACTCATTTAACTGTTTCTGCTTTTCACCTATCACCAATCATTCCTTTATTCACCCCTCTTTACCCTGCCTTTGCACTTAAGAGTCATAGAGATGTACAGCATGAAAACAGACCCTTCGGTCCAACCCGTCCATGCTGACCAGATATCCCAACCCAATCTAGTCCCACCTGCCAGCATCCAGCCCATATCCCTCCAAACCCTTCCTATTCATATACCTATCCAAATGTCTCTTGAATGTTGCAATTGTACCAGCCTCCAATACATCCTCTAGCAGCTCATTCCATACATGTACCATCCTCTGCGTGAAAAAGTTGCCCCTTGGGTCCCTGTTATATCTTTCACCACTCACCCTCTAGTTCTAGACTTCCCAACCTCAGGAAAAAGACTTTGTCTATGTATCCTATCCGTGCCCCTCATAATTTTGTAAACGTCTATAAGGTCACCCCTCAGCCTCCAATGCTCCAGGGAAAACAGCCCCAACCTGTTCAGCCTCTCCCTGTAGCTCAAATCCTCCAACCCTGGCAACATCCTTGTACATCTTTTCTGAACCCTTTCAAGTTTCACAACATCTTTCCAAAAGGAAGGAGACCAGAATTGCACACAATATTCCAACTGTGACCTAACCAATGTCCTGTACAGCCGCAACATGACCTCCCAACTCCTGTACTCAATACTCTGACCAATAAAGGAAAGCATACCAAACGGCTTCTTCACTATCCTATCTACCTGTGACTCCACTTTCAAGGAGCTATGAACCTGCACTCCAAGGTCTCTTTGTTCAGCAACATTCCCTAGGACCTTACCATTAAGTGTATACGTCCTGCTAAGATTTGCTTTCCCAAAATGCAGCACCTCGCATTTATCTGAATTAAATTCCATCTGCCAGTTCTCAGCCCATTGGCCTATCTGGTCCAGATCCTGTTGTAATCTGAGGTAACCCTCTTCACCATCCACTACACCTCCAGTTTTGGTGTCATCTACAAACTTACTAATTGTACCTCTTATGCTCGCATCCAAAGCATTTATGTAAATGACAAAAAGTAGAGAGCCCAGCACCGATCCTTGTGGCACTCCACTGGTCACAGGCCTCCAGTCTGAAAAACAACCCTCTTCTACCTTTAAGCCAGTTCTGTATCTAAATGGCTAGTTCTCCCTGTATTTCATGAGATCTAACCTTGCTAATCAGTCTCCCATGGGGAACCTTGTCAAACGCCTTACTGAAGTCCATATAGATCACACCTACTACTCTGCCCTCATCAATCTCCTTTGTTACTTCTTCAAAAAACTCAATCAAGTTGCACTTGCTTAAAAACTGTCACATTCCTTAACTTTTTCTAGTTCTAATGAAAGATCATCGACTGAAAATCATAACTCTGTGTCTCTACCAACAAATGCTGCCTCAAGAACTGAATACTTCCAGCATTTTCTGTGTTTATTTCAGATTCCCAACATCCTATTATTTTGCTTTTGAACTCAGCACTGATATTAACATTCAGAGGACCAGTACCAAGCTGACACACACATGACAAATAACAAATGGCCACTGAGCAAGGGACTAAGAGGCTGCCATCACCAGCATCACCTTGTACCAATCACATATTTAGAAGATAAGGTGGTGCAAACTTTTTTTTTGAAATAGAGCTTCTTCCAGAGCTATGCATCAACAGCTTCCACTTATACAGCATATTTAATACATTAAAATATTCCACAGCATTTTGGAGAGTTTCCTGAAAAATAAATTAAAACTGAACACTGCAATATGTCCAGGACATTGGTTAGACCAGTTTTGGAATATTGTGTACAATTCTGGTCTCCCTCCTATCGGACAGATGTTGTGAAATTTGGAAGGGTTCAGAAATGCCAGGGTTGGAGAATTTGAGCTACATGGAGAGGTTGAATAGGGTGGGGCTGTTTTCCCTGGAATGTCGGAGGCTGAGGTTTATAAAATCGTGAGGAGCATGGGTAGGATAAATAGATAAAGTCTTTTCCTTGGGGTGGGGGAGTCCATAACTAGACAGTATAGGTTTAGGGTGAGAGGGAAAAGATTTAAAAGGGACCTAAGGGACAACATTTTCATACAGAAGGTACTGCATGTATGGAATGAGCTGCCAGAGAATGTGTGGAGGCTAGTACAATTAGAACATTTAAAAGGCATCTGGATAGGTATATGAATAGGAAGGGTTTAGAGGGAAATGAGCCAAGTGTTGGGAAATAGTACTAGATTTCTGGTTGATGTGGACGAGTTGGATGGAAGGGTCTATTTCCGTGCTGTACATCTCAATAACTCTATGACTATGTCATGATGTCAAGACTAGTTCAAGAGATAGGTTTTAAAGGATCATCACATTGAAGAGTAAGGTAGAAAAGCAGAGGGATGAGAAGAAATTCCAGAGTGCAGGAACTGGATATCTGAAGGTCTAGTTACGAGGAATGTGGTGAAGGAAACTGGAAACAGAAATTGATAGAATTGGAACAATGCAAAGATCTCATGGTGCAGAAATTGGATGGTGCAAGACCATGGATGGATTTGAACAATTCATTCATACATGCTTGTATCATCATTGTAGTGGATCATGGAAGTCTTATAATTCAACTCAAAATTCACAGAAACTAAAAGCCCTTACCTAACGAAGGCTGAAATTCAAAAATGAGGAACTGGTGTTTCATTTCTAAATCATTGACAGCAATTGCTATTGGCGACCAAAATAATATTACAGTGTGGACAGCAAGCCATTGTTCAAAACATGGAAACAGTGACTGCAAGTCCAAACATTTCAAGGAAGTTTTGACTAGCAGACCATATGAAAGATGCTAACACATTTACTTTTTGTTAAACATTGCAGGAGCTTGTGATTTGACAGTTTCACCACTAATGTATATGCAACCCCTGCACATCGGGGTCTCTCTTCCCTCCAGTACGGACACTTTACTCCACACCCTGTATCCGAAAGGCTCAGAGCATTGTGGAAGACCCCACACATCCCTCACTCAAACTCTCATGCCTCCTGCCATCTGGGAGAAGATACCGGAACATACGGTTTCTTACGGCTGGACTATGCAACATTTCTTCCCCCAAGCCATCAGGCTACTTTCCCATATGAAATTCTTTCGTATTGCTGCTAGAAAAATGTCCATCGTTCATTCCTGTGTTACAACGTAAGTTGTGTGTTTTGCACTTCTTACGCCTTGTACGGTTCTGTAGTTTGTGCTGTCAATGTAGCACCCTCGGTCCTGAATGAACACTGTCTCGTTATTACTGTATCAGTTATGTATGGTAGAAATGACAAATAAAAGCTACTCTATTGTACTCTCTAGTCTACACAAATTATGGACAATTACAAACAGCATTGACTGAACTCAGTCCCATTCTAACTTTTTGAATTTTTACTGCCCCTCTTTTAGACCTCACTTCCAGTGCCATTCTTCAGGACACACAGCTGGAGAGCAATGTCTTCCAAGACCTGCTGCAATATATATTTTAGGAGATCACAGAGGTAGTAACAATGGCCTGTAGTGATTTATACTCAAATTTTCCTTAATCCTGTTTAGAAGGTGGGGTGATAACAAAATCATTAAATCCCCACCTTACAGCACTATCAAAATAAGGAAATAACAGACCTTACATACCACCACAGTGTTGCAAGGAACTAGAAATACTGGTGGACTTTATGGTTTAGAACACTCACTTCTAACCAAAAGAAATATTCTCACAGATAAAAAATATGTTGTGAAGAGAATATAAGGTAGTTTGCACATGGGTATAGATATGTTGTGAGAGTGAGTAAAAATGTGGCAATTAAGATTATAATGTGGCAAAATGTGAAATTGTTCACTTTGGCAGGGAAAATAAACTGAACGGTATTATTTAAATGGAGGACTACAGAATTCCAAGGTGGGGGAATGTATAAGCATTCTGCTGCAAGAGTCACAAGGAGTTAGTAAGCAGGTAAAACAAGTAATTAAGAAAGCTAATGCAATGTTATCCTGATTCTGCACAGCCCTTTCACTATCAATAAGGCAAGATAGATCGTAAACCATCTACAAGATGAAATATTCTCCATTTGCCTCTATGAGTGAGGCTCAAATAACACTCAAGAAGTTCAGCACTATCTGGGGCAACTGCATTCATCACCTTCAACACTGACACCCTCCATCAACAACACAGTGTGCACCAACTACAAGATGCAATGCAGCAATTTGGCAAGACTCTTTAAACAACCCACACACTCTACCACTTAAAGGATGACTGAAGATCACGGGAACATGAGCACCTGCAAGTCTCCCTCCAAGCCACACAACACCCTTACTTGGAACAATACTGTCATTCCTTCACTGTCATTGGATCAAAATCCTGGAACTTCTTTTGAAATAGCAATGTAGGTGCGCCTACACAACACAGGTTATAGCAGTTCAAGGTGGTGACTCAACACCACCTTATCAAGGGCAGTTAGGAATGCATAAAATCACTGGCCTTCCCAGTGACACATATCACAGGAATGAACAAAAAGGAACTCCAATGTTAGGCAACGCTTAGAAAGGAAATAAGAACAGTATGAAGAACTGATCAGTTACATACACCAGGCATTGGAGACTAGAGTTCCTTTCTATGCTGGTTCAGCATCAGCAATACATACACCATTTGAGGAGAGTTAGGGAACAGACCTCTACAGGGAGCGTATTCATCAGACAAGAGGAGGGTCTGAAGTGGGTTGAAGCACTCTCCAAGATTAAAACTGCTAATGTACTGGAAATTAAAAAACATATTTATGAACAGTACTGTGTAATAAAGTAATTGATTTTGTGAATGGATCATTGTTACCTTCAACTACATTCTAGTCCAAGATTTAAGCGCATAATTAAGACTGACTCTTCTGTGCAGTTCTGAAAGAATATTGTGTGTCATTTATTGTACAAATTTAATAATCACCAACTTGTCTATCTACCAGGTGCATGTTAAAGATCCTGGAATACTATCCAAATCTTCACAATAGTTTATTTCTTCATATTTTCATGGGTTGTATGTGTCACTGACAAGCATATCATTTGTTACCCATCTCCAGTTGCCCTCAAAACAAATGGTTTGCCAAGTCATTTCAGAGGGCAGTTAACAGTCCATCATAGTGCGTTGGTCTGGAGTCACAAGTATGTCAGAGCAGGTAATGATGGTAGATTTCCCTTCCTAAAAGGATGTCAGTGAACCCCATTGGGTTTTTTTTGACAATCAATGTTAGCTGTTATGATCACCATGATTGAGACTGGCTTTCAATTCCAGATTTATTTAATAATTGAATTTAAATTCCACCAGCTGCTTTGGAGAAATGTGAGCCCATGTCCTCCACAGAATTTCCCTGGATCTTTAGATTACTAACCCAGCAACATTATCACAACA
Source organism: Chiloscyllium punctatum (assembly GCF_047496795.1). Lineage (NCBI taxonomy): Eukaryota > Metazoa > Chordata > Chondrichthyes > Orectolobiformes > Hemiscylliidae > Chiloscyllium > Chiloscyllium punctatum. The sequence continues at coordinate 8,659,915 of NC_092748.1, forward strand.
CATTGTCTCCCAGTGTCCTGGCCAACATTTTTCGACATACACAATAACAAATTGACTAAGTTGTCTGTCTCATTACTGTTTGTGAGACATTCATGTCCCAAAATTGGGTATAGTTTGCTGACAATACCATAATAAGTCATTCTAAAAACCAGCATAAACATTTATCAGCAAACAAATTAAAAATAATCCGAAACAATTCAACTTTGAAGATACCTTAGTTTGAAAAACATTTCTTAGTAAACAACTGGTTACTAAGTGTCACCAGGACATTGAAGAGGCACGAAGAAAGAAGTCATCTGAAATAACCTGATGCATTATAAGGGCTGATATTTCCTCCTAAATCACTAAGTGGGCCATGCAAAATCCAAAAATATTGGTTGGAATTAGAGGGAACCGTGAAGGAATCTTCATTAATGTGAAGCAGTTCAATGCAGTGACTAGAGAAGTTCCAAACTTGACACATGATTTCAAAATAAACACTAGAGTAAAAGATGTTAACTCTGTGCTTCCATGTGATTGTTACAGATGCAGTCCATATAGCATCATGTTTTCCTGTTTACATTAGTTATGCTGAACTAAATTTCCAATTTCTATTCACATTCAGCCTCAAACTTGAGACAGTGGGCCCAAGTCCACTACAAATTACAATAGCTCATACAAAATTAGATCATTCTGGCCAGTTAGAAAAGGAAATTCATCTATTCTGGTTTGAAATTAAATTGACAAACATGGAGAAAATATTCCCATTTCCATTGTGACATCCAATCAAAATAAGGTACATTAAGCAAGTCATTATATGAAAACAAAGTACAGGTACACAATCCTTTATCAGAAATCCTTGGGGCCAGTTGTTTTTTAAAATTTTTCAGATTTTGGAATAAATGACATTTTCACAGTGAATTTTTTTTTCAATTACCTAACAGCAGACACACGCGTGAACAGTACGAACACTGAGACACAACTGACATTTGCCATTGCTGGGCCACGCCGCCATGTCACATCTGAGTGACATGGTTCGAGTGGGTGTGGAATTGGGACAACTGTTCGCATGCCAAAATGACACTCCACACTCCATGAAAAATATTTCGGATTTCGGAGTTTTGGATAAAGGATTGTATTTTGTCTCTGGACAATTTGGTGCTCAGCCACACGGTGCCAACTGTTTAAAAAAAAACAAATCACAGAGCAAAGTGGTAGAAGACTGATTTTAATACTGTCCATCCTGAAGAGGTGTTAGTTGGGGAAGATAGTGAGTGAATGGGAACATCGCTGGACTAGTAATCCAGAGGCCTAACCTTATACTCTTGGGACAGGTATTCAAGTCCCACTACTAAACTAGTGGAATTTATATTCAATTAATAAATATTGAGTATTTAACCATTCTAAGGAATACTGACCACCATTACTTGTCATAATACCCATCTGGTTCATTAACGACCTTTAAAGGAAGGAACTCTGCCATCCTTATCTGATCTGTGACTCCAGTTCTACTATAACCACTCTCTGAAATGACCTAACTATCAGTTCAGGGACAATAATGCTGACCTTGCCAGAGTTACCCACATCCTATTAAAAGATGAAAATATAAATAATTCCAAAACTTGCATCAGATTTCAGTTCAACGCGTAGAAAGTGAGAGATGTTTAGCATAAGAATTTCACAGCTTTTGAGTCTCGTTAGTTGCAGGTATCGACGTCAATGGACCAGACTTAAAAGGCTACCAGATATTTCAGAGGTTTGTGAAGCTGGAAGAAATTACAAAGAGAGCAAGATGCCAGGCTATAAAGGAGTTTGAAAACAAGGATACAAAATAACTGGAGATGATGCTGATCAACAGCACATTGGTGATGGGTAAATGGTTTAAAACAACGACAGCAGAGTCTTGGAGTTTATGAAAGGTAGAAAAAAAAAGTTGACTGATAGTGTGTTTGATTAATCAAGTCCAGAGATAGCAAAGGTATAGGTGAGGGTTTCACCAGCAGATGAGCTGAAGCATGGCAATACTGAATGATGTTACAGAAATTAATCAAGCAATGTGGCACAGGAGCATGTTCCATGAAACCTAAGAGGGGAAAGTAATGTTTCCAGATACTTGACTTTTTAAAAATGATACACAGCCAACTCCTGTTAGTTTTATGTAACTTGGTGTGGAATAGTTTTTGGTCATACTGCTTCAGGCATCACTTAAAAAAGCTCATCGATTATTCATTCAAAGAAATGTAAGCAACGTTGGAGGAACTACTGTATGAAATTCTAGTACATTTCAAGCTTGCTCAAATTGAGTAAGCATATGAGTCAAAAGGAAGAAAACAATTTATGTTTGACAATAATACAATTCTCACATCTAGTCATGAGGCAAAACTTTTGACTTGAACATTTAGAGAAGTTTGCCTTCAAACAAAACTACAAATGTACTTTCCTTCCAAAGAATTCATATCCAAGAAGAAAGGTCATGCAAGGCAGCTTATTGCACTCAATCAAAATGGTTACTATTTTAATGTATCCACCTCCTCACATTTAAATCTAGAGACAAACACTGTGTTATATTTTTCCTTTGCCAGCAGCATCCGATAGCAGCTTGTCTCCCAAGACAAATTTCACATAGTATCAAGGGTTTGGTATCGTCCAGAATCAGGTCTCCAAATATTAGCGTACAGTATCTGAAAACAACACTCTCTCACCTGAGAATAACAAGGCTGTGGGTTCAAGCTCTGTTCCAGAGAATGAAACACAAAACTAGGCGGACACTTCAGTGTAGTATAACATGGTCAGATGTGGTCATCTTTCGGAAGAAATGTTACATCAAAGCCTTATACACCTGGTCAGATCCATGTAAAAAATCCCAATACTTTAATTTGAAGATGAAGGGAGCTTTTCCCTGGTGTCCTAGTCGGAGTTTACCCTTCAACCAACATCACTGCGATAGACTGCCTCATCAGTTTATTTTGCGGTTTGAGGGACCTTGCTGTGCACAAATAACTGAAACCTTTTCTTCTCTGCAACAATGGCTAGACATCAGTATTAACTTTTGACTTCAAAGCACTTGGTTGGTCATGATGCTTAGATCACCGGACAAATGAATATCTCTCATTCCTCATGGTCAATGTGCAGGCTTGCTTGCTATAAAGAACTTCAAAACCTTGAGTACACAGCATTGTGTTTTGAAAAACAATGCCTTGATCCCTTTCCTGAACCCCAATGACACTAAGACCATAAGATTTAGGAGCAGAATTAGGCCATTCAGCCCACTAAGTCTGCTCTACCATTCAATCATGACTGATATGTTTCTCAAACCCATTCTCCTGCCTTCTTCCCATAAATCCATGATTGCCTACTAATCAAGAACCTAGCTTTCTCTGTCTTAAATATACTCAATGACTTGGTCTTCACAGCCTTCAGTGGAAATGAGCTCCACAGATTCACCAACCTCTGGTTTATGAAATTCCTCACCTCTCTGCAAATGGAAACTTTTTCTCCACCACTCGATCCATGCCTCTCAGTATTCCATACGTTGCAATTATTCCCTACCCACCCCACCTTTCATCCTCCTGAACTCCTTTGAGCACACACCCAGAATTCTCAGCTGCTCCTCACATGACATCCTCCATTTTCATATCATTCTTGTCAACTTCCTGTCCTCCCCCCCCACACAACTCCAAAGCCAGCACAAACTTGCCCTGATACAAGGCTCAGAACTGCTCATTCTGCAACTGAAGAGGGAGAAGGCAGAATCAGATGTAATGGTGTTACAGCTGAATAAAGGCAAAGACAGAGGCATGAGCTGGGTAGAATTGACTGGGAAAGCAGCCAAGCAGGAAAGACGGTAGAACAGCAATGGCAGGAATTTCTGGGAGTAGTTCAAGATTCACAGCAAACATTCATCTCATGGAAGCAGCAGCATACTAAAGGGAGGACTAGGCAACCATGGCTGACCAAGGAATTCAGGGTCAGCATAAAAGCAAAAGAGAAAGCATATAATGTGGCAAACGGCAGTGGGAAGCCAGAGAATTGAGAAGCTTACAAAGACTAACAGAGAAGATAGAAGAAAGAAAAAAAGAGGGAAAAGATTAAATATGAGGGTAAGCCAACCAGTAATATTAGGAAAGATTGGAAGAGGTTTTTTTTTACATATGTGAAGAGCAAAAGAGAAGCAAAAGTGGACCTTAGGCTGCTGGAAAATGATGCTGGAGAAGTAGTTATGGGGAACAAAGTAGTTATGGCTGAAGAACTGAATAAGTACTTTGCATCAGTCTTCACAGTGGAAGACCTATCCCAAAAATTCAAGAGAGTCGGGGGCAGAGATGAGTACAATGGTCATCACCAAGGAGAAGATGCTAGAAAAACTAAAAGGTCTGAAAGTAGATAAATCACCTGGACCAGATGGGCTACACCTAAATAGTTCTAAAGGAGATGGCTAAAGAGACAGTGGAGGCTTCAGTAGTGATTTTTCAGGTCTCACTGGAGTCAGGGAGGGTCTCAGAGGACTGGAAAATCGCTAATGTAACCCCCTTGTTTAAGAAGGGAGTAAGGCAATATATGGGAAAGTATAGGCCGATTAGCCTGACCTCAGCCGTTGGTAACATTTTGGAGTCCATTTGGAGTTGGAAGTGCATAGTAAAATAGGGTAAAATCAGCATGGTTTCATCAAGAGGAGGTTATGCTTGACAAATCTGTTAGAATTCTTTGAGGTAACGAGCAGATTAGACCAATGGATATTATCTATTTGAACTTTCAGAAGGCTTTTGATAAAGTGCCACACAGGAGGCTGCAGAGTAAGATAAGGGCCCATGCTGTCAGAGGCAAGGTGCCAGTACAGATAGAAGATTGGCTGTCTGGCAGAAAGCAGAGAGTGGAGATAAAAGGGTCCTTCTCAGGATAGAAGCCAGTGACTAGTGGTGTTTCACAAGACTCCATGTTGGGCCCATAACTTTTCACTTTATACATTAATGATCTGGATGAAGGAACTGAGGGCATTCTGGTTAACTTTACAGATGATGCAAAGGTAGGTGGATGGGCAGGTGGTATTGAGGCGGCAGGGAAGCTGCAGGAAGATTTAGATGGGTTAGGAGAGTGGGCAAAGTAGTGGCAAATGAAATACAATGTTGGAAAATGTGAGGTCATGCACTTTGTTAGGCAGAATAGATGCATGGACTACTTTCTAAATGGGGGGAAAATTGAGAAATATGAAGTACAAAGGGACTTGGGAGTCTGAGTACAGGTTCCTCTTAAAGTAAACTTGCAGGTTGTATCAGTAATTATGAAGATAAATACAATGTTGTCATTCATCTCAAGAGGTGTAGAATACAAAAGAAGGAATGTACTCCTGGAGGCTCTATAAGGTTCTGGTCAGACCACATTTAGCAAATTGTGAGCAAGTTTGGGCCCTTACCTCAGGAAGAATGTACTGGCCCTGGAGTAGGTCCAGAGGAGGTCCACGAGAATGATCTCAAGAATGAATGGCTTAACATATATGAGGGATGTTTGAGGATTTTGGGACTATACTTGATGGAATTTAGAAGGATAAGGTGGTGTTGGGGGGGGAAGGAGGTTTCTGACTGAAACTTCCAGAATACTGAAGGGCCTGAACAAAGTGGACATTGAGAAGTTGTTTCCTTTGGCGGGAGAGATGAGGACCTGAGGGCACTGCTTAAGAGATGAAGACCCTTTAAACGGAGATAAGGAAAAACGCCTTTTTCAATAACATATTTTTATTAAGAAAAAATAGATTTTTAAATATTACAACAAATACAAAAAAATGCAATTCAAAACAGTACAAAAATAGTATAAAACTAAACTCAAATAATAAAAAAAAATTCACCAACCCACCCTCCTGTATAAGTGTATAAACATATACAGAGAAATATAAAGTTTTAAAAACCTAATTAATTAACTAAATAAATAAATAAATACCTAACAACAAACAAATAAATAGTGATAACTCAGCCCAGCCAAACAAAACACTCATACATTCCCAGTTCCTCCTCCCTGGATATTGGACTCATGAAACACAATCGCTACAGCTATATAAAAGCCCTTGTTAGTGTGGCAGATAAATCTGTGTCCAGGTATTTCAAAAAGGGTTGCCATGTCTTGTAAAAATTCTCAGTTTTGTGGTGTACTATATTTGTGAGAAAATCCAGGGGAATATGCTCCATAACAATCTTCTGCCAACCAGACAGGCCTGGGGGGTTTTCGGATATCCAACCTAGCAAGATATTCTTCCATGCACAGAACGCAAGAACATTGAAAAGGTTTTTCTTATGCGCGTCCGCAGGAAATACAATGGGTAGGCCCAAAAGGAGAGAAATAGGGTCCTTCTCCATCCCCACACCCAAAATCCTCTCCATTGTACCCGCCACAGCACTCCAATATGTTTGAAGTCAAAGACAATGGGTAAAAGTGCCCGTGCAGACCTTGCACTTGCGACATGCTGAAGATACCCCTGGTTTAAATTCTGACAAACAGTCTGGGGCTAAGTGGACCCTGTGGAGAATCTTCAACTGTAAAGCATGGGTCCTATTGCAAATTGATATCTTCCTTGCATTCTCCCAAATATCCTCCCATGCCTCTGAAGAAACTTCAACACCCAGCTCTCTTTCCCACATCTTGCAGAGTCGATCAGACTCATCTGAGGTGGCACCCCCCCAAGTCGTGATATAAAGTACTGACAGAGAATGTACTCTTAGCCCTTAGTATCCCTCTTTCTTTGTCAGATTTGTAGGGATCAGTCAAAAGTGTGGTCTTTTTTTGAATAAAATCCCTAACTTGAAAAAAACAAAAGAGGTCTCGATTAGGTAACTCGTACTTCCGTACTAATTGATCGAAGGACATCATTACATCTCCCTCAAATAAATCACCCATGCAAGATATACCCGTAGCTGCCCAATGTTTAAATCCTGAATATATCATACCCGGTTGAAAACCCGGCATACCCACTAAAGGTGTAAACAAAGATGTTTTGCCAATATTACCTTCCCTCTGCCGAATTGCCCTCCATGCGTTAACAGTATTGATGACTATTGTGGTTCTGTTCGCCGAGCTGGGAATTTGTCTTGCAAACGTTTCGTCCCCTGTCTAGGTGACATCCTCAGTGCTTGGGAGCCTCCTGTGCTGACTATTGGGTTATAGCAATATTCCCTAACTGTCCTCATTTTGTCCAGAAGCAACAAACTGGTAAGGGGGCACCTTGCCTGGGAGACTTCGATATCTAGCCATATTGAAAGAGGGTCCCCACAAACCCAATCACTCATGTAGGTCAAAAGTGAGCTTAATTGGTAATTTTTAATGTCCGGAAAGTCTACTCCCCCCAATCTGTGAGACAACTGCAGTTTGGCTAATTTAACGAGGGGCCGTTTACGGTGCCAGATAAAGAAGTTGAACCAGCCATTCAGTCTCCTGAGTGTTTGTTTATTGAAAATCAGGGGGAGCATCCATATAGGGTATAGCAAACGAGGGAGAATATTCATCTTAATGAGCATTATCCAACCCAATCACAAGACTGGAAGTGTCTCCCATCTTTGAAGATCTTGTTTAATCTTTCCAAATAATTGAGTAAAATTGGCTTTGAACAACCAACCCAGAACTGGAGTAATGAATATGCCCAAATATACAAAACCCCCCTGTGACCACCTAAATGGGAATCTATAGTGACTCTCAAGAGCCAACTCTTTCGTAAGACCACCTATAGGCATAGCCTCTGATTTAGCAAAATTAATCTTATACCCTGAAAAAGTGCCAAACGCATGAATGCATTGTATCAGGCAAGGCACTGAAACTGCTGGATTTGTCAAGAAAATTAGAACATCGTCTGCATACAGTGAGATCTTACGTAATTTTGACCCCACTTCTGGAGCTGATATATTAAGATCCCCATGAATGACCTCTGCCAACGGTTCAATCACCAACATAAAAAGTAATGGTGAAAGGGGACAGCCCTGCCAGCTGCCCCTAGAAATATTAAAATTGCTTGATCGTACCCCATTGGTAATGACTGCAGCGAGAGGTACACTGTAGAGAACCTTTACCCATCTTATGAAAACTTTGCCCAGACCAAACCGGTCTAGAGTATAGAAAAGGTACGGCCACTCAACTCGGTCAAATACCTTCTCTGCATCTAAAGAAATCACCAATCCCTGTATTGACTGCTGTTGGCATGCTTGAATTACGTTAAGCAGCCTCCTAACATTATTGGAGGATCTGCGACCCTTTATGAAGCCCGTCTGATCCTCTTTAATAATAGAGGGTAACACAGTCTCCAGCCTTAACGTGGGATCCTTAGAGAGGATCTTAAAGTCCACATTTAAGAGCGAGATGGGCCTGTATGAAGCACAGTCTTCCAGGTCCTTCCCTTTTTTTAGGATAAGTGAAATATTGGCCTCTCTCAGAGATGGTGGAAGATAATCATGACTGTATGAATCATTAAACATATTCAGCATCGGGCCTGACAGTTTACTTATAAATTCCTCATAGAATTCACTGGGAAGTCCATCAGGACCGGGCGCCTTTCCACTCTGAAGCTGCCTCACAGCTTCCTGCACTTCTTGCTCTGATAATGGGGCATTGAGAAAGGACTGTTGTTCAGGAATCACACCCAGGAGCTTCGGATCTCTAAAATAGGATTCCATTTTGGCCTGCCCCTCCTCACAATTCTCAGACTGATATAATTTAGAGTAGAATCTCTGGAACGCCACATTAATCTTCTTAGAATCACATGTTAGGTTCCCCGACCCTTCCCTAATCGCTGTAATGGTTTGTGGGGCACTTCTCTTTCTGGCAAGGTATGCTAAGTATTTGCCTGGCTTGTCACCATGCTCGTATAACCTTTGCTTTGCAAAAGCCAGCTCCTTCTTTGCCATCTGCATGAGCATGGAATTTAGTGCAGACCGCAGTGCTGTAATCCTCTGTAGTTTGACCAACGAGGGTCTGTCAAAATAGGCCTTCTCAGCTGCCTTCAACCGGGCTTCAAGGAGACATTGCTGCTCACCCTTCTGCTGCTTCCTACTAGTGGAGTATGAAAAACTAACCCCCTAGCATAAGTTTGGCAGTTTCCCAGAGAACAGATGAACTATCAACCGAACCTATGTTGGTGTCTAGAAATGCCCGAAATTCCCTAGAGAAATATTCCACAAACTTACTGTCCATGGGAATAAAGGAGTACATTTGCCAGTACCTTGAATCCACTGTAACATCCCTAATCTTAACCATGAGGTTACATTGGAGCATGATCAGAGATGGCAAGATTACCAATCGTACAAGATGCCACCAGATCCAGGGTTACCGCAGGGGTCAGAAAAAAATCAATCCTCGTGTGACATCTGTGCAGATTGGAGAAAAACATGAAATCCCTACCTGTCGGGTGGAGACACCTCCAGACGTCCGCCAACCCTAATTCCCCACACAGACCCAATAACTGTTTAGTTGTGCAGAGGGACCTTTAGGCAACCTGTCTACTGTGGGGTGCATGAGACAGTTAACATCTCCACCTATAATGATGTGCCAAGACTTGAGACTTATCAGTTAAGAAAAAAACATCTACCAAGAATTTAAGAGGATGAGCTGGGGGACAATAAACATTCAAAATACCATATTCTTCCCATTTATCAAGGCTTTAACAATTACAAACCTCCCGTATGTGTCTTTAACACATTCCAACAATTTAAATGAGAGATTTTTCCTAACCAATATAGCCACTCCCCTACTTCTGGTATTAAATGATGAAAAATAAACTCGGTCAAAGCCATTCTGCTGTAATTTCAGATGTTCCTCGTCATCCAAATGTGTCTCCTGTAACAAAGCAATATCCACGTTCTCCTTTCTAAGATTCAAGAGTACCTTCTTCCTCTTAATTGGTGAGTGACTTCCCTTGATATTCCAGGTACACCATTTAATCAAATTATTAGCCATAATCTTCTGCAATTACATTTAAATTCCAGAGAGGAGGAACCCGAACCACAAATTGCTGAGCCTTAGTGTCGCATGGACCACCAAATATAAAAACTACATAAACTAAAACCATTACATTTAACAAACATACAAAATTATTAAAAATAAAAAACAAAAACCAGAAAACAAACCAACATATAAAGCGCCAACAGCGCTGAGTACGGGAACTCACCCCCTGCCCGGAGGGGGCAACTACCCGTCCTGAACTGCTCATAAGTAGGCATCTAACCATCTCAACCACCTTCACTTCTCCCAGCTAGAGCCGCATCGCAAGCACAAGCTAAAAAGAATAAACACCCCACAGACTATCAATATGAATAAAAAAACATTCTTTTATAAAAAAAGGGAAATAAATATCCCACCCATCCTTTGGTATGTCCTAATTCAAAAATTTAAAATGTACATCTTAATCACCGCCAGACATAGTTTGAACCAAATTATTATCAATAGAGGAAAAAAAGGGAAAAACAAAGCTCCAACCGGATTTCCTCCATTTCTTTTACAGAATGATAAATGCATACCCAAGCAACAATATTTATACATACTACAATTGTTTAACTTAGGTTAGTTTGTCCACAAAGTCTCTTGCCTTCTCCAATGTGTCAAAGAGATGCGTGGATCCATCTAAGGTGATCCGAAGCACTGCCGGATATCTCAGGGAGTACTGAATCCCAAGGTCCCTCAGTCCTCTCTTGACACCATCATACGATTTTCGTTTCTGGATCACCGCAGCTGAAAAGTCCTGAAAAAACATGATCTTAGACCCCTCGTAAATTAGGGCTTTTGGATCCTTCCCCTGGAGTCTGGAAGCCTCCATGACTCTCTCCTTATCCCGGTAATGATGGAACCGCTCCAGGAAAGGACGAGGGCGTTGACCCAGACCCGACCACCGCGCTGCGACCCGGTGAGCCCTCTCTATCTTCAATCCTCTCATGCCAGTCTCCAAGTCAAGGAATTTCGGAAGCCAATCTTCAACAAATTCCGCAGGCCGCTCACCTTCCTTACCCTCAGGCAGACCAATGATCCAAATGTTTTTTCTCCTACCCCTGTTTTCAAGATCATCCACTTGGTCACGCAAATTACGGACCTGCGTCTTCAGGGCTTGGATCTCATCCTTGAATGAACTGGCATCAGCTTCCACCACTGCGACCCTGTGCTCCACCTCATCCATCCTCTTTTCCAGGTCTCCCAGCTGCTGCTTATGTTTCTGCAGCGTGAGAGAGACTGGAGCCAGCTTCTCTTCAATCTGTTTCCCCAGTATCTCAGGAGTCTTCCCAAGCTGGTTCACCAGGTCCTGGAGAGTCTTCCCAAGCTGGTTCACCAGGCCGAGCTGCAGACCCATGCTCCTCTCCCTTTTTAGACATTTCTGGACAGCTGAAAATACAGGTAAGTCAATTTTTAAATGTTTCTTGGGACTCCACGATCTTTCCAACGCCCCAAGAAATCCCGATGACCTGGGTTGGGCGGGTTAAAGGACCGTTCCTGCTCCTGCTGCGATGTGAGGCTCTGCAGTGTGATCTTCTCAGATCGCCACCATCTTCGATCCCCCCGAAAATTGCCTTTCGCCAGAGAGTGGTAAATCTATGGAATTCATTGCCACAGAGGGCTGTGGAGACCAGGTCATTGAGTATATTTAAAACAGGGATAGATAGGTTCCCAATTGCCATGGGGATCAAAGGTTACGGGGAAAAAGTGGGAAAGTAGAGTTGAAAAACCTAATGATCGAATGGTGGAGCAGACTCAATGGGCCAAATGGACTAATTTCTGCCTCTATGTCTTACGGTATAATAATATTCCCAATGTGGTCTAACCACAGCTTCATAAAGACTCAGCAGCTTATCCCTGACTTTTGCAAACGTCTTCTGTACAATTATGGCTCCTGTCTTAAGGTTCTCAAACAGATTTACAGTGCTGCTAAATTTCTTAAATCCACTAATGTTGTGCTTGATGCAAATTAGGTTCCACGTAGTTGTTTCTCAAACAAATGAAATGGTCACTGGACTCAGAACATGAACTGTTTTTCTCTCCACAGATGCGGTCAGACCTGCTGATTTTCTCCAGCACTTTGTTTTTGTTTCAGATCTCCAGCATTTGCAATTCTTTGTTTTATATTAAGCTGGTTCTCAAACTTGCTACATGATAAAACATGACATAGGTTTTGATCTGAGATGCCATCAATCTACAACAGGAGACAGTATCTGCCAAAATGTTAGTTTCCCAACATTTTCCAGTTACATCAAATGTTTTGTCAAAATTCTGAGACTAAAATCTGAAATAACACTCGTTAATTCCCAGCCATCAACGAGCCAAGAGCCTAATCTCAAAAGATTTATCAGGAGGAAATTCATATTTATCCACGACAGAAATTCAAATTTAGTAGATTGGATCAGTTAATGTGACATCATCTGACTTAAAAGGGTTCTGAGAACTTGCTGCAAACTAAAAGCTTGAGCATGAAACAGTTTATTTTGTCTAATAACTGTGCTATACAGACTCAATGGTTTCTCTTTATAACCAATCATAATTAATATATAAAACTAGCTAAGCAACCTTAAAATGCACTGACACTCCAGAGATAACTATGCTCGTGAAAAGACTAGAAATGGCTGTGGATGCCAAAGATTCTTTGCATAGAAGGAATTCAGTAAATAGTTCAAACCTGAAAAACCTCCAATAGCAGGCCCATATTCTGTTTCCTCTAGAGACAATGCTGAGGCAATAGCAAAAAACCCAAAGAGGAAAGAGTAGCTGGGTCCACTTTTCAGGGGTAGATTTGTTTCACTAAACACTTATCAGTCACTTATTCATGTGAAGTTAATTATGTCAGAATTGCTTCTGATCTAATTCACATTCCACAACAGCAGAGATCACATTACATACAGAATATTGGACAGCAGGGGTAGATTGTAGTTGACCAAAGTGCCTATTGACAACACTGAGCTGGTATCAAGATAGGCCTTACAAGAAACAACATTCTACAATTAATTCTGTTTATTCAAAAAAACATCAACTAAGATCTATTTAAAGAATGCATACAGTTGTAAACAGTATTAACTTAGAGTTTACTAAGGAATTTCTGAACTACAGCAAACAGAACTCATGAAGAAGACTACAGCAACTCCTCCCAGGAAAAACAAGGTTGGTTTTCCAGTAAAATGCAGATAATGCAGGATAGGTATTTAATTCAAATTGTGTGCGCAAAATCAATCCCAGTCTCATACAGCAGGTCTTTCTCCTGGCATGATGGGGAAACTGACCCATGCATTTCCATTCTGACCATGAATAACAATATCACTATATGTGGTCATAAATAAGGGGATCAGGCAATGTCAAATAAAAATAGAAGCAGCAGCTGAGAAATAAACTGAAACCCCAAATATTACAACTTTATGACCATAAGAATGCCTTGAATAAAGTAGAGCAACTTGGCTCAAGTTTATCTCAAGCTATCAACTGAGACAATCAGCAACCCAGAATACTTCAGGAATTATCATAAATTCAGCCTCAAACATCAGCACAATATTTGAATGAATTTTACTCCATTCCTGTTCGAACTGATATTACAAACAATATGGACCACCATTAGTGAGACAAAACGTTTACTTCCATGAATTTGCCTTGAACGTACCTCGTTGACTTTAAAGAGCTTTGGGATGCCCAAGGGTTGCAAAGTGTTATATCAATTTAAAGTTTCCAAATCTTTTTGTCTGACTAGCAATGGATTTCACTTATCAGATTTCACTTGGCATTCAAAATGTACAATTGTCTCCAATGGCAGACTCACATTCTGTTTCCTCTGGAGACAATGCTGAGACAGTAACAGAAGCCATGTTATTTGGTGGTACACAAAAGTACCACAGGGACAGAGAAACCTCACTGGCACTGTCAACACTGTTGAGCTGCTGTATTAGTAACCTTGCGTTGTAAATGCAGTGCAAGTCAGTACAGCAGACAATAGATGGTTTTACTTGCATGTTCCAATGTTGTGAAAAGTGCTACATGAATGCAGTCTCTGTCTCTATCGTGTCTGCACTCAACCAAGGAATTAATTTGCTCTATGTGGGACCATGCAACTTGTTGGCTAAGTAAACAGTGACTTTACTTCTAAAATAAATGATCAGCGATGAAGCAGCTTGGAATACCCCGAGCAGTAATATATAATTGCATACTATTCCATTCAGAAAGCATCTCAAACATGATACAATCGTACCAAATTTCATCACCATTAATGATGTAGAATGCTAATTTATATGGGATAAATATAGAGATGTGCTGAACACAAAGAAACAATATGATTACAGCAAAGGATTACAGCAAAGCCATTCAGCCTGTTGAGTCCATGCTGGCTTCCCTGCAACAGCACTTCAGATACACCCTTACCTGCCTTTTCCCATACCCTTGCAAGTTCTCGCTTTCCAGTTACCTACCAATTTCCTTGAGAGCCGTTATTGAACTTGCCTCCACCACCCTCTCAGATAATGCAAATCACATCATAATCTGCAGTTGAGCAAAGACATTTCTCTTTCTGACACCTTTGATTCTCTGTTCTATACTTTAAAACAAAGGAGTTTTTGAAGTTGCATGCTATCCAGAGTTCAAGGCAGTACGTACAGTTTTTGCACTAAACAACTGTGGAAAACTCCATTTAGTGTCCAGGGCTCAAAAGTTGCAAATTCATCAACAAAATTCCCTTTAAAACTTTTCAGCTTCAACATAACCTTCTCTGTATGATCTTGGCCGTCTGTAGATTCCAACCTGTTACTCCTCTCAACCACCACGATGACTAGATTCAAGCTAATCCATGGTAAAAAGACACCAGGGCCAAAAATGCAGGATTTTGTGGAACCCCACAAGTTATCAACAATATTGACCTTTGTTTCCACAACCAGAAAGCTTACAGCTAAAGACTAGAGACCTTTAAAACAGTTAACAAGACTAAATAGCAAGCAACGACAGACATTAAAAAGAAAACGGCCTGATTGTAAGTCCATGCAAGCCTATTTATACCAATCTAATGAATTGTATGGAGTAAGCAACTTGGTCATTCACTGTAATTAAGTTCCCAAATTCAGCCTGTAACAATCCTATCATAATAGGATTACAGTTAAGTCGTTAGCCAGTCGGCGCAGCACAAGAGGGTTTTGGCCTATTAGTTATCATCGCTGCAACTCAGAATTAGACAGAATCAGCATGGGTTGCATCCCAGAAATTTTACATGAGGCCAAAGTGGACTGCAACTAAATGCAGATGACAAACCTAATCTTAGATTCAAGCTTTGCTTCAATCACAAAACCGAGGGCATCAGTGATTTTGCCTCATGCTTGTCTCTAACCCTCATTAGCTCTGTTATTTTACTATGTTTACATGGTGTCGACCTGTAAATAATTGACAAAAAAATCTTATAAATTTGGCAAATCAGGAGAGGAGCTTGCAAATATTTAACAGGTTATTTTAGTAGATTTAAATGTCAAATTCAAACAATACCTACTCCCCTCATAGGGGCTGCAATCTTTTTGCATGCTTTGAAACCATTCTGCAATGAAATGGTGAGGCAAGGGGAGAGGCCAAAGAAAGAGGTATAGAAGTGACAGTTGCCTACCATTCAGCATTATTGTAAAAGACAAAGGCAGGCAGGTATAGATGACAAAATTCTTCATCAACTCCAATGTACCAGCTCAGCCTTCAGTTGACTAAGGATTTTGTCGAGGTTAAACACAGCTAACTCACATACAGGTCTCTGTGCTCAATGGAACAGGAGCTAAGACAAAAACTAACTGCTGCTAGAGCATTATCAATTCATGAAAGACACACTCTAGTCTGCCTGAAACTTGCTTAACTTAGAATGTGTCAGTCTTAGCAAGTTTTGTGTGCTCAGATTGAGGTTCTAGATGTCGGTTTGTTCGCTGAGCTGGAAGGTTAATTTCCATGCGTTTCATCACCCTACTAAGTAACATCTTCAGTGGGCCTCAGGCGAAGCACTGCTGATAACTCCTGCTTTCTATTTATAAATTTGGATTTCTTTGGGTTGGTGATGTCATTTCCTGTGGTGATGTCATTTCCTATAATGAAGCCACTTCCTGTTCTTTTTCTCAGTGAGTGGTTGATGGGGTCGAACTCAATGTGTTTGTTAATAGAGTTCCGGTTGGAATGCCTTGCTTCTAGGAATTCTTGTGCGTATTTTTGTTTGGCTTGTCCTAGGATGGATGTGTTGTCCCAGTTGAAGTGGGGTCCTTCCTCATCCATATGTAAGGATACCAGTGAGAGAGGGTCATGTCTTTTTGTGGCTAGTTGGTATTCATGTATCCTAATGGCTAGTTTTCTGCCTGTTTGTCCAATGTAGTGTTTGTTACAGTCCTTGCACGGTATTTTGTAAGTTACATTAGTTTTGCTTGTTGTCTGTATAGGGG